>NC_053390.1:33207834-33907834 GCF_905171765.1 Bufo bufo | reverse complement strand
TCTACCCCGACACCTGTTGTTGCGCCTGCGGTGTTTCGGGGTATGACCGGTTCTGCCCCTCTTCCACAGCGCTTTGGGGGAGAGCCAACTCAGTGCCGAGGTTTCCTTAACCAGGTGGGCATTTATTTCGAGTTGCTGCCACATGCCTTTCCTACTGAGAGATCAAAGGTGGGCTTCTTGATCTCGCTGCTCTCGGACAAGGCCTTGGCCTGGGCCAGCCCTTTATGGGAGAACAACAATCCGGTGGTTGCCGAGTTTTCCGGTTTTGTTGCTTCTCTTCGGAAGGTATTCGATGTGCCGGCTCGTGCTGCCTCTGCTGCGAAGCTCCTTATGTCCATCAGACAGGGTTCACGATCCGTAGCTGAATACGCCATTGAGTTTCGTACCCTGGCAGCAGAGGTGGGCTGGAATAATGAGGCTCTGGTCGCTGCTTTCTCTCATGGTCTCTCGGATGCCTTGAAGGATGAGGTTGCAGCTAAGGACCTACCAGTTGAGCTCGAGTCCCTTATTTCATTCCTGATTTTGATTGACACCAGACTCAGGGAGAGACCTTCCTTTAAGGAGAACCTGCGGAGGTCTTCTAACAGATTGGTGCCTATGTTTGCTGTCCCACCCGTGCCTCCCTCTCCTCCCACGCCTCCTGGGGATGACTTGTCTGGGGGTGAACCCATGCAGCTGGGGTTTGCTCGCCTGTCCGAGGGGGAGAGGGCACTCCGGAGACGCGAGGGCCGATGCATGTACTGTGGTCTCGGTGGGCATTTTCGGTTAGCATGTCCGAACCGTCCGGGAAAACGCTCGTACCTGAGATCCTGTCGGGGGCAGATCTTGGGTGGAGTCTCCTCGTCCCCGGTTTCCCGTGTTGACAAACCACTGATCACTGTTGTCCTCTCCTGGGTCGGGGGCTCGGTGACGACCCAGGCGTTGGTGGACTCTGGTGCTGGTGGTTTGTTCATTGATAGTGTGTTCGCTGCCGCCAATTCCATTCCTCTGCAGGCTCGAGGTTCCCCACTGGCTCTTGAGGCGATAGACGGCAGACCCCTTCTGCCGCCACACGTGACTCATGAGACCCTTCCAGTGGGGATAGCCATTGGTGCCGTTCACAGAGAGTCGGTCTGTCTCCAGGTTATTTCGTCTCCACACTACTCGGTGGTCTTGGGGTACCCCTGGCTCCAGAAGCATAATCCGACTTTCGATTGGAGATCGGTCGAGATCCTCTCGTGGTCACCGCAGTGTGGGGCTAGTTGCATCCATGGGCCTGTCAAGTTGCTGTGTACTTCCTCGGACTCTCTGTTGCCTCCTGAATACGAGGAGTACCGGGATGTATTCGATAAGGTGCGCGCGGTTGCCCTACCTCCGCACCGCCCATACGATTGTGCCATAGAGTTACAATCTGGTGCCGTTCCTCCTCGTGGCAAAGTCTATCCACTGTCGGTAGCGGAGAATGAGGCCATGGAGGAGTACGTGAGGGAGGCGCTTTCACGCGGACACATTCGCAAATCTTCGTCCCCGGCAGGGGCTGGATTTTTCTTTGTGAAAAAGAAGGGCGGTGAGTTGAGGCCTTGCATCGATTACAGGGGTCTCAATCGCATCACGATCAAGAACGCTTACCCGATACCCTTGATTTCCGAGCTGTTCGATCGCCTTAAAGGGGCCACGGTCTTTACCAAACTCGACCTGAGGGCGGCATATAACCTGGTAAGGATCAAGGCGGGCGATGAGTGGAAGACCGCGTTTAACACCAGGACCGGTCATTATGAATCCTTGGTTATGCCCTTTGGGTTGTGCAATGCGCCCGCAGTCTTTCAGGAATTCATCAACGATGTTTTCCGTGACCTGTTGCAGCAGTGTGTGGTGGTCTATTTGGATGACATCTTGGTATATTCTGAATCCATGGAGGTCCACATTCTGGATGTCAGACGAGTGTTGCAACGGTTACGAGAGAACAAGCTGTTCGGTAAGCTTGAGAAATGCGAATTTCACCGATCCCAGGTAACCTTCTTAGGTTACATCATTTCCGCTGAGGGGTTCTCCATGGATCCTGAGAAGGTTTCGGCTGTCTTACAGTGGCCCCAGCCCAGTGGTCTTCGTTCCCTGCAGCGCTTTTTGGGCTTCGCCAATTATTATCGGAAGTTCATCAGGGACTTTTCCATGCTGGCCAAGCCTCTCACGGATCTGACCAGGAAGGGCAGTAATTCCCAGGTCTGGCCGCTCGAGGCCATCCGAGCTTTTGAGGCCCTAAAGTCCGCCTTTGTGTCGGCTCCGATTCTGTCACATCCCAACCCTGGGTTGCCCTTTGTCCTCGAGGTGGACGCGTCTGAGACGGGAGTAGGCGCCCTTCTGTCTCAGCGTAGAACACCAGAGGGTCCTCTGCTTCCTTGTGGGTTTTACTCCCGGAAACTGTCTTCCGCGGAGTGCAACTATCAGATTGGTGACAGGGAGTTATTGGCCATCGTGCAGGCCCTTAAAGAATGGAGGCACTTGCTCGAGGGTTCGGTGGTTCCGGTTCTCATCCTGACGGACCACAAGAATCTGACCTACCTTTCTGAGGCCAAGAGATTGACACCACGTCAGGCCAGATGGGCTCTGTTCTTGTCACGTTTTAATTACGTGGTCTCCTACCTACCCGGTTCCAAGAACATCAGGGCGGATGCCTTATCACGGCAGTACTCCGAGCTGTCCAGGGAGGAGTCGATTCCGACTTCGGTCATACCTCCGAATCAGATCCTGGCCGCCATTCGCACCAGCCTGACCTCTCCCCTGGGTGAGCAGATTTTGGCGGCTCAATCTGGTGCTCCCTCTGGGAGACCCAACGGCAGATGTTTTGTGCCTGAGGAGTTGCGCACTCGGTTGTTGCGTACCTACCATAACTCCAAGACCGCGGGGCATCCTGGAAAGAATCAGCTGTCCTGGGCTGTTTCACGTCTGTTCTGGTGGCCTTCCCTACGTTCCGACATCGCCGCATATGTAGCGGCATGCTCCGTTTGTGCCCAGAGTAAGTCCCCTCGGCACCTTCCGTTGGGTCTTCTGCAACCCATAGCCACCGGGGAGCGCCCATGGTCACACCTGGGGATGGATTTCATTGTGGACCTCCCTGCATCCCGAGGCCATACGGTCATTCTCATGATTGTGGATCGGTTTTCCAAAATGTGCCACTGTGTTCCTCTCAAGAAGTTACCCTCTGCACAAGAGTTGGCCACGATTTTTGCCAGGGAGGTCTTCCGGTTGCACGGTTTGCCCAAGGAGATTGTGTCGGATCGGGGGAGTCAGTTTGTGTCCAGGTTCTGGCGCGCCTTTTGCTCCCAGTTGGGGATTCATCTCTCCTTCTCCTCGGCCTACCACCCTCAGTCCAATGGGGCCGCAGAACGATCCAATCAGGCCTTGGAGCAATTCCTTCGTTGCTATGTCTCCGACCACCAAGACAATTGGGTTGACCTCCTGCCTTGGGCTGAGTTTGCCAGGAACACGGCGGTGAACTCTTCCTCTGGGACGTCTCCCTTCATGGCCAATTATGGGTTCCAACCTGCCGTGTTACCGGAGGTATTCTCTCCCCAGGATATTCCGGCTGTGGAGGATCACCTTTCCGTCCTACGTGCTTCTTGGGTACAGATCCAGAGGTCCCTTGAGGCCTCTGCGCAGCGCCAGAAACTCCAGGCTGATCGCAGACGAGCGCCTGCTCCTTCCTACCAGGTCGGAGACCGTGTATGGTTGTCCACCCGCAACCTCAACCTTCGAGTGCCCACTCCCAAGCTGGCGCCTCGCTTTGTTGGTCCCTTCCGAGTGCTTCGCAGGGTAAACCCGGTAGCCTATGCCCTTGCGCTTCCTCCTGGCATGCGGATCTCCAACGTGTTTCATGTCTCCCTGTTGAAGCCACTGGTGTGTAATCGTTTCACTTCCTCGGTTCCTCGGCCTCGTCCGGTCCAAGTGGGCAATCGTGAGGAATATGAGGTGAGCAATATCCTGGACTCACGCCTGGTCCGCGGTCGGTTGCAGTTTTTGGTCCATTGGCGTGGTTATGGTCCAGAGGAGCGTTCCTGGGTTCCCTCCGCAGATGTCCATGCTCCTGCCTTGCTCCGAGCCTTCCACGCACGCTTCCCTCAGAAACCGTTTTGTGCTCCGCGGAGGAGGGGCCCTTGAGGGGGAGGTACTGTCATGGTCTTACCTTCTTGCTGTTCTCCTTCGTTTGACATGTGCTGGCGGCCATCTTGGTTTCTGGGTTTCTTGTAGCCTTCCACCCTGCTGCTCCTCCTTCCCACTGGGAGGAGCTGGATGCCTAGCTCATATATATAGGAGGTCTGTGGCTTCAGTTCCTTGCTTGGTCCTCTTGTGTACACATACTTCTAAGACTGCTGCTGCTTCTGGTTCCTGATCCTGGCTTCGTCTGACTACCCTGCTGGTTCCTGATCCTGGCTTCGTCTGACTACCCTGCTGGTTCCTGATCCTGGCTTCGTCTGACTACCCTGCTGGTTCCTGATCCTGGCTTCGTCTGACTACCCTTCTGGTTCCTGACCTCTGGCTTCGCAAAGACTCTGCTCGGTTTCACCATCCGTTTGGACTTTTGCTTTACAGCTTTATTTTCAATAAAGCCTTCTTATTTTCTCTTATCTCTTGTTGTACGTCTGGTTCATGGTTCCGTGACAGCTGGTTGTTGTATACTGGGTTGGATTGGCGATTCTGAGGGAAGGCAAGGGGAAGCAGGAGCATCTGCCCTTCAGACAATTCTAATGTTGGAACAGCGGATCTCTAATGAAGTTTGGTGTGCATCTTATCTGTGGTGAAAAAACAGAGTCTATCTGGGGAGCAGATACATGTGGTGGTGAATACAGTACAGCACCAGTATCTGTACCGGTTCATACAGTACTGCACCAGTACATACAGTACAGCACCAGTATCTGTACATACAGTACAGCACCAGTATCTGTACATACAGTACTGCACCAGTATCTGTACCGGTTCATACAGTACAGCACCAGTACATACAGTACAGTATACAAATGGCTAACAGTCAAGACCCCATCATGGCTCTACCAGCAAGAAGAAAGAAATATGAAGCTAGTTTCAAACTTAAAGTTGTAAACTTTGCCATGGAACATAATAACTGCGCTGCTGCAAGACAATATAGAGTAACAGAAAAGATGGTTCGGGACTGGAAAGCAAATGAAAAAGCATTAAAGAGTATGCCAAGGGGTAAGTGTGCATTAAGAAGAGGCACCCCACATTGGCCAGAACTCGAAAAACATGTAGCAGACATGGTGAATGAGCATCGCCAAAACGGTTATGTGGTGACACGAAATAAAATACATTTGTTTGCACTTCAGTCGGCCAAATCTAACCCAGATCACAGCAACAGATTTAAGGCCACTGTATCGTGGTGTACTAGATTCCTGGAAAGGCATAATATGGTGCTGAGGCAAAAGACAAAAATAGCCCAAAAATTACCTGCAGATCTTGATGCCAAAGTAAATAGCATTGGAGGGGTAGTCTTATACGGCGAGTATAGCCCAAACCCTATATTTTAACTGGAAAAGTTGGGGGTCGTCTTATACGCCGGAAAATACGGTAATTGGTTTGACCAGAGCTTTTTATGGTCTTCCTAACAAGGGGGTGAATACATACGCACATGCAAATTTTCTGCTTTCTATTTCTAAACAATAGATTTATTTATATATTTTTCTTATTTCACTTCACCAACTTAGATTATTGTGTTCTGATCCATCACATACAATTCAGATAAAAAAAAAACATTGAACTTAAGGCTATAATGTAACAAAATATGAAAAAAAGTCAAGGGGGTAAATACTTTTGAAAGGCACTGTAGATTCGACGCAGTGGATAATCTGGAATCCGAGAGAGCGAGCAAAAGCATGCCGTGACTGGTTGTGCTAGCGTGGCCTTCTTTGACTTGTAGAAGTCAGGTGTAAACCCGTCAGGCCCAGGGGCCTAACAGTGTAAAATTTGGTGTGTGTGACGGTCACGTACACTACACACAGGGGGGAGGATAGTGACCATTGTGCTCCACCTTCACCCCTGGCCCTGCCTACTTGCCTCACAAGTCCTAATGACAGGGGACAACTAGACGGCAGTCCCTAACTTAGGATACGTGACAGACAAGACAAATAACGGAATGTGAACGGACTGGGTCAGAACCAAGAGAGCTACGCAGTACAAAGGGTTAAGAAAAGAATGGTCAGGGGAAGCTGGGGTCAAATACCAGGAGAGTAGAGAAGTACCAGAGGAGTCTGCAAAGAGTAGTCAGGTGGGAGCCGAGGTCCCAATACCAGGAGGGATGCGCAGTACAGGATGAGCAGGCAAAGGATCGTCAGGGAACAGGATCAGGTGAGTAAAACAAATAGCCAGGAACCTAGAATTAACAGGCAACCTGTGGCCAGCAGGCTGCCTGTTTTCACATGACCGACAGACAGACAAGTCGAGCACCGAGTGATCAGCTCGACGCTCAAGGCAGACCTAGGAGCAGGGAGCCTCCCAGCTAGCAAAGCCGCCCTGGGAACGAGGCCAAAGACAGATCCTCGCTCCCGAAGCTAAGCAGCAGGTCTGCGGCTGATGGGAGACCGAGTGCGCCTTTGGCGCCCCGTGACAGTGTGCCTTCAAAATAACTCAACACACAGCCATTAAAGGGTTATTCCCATCACAGACAATGGGGGGCATATCACTAGGATATGCCCCCATTGTCTGATAGGTGCAGGTCCTTCCTCTGGAACCCGCATCTACAATGAGAACGGAGCGGGGAAATGAACAGCTGTCCTCCATTCATTTCTATGGGGCCACCGAAAATAGCCGAGCGCTGGCTCAGCTATTTCTGTCTGCCCCATAGAAATGAATGGGAGCAGGGGCCGCGCGTGCGCTCCCATTCACTTCTATGGGAGCAGCGCTTGGTGGTGGACGGATCCTGGGAAATCCGGGGTCCTCCAGCCACAGCCCTCTCCGCTCCGTTCTCGTTGTATGTGCGGGTCCCAGAGGTCCTAGCGATATGCCCCCATTGTCTGTGATGGGAATACCCCTTTAATCCCTTAAGGACCGGGCTCATTTTCACCTTAAGGACCAGGCCATTTTTTGGAAATCTGACCAGTGTCACTTTAAGTGCTAATAACTTTAAAACGCTTTGACTTATCCAGGCCATTCTGAGATTGTTTTTTCGTGACATATTGTACTTCATGACACTGGTAAAATGAAGTCAAAAAAATTTTTTTTTTTTGCACAAAAAAATACCTAATTTACCAAAAATTTTGAAAAATTTGCAAATTTCAAAGTTTCAGTTTCTCTACTTCTGTAATACATAGTAATACCCCAAAAAATTGTGATGACTTTACATTCCCCATATGTCTACTTCATGTTTGAATTATTTTGGGAATGATATTTTATTTTTTGGGGATGTTATAAGGCTTAGAAGTTTAGAAGCAAATCTTGAAATTTTTCAGAAATTTACAAAAACTCAATTTTTAGGGACCAGTTCAGGTCTGAAGTCGATTTGTGAGGCTTACATTATAGAAACCACCCAAAAATGACCCCATCTAAGAAACTACACCCCTCAAGGTATTCAAAACTGATTTTGCATACATTATTAACCCTTTAGGTGTTGCACAAGAGTTATTGGCAAATGGGGAGGAAATTTGAGAATTTAATTTTTTTGTCAAATTTTTCATTTTAACCAATTTTTTCCACTAACAAAGCAAGGGTTAACAGCCAAACAAGATTGTATCTTTATTGCCCTGACTCTGCCGTTTACAGAAACACCCAATATGTGGCCGTAAACTACTGTACGGCCACACAGCGGGGCGTAGAGTGAAAGGTGCGCCGTATGGTTTTTGGAAGGCTGATTTTTATGGACTGGTTTTTTGACACCATGTCCCATTTGAAGCCCCCTGATGCACCCCTAGAGGAGAAACTCCCTAAAAGTGACCCCATCTAAGAAACTACACCCCTCAAGGTA
Organism: Bufo bufo; assembly: GCF_905171765.1. NCBI lineage: Eukaryota > Metazoa > Chordata > Amphibia > Anura > Bufonidae > Bufo > Bufo bufo. The sequence continues at coordinate 33,899,889 of NC_053390.1, read as the reverse complement.
TTCAAAACTGATTTTACATACGTCGTTAACCCTTTAGGTGTTGCACAAGAGTTATTGGCAAATGGGGATGAAATTTGAGAATTTCATTTTTTTGCCTAATTTTCAATTTTAACCCATTTTTTCCACTAACAAAGCAAGGGTTAACAGCCAAACAAGACTGTATCTTTATTGCCCTGACTCTGCTGTTTACAGAAACACCCCATATGTGGCCGTAAACTACTGTACTGGCACACAGCGGGGCGCAGAGTGAAAGGTGCGCCGTTTGGTTTTTGGAAGGCTGATTTTGCTGGACTGTTTTTTTGACACCATGTCCCATTTGAAGCCCCCCTGATGCACCCCTAGAGTAGAAACTACATAAAAGTGACCCCATCTAAGAAACTACACCCTTCAAGGTATTCAAAACTGATTTTACAAATGTTGTTAACCCTTTAGGTGTTGCACAAGATTTAATGGAAAATAGAGACACAATTTCAAAATTTCAAATTTTTGGCAGATTTTCCATTTTAATATTTTTTTTCCAGTTACAAAGCAAGGGTTAACAGCCAAACAAAACTCATTATTTATGGCTCTGATTCTGTAGTTTACAGAAACACCCCATATGTGGTCGTAAACAGCTGTACGGGCACACGGCAGGGCGCAGAAGGAAAGGAGCGCCATACGGTTTTTGGAAGGCAGATTTTGCTGGACTGGTTTTTTTGACACCATGTCCCATTTGAAGCCCCCCTGATGCACCCCTAGAGTGGAAACTCCAAAAAAGTGACTCCATTTTAGAAACTACAGGTTAGGGTGGCAGTTTTGTTGGTACTAGTTTAGGGTACATATGATTTTTGGTTGCTCTATATTACACTTTTTGTGCAGCAAGGTAACAAGAAATAGCTTTTTTGGCACGTTTTTTTTTTTGTTATTTACAACATTCATCTGACAGGTTAGATCATGTGGTAATTTTATAGAGCAGGTTGTCACGGACGCGGTGATACCTAATATGTATACAATTTTTTTATTTATGTAAGTTTTATACAATAACTTCATTTTTAAAACCAAACAAAAGTTTTAGTGTCTCCATAGTCTAAGAGCCATAGTTTTTTCAGTTTTTGGGCGATTATCTTGAGTAGGGTCTCATTTTTTGCGGGATGAGATGACGATTTGATTGGCACTATTTTGGGGTGCATATGACTTTTTAATCGCTTGCTATTACACTTTTTGTGATGTAAGATGGCAAAAAATGGCTTTTTTTACACTGTTTTTATTTTTATTTTTTTACGGTGGTCATCTGAGGGGTTAGGTCATGTGATATTTTTATAGAGCCGGTCGATACGGACGCGGCGATACCTAATATGTATACTTTTTTTTATTTATGTAAGTTTTACACAATGATTTCATTTTTGAAACAAAAAAAAATCATGTTTTAGTGTTTCCATAGTCTAAGAGCCATAGTTTTTTCAGTTTTTGGGCGATTATCTTGAGTAGGGTCTCATTTTTTGCGGGATGAGATGACGGTTTGATTGGTACTATTTTGGCGTACATGCGACTTTTTTGATCACTTTTATTACCTTTTTTGGGAAGTAAGGTGGGCAAAATTTCAATTTTCTCATAGTTTTTATTTTTTTATTTTTATGGCGTTCACCGTGCGGGGAAAGTAACATGACCATTTTATAGATCAGGTCGTTACGGATGCGGCGATACCTAATATGTGTAGTTTATTTTTATTTTTTAATTTTTATTCAGTGATAAATGTTTTTTTTTTTATCTTAACTTTTTTCACCTTTTTTTTTACATTTTTTTGACCCAGACCCGCTTGGTTCTTGAAGATCCAGTGGGTCTGATGTCTGTATAATACAGTACAGTACAATATATATTGTTCTGTACTGTATTATACTTACACTGAACAGATCTATGCTTTCAGCATAGATCTGTTCAGCACCATGGACAGCAGGACGCCTAAGCAGGCGTCCTGTTGCCATGGGAACCCTCCCCGTCTGCTCAGAACTTCGCAGACGGGGAAGGGTAAGCACGGGGCTGAGGGGGGCTCTCTCCCTCTCCATCGGGGGGCTGCAAAGGCACAGCAGCCCCCCGATGGAGAGGGAGGGAGCTCCCTGACCGATGACAGTTAACTTTTTCCATACAGCGGTCCGTACGGACCGCGGTATGGAAAGGGTTAAACGGCTGACATCTGCACAGATGTCAGCCGTTTATACCAGGGTGCCAGCAATGTGCTGGCACCCTGGTATACCCACTAGAAGCCAACGATCGTTCATGGGGAGGCAGGCGGGGGATCGCGATCCCGCCTGCCGCACCGCCCGCCTCCCGCAACGCCCCCACCGCATGCGACACCCCCGTCGGCATCAAATCATGCAGGGGTGCAGGGGGGGGGGTGAAAAATATAGATTTTAGCCACTCTAAAGTTTCTGATCGCCGCGGTCAGGGACCGCGGGGATCAGAAACTGCAAAAAGCGCAGCAAACCGCAGGTCTGAATTGACCTGCGGTTTGCTGCGATCGCCGACACGGGGGGTCACATGACCCCCCCCTGGCGTTGTCACAGGATGCCGGCTGAAGGATTTCAGCCGAAATCCCGTTCCGTTTAACCCCTCGGGTGGCGGAATACAGATTTTAAGTCAGGACGTACCGGTACGTCCTGTGTCCTTAAGGACTCGGGAAATAGGGCGTACCGGTACGTCCTATGTCCTTAAGGGGTTAAGGTCTAAACCGCTGGCATTAAAAGTGAGTACACCCCTTAGTGAACAGTGCCAAATTGTGCCCAATTAGCCATTTTCCCTCTCCGGTGTCATGTGACTCATTGGTGTTACAAAATCTCAGGTGTGAATGGGGGGGAGCAGATGTGTTAAATTTGGTGTTATCGCTCTCACACTGGTCACTAGAAGTTCAACATGGCTCCTCATGGCAAAGAACTCTCTGAGGATCCGGAAAAAAAAAATTGTTGCTCTACATAAAGATGGCCAAGGCTATAAGAAGATTGCCAACACCCTGAAAATGAGCTGCAGCACGGTGGCCAAGACCATACAGCAGTTTAACAAGACAGGTTCCACTCAGAACAGGCCTCGCCAGGGTCAGCCAAAGAAGTTGAGTGCACGTTCTCAGCGTCATATCCAGAGGTTGTCTTTTCAAAATAGATATAAGTGCTGCCAGCATTGCTGCAGAGGTTAAAGGGCTGGGGGTCAACCTGTCAGTGCTCAGATCAAACACCGCACACTGCATCAAATTGGTCTGCATGGCTGTCATCCCAGAAGGAAGCCTCTTCTAAAGCCTGCAAACAGTTTGCTGAAGACAAGTAGACTAAGGACATGGATTACTGGAGCCATGTCCTGTGGTCTGATGAGACCAAGATAAACTTATTTGGTTCAGATGGTGCCAAGCCTGTGTGGCAGCAGCCAGGTGAGCAGTACAAAGACAAGCATGTATTGCCTACAGTCAAGCATGGTGGTGGGAGTGTGATGGTTTGGGGCTTCATGAGTGCTGCCGGCTGTGGAGAGATACAGTTCATTGAGCAAACCATGAATGCCAGCCAACATGTCCTATGACATACTGAAGCAGAGCATGATCTCCTCCCTTTAGAAACTGGGCCACAGGGCAGTATTCCAAGATGATAACGACCCCAAACACCTCCAAGATGACCACGGCCTTGCTAAAGAAACTGAGGGTAAAGGTGCTCGACTGGCCAAGCATGTCTCCATACCTAAACCCTATTGAGCATCTGTGGGGCATCCTCAAACAGAAGGTGGAGGAGCACAAGCTCTTTAACATCCACCAGATCCGTGATGTCATCATGGAGGAGTGGAAGAGGATTCCAGTGGAAACCTGTGAAGCTCTAGTGAACTCCATGCCCAAGAGAGTTAAGGCAGTGCTGGGAAATAATGGTGGCCACACAAAATATTGGCACTTTGGGCATAATTTGGCCATTTTCACTTAGGGCTGTACTCACTTTTGTTGCCAGCGGTTCAGACATTATTGGCTGTGTGTAGAGTTATTTTGAGGGCACACCCAATGTACAGTCGTGGACAAAAGTTTTGAGAATTACATAAATATTGGAAATTGGAAAAGTTGCTGCTTAAGTTTTTATAATAGCAATTTGCATATACTCCAGAATGTTATGAAGAGTGATCAGATGAATTGCATAGTCCTTCTTTGCCATGAAAATTAACTTAATCCCAAAAAAAACCTTTCCACTGCATTTCATTGCTGTCATTAAAGGACCTGCTGAGATCATTTCAGTAATCGTCTTGTTAACTCAGGTGAGAATGTTGACGAGCACAAGGCTGGAGATCATTATGTCAGGCTGATTGGGTTAAAATGGCAGACTTGACATGTTAAAAGGAGGGTGATGCTTGAAATCATTGTTCTTCCATTGTTAACCATGGTGACCTGCAAAGAAACGCGTGCAGCCATCATTGCGTTGCATAAAAATGGCTTCACAGGCAAGGATATTGTGGCTACTAAGATTGCACCTCAATCAACAATTTATAGGATCATCAAGAACTTCAAGGAAAGAGGTTCAATTCTTGTTAAGAAGGCTTCAGGGCGTCCAAGAAAGTCCAGCAAGCGCCAGGATCGTCTCCTAAAGAGGATTCAGCTGCGGGATCGGAGTGCCACCAGTGCAGAGCTTGCTCAGGAATGGCAGCAAGCAGGTGTGAGCACATCTGCACGCACAGTGAAGAGTAGACGTTTGGAAGATGGCCTGGTGTCAAGAAGGGCAGCAAAGAAGCCACTTCTCTCCAAAAAAAACCATCAGGGACAGATTGATCTTCTGCAGAAAGTATGGTGAATGGATTGCTGAGGACTGGGCAAAGTCATATTCTCCGATGAAGCCTCTTTCCGATTGTTTGGGGCATCTGGAAAAAGGCTTGTCCGGAGAAGAAAAGGTGAGCGCTACCATCAGTCCTGTGTCATGCCAACAGTAAAACATCCTGAGACCATTCATGTGTGGGGTTGCTTCTCATCCAAGGGAGTGGGCTCACTCACAATTTTGCCCAAAAACACAGCCATGAATAAAGAATGGTACCAAAACACCCTCCAACAGCAACTTCTTCCAACAATCCAATAACAGTTTGGTGAGGAACAATGCATTTTCCAGCACGATGGAGCACCGTGCCATAAGGCAAAAGTGATAACTAAGTGGCTCGGGGACCAAAACGTTGACATTTTGGGTCCATGGCCTGGAAACTCCCCAGATCTTAATCCCATTGAGAACTTGTGGTCAATCCTCAAGAGGTGGGTGGACAAACAAAAACCCACTAATTCTAACAAACTCCAAGTGATTATGAAAGAATGGGTTGCTATCAGTCAGGAATTGGCCCAGAAGTTGATTGAGAGCATGCCCAGTCGGATTGCAGAGGTCCTGAAAAAGAAGGGCCAACACTGCAAATACTGACTCTTTGCATAAATGTCATGTAATTGTCGATAAAAGCCTTTGAAACGTATGAAGTGCGTGTAATTATATTTCACTACATCACAGAAACAACTGAAACAAAGATCTAAAAGCAGTTTAGCAGCAAACTTTGTGAAAACTAATATTTTGGTCATTCTCAAAACTTTTGGCCACGACTGTACACTGTTATACAAGCCGTACACTGACTACTTTACATTGTATCAAAGTGTTACATCTTCAGTGTTGTCCCATAAAAAAATGGAATAAAATATTTACAAACATGTGAGGGATGTACTCACTTTTGTGAGATACTGTATGTCTCTGGCAAAGTACAGAAATATAACGGCCGCCAGGGGTGTTGAAAGGGTCTCAAAAGATCCAGGGCCCAAGCCCCAATGAATATGGCCCAGTTCTCTAAGTGTGCCCCCCCCCACCAACGTCTAAACAGACACACGCCGCACTTTGCTGTACTTGCTATACAGAAGCACATATCTGTGACATCCAGGGCCTCCAGGTGACGTCTCCTCCGATGTGGATCTTTGTCGTCATCTTCTCCATTCGGTCCGGACACTTCTCTCAGCCGCCTCGTCTCTGCAGAGTGTGACACACAGACATCTTAGCTTCCTCACATTTCCCCCAACCTGGAGTCCCCACAGTGTTATCCTGCTGCTCGCTGTGCTCCCCAATACCCCCAAATACTATCCTGAAGAAAAGATATCCCCAGCTGCCTCCAACGTGCAATGCCATATAAACATCACCCCCTCAACATTCAGTCCCATGTAAATAACATCACTCACTCCCACAGCCGCCATCAACATACATTCCCATGTAAATAACATCACCCTGCCTCCTCCAACATTCAGTCCCATGTAAATAACATCACTCCCTCCCACAGCCGCCATCAACATACAGTCCAATGTAAATAACATCACTCACAGCCGCCATCAACATACAGTCCCATGTAAATAACATCACTCCCTCCCACAGCTGCCTCCAACATACAGTCCCATGTAAATAACATAATCCCCTCCCACAGCCACCTTTAACATACAGTTCCATGTAAATAACATCACCCTGCCTCAGCCACCTCCAACATACAGTCCCATGTAAATTACATCCCTCCCTCAACATTCAGTCCCATGTAAATAACATCCCTCACTTCAGCCCTAACATACAGTCCCAGCTAAATAACCACAACTCCCAGCATTTCTCTGCCTCTCCCTTCACTTACCTCTCCTCATGTAGCAGACCTCACCACAGCTTCTTCCCCCAGGTCTTCTCCTCTTCACTCCCATCCTCTCTTGCACTGGTCACATATTAGTGACATAATCGCAGGTCCTTCTCAACCACTGCCTGTTTTATTGGTCACATGACCTGTGATGTCACCACAGGTCCTTCAGCTCTTCCTGTGCATTAGATTCAATTGTATTGCTGTTTTGAGGATGGCAATACAGTTGTATCTAGCTGGCAGGCCTGGGACAAAACATCAGGGGCCCGGGCCCCATATGTTTTAACCTAGCAACGCCCCTGCTGGCCGCACCCCAAAAAATGGCTAAATGTCACACACAGAATTGACAGACACATTTAAAACCACAAAACAGAAACAGTGTCGTCCTCCTCCACCTCTTCCACCTACACCGCCTTGTCCGCCTCCTCTTCTTCTACTTGGACCTCTACCTCCTGGTTCAAAATTATTATTTGTTATATTGGCAGAGTGGAGAAGTATACCGGCCGCACACCCAAAAAATGTCTAAAGATCAGACATAGAATCAAGACAATTAAAAAGATTTTTTTTTTTTTTTTAAAGAACCCCACCCCATAAAAACAGTGTTGGCTTCCTCCTCCACAGCTTCCTCAACTTCCTACTCCACTTGGACCTCCGCCTCCTGGTTCAAGATAGTTTTTTTATTTTTATGTATTTTATGTTATTTTAAGTTATTTCCCTATCCACATTTGTTTGCAGGGCAGTTGTCCTGCTTTTACCCCCATTTTTGATCCTTTTGCAGCCCTCTAGCTCTTTCTATGACTTCTTTACAGCCATTTTTCAGCCCCAAAGTTTGGGTCCCCATTGACTTCAATGGGGTTTGGGGTCAAGTTCGGAGCCCGAAACAAACTTTGAAACAAAGTTCGTCCGAACCTGTTGAACCCGAACATCCACCGGTCCGCTCATCCCTACTGCTGACTAGTCCTCTCGGCTGCCTGGCTCCTCACTATTTTCTCACTCAGGTCTTTGCTGTGAGATATGGATCCAGGTGGATTTCTCCTTTACCTTGATGGACGTCATTGGATATGTTAGTTAGTTAGTTAGTTAGTTAGTGTACCTCGCTGGGCCTTAGCAGCACTTTGTACTAACAGCCTTGACTGATTTCCCACATTGGTGGATTAGAAGAATATTATTAGAACTGCCACAAACCCTTCCGATCTTCTCTTCCACCACGTTACTTGTCCTGGGTGCTTGGACTGATGACCCTGCATTCAGTTCATGACAAGCACGTTGGCTCAGGCTGAGCTGCAGGTGGTTCTGTATCTGTCAGAGATGAAAATGTGCAGATCATTAGCTTCAAGGGGCTGTTGGCACTTACTAGGGACCCAACCCTTGAACGTTGAGTAAAGCATGGTGATAACATTAACATGTAATGTATACGGTGCAGAGCTGTGTGTGTAATGTATACGGTGCAGTGCTGTGTGTGTAATGTATACGGTGCAGAGCTGTGTGTGTAATGTATACGGTACAGAGCTGTGTGTGTAATGTATACGGTGCAGAGCTGTGTGTGTAATGTATACGGTACAGAGCTGTGTGTGTAATGTATACGGTGCAGAGCTGTGTGTGTAATGTATACGGTACAGAGCTGTGTGTGTAATGTATACGGTGCAGGGATGTGTGTGTAATGTATACGGTGCAGAGCTGTGTGTGTAATGTATACGGTGTAGTGTTGTGTGTGTAATGTATACGGTGCAGAGCTGTGTGTGTAATGTATACGGTGTAGTGTTGTGTGTGTAATGTATACGGTGCAGAGCTGTGTGTGTAATGTATACGGTGCAGAGCTGTGTGTAATGTATACGGTGCAGAGCTGTGTGTGTAATGTATACGGTGCAGAGCTGTGTGTAATGTATACGGTGCAGAGCTGTGTGTGTAATGTATACGGTGCAGAGCTGTGTGTGTAATGTATACGGTGCAGAGCTGTGTGTGTAATGTATACGGTGCAGGGCCATGTGTGTAGTGTATACGGTGCAGAGCTGTGTGTGGAGCAGTACAGATGTGTATGTCTCAGGCTCAGGCAGCGCACACATCTCTATCACCTCACGAGGAGGAGCTTCTTATTATCTAGAATCTGAATCTCCTCAGACAGCACTGCCTGGAGCCTGACTCCGCCCACACATGGTCACATGGTCATGACATCACCAAAGGTCCTTTCGCCTACTAGGCATCTATTACTCCAGGACCAGGTCATGTGATTCCTGACTCCTCCCACACAGGTGACTAATCACATGGCTATGACATCATCACAGGCCCTATAACAACAGAACAACCAAGCTGCAGCTTTACAGCAGGAGGTAAGTGTGTGGTCACAGGCATGTAAGGATTGGGGTCCATGGTGACCCTGTGAGGGGCGCAGCTTCTTTTTATGGCCGTTCTCTGACCTCACTGACACAGAATGTTGTTGCGCTACAAGACCCTTAAAGGGGTTTTGACATATCGCTAGGACCCCTACCTCTGGGGCCCGCTCCTTTCTCCAGAATAGGTCTAACTACCTCCAGTGTATCAGATGACACAATCCCTTTAAGTCCCATCTGGGGACTGGAAAAAGGTTCTCATCCCATCCGCACCTCAGTTTCCTGTCCTCTAGGGAGTCCTGGGCAGCCTCCTGTGCTTTTTGAAGTTACCTTGTTCACACCATCTTTAACCACCTCAGCCCCCCTAGCTTAAACACCCCTAATGACCAGGCCACTTTTTACACTTCTGACCTACACTACTTTCACCGTTTATTGCTCGGTCATGCAACTTACCACCCAAATGAATTTTACCTCCTTTTCTTCTCACTAATAGAGCTTTCATTTGGTGGTATTTCATTGCTGCTGACATTTTTACTTTTTTTGTTATTAATCGAAATGTAAAAATTTTTTTGCAAAAAAATGACATTTTTCACTTTCAGTTGTAAAATTTTGCAAAAAAAACGAGATCCATATATAAATTTTGCTCTAAATTTATTGTTCTACATGTCTTTGATAAAAAAAAAATGTTTGGGTAAAAAAAAAATGGTTTGGGTAAAAGTTATAGCGTTTACAAACTATGGTACAAAAATGTGAATTTCCGCTTTTTGAAGCAGCTCTGACTTTCTGAGCACCTGTCATGTTTCCTGAGGTTCTACAATGCCCAGACAGTACAAACACCCCACAAATGACCCCATTTCGGAAAGTAGACACCCTAAGGTATTCGCTGATGGGCATAGTGAGTTCATAGAACTTTTTATTTTTTGTCACAAGTTAGCGGAAAATGATGATTTTTTTTTTTTTCATACAAAGTCTCATATTCCACTAACTTGTGACAAAAAATAAAAACTTCCATGAACTCACTATGCCCATCAGCGAATACCTTGGGATGTCTTCTTTCCAAAATGGGGTCACTTGTGGGGTAGTTATACTGCCCTGGCATTCTAGGGGCCCAAATGTGTGGTAAGGAGTTTGAAATCAAATTCTGTAAAAAATGGCTGGTGAAATCCGAAAGGTGCTCTTTGGAATATGGGCCCCTTTGCCCACCTAGGCTGCAAAAAAGTGTCACACATGTGGTATCTCCGTATTCAGGAGAAGTTGGGGAATGTGTTTTGGGGTGTCATTTTACATATACCCATGCTGGGTGAGAGAAATATCTTGGCAAAAGACAACTTTGTATAAAAAAAAATGGTAAAAGTTGTCTTTTGCCAAGATATTTCTCTCACCCAGCATGGGTATATGTAAAATGACACCCCAAAACACATTCCCCAACTTCTCCTGAATACGGAGATACCAGATGTGTGACACTTTTTTGCAGCCTAGGTGGGCAAAGGGGCCCATATTCCAAAGAGCACCTTTCGGATTTCACTGGTCATTTTTTACAGAATTTGATTTCAAACTCCTTACCACACATTTGGGCCCCTAGAATGCCAGGGCAGTATAACTACCCCACAAGTGACCCCATTTTGGAAAGAAGACACCCCAAGGTATTCGCTGATGGGCATAGTGAGTTCATGGAAGTTTTTATTTTTTGTCACAAGTTAGTGAAATATGAGACTTTGTAAGAAAAAAAAAAAAAAATCATCATTTTCCACTAACTTGTGACAAAAAATAAAAAATTCTAGGAACTCGCCATGCCCCTCACGGAATACCTTGGGGTGTCTTCTTTCAAAAATGGGGTCACTTGTGGGGTAGTTATACTGCCCTGGCATTTTCCAGGGGCCCTAATGTGTGGTAAGTAGGTAAATGACCTGTGAAATCCTAAAGGTGTTCTTTGGAATGTGGGCCCCTTTGCCCACCTAGGCTGCAAAAAAGTGTCACACATGTGGTATCTCCGTACTCAGGAGAAGTTGGGGAATGTGTTTTGGGGTGTCATTTTACATATACCCATGCTGGGTGAGAGAAATATCTTGGCAAAAGACAACTTTTCTCATTTTTTTATACAAAGTTGTCTTTTGCCAAGATATTTCTCTCACCCAGCATGGGTATATGTAAAATGACACCCCAAAACACATTCCCCAACTTCTCCTGAATACGGAGATACCAGATGTGTGACACTTTTTTGCAGCCTAGGTGGGCAAAGGGGCCCACATTCCTTTTAGGAGGGCATTTTTAGACATTTGGATCCCAGACTTCTTCTCACGCTTTGGGGCCCCTAGAATGCCAGGGCAGTATAAATACCCCACATGTGACCCCATTTTGGAAAGAAGACACCCCAAGGTATTCAATGAGGGGCATGGCGAGTTCATAGAATTATTATTTTTTTGGCACAAGTTAGCGGAAATTGATATTTTTTATTTTTTTCTCACAAAGTCTCCCTTTCCGCTAACTTGGGACAAAAATTTCAATCTTTCGTGGACTCAATATACCCCTCACGGAATACCTTGGGGTGTCTTCTTTCTGAAATGGGGTCACATGTGGGGTATTTATACTGCCCTGGCATTCTAGGGGCCCTAAAGCGTGAGAAGAAGTCTGGAATATAAATGTCTAAAAAAAATTACGCATTTGGATTCCGTGAGGGGTATGGTGAGTTCATGTGAGATTTTATTTTTTGACACAAGTTAGTGGAATATGAGACTTTGTAAGAAAAAAAAATAATAATTCCGCTAACTTGGGCCAAAAAAATGTCTGAATGGAGCCTTACAGAGGGGTGATCAATGACAGGGGGGTGATCAATGACAGGGGGGGTGATCAATGACAGGGGGGTGATCAGAGAGTCTATATGGGGTGATCACCCCCCTGTCATTGATCACCCCCCTGTAAGGCTCCATTCAGATGTCCGTATGTGTTTTGCGGATCCGATCCATGTATCCGTGGATCCGTAAAAATCATACGGACATCTGAATGCAGCCTGACAGGGGGGTAATCAATGACAGGGGGGTGATCAGGGAGTCTATATGGGGTGATCAGGGAGTCTATATGTGGTGATCACCACAGTCATTGATCACGCCCCTGTAAGGCTCCATTCAGAAGTCCGTATGCGTTTTGCGGATCCGATCCATCTATCAGTGGATCCGAAAAAATCATGCGGACATCTGAATGGAGCTTTACAGGGGGTTGATCAATGACAGGGGTGTAATCAATGACAGGGGGGTGATCAGGGAGTCTATATGGGGTGATCACCACAGTCATTGATCACGCCCCTGTAAGGCTCCATTCAGACGTCCGTATGCGTTTTGCGGATCCGATCCATCTATCAGTGGATCCGTAAAAATCATGCGGACATCTGAATGGAGCTTTACAGGGGGGTGATCAATGACAGGGGGGTAATCAATGACAGGGGGGTGATCAGGGAGTCTATATGGGGTGATCAGGGGTGATCAAGGGTGAATAAGGGGTTAATAAGTGACAGGGGGGGTGTAGTGTAGTGTGGTGCTTGGTGCAACATATTACTGAGCTACCTGTGTCCTCTGGTGGTCGATCCAAACAAAGGGGACCACCAGAGGACCAGGTAGCAGGTATATTAGACGCTGTTATCAAAACAGCGTCTAATATACCTGTTAGGGGTTAAAAAAAACACATCTCCAGCCTGCCAGCGAACGATCGCCGCTGGCAGGCTGGAGATCAACTCTCTTACCTTCCGTTCCTGTGAGCGCGCGTTCACAGGAAATCTTGGCTCGCGCGAGATGACGCATATATGCGTGACTCTGCGCAGGGCTGCCACCTCCGGAACGCAAATCTGCGTTAGGCGGTCCGGAGGTGGTTAAAGGGGTTTTCCCATCTCATGCAATGGGGGCATATCGCTAGGATATGCCTCTTTTTCTGATAGGAGCGGGTCCCACCTCTGGGACACGCACCTATACTGAGAACGGAGCGGGGAAGGTGGTGGCTGGAGGACCATGGGTTTTCTGGGTTTTTGCCACCGCCACGCGCTCTCTCCATAGGACTCAATGGAAACACACCGCGCTTGCGCAGCCACCGCTCCCATTCATTTCCATGGGGCCGATAGAAATTGCCGAGCCAGCGTTCCCTAAATTCTATGAAGGCCAGTATGAGGTAGGATTTAGTGTAGGTTCCTATCCTAAAGAGATCGCCTTGCTGTTGGTGGACAGGCACAAGTAATTTTGTACAAAATGTATTTGCCAAGAATCTCACATTTATAACGTACCATTAGTACATTTCTATAGTGTGTTTGGCACCATTGTATTTACTGTATTATATGTGTTTGCAGTGTGCTGGTGCATTGTGTTTTTGCTTTTGCGCTGTCGGCCATGCTGACGTGCACCGGTGCATTGGGATGTGCTGACTAACCCCCATTTCTTTCTTCAAAGATGTTAATGACCTACAGTATACTCAGGATAGGAAACAGTATCACCTGACCCAAGAGAGAGTCACAAGAACCACCCCATAAATGCACATCCGACAATGAGTCAATATCAAAAATATATATATATAAAGTTTATTGGACACACCAACAGACACACATTAAAAATTGTATACAATTAGAACAAAGTGCGGTATGCAATATAATATATGCAACCGACACATACAGGTCCACTGAATTGCCGCAAAATGGGCATATACACTATAAACCAGCATATAAAAATCAGGCAAATATAAAATGAGGTAAGACCACTAGAAATACAAACAGACCATGATAAGGTCTAAGTTAGAGAGCCAAACCTACATAAACCTGCTGGTGCAGTGGACCTGGAAGAATGAGAAAGCGCCCAACGCGTATCGCCGGAGCAATCCGGCTTCCTCAGGGGTAAAGAGCCATATGTTGTGGTATCACATTATATAGGGTGATAGATGAGATACAATTACATTCACCTGTGCAGCAGGGTGTTGTGAGCACTGTGGAGGCATGTCAGGCAATGCATAACCGGAAACCGGAAGTGTGGAGGTCACATGATCGGCGTATGCGTTCCACCTGTCAGGTCACAGCCGCACATCAAAATTGCAGGTAGGGAGGACCATGTGATGCGATGTAATCAAATACCATGCGATGAGCACATATAAATAAAGAAATTGTATGCCACAGTGGAGAAACATATGTGCCAGCTGAGTTAGTTGAGCGTAAACCGGATGTGTGAAACCACATGACCGGAAGTCAGATGCCGCAGTGGAACGCATGGTGCGCTCCACAGGGAATAGTGGAGCGCACGATGCGCTCATCACACGGAGGGGAGGGCCTGGGCAGTACAATATGCCAGAATGGGTGCAGGAGAGCCTGCTAAATAGAAGGGCAATATTATAAATTTAATACATGATATGATAACATCCAATATGATGTGGTGAGATTGTGCCTACGCTGGGGACAGTTTGTTATACATATATAGATACAGGGGTGCTGAAAATGAAGCAACCTACAGCCACATGAACATGAATGCAAATAGAGAGGTATATACATATATCAGGGGTCAAGCAATGGACATCAGACATATGATTACCATCCTATATACAAAATATAAAGCAATCATAAATAATTGAATAGACATATAAATTCATAGAGCAAGCCCCATCACTCCTGGGGTGACAATATGCCCAGAGACCCCAGACAAAGAGGTAACCTCCCACCTACACGAGATTCAAATGTGGAACCCCAAATTCAGTTGTAAAAGCCAGTAAAGGTGAGTTCTTCATTTAGTCCATGTGGGGCCACTGTATCCAAATTGAAGATCCATTTGGACTCCAAACGTAGTAGCTGGGAGGTAGGCGACCCTCCCCTCAGATTCATGCGCACCACGTCAAGGCCGGCAAGTCCAGAAGTTATGCACTGGTGGCAATCCAGAAAATGCGCAGCAACTGAAGTCAGCGGTTTCTTGGCTTGGATCCGGTCACGACGGGCCAAGGCAATATTCGATAGGTGCTGTTGGATACGTTTCCGTACCTCCTGACCGGTCTGGCCCACATATATTTTTCCACATTCGCAGATAAATGCGTAAATCACATTCCTAGTCCGGCAATTGATGTAATGACCCAGGGGAATCACAGCCGGATGCCTGCAGGTGGAAAAGGAGTCAGTACAGATCATGTATTGACAAATATTGCAATTCCCGCACGGATATGTCCCGCGCATCCTAACACCCCTCCCCAGCCCCTGTGTGGGCCTCTGGAAATGACTACGTACCAGTTTGTCTCGTAGATTTGGGGCTCTACGTGCAATAATCTTAGGACTTGGGTTGACATAGCCGCTCAGCTTGGGATCCGCCAGTAAAAGGTGCCGGTGTACATTTAGTATTGTGTATAGATCACGCCATTGGTTATTATATTTGGTGATGAGATGTACTTGGGTACTCCGAGACTTGGGTTTTGGCTTCAACAATTCCAAACGATCAGCCACCTTTGCGGTTTCAAATGCCCCTGAGATTACTTTCTTAGGGTAACCCCGTGCCCGAAATCTGGTTGTCAGATCACAAGCGGCCTCACTGAAGTCAGGAGTGGTGGTGCTGTTGCGGCGCAATCTCAAGAATTGTCCCTTAGGGATCCCTTTTCGCAGGTGGGCCGGATGAAAACTGTCAAAGTGTAACAGGCTATTGGTTGCCGTTTCCTTGCGGAATAACGATGTGCGAATACCCTGGTCATCCAAATTTAGTCGTAGATCCAGAAAGTCAGCAGTGGTGTCCGAAATCCTTTAAGTAAGGGAGATGTTATACGGATATTTAACATGCTGACAAACTCAGGATAGGTTATCAATATGCCCTTTCCCCTGCAATCAGCTATTTAAAGGGGTAACAGCACTTGTGTGAGGGCTGCTTCCTCTTCAGTTACCTGTTCGCCGTGTAACTACAGCTTGACTAGGAAGAGCGCTTG
Organism: Bufo bufo; assembly: GCF_905171765.1. NCBI lineage: Eukaryota > Metazoa > Chordata > Amphibia > Anura > Bufonidae > Bufo > Bufo bufo. The sequence goes on along the minus strand of NC_053390.1, from coordinate 33,884,041 downwards.
TAATTACACTGCGCTGCCTCTATAAGCAATACAACATGAAGGTAGTTTGAAACGTAAGCCCTCATGCGAGCCCCACTGCCTCTTCAATCAGTGGGGATGCCAGGAATCTGACCCCGTCTGAGGACAGGCCATCAATACCTCTGCGATGCACAACCCCTTTAAGTGAGGGTGTATGCTGCTTTTTAGACCTAAAGTCTTGCATCTGCTAGGCTGCAAACTGTGCATACAATGATAGACTGAGGCAGCCTCCGAACTTACATACCTTCCATGAGTGGAGCCTTGATCCGGCCTTCAGTAGGACTTGTCTGGTACGAAGTGTCACACAGTATTCTGTAACCAGAAGTGGAACAGAGGAAATCCTCAGTCTGTAGCAGCCACGGACATAGCCTGATCCCAATGCAAATGATCTTACCAATATCGGTGCCACACAATGGGACTACATTCCCACAGGAATACTCACACCCAGAACAAGGAGGGAGGATACTGCTACCACCGGTAACCCTCATTCCCTGCATCAGCCCTCCCAGTAAGGAACCGTGGAAGAGGACGGGCTGGGCAAGATAGAAAATTCCTCTGCTGTGGATCAGTGGCAGGAACGTCTTCCCCGTCTCCTGTTGGATCAGGTAAAGGGGATGAACTTTTTATTGCTGTCTTCCATGTTGTTTCCTGTCCCTGGGAGGCTGTGAAACCCTCCTGTCTGTATCGTTGTGGAGGTTTGCGGAAGAGAGAAACTACAACATCTACACTGTAATATCTCCTCAAATGTTTCCCCTTATTAAGGGTATTTTTACATTACATTTTGTGTGGTTTTTACATGTTTCTTCTTCTTTCTGTTTAGGTTCCTAAAATATAGAATTGTCTGTTAATAACTTCTACGTAACAGAATTTTCCTGATAGACTCATTAAGGATGTATAGGGACAGAGACAAGATGGCAGAGAGGATAATAAATCTCACCCTAGAGATACTCTTCCAACTTACTGGAGAGGTGAGAGATTCTGATGATGTCACATTACATCATTCTTATCTATGGTAATAACAGATGATATGACTGGAGAGGTGAGAGATTCTGATGATGTCACATTACATCATTCTTATCTATGGTAATAACAGATGGACATGGCTGTAGAGGTGACGGACTCTGGAAATGTCAGTAGTGATTTTTATTACTCTGTCTCCCCATAAACAGGGTTACACAGTAGTGAAGAAGACCTCTAGTGAGGTTCCTTTGTCTGAAGGATGGGGAAGAACCTTGAGCCCAATCACGGGGCCTCCACCTCACCTCCTGATACATGAGGAAATCAATGAACAGAAAATCCTAGAACTCACCCACAAGATGGTGGAGCTGCTGACTGGAGAGGTGACGCTGCTGGGAATGCTGGGACATTATACAGTAACAGCACTGGAGGGGTCTGGGTGATGACGGAATCATTGTGTTGTCAGGTTCCTATAAGGTGTCAGGATGTCACTGTCTATTTCTCCATGGAGGAGTGGGAATATGTAGAAGGACACAAGGATCTGTACGAGGACGTCATGATGGAGAACCACCAGACCTGTAAATCATCAGGTAATAGACAGGACTAAATACACCCATCCTTTAATTATCTGTATGTAAAGAATGAATTCAGTCACTGTATGTGTCTCCTACAGGAAGATCCAGTAAGAGAAGAACACCAGAGAGATGTCCCAGTCCTCTTCTTCCACAGGATCATCAGGTAGATTGAGATATTCCCAATGGTCTGTAGAAGGCTGTGAAGTCCTTGTGTTCAGTCTTGTTTTATCCCATAGTATTATATGTTTATATTTGTGTAATGAGAAAAGTGGAGATGACAGGGTTAAAGCTGACCATAGACATTAGATGTTGTCTGTATGTGATCACTATGTTCTGGCTTTGGAGACTGCCAATGGGAATAAGTGACCAACCGGTTGGAGGCCAGTCTTCCTTCACAGAAACAACTTGATGCACACCTCGTCATGGTGAATATACATGTGTGTAAGCTTCCTGCAGCTATCTGGCTCAAATAAACCGAGCTGTCATGTCATTATTGGTTGTCCTGATAATTTATAACCTTCTCTATTTTTGTAGAACATTCTGTAGGACTTCTGTGACTGTGAGAGACTTTTATATTTGCAGCTTTTGATTCAGGATAAAGATCTGAGGAGTATTAATTCTAGAGAGACCTATGTGAAGGGTGAAGACCAGTATAAAGAGGAATTTCCTACAGAGACATTTGTGTGGGGTGATGACCAGTATAAGGAGGAACCCCCTACAGAGACAGATATGTGGGAATATGAGCAATATAAGGAGGAATTTCCTACAGATATCTACCCAGGTGAGTAGTAACCACTACATAGAGAAGAGTCTTAGACTGTACTTATTCACCAGCTTTTTTAGCTCCATTGTGTTATGTTCTGCCATATATTTCCTCATACAGCCAAATTACATATTATTTATGTATAAAAATGTCATACTGTTATAAGTTATGACACATGTTGTAAGTGTAAAATGCGAATGCAAGAATACAAGTGGATATTTAAATATTCCTCTGTAAAATAAGGCAGAAGCATTTGCCTAATTTTGGGGCTAAAGAACCATTTGCTCCTATTTAATTTGGGAGGTGTGGAGAGAACTCCTTTCCTACAAAAAATGTGTGAAACTATTGATAAGTTATAGTTTGTTACTGTGCCTTTAAATTGGCTGCCATTATCTGCTTCAATGCTCTATCATAAGTTTGTATTACTGTAATGTGCATCCATTTCATAGAGCATGAGATGTGTATGGTTTATGACCACTGCTGTCCATCCACCTAGTGTCCAAGCTGTGCGATGTTATGGCGTTGTGAACCTGCGGTAGGACCCTTCTGGGAAGGTCCACAAGACAGAGGAGAGCAGGGCCAGTGTAAGGACATGTTTAGAATGCTGGGGCAGGGAGATGTGTGATAGAGCTGCCACTGACAACCTCTGGCAGTACTCCAGAAGCAGTATCGGAGTAGCATCTCAGTGGGGAGTCAGGCACACACTGAAGTGGTAATACAAAGGTAGAACCAGATGGCTTTGAGAGATTTAGTGCTTGTTGCACTGTTGTTTCCTGTGTGCTGCATACGCTACAGTAAGGCAAGTTGATTGCAACCTATACTGTCCTCATACACGTTGGCACGGTGTGTAATCTGACATGTAGCTAAACCCCCTGTCTTGAAGAAGAGAAAAACTGTACTGCTTTAACTTTCTCTTTTATTGATAGTAGATTGACAGGAAAGGTGAAACTACAGAATAAAACAGTAGCATTTAGAACATAAATATCCATGGTACATGGCATAAAACACAGAATAATCTGCTATACATGCAGTACATGGGATAATACGATGATAGTAATGAGCTATTAAACAAGTAACATATATAAACTATGGTAAATGTCACAAGATAGTGCTCTTACCGACTATGCTTGAAAACAGGCTAATAACAGATGATGGGGCAGGAAAACCAGTGAGAATGTCTGGCTCCTGAGACATAAGATGGTGGCTGCTTGCTGTACCAGCACAAGACTAGCAAGAACCAGGAACTACCCACAATGCCCTGGGACTCCCATAATACATAGAGAAAAACACTCCCCGCTTGACGTCAACCGACGTCACTATTGTATTCGTTGGGTGTAAACAGTAGAACGAGTTCTCCTACTGGTCTGAGGAACAATTTGGTCTCTCCCTGTCTCCGTATTTTCAATTCTACTTTGCGTATAATTCCGTCCTTACTTGGGAATGTCTTAGTCACAAGACGGCCACTCGTTTCTTTGTGACTGGCAGTCTTTCATTAGGACTACATCGCCGGCCTGGAGGTTAGGCTTGCTGGTTTGCCACTTTCTCCTCGGTTGCAGAGTGGGAATGTATTGCTTTTTCCACTTATCCCAGAACGAGTTTGAGAGACTCTGTACTTGTCTCCATCGATTCCTGTAAAGATCTTTGGAATTAAATTCTTCGGGTGGAGCACAAATTTGTTCAGTCTTTTGTGTAAGCAATGTGGCGGGTTTGAGATCTGTTGGGTCATCAGGATCGCTAGAAATTGGAGTTAGCGGTCTGGCATTTATGATAGCCGATACTTCCGCGATGAAGGTAGTCAGGCTTTCATGAGTCAACTTTGAAGATCCTTTTTGTAAGAAGATTGAGTCAAGGATTCTCCGTGCGATGCCTATCATCCTCTCCCAAGCACCTCCCATGTGTAATGAGTGTGGTGGGTTGAAGGTCCAAGTGCATCCTCGTTCACTGAGGTATCTTTCTATGTTGTTAACATCTAAGTTGGAAGAGAGTTGTAGTTCTCTCGCTGCTCCGACAAAGTTTGTGCCTCGGTCAGAACTAATGTGTTTGACGGGTCCTCTAATGGCAATAAAACGTCGGAAAGCATTAATGAAACAGGAAGTTTCCATAGATTCAATTACTTCAATATGGACAGCTCTGATGGACAGACAGGTGAACATAATCGCCCAACGTTTCCCGAGCGCACGGCCTCCCCTGGTTTGCCGGACAACAACAGGCCAAGGACCAAACACGTCTAGGCCAACATTAGTGAAGGGTGGATCCGTACTTAGTCGGTCATACGGGAGGTTTGCCATCTTCGGTGCCTGTGACATACCACAAAGTTTCCGACAGGTAACATATTTAAATATGAATCTGCATACACATCTTTTAGCTCCAACTATCCACAGTCCAGCCGCTCTTAGAGCTCCTTCAGTGAACAGACGACCTTGGTGCTTTGTCTGTTCATGGTGATGTTGCACGAGCAGAATGACTATATGATGCTGTCCAGGAACTATCACAGGATGTTTCTCTGTTAGGCCTACATTTGCTTCCATAAGGCGTCCACCTACTCTTAAGAGCCCATCTTCGTCGATCACTGGGTGAAGTTTCCTTAAAACACTACCTTTGGGCACGGGTCTTTCGCTGACTACACAGTTGATTTCCGTTGCATAGGTTTCACGCTGTACAGCTTGGATGATTACATTTTTTGACCGCTCTAGATCGAGAGCTGTGCACGCTTACAATGATGCCAGCCTCTACAGATATTTTTATCTGCCGATGAGGTTGCTTTGTACGACCGAACAATGTGAGTTAGCCAAGTGATGGCACAGACAAGAACCTACTGAATCTGTGGGATTTCAGGTGGTGGTCCAGAGTCTCCGTATGTAACACAGATACCTGAGGACATATCTCAACATCAGTATGTGGGTCTACTAGTTCAAACATGGCAGTTTCTGTTGTGTTGGGCGTCGGCTTATACAAAAAGGTGGGGCCTGTAAACCAAATTGTATCCTTGAGACGTTCAGCAGCAACGGATCTAGTTGCTTTGTCCGCAGGGTTGAGGGTGTAGGTACATATTTCCATTGTTCGGGAGAGATAGATTTTCTGATCCTTAGAACTCTGTTGTTGACGTAGACATAGAAGCGTCTAGCTTCATTACAGATATATCCCAGTACTATCTTGCTATCTGTATAGAACTCAGACTCTTTAACCTCTAGGTCCATTTCTACAGCGATGAGTTCGGCCAACGCCACCGCTAACACAGCGGCACATAGTTCCAGGCGTGGTATTGTGTGTTCCTGGAGTGGCATTAGTTTCGCTTTACTCATGACGAACCCTACATGGCAATGTCCGCTGGTATCTAATGTCTTCAAGTAAGCTACAGCCGCAATTGCTTTGATTGAAGCATCACAGAAAACACCGTTTTTGAGTCTCAACCTTGGTAGTTGGTACAGAAACATATGGACGAGCTATGTGAAGATCCGATAAGGCTGTAAGGGAATTCTTCCAGGCCATCCACGTGGTTCTTTCCTTTATGGGAAGAGGAGTATCCCAGTTCGACCCTTCTCTGGTGAAGTCTCTTAACATAGCTTTACCTTCGATGAGCATAGGAGCTGCAAATCCTAGTGGGTCATATAAACTGCTTATGGCTGACAGTACTCCTCTGCGAGTAGAGGGTTTTTCTTCTCTGTTAACCTGAAAAGTGAAAGTATCAGCTTTTATGTCCCAGAGTAGACCAAGGCTCCGTTGCATCGGAGGCGAGTCAAAGCCTAGATCTAGGTCCTTCAAGTCCTCAGAATGGTCCTGAGAAGGAAAAGCTTCCATCAATTTCTGGCTGTTGGAAGCGATCTTGTGTAGCCTCAGGTTAGACAGAGAGAACATCTCCTGGGTTATTTTTAGGAGACTGATTGCAGTCTCATCTGAGGGCATTGATTTCAGACAGTCATCCACATAGAAGTCCTTCTCTACGAAGAGTCTGACATCAGCTCCATACTTTTCTTCTACTTTCTGAGCTGCGTGTCTTAATCCATAGATGGCGACTGCAGGAGAAGGACTATTGCTGAAGATGTGAACTTTCATACGATACTCTGTAACATCTTTAGAGGGATCGTTGCAGGGGCGTAGCTAGAAATGCATGGGCCCCATAGCAAAAAAAAATTATGGCCCCCCCCCGTGCCACAGATCCCCCTCACCTAAAAAGTGCCAACCACAGATCCCCCTCCCCTAAATAGTGCCATCAACAGATCCCCCTCCCCTAAATAGTGCCATCCACAGATCCCCCTCCCCTAAATAGTGCCATCCACAGATCCCTCTCCCTTAAACAGTGCCATCCACAGATCCCCCTCCCCTAAATAGTGCCATCAACAGATCCCCCCTCCCCTAAATAGTGCCATACACAGATCCCCCTCCCCTAAATAGTGCCAACAGATCCCCCTCCTCTAAATAGTGCCATACACAGATCCCTCTCCCCTAAACAGTGCCATCCACAGATCCCCCTCCCCTAAATAGTGCCATCAACAGATCCCCCCTCCCCTAAATAGTGCCATACACAGATCCCCCTCCCCTAAATAGTGCCATACACAGATCCCTCTCCCCTAAACAGTGCCATCCACAGATCCCCCTCCCCTAAATAGTGCCATCAACAGATCCCCCCCCTCCCCTAAATAGTGCCATACACAGATCCCCCTCCCCTAAACAGTGCCATCCACAGTATCAGGTGCCTCCCCCCCCCCCACCATGTGCCAGTCAGTATCAGGTGTCAACCCCCCCCCCCCCCCCAGGTGCCAGTATCAGGTCAGGTACCAACCCCCCCCCCCCCCCCATGTGCCAGTATCAAGTGCCCCCCACTCCCCCCATGGCAGTAACAGTCAGGTATTAAAATATAAACACTTCTACTTACCTCCATGTCAGCGATGCGATGCAGCCTCTTCCTCTGTCCCTCCCTGTATTGTGTCCCGCCCTGTATGTCCATATATGGAGTCACTGCTTGTATTTCAGAAAAGGTTTCTGCTGGGATTCGAACCCACGACCTTCTGTATCAGAGGCAGAGCACCTAACCACAAGACCAAAAGAGCAGCCTTGCTGCTGACTGAAAAATTATGAGACTTCTACTGTCATAGCTGGCTAAGTGTACATCTATACACATGACAGCTGCTCATATATAGAGATATAGCAGAGCTGAGTGTGCTGGGATAGCTGTCACATAGAGATATAGCAGTGCTGGGTGTGTTGGGGCAGCTGTCATATGTATAGATGTACACTTAGCCAGCTATAACAGTAGAAGTGTCAATTTTTTTCAATCAGTTGCAACGCCTCCTTTATGGTTGTGAGGGTAATTGCTTTGCCTCTGATACACTGATACATTGGAGGTTGTGGGTTCGAATCCCAGACACATCAGGAGACTTTAGAATACAGTAAGATTAGATCACATTAGCGAGGGGGCCTGAACATTAAGACCGCTGCTGTGAAGGGGGCCCTGAACAGTAAGACATCGATATTTAACTAACTTGAAAATAAACTTTCGGGCCCCGAAGCAGCTGCTTCCCCGGTAGTTACGCCACCTCCTGGCTGCCTGTGTGTAGTGTCTGTGTGTGTTAATAAAAAAAAATAAAAAATGAATGCGGTCGGACGGGCCCCCCAGTGGCGTAGGGCCCCATAGCCACTGCTATGGTTGCTATGGCGATCCCTACGCCACTGGATCGTTGTCCTTGAACTATATGAATCGCAAGAAATTTCTATGTTCTTTCTTAACTAGGAAGCAATAGAATATCTGTTGGATATCAGCCGTGAATGCAATGGAGTCTCTGCGAAAACGGAGAAGCACTCCTATGAGCTTGTTGTTTAGATCCGGTCCTGACAGCAAAACGTCGTTCAATGATTCGCCTTCATACTTGGCGCTTGAGTCAAACACCATTCTGATCTGACCTGGCTTCTTCGGGTGATACACCCCAAACATGGGCAGGTACCAGCGTTCTTCCGATTCTTGAAGTACAGGTGCTAGCTCTGCATGACCGTTCTGGAATATCTTTTCAATGAAGGTAAAGAAGTGATCTCTCATCTCAGGCTTGCTTCGTAGGTTATGCCTGAGAGAGACAAATCGTTTGAAAACTTGCTCTCTTTTGTTGGGTAAACGTTGTCTTTGAGGCTTAAAGGGTAGAGGTGCAACCCAGCTTCTTGTTTCATCCTGCACCATTCCCTTCTCCATTATATCTAGGAACAGTCTATCTTCGAATGACATCGCCATACGATTGTCCTCTTTAGTCTTGCGGAAGACTGTGGATCCCAGGTGGTCTTGATTGCCATCCCAGATGAAGTCATCATAGGGAGGACCTGCAAGGGCACCTGATGATGAAGTGCTTTGAGGCAGTTCCTTAATGAAGAAGTGATTTTCGCATGGTTGGAGAAGAGATGGGCGTCCATTCTCAGGTGTACTAGTAAGCATGCTGTTGACAGTTGGTTTGTTTACACCTCCCAAACAGACTTCTCCTACAATGACCCATCGTAGGTCAAGTCTCTGGGCGTATGGAGCATTGTGAGGTCCATTGATCTGCTGTCTAACTTTGTGGACCTGTAGGATATCCCTCCTGAGGAGTAAGACTATCTGAGCTTCAGAATCAAGGTTTTGGATCAGGTGTCTTATACGCTTCAGGTGAGGCTGATGCACTGCTACTTCTGGCGTGGGTATCTCGGACCGGTTGTCAGGAATCTGGTTACATTCTAGTATAGTTGGTAAAGGCAGACGCACTTGACCATCGCTGGATTCAATTATGTAGCCGCTTGCCCTCCTTCCGGCTGTTTCCACAGTACCAGCACAAGTTCTTAGAGAGTAGGGGGCCCCGGGTCCTCTGATGTCGAAGCTATCAAAGAAGGCAGACTTCGCTAACGACTTGTTACTTTGATCGTCTAGAATTGCGTACACTTTGATGGCTTTGTCTCGGTCGTCTGCTGAGTAAACCCTCACTAGGGAGATTTTAGAGCAGGATCTGCCTCCTCTGAGGTCTCTGCAAACCTCTGTACATTTAGAAGCAACTGCCAAAGTGTCAGTATTTCTGTCTTTTCGCTCCTCGCTATGCTCTTGGGTTTTGGGTGAAGCCCACGGTGGTGGCCCAGGGTGTAGAGCTGTGTTATGATCTGTGCTGTCACATTCTGCACACTTTGCACTAACCTCACAGTCCCTGGCAAAGTGCGAAGTTGAAAAGCAGCATTTAAAGCAGATGTTGTTCTCCTTGAGGAAGGTCTTGCGGTCTTCCAATGACTTTTCTCTGAAGGTTCTGCACTTAAGTAGGGAATGAGGCTTCCTGTGTAAGGGACACTGTCTGCACCGGTCCTTGGGGTTGTCTCCTCTTTGATAGGAGCTGAACTCTTTATAGACTGAACCTGTGGAAGAAACGTTAATTTTGTGGACCTCCACCATTGCCCTACGAGGTTTACTGACTGAGGCGGTGGCATATGACATCATGAAATCAAAGCTAGGATCATTTCTGATTTTTGCTTGTTCAGAGACAAAATCTACAAACACATTAAATGGAGGAAATGGTACATTGTAAGTCTGTTTATACCGAGAACCATGCATGAGCCACTTCTCTTGCAGGTTATATGAGAGTTTCTGAACTATGGGATTTACACCTCTAGCAGTGTCAAGGAATGTCAATCCCACCAGATCTCCTTCTGCCTTTGCTACACTCAGCTCCATTAATAAGTCACTTAACTCTCTAAGCTTTGAATAGCCTTTGTTCGCTATTTTAGGAAAGTCCTCAATTCTCTTAAATAAGGCACTTTCTATTACCTCTGCTGCGCCATAAACCTCATCAAGTCTATCCCAGACCCTTTTTAGACCAACGTCTGGATAATTTACATTGATATCTCTGATCCTTTTAGCGTGTTCGGCGGACTCACTTCCCAGCCATTTCACTAGGAGATCCAGTTCCTCTCTACATGACAGACCTAAGTCTCTGGTGGCATTTTGGAAGGAAGCTCGCCAAGCTCTTTAGTTCTCAGCGCGGTCGCTGAAGTTTACAAGTCCCTTGGTGACCAGCTCATGTCGAGCAAGGAACCTGGCAAAGTCCATTGTGGCTTGATTGGTGCTGGAACCAGCTGGTGTTGTGTTGTCAGAGTGAATGTGTGGTGCACGGCCATACCTGTTGGAAGTCTCTGGTTTAATCCGGTCTGTGTAATACCATTCTGAAGCGAAGGGCATCTCTCTTAGCAGGGGCAGATTTCTGATTCTCTGTACTGGAGAGACGTTGTTGTAACCGGTTTCACTCTGATGTGTATTCTCTAGTTTCCTGCAAGGAGACTGATAGTCGACTTTCTGATGATCCGAATAAGCATGTTGGCTTGGCTTGTCAACAGACTGCTTTGTATTAAGCTGTGGATCTGGGTCGTCATCTGACTTGGAATGTTGATAGACGTATTGTAAGGTTCGCTGTTGTGGATCTTGGAGTTCAATTCCTGGATGGACGATGCTGCGATGACTCTTGGTTTCTTGAAGTTCCGTGGCTTCTAGAAATTCTGCTTCTGCTATGGCAGCTGCTGTCTCTTTATCTGTGGTGAGTTTTTCTAGAGTCGCTTCAAATTGCGCTTTCTCCCTATTCAAAGAAGCTTCAAGTTGCGCTTTCTCCATATTCAGTGAAGCTTCAAGTTGCTCTTTCTCCAGCTTTATCTGCATCTCTTGTTCTGTGAAGCTGGATTTTGCCTTTGCAGCTTCTGCTTTTGCGCGGGCAATGGCGGCAGCTTCTCTGATTGATGTCCTGTTAGAGCCACTTATCTGAGACCTTGTCTTGACTGAAGATGCTCGACTATTAGACATGTTGTGACTGTTAGGAGACTGCTGCGATATCCAAAAGTAGGCTCTGCGTTGATAATGGCGGGCTCCGTATAGTCTGATATACGGTGCGACTGTTAGGAGGTTGCTGCGATATCCGTATGCAGGATCTGCGTGGATAATGGCGGGCTCTATCTAGTCTGATCTTCTGAGCTTGTTCTTAGCAGTCGTTTCACTATACTGTCCTCATACACGTTGGCACGGTGTGTAATCTGACATGTAGCTAAACCTTTTGTCTTGAAGAAGAGAAAAACTGTACTGCTTTAACTTTCTCTTTTATTGATAGTAGATTGACAGGAAAGGTGAAACTACAGAATAAAACAGTAGCATTTAGAACATAAATATCCATGGTACATGGCATAAGACACAGAATAATCTGCTATACATGCAGTACATATATAGTAATGAGCTATGAAACAAGTAACATATATAAACTATGGTAAATGTCACAAGATAGTGCTCTTACCGACTATGCTTGAAAACAGGCTAATAACAGATGATGGGGCAGGAAAACCAGTGAGAATGTTTGGCTCCTGAGACATAAGATGGTGGCTGCTTGCTGTACCAGCACAAGACTAGCAAGAACCAGGAACTACCCACAATGCCCTGGGACTCCCATAATGCATAGAGAAAAACAGGCTGAATGAAATACATAAACTCATCAGTAGATGGTGCTGTTACCACACAATGTAATGCACATGAATTACAACACAGGTAAAAATGCAATGTCAACTGATAAACACACAAACAACTGGATCTATATCTAGGGACAGAACACAACAACTACCTCAATGTGATTGCCAGTACATCTTAAATTTTGGCATAAAGTTGTCAGAATCTGTCTGTTTCAAAACGTGAATTCAAAAGATTTGAGAATTAATAGGCCTACGCAGGCTAAGTGAATAAATATTAGGGATCGACCAATTATCGGTTTTACCGATATTATCGGCCGATATTGAGGATTTTGACAGTTATCGGTATCGGCATCTATTTTGCCGATATACCGATAACGTATTGGGAACACAGAACGTGCTGCTCTCAGCGCTCTCTGTGTTCCCTCAGCAGCACAGGGGAGAAGGAAGCAGTGTCTCCCTCCCCCTGTGCTGCTGCTGCTGCCGCTGCCGCCAATTAGAGGAGAGAGGACAAGAGGAGGGGAGGGGCTGTGGCCACCGCTCCACCAATGAAGATAAGTCTTTCATTAATTCATATACAGGAGGCGGGAGCTGGCTGCAGAATCACATAGCCGGCTCCCGACCTCTATGAGCTGTAGCTGCGATCTGCGGTAGTTAACCCCTTAGGTGCCGCGGATCGCAGCTAACGCTCATAGAGGTCGGGAGCCGGCTATGTGATTCTGCAGCCAGCTCCCGCCTCCTGTATATGAATTAATGAAAGACTTATGCTCATTGGTGGCGCAGTGCGCCCCCCCAAGCCCCCCAGTATTAATCATTGGTGGCGCAGTGCGCCCCCCACCCAAGCCCCCCCCCCCAGTATTAATCATTGGTGGCAGTGGCCACAGGATCCCCTCTCCCCTGCTCCTCCGATCGGAGCCCCAGCTGTGTAATCCTGGGGCTCCGATCGGTTACCATGGCAGCCAGGATGCTATTGAAGCCCTGGCTGCCATGTTCAGCTCCCTGCTGCTCTGTGCACAAAGCACAGAGCAGTAGGGACAGTGTGAGATCCTATTCACCCTGATAGACACACAAACAATCTCTATCAGGGTGAATAGGACAAGGGTTCTAGTCCCTAAGGGGGCTAAAAGTTAGTAAAAAAAAAAATAATAATATTAAGTATAAATGAAAAAGAAAGATTTACAAAAAAAAAAAAATACATGTTAACAATAAACATATTAATTTTCAGCAGATTTGTGTAGGAATTTTTTTTTTCCCAAAAATGAAAATTCCCAGAATATCGGTATAAATTATCGGCTATCGGCCTGAAAGTTCACAAATTATCGGTATCGGCATCGGCCCTAAAAAATCAATATCGGTCGATCCCTAATAAATATATTTACAAAGTGTGATTAAAGACAAATCACATACTGAATAATAAAAAGTAAATACATCACTAGCCTAAATATGCAACATGCAATATGGGGTGAGAATCTGTATATCATGCTATAACACATGGCTGTCTACCACGTTATAACACATGGCCAACACCCCAGGGTGTATAAGAGATAAAGAAAATCAATACTTACATCCTACCTAGGATAAAGGTCTAGGTGGAGTCCGCCAAATATATGTGTCACAGAGTTTAAACCTTTTAGCCTATCCTCCAGTGTGCAGCACGCATGTATCTGAGATCACTCAGGAATGTTATCTGAACAGCGTTGTGGTACCATCGAGAAACCCCCCCAAAAAACCTCTATGACCCAATAAAGACTTATGTAGTGCTGCTATTTGCCAGTCAGCAGGTGACACAAGCTGGGAGAAGTGTCCTTGCCACCAGAGTATAAGGGACGGCAAGGTGTTTTTCCCTTCGCCCATGACAGCACCATGAGAGGATCCGCCCCCACAGACAGGAAACCTGCAGAATAAAAGGGAGGACACTCTCCTTCCAAATCAGTGTGGTTTCCTGTCTCTGGGGAAGCCTGCAGTCTTTCTTTCAGGTTCCTTTCCTCTGGTGGTGCTCCTACGCTGACCCCTATAGTGGGCTTGTGTTCTCCCCCAACATACCTGCTGTCCCCGGGAACATAATGCGGCTTCAGTTCGTGTGCTGAAAAGGACAGGCAGAGGCACAGCAAAACTCCTGAGAGAGTACTTTGTGTGCTGGAGCATGGAGTGCCTGGCGGTATCGCTGATGCGCTAGGGGCACGGACGTCCAGACCCCAGAGGGAGGAGCTTCCGGCAAGGAGTTAGGCCAGGGAGAGCGGCATGGGTCATGTGGTTTGGCACGCGGAATCGGGCGTGACATCATCAGAGAGCGCCTATGAGATGGGCACGCGGTGAACTGAAAGCTGGCATCCTAAGCAGCGCTCTGGTGGCCAGCAATAGGAGAAGCATGGAGGAGGACAAGCATGTTGAGGAGTCTGCAGTCCCTCCAGCCTTGACAAAACCAAGGAAGGTGGTGACTAAAAGGAAGAATAAAGAATGTATTCTTTGTAAAACTGGGTTGTCATCTCAATGGGAGAAGAGGATGTGTCAGTCCTGTATTGATAAAACGGTGGCTGAGGAATTGCCATCATTTTATAAATGTCTTCAGACACTAGTCAGATCGGAAGTTAATTCTACCTTGTCATCCAAAAAAGAATCTAAAGTGAGACGACATAATACTGTACAGGAGCATATTTCATCTGATTCTGATGAAGATGAGATACACTCCTCATTATATGGGCATTCTGATGATTCATCCCTGTCTTCCTTGGAAGAAGGGGAAATCAGTGGTAGACACAGAAAAACTTCTAAAAGCCGTACATTCTACTATGGGCATTGAAGAGGCAAAAGAACCCAGGTCCATCCAAGATATGTTTGGGGGGGCTAGAATCCATCCATGTTTAAAAACCCTGGGTCAGAAAAAGATAAATCTCTTCACTGCCTAGACGTTAAAAGGACCTTGATTCATTATCTATCCTGCACTAAAGACTGGCGCAGATCTTCTTCACTCTTTGTTCTCTTTCAAGGAGTGAATAAGGGTAAGGCGGCTAAGTTCTATTGCCGGTGGATTGTTTCTGCCATATCTTTGTCTTATCTTGCATCCGGGTTGTCTCCTCCGGTGGGTCTTAAGGCACATTCTACCAGGGATGTTGCTACCTCCTGGGCAGAAAGATCCTCTGTTCCCATAGAGGATATTTGCAGAGCAGCTACCTGGTCTTCTCCTTCAACCTTTTTTAAACACTATCGGCTTGATTTGAACTCACCCCCTTCGGGGTCTTCCTTTGGGGAAAAGGTGCTTCTTTCTACTCTCCCACCCTGATTTTTCCTCTAATAAATCTCTAGTGGTGCTATCATGGGCGAAGGGTAAAATGATGATTACTTACTGGTACAGAGCCCATGACAGCACCCTTATATTCCCTCCCTGCTGTTTTTTTTTCTGGTTCTCTTATACTTACACGGGTGTAGCAAAAAAAAAAAAAAAAAGACTTGATATTAAGCGAAAATTATTATTGATTATCTAACATTATGTTGGAGGACTTCCTTCGATACTTAGATATCACACTGAAGTGGGAGAAGAGTGTCCGCCCTTTTATTCTGCAGGCTTCCTGTCTGTGGGGGCGGATCCTCTTGTGGTGCTGTCATGGGCTCTGGAAAATCAAATTACCGGCAAGTAATCATCATTTTTTGGCAAATCATGTTGTGGGTCTGGCTTCTTTTTTTTTAACGTTGTTTTGCCCGTATACTTTGTTATAGGAAGTAAATGCCTTAAAGACTTTGGACACCTATTCGAACAATTTAGTTTTTTGTTTTATAGCATTTTACTCATTTAGGGCTTAAAATAATTTTTTCAATTGGTCTTTATTAAAAATATTGAGCTGTTCTGTCACAAAGGGTTAACTGTTTTTCTATCTGTGTGCATCCTACTTTCACTTTGTGCCGATTATCTAATAACCCTTATCTCACTCCATATTTTTAATAAAGACCAACTGAAAAAATTATTTTTAGCTCATAATTAGTACAATGTAATAATAAAAAAAACGCCCCAAAGGTGTCCATAGCCTTTAAAGGGAATGTGTAAATAGAAAATTACCTGTTTTAAATCAAGTTTTTATGTTAAACATATTTTTGGTGATGATATTTTAAATTTTCCATGTCACTACCTATATTTAAAAAATCCTAAAGTCCAGTAGTTTTCACACTGGCCTAATAATAGGCCCATTTCTTGTTTTCTACAGATAATTTTTCAGCAGTCATCTTATTATCACAGTCAGGATTCCAATGACAGCTATTACAGAATCTAAAACAGGATCCACCATTCACAATAGGTGATATCAAGGATTATTTACTCTCTCCTGACCTCTGCACAGGTCACAGAGCATGCCAAGATAACTCTCCCAAAGAAGTCAGTGAGGACAGCTCATGTCCATGGTGTCTATGGCCCATGGTGGCTGCTGTAAAGCATATCTGTAAGTGCTGTTAGAAATAACTCCAACAGGATGGCAGCCCTCATAATCATGTTCAGGAAATAGAAATAAAAAAAAAATCTACAATCAGAAAATAAAAATAGATATGGATGTGTGTCACTATCTGGTTTTAAAGGCTATCTACACATTTGGAGACAATTTTTTATGATTTCATTTTACTCATTTTGGGGTAAAAATAATTGTTTTAATTGACCTTTATTAAAAATATTGAGCCATTCTGTCACAAAGGGTTAACTGTTTATCTATCTGTTGGAATGGTACTTTCACTTTGGGGTCATCTAATAACCCTTATCTCTAAATTAGTAAAAGGTCATTAAGCCACATTCTTATCAGTAAGATAAGAATTGAGCTTAATTAAGTGTTTATAAGATCAGAGATAAGGAGCCCATCGGTTTCCTGCCTGAAGGAGCATAGAGAAAATACACATCCTGCTAGCAGATAAACTCAAAGCTGTGCAGGGAAAACAGCTCATAATTTTTAATAAAGATCAATTGAAAAAATGATTTTTAGCTCAAAATGAGTACAATGCAATAATAAACAAATAATACAAAAAAATTGCCACCAAAGGTGTACATAGCCTTTAACCCCTTAAGGACCGGGCTCATTTTCACCTTAAGGACCAGGCCATTTTTTGCAAATCTGACCAGTGTCACTTTAAGTGCTCATAACTTTAAAACGCTTTGACTTATCCAGGCCGTTCTGAGATTGTTTTTTCGTCACATATTGTACTTCATGACACTGGTAAAATGAAGTCAAAAAAATTATTTTTTTTGCACAAAAAAATACCTAATTTACCAAAAATTTGGAAAAATTTGCAAATTTCAAAGTTTCAGTTTCTCTACTTCTGTAATACATAGTAATACCCCAAAAAATTGTGATGACTTTACATTCCCCATATGTCTACTTCATGTTTGAATTGTTTTGGGAATGATATTTTATTTTTTGGGGATGTTACAAGGCTTAGAAGTTTAGAAGCAAATCTTGAAATTTTTCAGAAATTTACAAAAACTCAATTTTTAGGGACCAGTTCAGGTCTGAAGTCACTTTGCGAGGCTTACATAATAGAAACCACCCAAAAATGACCCCATCTAAGAAACTACACCCCTCAAGGTATTCAAAACTGATTTTGCATACATTGTTAACCCTTTAGGTGTTGCACAAGAGTTATTGGCAAATGGGGAGGAAATTTGAGAATTTCATTTTTTTGTCTAATTTTTAATTTTAACCCATTTTTTCTACTAACAAAGCAAGGGTTAACAGCCAAACAAGATTGTATCTTTATTGCCCTGACTCTGCAGTTTACAGAAACGCCCAATATGTGGCCGTAAACTACTGTACGGCCACACAGCGGGGCGTAGAGTGAAAGGTGCGCCGTATGGTTTTTGGAAGGCTGATTTTTATGGACTGGTTTTTTGACACCATGTCCCATTTGAAGCCCCCTGATGCACCCCTAGAGGAGAAACTCCCTAAAAGTGACCCCATCTAAGAAACTACACCCCTCAAGGTATTCAAAACTGATTTTACATACGTCGTTAACCCTTTAGGTGTTGCACAAGAGTTATTGGCAAATGGGGATGAAATTTGAGAATTTCATTTTTTTGCCTAATTTTCAATTTTAACCCATTTTTTCCACTAACAAAGCAAGGGTTAACAGCCAAACAAGACTGTATCTTTATTGCCCTGACTCTGCTGTTTACAGAAACACCCCATATGTGGCCGTAAACTACTGTACGGCCACACAGTAGGGCGTAGAGTGAAAGGTGCGCGGTTTGGTTTTTGGAAGGCAGGTTTTGCTGGACTGGTTTTTTGACACCATGTCCCATTTGAAGCCCCCCTGATGCACCCCTAGATTAGAAATTCCATAAAAGTGACCCCATCTAAGAAACTACACCCCTCAAGCTATTCAAAACTGATTTTACAAACTTTGTTAACCCTTTAGGTATTGCACAAGATTTAATGGAAAATAGAGACACAATTTCAAAATTTCACATTTTTGGCAGATTTTCCATTTTAATATTTTTTTTCCAGTTACAAAGCAAGGGTTAACAGCCAAACAAAACTCATTATTTATGGCCCTGATTCTGTAGTTTACAGAAACACCCCATATGTGGTCGTACACAGCTGTACGGGCACACGGCAGGGCGCAGAAGGAAAGGAATGCCATACGGTTTTTGGAAGGCAGATTTTGCTGGACTGGTTTTTTGACACCATGTCCCATTTGAAGCCCCCCTGATGCACCCCTAGAGTAGAAACTCCAAAAAAGTGACTCCATTTTAGAAACTACGGGATAGGGTGGCAGTTTTGTTGGTACTAGTTTAGGGTACATATGATTTTTGGTTGCTCTAGATTACACTCTTTGTGCAGCAAGGTAACAAGAAATAGCTTTTTTGGCACTTTTTTTTTTTTTGTTATTTACAACATTCATCTGACAGGTTTTATCATGTGGTAATTTTATAGAGCAGGTTGTCACGGACGCGGCGATACCTAATATGTATACTATTTTTTTTATTTATGTATGTTTTATACAATAACTTCATTTTTAAAACCAAAAAAATGTTTTAGTGTCTCCATAGTCTAAGAGCCATAGTTCTTTCAGTTTTTGGGCGATTATCTTGAGTAGGGTCTCATTTTTTGCGGAATGAGATGATGGTTTGATTGGTACTATTTTGGCGTACATGCAACTTTTTTGATCACTTTTATTACCTTTTTTGGGAAGTAAGGTGGGCAAAATTTCAATTTTCTCATAGTTTTTATTTTTTTATTTTTATGGCGTTCACCGTGCGGGGAAAGTAACATGACCGTTTTATAGATTAGGTCGTTACGGACGCGGCGATACCTAATATGTGTAGTGTATTTTATTTTTTTAATTTTTATTCAGTGATAAATGTTTTTTTTTTATCTTAACTTTTTTCACTTTTTTTTACATTTTTGTGACCCAGACCCACTTGGTTCTTGAAGATCCAGTGGGTCTGATGTCTGTATAATACAGTACAGTACAATATATATTGTTCTGTACTGTATTTTACTTACACTGAACAGATCTATGCTTTTAGCACAGATCTGTTCAGCACCATGGACAGCAGGATGCCTGAGCAGGCGTCCTGTTGCCATGGGAACCTTCCCCGTCTGCTCAGAACTTCGCAGACGGGGAAGGGTAAGCACAGGGCTGAGGGGGGCTGTCGGGGGGCTCTCTCCCTCTCCATCGGGGGGCTGCAAAGGCACAGCAGCCCCCCGATGGAGAGGGAGGGAGCTCCCTGACCGATGACAGTTAACTTTTTCCATACAGCGGTCCGTACGGACCGCGGTATGGAAAGGGTTAAACGGCTGACATCTGCACAGATGTCAGCCGTTTATACCAGGGTGCCAGCAATGTGCTGGCACCCTGGTATACCCACTAGAAGCCAACGATCGTTCATGGGAGGCGGGCGGGGGATCGCGATCCCGCCTGCCGCACCGCCCGCCTCCCGCAACGCCCCCACCGCCTGCGACACCCCCCCCCGCACCACCCGCCGGCATAAAATCGTGCAGGGGTGCAGGGGGGGTGAAAAATATTGATTTTAGCCACTCTAAAGTTTCTGATCGCCGCGGTCAGGGACCGCGGGGATCAGAAACTGCAAAAAGCGCAGCAAACCGCAGGTCTGAATTGACCTGCGGTTTTCTGCGATCGCCGATACGGGGGGGGGTCAAATGACCCCCCCCCCTGCATTGTTACGGGATGCCGGCTGAATGATTTCAGCCGAAATCCCGTTCCGATTAACCCCTGGGGCGCCGGAATACAGATTTTAAGTCAGGACGTACCAGTACGTCCTTGGTCCTTAAGGACTCGGGAAATAGGGCGTACCGGTACGTCCTATGTCCTTAAGGGGTTAAAGGGGTTTTTCAGGCTTGTAATATTGATGCCCTATCCTCAGGATAGGTCATCAATATTAGATCGGCGGGGGTGCTTTCTCTTCATACAGGGGTGCCGGGTGTTGGACCCCTGCCGATCTGATACTGATGACCGATCCTGAAGACAGGTCATCAGTATTAAAAGCCTGGAAAACCCCTTTAAGGGCTCTTTCACACGAGCGGATCCCGTGCGTGGAATCCGTTGCGTAAAAAGAGTGCCAAGCCCCGTTCCGGACAGCAGAGACACGGAGCATTAACATGGTTGATAATGCTCCGTGCCTCTCTGTGATCTTTTTACTACAAAATCACAGTGAGATAAAATTGTCACTGTGATTTTGTAGTAAAAATGGAGCATTATCAATCATGTTAATGCTCCGTGTCTCTGCTGTCCGGAATGGGGCTTGGCTCTCTTTCACGCAGCAGATTACCTGCACGGCATCCGCTCGCGTTAAACAGCCCTAACTGTCAGAAAAAATTATAGGTGTATGTGACACATTCCATTTAAAATAGCATATAAAAGTGTGTGCCCAAAAATGGTACAGAAAGCTTGTATATAAAAAAAAAGACAAAAAACTTTTCTGTAGAACCCAAAAAAGCCTGCCCCATAAAAATTGTGGGGGATTTATCAAAATGTCGTGAGAAAATACATTAATCACATATTTAAATGTCCTGTCTGACAGGCTCTCTCACTTTTCACTTTACTTTTCAAACTGCTGTGCATGCCGCAACTGTCTCTAAGTTCTGCCACAAATGGTTAACATTTACAACAGAAGATAAGACGATACAATTTTTTCCCCCAGTAAAATGCAGCAGAAAAAAGGTGCAAATACAATGCTATACAGTACTGTGCTAAAGCTTTAAACAGGTGTGGAAAAAGGCTGCCAAGTAAGAATACTTTCAAACATATAAGTATTAATCGTTTATTTTTATCAATTAACAAAATGCAAAGTGGAAGAACAAAAGGGAAATCTAAATTCAATCAATATTTGCTGTGACCCCCTCTGCTGTTTTTCTAGGTACACTTAACACAGTTTTTTCAGGAAATTGGTGGGGAAGTTGTTCCAAACATCTTGGAGAACTAACCACAGATGTTCTGTGGATGTAGATGTAGGCTTGCTCAAATCCTTGTGTCTCCTTAGACAATCCCAGAGAGACTGGATAAAGAGATTAAAGGGTTTCTATCACTTTGTTTTCACATAATTAGCTTTCAGACACTAGCGATCCGCTAGTGTCTGCTCTACCAAACAATCCTAATATAATAGCTTTTGGTGCAGCCGTTTTGCTAAAAAAAAGAACTTATATTGATATGCTAATGAGCCTCTAGGTGCTATGGGGGCGTCATTAGCACCTAGAGGCTCGGTCTACCTTTACAAAATGCCGCCGCCCAGCGCGTCCCTCCAGCCCACCCATCTCCTCCGGAATGCGATCCTCCCTGTGAGCCAGCGGACGAATTCTCGCGCATGCGCCGTGCGCGTCTGTATTCGGCGCATTCGCGCAGTGAATGTATGACCGCTTTCTGCACAGACATCTCCACTGCGCCTGTTCCTCGGAGCACTATGACGTCATCGGCGCAGGCGCAGTGGAGATGTCTGAGCAGGGAAGCGGTCAGACATTCACTGCGCATGCGCCGAATACAGACGCGCACGGCGCATGCGCGAGAATTCATCCGCTGGCTCACAGGGAGGATCGCATTCCGGAGGAGATGGGCGGGCTGGAGGGACGCGCTGGGCGGCGGCATTTTGTGAAGGTAGACCGAGCCTCTAGGTGCTAATGACGCCCCCATAGCACCTAGAGGCTCATTAGCATATCAATATAAGTTCTTTTTTTTGCGAAACGGCTGCACCAAAAGCTATTATATTAGGATTGTTTGGTAGAGCAGACACTAGCGGATCGCTAGTGTCTGAAAGCTAATTATGTGAAAACGAAGTGGTAGAAACCCTTTAAAGCTTTGTGGGGGCCATATCATCACTTCCAGGACTCCATGTTTTTAATGAGATTGGCTCCATGTTTGGGGCCGTTGTCTTGCTGCAGAATCAATTTGGAGCCAGTCAGACACCTTCCTGATGGTATTGCATGATGGATAAGTATCTTTCTATATTTCTCATTAATCAGGCAGTCATGAGGACCCTAGATGCAGGGGGTGGCCAAGGAAACCTTGTGTAGTAGATGAAAAATGCATCATGCTTGTTTCCCTTCAAAATCGGAAGATGTCCAATAGCTTCATCAGCTCAGAACTGGCAGAAACCATTGGGATCTGGGTGGTCTTCTTGGAGGAATTGCAGCCAAAAAGCCATTTCGATGTGGAAACGAGGCCAAACAACTGAACTATGAAAAAAACGTGAACTAGGGTGGAGAAAATTGGCAGCAGGTGATCTGGACTAATGAAATATTTGGCTGTAATAGAAGGCAGTATGTTTGTTGAAGTCCCGAAGAGTGGTACAGTAGTAATGAGTTTCTGCAGGCAACAGTGAAGCACGGCGGTGAAGGATCCTTGAAAATTTGGGGCTATATTTCAGCAAATGTAGTTGGGGATTTGGTCAGGATTAATCGTGTACTCAGCATTGCGTAATACAGGCAGATACTTATCCATCATGCAATACCATAAGGGAGACATCTGATCCACATCAGCTCCAAATTTATTCTACAGCAGGACTACGACCCCAAACATACAGTCAATATCATTAAGAACTATCTCCAGTGTAAAAAAGTAAAAGGAGTCCTGGAAGTGATGATATAGACCCCCCAGACCGATGATCTCATCACCAAGTCTGTCTGAGATTACATAAAGAGAAGGAAGGATTTGAGTAAGCCTACATCCACGGAAGATCTGTGGTTAGTTCTCCAAGATTTTTGGGACAACCTCCCTGCCAAGTTCGTTTAAAAACTGTATGCAAGTATACCTAGAAGAACTGATGCTGATGGTGGTCACAGCAAATATAGAATGGATTTAGATTTCTCTTTTGTTCATTCACTTTGCATTTGTTTAACTGATAAAAATAAACTATTAACACTTCTATTTTTAAAAGTGGCATTTTTCCACACCTGCCTTCTTTTGCACAATACTGTATGTTGGGCCTATGTGTGAAGAAAGACTATCACTTGCATCAAAGCCATGGCCATTTTGTATTGTATGTGACCCTACTGCTCTTACCCTCTGAACTGCTCTCTGATAAGCTGTAGGTACATAGCTGTCATATAGTGTGTGAGACGGACACCACCTAAGAGCACTGATTCAAAGGTCACTTTATAATTCTCCACCGAGCGTTTCACTAGGAAAGCGTTTGGGCAGGCATACTAAAAAATAACCCTCTGAAGATGCTGGCTTCAATGCAGCAGTGGACAACTACAAGAGAAGAGCATGGTGGCCTACCGGCATTATCTACTGTTCATTGCTGTGAGGTTCAATGTTAGATTGTCATCTGCTTTCCCATCACTGTTTTGAGCTGGCCATACACTCCAGAATGCTCGTTTGGCTGAAAGCTGTCTCCAAAATCTCCATACATATGCACGTTGGCCTTCGCCAAACTACATGTTTTGTGAATAGGGAGAAGGGAAGACACCTTTGAAGGCTGCTAATCTTCCCAAGAACAAAGTGTCAAGCATGTTGAAATCTAACTTCCCGATCCTTAAACACATTAAATGGTAGGTGGGTTCAGTCAACATTAATCTAACATGACCAGCTTCAGTCAATTCATAATTGCATTTTCTTACTTACAGTATCTTGCAATTTTATGGATACCTTATTATAGAAATGCTATAAATTATCAATATAATTTTATGGTTATAAATAATAAAAGCAGTTTTATTCTTTGCAGGTTACTGTATCAGGAGCTCAGAGGGACATTTGATAGTACAATCATCTGCTTTAAAAGCTGAAGATATCACACAAGATACATATGAAGAGCATGCCATTATCCCACATGTACCCTCAGCCCTTCACAGCAAAGATCTAGATCCTTTTCAACATCTATCATCTGATTCATCACAGACTGTAGAGCAAAATACAAGCCACAGAAGTGATGTTTTACCTAAAAGAGCAAACACGGATGAGAAGCCATTTTCATGTTCAGAATGTGGGAAATGTTATAGCGTTAAGTCATCTCTTGTTGAACATCAAAGAACTCACACAGGAGAGAAGTCATTTTCATGTTCAGAATGTGGAAAATGTTTTACCCAGAAATCGAAACTTTTTAGACATCAGACAGTTCACACAGGAGAGAAGCCATTTTCATGTTTAGAATGTGGGAAATGTTTTACACAGAAAATAACCCTTTTAAGACATCGGAGAAGTCACACAGGGGAGAAGCCATTTTCATGTGCAGAATGTGGGAAATGTTTCCTAAGAAAAGCAGATCTTCTTGAACATCAGAAAATTCACATGGGAGAGAATCCACTTTCATGTTCTAAGTGTGGAAAATGTTATAGCGTCAAATCAAATCTTGTTCGACATCAGAGAAGTCACACAGGGGAGAAGCCATTTTTATGCCTAGAATGTGGCAAATGTTTTATAACGAATACAGAGCTTGTTGATCATGAGAGAATTCACACAGGGGAGAAGCCCTTTTCTTGTTCAGAATGTGGGAAATGTTATAGCGTAAAATCAAATCTTTTTCGACATCAAAGAAGTCACACAGGGAAAAAGCCGTTTTTATGCCTAGAATGTGGGAAATGTTTTTCTCAAAAATCAAATCTTCTCGTACACAAAAGAACTCACACAGGTGAGAAGCCATTTTCTTGTCCTGAATGTGGGAAATGTTTCTCAAGAAAAGCAGATCTTGTTGAACATCATAGAATTCACACGGGGGAGAATCCACTTTCATGTTCAGAATGTGGGAAATGTTATAGCATTAAAGCTAATCTTGTTCGACATCAAAGAACTCACACGGGGGAGAAGCCATTTTCCTGCTCAGAATGTGGTAAATGTTTTTCTCAAAAATCACATCTTCTTGTACACCAAAGAACTCATACGGGAGAAAAGCTATTTTCATGTACGGAATGTGAGAAATGTTTTAGTTGGAAATCGCAACTTGTTGAACATCTGCGAACTCACACAGGGGAGAAGCCATATTCATGTTCAGAATGTGGGAAATGCTTCATAAGAAAAGCAAGTCTTGTTGAACATCAGAAAATTCACACAGGACAGATGCCATTTTCATGCCAAGATTGTGGAAAATGCTATACCTGGATGTCACAACTTGTTGAACATCAACGGACTCACACAGGGGAGAAACCATTTTCATGCCAAGAATGTGGGAAATGTTTCATAAGAAAAGCAGCTCTTGTTAAACATCAGAAAATTCACACAGGAGAGAAGCCATTTTTAGGCCAAGAAAGTGGGACATTTTATAGTGATAAATCAAACTTTCTTCAACATTAAGGGAAACTGACAGGCCCAATAAGCATATTTAGGTATATATATATGACAGAACAGGTCTTATCAATTGTTTTAAAATCATCTAAGTATCCCCCCTGTCCACCTTATAAATACAGAAAACTAAAGTTTTATAACCTGCTTGTCTCGTCTCCAATCTGCCCAAGGGGCGGCGTTTCATCTCAAAATGCGCCCAGCCAGCCGCTCCCAACTGCCGTTCTGAAGCCCCGCCCAGCTCATCAATATTCCCTTTGCTGGGCGGCAGCTACAACTCTCCCCGACTCAAGATCCTGCGCATGGCCAATTCAATCCTCTGGGCACGTCCTCCGTCTAATCTTCAGCGCATGCGCCCGGCCGGGGCCACATCGCGCCTGCGTACAGACAATCTGCGTCTTAGAGGCCGCTGCAGCCTCTGCTTTTTGCGCATGAGCCGGGCACTTGAGTCGGGGAGAGTTGTAGCCGCAGTGTAGAATGTAAGCTGTCAACGGACTGAAATAATATGAGTTAAATTAGCGTTGAGTGAACTGAAGCAATCGAGGCATATTTCGCTCCAAAGTTTAGGAAAACTTTGATTCATAACAAATCCGAATTTCCTTGCACTTTGTGGTAACGAATCAGTATTTTCTAAAATGGCGGCTGCACGTGTTACAAAGTGAAAGTAAGAAGTCTGTGAACGTAAGATCCTCCATAATGCCGCGCAGCCAGCCAATCCGCAGGTAGCCATCCCCTATGATGTCACAGCCCTATAAAACCCTCATCCCGTACGGTCTCTGCCATTGTTCTGTGAGCTGATCATAGGGAGAGATGTGACAAGCGCTCATGTGCTAGGGCCAGTGTTGCTGCAAAGTGTTAATAGGGCAATATTTGAGAAGGAGACTGCAGGGAGAGTGTATCGCTGTGTGCATCACGTTCTAGAGCATCGACATTCAGAGTTAATCCATTAGTTTAGTGATAAAGTTACTGTGCTTCAGTATTAAAGACAGGTGTAATATATCACCATGTGCATCACTGTGCAATGTACCGACATTCATAGCTAATCCGTTCTTTTAGAGAAACAGTTACTGTGCATCACTATTAAAGGCAGGTCTTATATATCGTCTTCTGCATCACTGTACAGTTCACTGACATTCATCGCTAATCCCTTCTGTAATTTGTAGCATTACGCTGCGTTCGTATTACGGGCAGGTGTAATTTTTCACCCTCTACATTAGTGTGCAGTGGAGTGAAATTTATCATAGCTAATCCCTTGTGTGAGCTGTAGCAATACATTAACTCCATATTGAGGGTAGGTGTACTTTATCGCCCTGTATATAAGTGTGCAGTGGAGCAAAATTTATCATAGCTAATACATTCTGTTAGCTGCCTGTAGCGTTACATTGCGTCCATATTACAGGCAGCATAATTTTTCACTCTGTACATACAGTACAGACCAAAAGTTTGGACACACCTCATTCAAAGAGTTTTCTTTATTTTCATGACTATGAAAATTGTAGATTCACACTGAAGGCATCAAAACTATGAATTAACACATGTGGAATTATATACATAACAAAAAAGTGTGAAACAACTGAAAATATGTCATTTTCTAGGTTCTTCAAAGTAGCCACCTTTTGCTTTGATTACTGCTTTGCACACTCTTGGCATTCTCTTGATGAGCTTCAAGAGGTAGTCACCTGAAATGGTCTTCCAACAGTCTTGAAGGAGTTCCCAGAGATGCTTATCACTTGTTGGCCCTTTTGCCTTCACTCTGCGGTCCAGCTCACCCCAAACCATTTCAATTGGGTTCAGGTCCGGTGACTGTGGAGGCCAGGTCATCTGGTGCAGCACCCCATCAACTCTCCTTCACGGTCAAATAGCCCTTACACAGCCTGGAGGTGTGTTTGGGGTCATTGTCCTGTTGAAAAATAAATGATGGTCCAACTAAACGCAAACCGGATGGAATAGCATGCTGCTGCAAGATGCTGTGGTAGCCATGCTGGTTCAGTATGCCTTAAATTTTGAATAAATCCCCAACAGTGTCACCAGCAAAGCACCCCCACACCATCACACCTCCTCCTCCATGCTTCACAGTGGGAACCAGGCATGTAGAGTCCATCCGTTCACCTTTTCTGCGTCGCACAAAGACACGGTGGTTGAAACCAAAGATCTCAAATTTGGACTCATCAGACCAAAGCACAGATTTCCACTGGTCTAATGTCCATTCCTTGTGTTCTTTAGCCCAAACAAGTCTCTTCTGCTTGTTGCCGGTCCTTAGCAGTGGTTTCCTAGCAGATATTCTACCATGAAGGCCTGATTCACACAGTCTCCTCTTAACAGTTGTTCTAGAGATGTGTCTGCTGCTAGAACTCTGTGTGGCATTGACCTGGTCTCTAATCTGAGCTGCTGTTAACCTGCGATTTCTGAGGCTGGTGACTCGGATGAACTTATCCTCCGCAGCAGAGGTGACTCTTGGTCTTCCTTTCCTGGGGTGGTCCGCATGTGAGCCAGTTTCTTTGTAGCACTTGATGGTTTTTGTGACTGCACTTGGGGACACTTTCAAAGTTTTCCCAATTTTTTGGACTGACTGACTGACCTTCATTTCTTAAAGTAATGATGGCCACTCGTTTTTCTTTACTTAGCTGCTTTTTTCTTGCCATAATACAAATTCTAACAGTCTATTCAGTAGGACTATCAGCTGTGTATCCACCTGACTTCTCCACAACCCAACTGATGGTCCCAACCCCATTTATAAGGCAAGAAATCCCACTTATTAAACCTGACAGGGCACACCTGTGAAGTGAAAACCATTTCAGGTGACTACCTCTTGAAGCTCATCAAGAGAATGGCAAGAGTGTGCAAAGCAGTAATCAAAGCAAAAGGTGGCTACTTTAAAGAACCTAGAATATTACATATTTTCAGTTGTTTCACACTTTTTTGTTATGTATATAATTCAACATGTGTTAATTCATAGTTTTGATGCCTTCAGTGTGAATCTACAATTTTCATAGTCATGAAAATAAAGAAAACTCTTTGAATGAGAAGGTGTGTCCAAACTTTTGGTCTGTACTGTAAGTGTGAAGGGGAATGAAATTTTTCATAGCTAATCTGTTCTGTTAGCTGTAGCATGACATTAAGACTGTATTATGGGCAGGTGTCATTTATCGCCCTGTACAAAAGTATGCATTGGAGCTAATACCTTCTGTTAGCTGTAGCATTAGGTTATGTCCATATTTCAGGCAGGTATAATTTATCACCATGCACATAAGTGTGCGGTGGGGACGTTAGCATGGCGCGATGCAGGATGTGTGGGATAAGGTGAGGCGTGGACAGTGTGCTAATGTTGAGACGACAGCCCTGCGTCAAAACATGGAGCATCACCATAAAGCAGAAGGAAGCTCTTGTTTCTTAGACTGCAATGTCACCTATTGCTTCTGATGCTTCTTCTCTTCGTCACTTGTTTCATCAGCAATCGATCACGTGGCGATTGCAAATTCTGATGCTTCTTCTCCTCGTCACTTGTTTCGTCAGCAATCGATCACGAGGCGATTGCAAAAAGACAACAGCATACGTGCACTCATCCAGTGGCACAGAATCTGAATGTGCACCTGGCCAAGTTGCTGGTACTACAGTCCCTACCTTTCCATGTAGTGGACTCTTCACATTGCAGAGAACTGATAGCCTGTGCCCAGCCAAGGTTTTTCCAAAAAAGCTGTATCAAGCCTGCACACATACATTGAGCAGAAGGTTGTCCAGTCCTTGGGCCTCTTGGTGTCTGGTAAAGTTCACACCAGTGCTGACGTATGGAGTTGTAACTATGGTCAAGGACATATATGTTGTTCACAGTCCACTGGGTAAATGTGGTTTTGATCCAGGCACATCAGCAACTTGGCCAGGTGATAGCAACGCCTCCTCTCTGTTGCTGGGATTTCTTTGCCAATGTCTCTTCTTCCTGCACTTTGTCCTCACCCTCCCCTCTAGGCACAGTTCACAGTGGTCCTCCAGCATATCACTTATGCAAAGCTAGGCATGGTCATGCTGTTCTGCACCTGGTCAACCTGGCCGAACTGAGCCGTCGGGAGGAACAGCTCTGCATCATTAATAAAGAAATTAAACACTGGCTGTCTCCTCGCCAACTGGTGATAGGAATCATGGTTACTGATAACGAGAAAAAACGTTTTGTCTGTGATGCATTAGGGAGGGCTGACCCATGCCCCCGACATGGCACACATCTTCAATCTCGTTGTCACCCAGATCCTCAAGTCTTCCACTGAACTGCAACAGCTGTTAAAAATGTCTGGGAAACTGTGCATGAACTTTAGCCACTCTCACCATGCAAAACATGCCCTCCTTGAGCTGCAAAGGCAAAATGCTCTTCCCCAACATCACCAGATATGCAACGTTTACACGCCCAGGAATTTTGTACACAACTAGATGGTTTATCTGCTCAAGTGGCAGGATAGTAGCTGGAGGACGACAACGATGATGAAGCAGATGACCCCAACAGACTGTGGGAGTATGCAGTGGAGATGGAGCCAGGAAGGCCCTCCAAGTCCCTTTCGCAAATGGCCAGATGCATGCTTTCTTGTTTGAGTAGTGACAGCAACATTGTCAGGATTCAGCAGAGGGATGACTACTGTCTATCCACATTGTTAGACCTTCTTTACAGATCAAAAATGGGTGCATTTTTTTAGACCTTCTGAGAGGGATGCAAAAATGCTCTACTATAGAAACTTGCTGTGTAGTCAGTTGGGTGCTGCCTATGAGCCCCATCACCTGTCCTCAGGAAGGTCTGACTGGGGGGGGGGGCCTCTGGTGGGAGGGCATGAGCAGCAACAGCTCCATAAGCAGCAACTTAAGTATGGAGTCTCTGATGACCAGTTTTCTTCAGCTACCTTCTGAAGAAACCAGCAGCAGAACCTCAGCCAGCAGGTGGTGGCATACTTGGACTGCACCCTGTCACCCATGATCCAAGATCCCCTGGACTACTGGACATGCAAACTTGAATAGTGTCCGCAACTGGCCAAGTTTGCCATGGGCATATTTTCCTGCCCGGTCAGTAAATTAGACCTGCCGGTAATGGTGACCTATAATACTGGTGCACAGTAATTTGACAGCTAACAGAAGAGATTAAAAAGCATGTTTTTGGACTGCCACAATATGGATTAAAAGAACTACTGCTTTATTGGCATTGCCTCAATTTCTTTATTTTGTTCCATTGAGGAGCCATTTGGACACAGCTCCTGCAAGGGCACACATGTTTTTTTTGCTTTACTGAAGGGTGCTGTATGCTTTTCTTTTTGTTTAACTGAAGGGATTAGCTATGAATCTTGGTGCACACTGTTACTGCCACTGCTGCTACTTGAATCTTGGTGCACTGCACAGTTAAGTCCACGGCGATAAATTAGACCTGACGGTAACATTGACGTGCAATACTGACGCACAGTAAATCTATAGCTAACAGAAGGGATTAGCTATGAATCTTGGTTCACCGCACACTGGTGTACATTGCGATGCACTCTACCTGCAGTTTAAGTTCCAAGCGTTCACACTGAGATTGGTCCACCAAGTGGAAAAAATGTGATTAGACAGATTGGGCTGGGTATACCAGATTTATAGCGATTTGTGATGAATTCATTCAGAATGAATCGAATTTCTTGGAGAACTTTGGTGAAGTTGCCGAATCAAATTTCTCAAAACTTTGCTCATCTCTGATTTAAAAAAAAACTAAACTATACAATACTGATATTGCCATATCTTTAATGACATTCCTGTGCCAGGTGTGTTATTTCAGCTGCCTTGTGAATGTAAAAAATGAATATATGAAAAAGAATGCAATGTTTTCTGTTTATCACCTCCCTCCTGCCAAAAAAAAAAAAAAGTTATGAAAAAGTTATGTACCCCAATATGGTATAAATGTAAACTGAAGGGCATTCCCAAAAAGAAAAGAAAAAACAAGCTGTCACACAGCAGTCAATTTAAAAGGTGAAAAGTTATGTCTTTCAGTATATGGCCACACAAAATCAAGGCATTTTTGATCAAGTGTTTTTGTTTCGATAGTGGTAAGACATCTAATATATAAAGCTGAGTGTATGTATGTATGTGTGTATGTCCGCTAAAGGAATCCGCACCGTCGCATTTATAATCCAGGAAGGTTTTAGACCTGGTCTCAGCTCTCTAACATGTACCGTTCCTGAGATATTCCTAAAAAATGCAAATATGGCACATCACATGACCTACATTAGCCAATAGAAGCCTGCAGGTCTTTCTCTTCATATCCCAGCTGCCATACACACGGTCACATGTCTCTTATCAGCCAATAGAAGCTTGCAGGTCCTAAGTCTCCACATACACAGTTTTACACCAGGTTTCCATAACAACCCAGCCATTTTTCTTCACTGCTGTATGTCAGCTTTAACCTCTTCAGGACACATGACGTACCGGTACAATTCAGACCTGCGGTTTGCTGCGTTTTCTGAAGTTTTCTATTCCCGCGGTCTGTGCCATGCGTTTAACCCCTTCCATGCCGCGGTCCGTAGGGACCGCTGTATGGAAAAGGTTAAGAGGGAGGGAGCTCCCTCCCTCTCCCATCGGGGGCTGCTGTGCCTTTTCAGCCCCCGATGGGAGAGGGAGGGGCCCCCCCTCCCTCCCCATCACCCACTGCTCTGCTTCACAGGCGTCCGGCTGTCCATGGTACTGATCAGAGGCTGTCCATGGTGCTGATTAGATTTCTGCTAAAGGCAGAAGTCTAATCAGACTTTGTAAAGTGAAAATACAGTACAGTACACTATATAGTGTACTGTACTGTATTATACAGACATCAGACCCACTGGATCTTCAAGAACCAAGTGGGTCTGGGTAAAAAAAAAGTGAAAAAAAAGTTAAAATCAAAAAACACATTTGTATTCGGGTCGTCTATGCGTGTGAAACCTACCTACCTACTTCTAAAGCAGTAGAGGTGTGCCGAGACTGCTGTACGGAGGGTAGGCTAAAGGGGCCCACCCCCAATGAGTTGTTGTAATAATGGGATTGGGAGGGTGGGGCAAACGAGCTGACGCTGGTGAGGAGAGAGGGGGAAGGCAGAGCCTTATAAACGCTAAACCCCGCCTCCCCTCATACAAACACAGCAAATATACATTTGCTTATCACTTGTATTCGGGTCGTCTATGCGTGTGAAACCTACCTACCTACTTCTAAAGCAGTAGAGGTGTGCCGAGACTGCTGTACGGAGGGTAGGCTAAAGGGGCCAAAGATCACAAACATAGGTTAAATGTTATATGTTTATTTACAATTACAAAACTAGATTACTGAAGGCACTAGACATTTCAACCTGCGGGTTTGGTATATATCGGGCATAACAAGCCGACTTCCACCTGCCTAGCTTCTTAATCACATGTACCGGGACATTGTGCTTAGATGCGGCGGAGGCCGCCCCGATGCCCATAGAATGCCCCGTAATCGAGCTGGGGTCGACACCAATGTTCCTCAACAAAATACGGATGAACTTGAGGAAATTTGTGCAACTCAAAGGAGCAGAACCTAACCTAAGCAGAGGTGCCTCACCCGGGGTTTCCTTAATAAATTGTAACCACTCTCGAATGGTTTTCATAGGACACCATTTGTTACCAGTAGGAAAGTATTTAACTTTAGTCAGCTGTCCTGGGCGTGTCGTCTTTGTAGAGGTTATCGCAAGAATGTAACAAGACCCGTCCCAAGAGAGCTGACTCTTCCTCAGATAATTTTTACAGCTCGCAGCGCAGGTGAATTCGCCTGGCCTGAGGAAACCATAGAAAGCCAGATACATGGTTGTCTTTATCAGTAAGCTAGTATATTCACCAAAAGGATATCCTTGCAACATATCAGATAAGGACCTGAACATCTTCCCCGTAAATGGCTGCCGGGAAGGATGGGTGACAGCAGAGCCTTTCTGTATACCCCTCAGTAACATTCTGATAGGATGCGCAGAAAACAATGATGGTAGATGAGGATGCTTCAAATACAAATGATGTTGTATTCCGGCTAGATATGATTTAATAGTACTGTAAGACAGTTTCAGGTGTGAGTGGCAAAATGCACCAAATGCCAGTAGATAAGAAATATATCCTGCTCCACCTGACGGGTGCGTTCTCTTAAAGTTACAGAATGACGCCCAAGCTTTCTTATACATCCTCAAGGTGTTATCGGACAGTGATCTAGTCATAAGAGACCTAGCAGTGGTAAGGTGAGCCGCTAGTCCATCACTAACTGGTCGAACTCGGGAATGGTTGCTGGTGCGCGGTCTGCCTGTGGAGAGACCTGAAAGAAGAGCGACAGGTTACCCCTAGATAAAGCATCCGCCGCTACGTTAGCTTGCCCCTTAATGTGATCGCATATAATATGGAAATTATATTGAAGTGATAGCCATACGAGTCTCCTCACAAACGACATAATCTGAGCGGAGGCCGATCTACCCTTGATGAGTATCTCTACTAAGGCCTTATTATCTGTCAGGAAGAGCACTGACTGATTCCTCCATAGTGGACCCCACACCCGAGCTGCCACCACCAGCGGGTATATCTCGAATAATGTGGAACACCTGGTGAAGCCCTCCAACCTGACCACCTCCGCTGGCCATTGATCTGCCAACCACCTATAACCGAAAATAGCTGCAAAGCCTACTAAGGATGAGGCATCCGTATGAACTACTGGAGATTCACTTGAAACTGACGGAATGAATAACGATATGCCGTTCCACTGTGACAGGAACTCATCCCACATGACTAAATCCACCATCGCATTCTGATCTATGACTACCAGGCTATCTTGATCGTGAGCATGTTTCAAAAGCTTCAACAATCTAGTGATGAACGACCTGCCTTGTGGAATAATGCGTGTAGCGAAGTTGAGCATGCCAAGCAGTGACTGGAGATCTGCTTTGGTGACAGTCCTGACGCGTGCTAACCTATAAACTGCTTCCTTAACTCTAAACAATTTGTCCTGCGGGAGACTAGCTTCCATATTAACAGTGTTTAAGCAAATGCCGAGAAAGGTGATGGTAGTATCAGGACCTTCCACCTTGTGTGGGGCAACGGGGACCCTGAGATCTGCAAACATCGCTTGCAGCACCTGTAGGTCCTGAGGCGCATGGTTCGGGGATTCTATTAACAGAAAGTCATCCAGATAGTGAATTACAAGATTGACCCGGAACAAATCTTGAAGTATCCAATGCAGGGCTATGGCAAACTGGTTAAAAATCCAGGGGCTAGATTTTCAACCAAAGGTCAATTTGTTAGCGAAGTAGTACTTATTTGACCACTTAATCCCATACCATTGCCACAACTCTGGTTGGACAGGGAGCAACTTAAAGGCATCAGTGATGTCGGCCTTAGATAGCCAAGCTCCCCTACCCAGACTGAGAATAACCTGAATAGCTTCATCAATGGATACATATTTCATCAAAAATTCCTCTGAAGGAATTAATGAGTTAAGGCTAGGTACCGGTAAAGAATGTGGAGCTGACAGGTCATAGATTAGCCTCTTTTTATTGCTAAATTTGCCAGTCACTACACCAACTGGGCTAATCCTCCAACAATCAAAGGGAGGTTGATCAAATGGCCCAATGAGATACCCCTTAATGAGCTCAGCCTGAATAAGCTGAGAAACTGCTTCGGGATCCTTCGAGGCTGACAGTAGGTTCTTACATTCATAGTTGGAATGAGGAAGAGCCAGTAAACCTGTATGGAAACCTGCTGACAAACCCTTAATGATGAAACACACCCAATTGGTATCTGGATGAGAACCTAAAAAAGACTGAAGGAGGCCGACATTCACCACGCCTAGTCATGCCGGTTCCTGGTTTCTCTGTGGGCAAGATGCCCGGGGGTGGGCTCTGAAACATTTGGCACATAAATGCAATAGCCTACATTGGTTGAAATGACAGACCGCAAAATTGAAATTATTACAGATTTGGGATTTGCCCAAATACTTGATGGGTCGCCCCAACTTGTCTACCCCCGATGTAGCCCTACTGACTGACGGCCCAGGAGTACTACTAGCCTGTGACAGAGCTGGGTTATCACCGACTGAGCACCGGTCCGTCATATGCGAGTATGAATTGCATCTGGAGCAGGCTGAGGCTTTGAGACCGGCAAAGTGTCTACAGAATAACTCCGTATAAATATTAGACCAATCCACCGTATGTTGGAATTGAGCCAACGCCGCTGCAGCTTTTGCTGAGAAAGAACGGTGATAGTCGTAAAAAGCTGACCCACCATACTTATAGGCCAAATCCACCACCTTGTACATATACAGGTCTAACTCTTCCCTGCGCTGAGGATTACCTGAACAAACAACATCCTCTTTTGGTCAGCTCTGCCATCAACTTGGGCACTGTCCATGATCTTAACGACTGCCTGGAGTCTCTTGCTGAACCTGATGCCACGCTTGCACGGGAAGATGACGCGTCGCCCACCGCGGATTCTTGAGACATCTTAACTAAAACATGACATGGTTAATGTAGAACAGAAACCCACCACCTGAATTCACCTAAGCCGAGATGTGCTAGGAACCATTGTATCTGCACACGTGACTCGTACCCAGCACACGAATCACCCTACAACCACCCAGTGGCATAACCGGAATGTGGATACCATGGAACTTACTGTGAAGCCCCAGCGAGTACCGGCTGACCCATGATAGTGAGGTAAGGCATGCAAGTCGGAACTGTAGTGAGGACAGGACCTGAACCTGTCTGTAGCCGTGACAGACGTATCGAATCGTTGCCTGTAGTCGTGACAGGACTTAATTAGTCTGTAGTCGTGACAGACGTATCGAATCGTTGCCTGTAGTCGTGACAGGACTTAGTCTGTAGTCGTGACAGACGTATCGAATCGTTGCCTGTAGTCGTGACAGGACTTAATTAGTCTGTAGTCGTGACAGACATATCGAATCGTTGCCTGTAGTCGTGACAAGACTTAGTCTGTAGTCGTGACAGACGTATCAAATCGTTGCCTGTAGTCATGACAGGACTTAGTCTGTAGTCGTGACAGATGTATCGAATCGTTGCCTGTAGTCGTGACAGGACTTTAACATATCTGTGTACATGACAGACATGTGGACAGCTATGTGTATCTAGGACGTAACATGCGTATTGCAGCGTGTGGCCTGTAGTCATGACAGGCTATAACGTAGTTGTGGACCTATCAGACATATTCAAGTCCTATGTAAAGCTATGTGTTGAAAACATTATATATGCAGCAGGCTGAATCCAGCCTGCTTTTGTGGGAGGGGCGTAGGGGGCTTCTTAAGCCCAAGCCGCCCAGCTCACCGGGTGCACGTCCTCTCTCGCCTGACGCTGGTAGGAGGAGCTGCACCCGTCACTTGCATTTACGGCCCGAAAGCTGCCTGCACGTGCAGCGGTTTCTGCACGCCAGAACCGCCAACTCCAAGGTAAATCCCCCCTCCGGTAAACTCATCCCCGTCCCCCACCCTCCTCAGCTCCCGCCCGTCCCCCCGCCACCAGTCTCCTCCGCACCCCGCCCGGTCACTTGCCTCCTCTCCTTCCGCTTCCGTCTCGCCGGCTTGCGCTCCAACCTGGAGCGCATCACGTGACCGCGGCTCGGCGTCCCGGAAGTCGGCAGGAGCGGGCGCTTCCGTCTCTGGCCCCGGCTCGTCCTCCTCTCGCTCCCAGCGCTCGTGGATGCACGGATATCCACGAGCGTCGGGGGATTCGCCTAGCTTCAGCGGCACTCCCCCCCCCCCCCCGGACCCAGCCGGACCGCAGCCGGTGCCGTTGGTCGTGGGGGGGGAGGATATGGATAGCACTGCCTCCTCAGCTCCCGCCCGTCGCCCCGCCGCCAGTCTCCTCCGCACCCCGCCCGGTCACTTGCCTCCTCTCCTGCCGCTTCCGTCTCGTCGGCTTGCGCTCCAACCTGGAGCGCATCACGTGACCGCAGCGCGGCGTCCCGGAAGTCGGCAGGAGCAGGCGCTTCCTTCTCTGGCCCCGGCTCGTCCTCCTCTCGCTCCCACCGCTCGGGGAGGCACGGATATCCACGAGCGTCTGGGGGGGGGAAAGGGGGGGGGGCCTGGAAGACAGCCCAGCTTGCTGCCTGGCGTGCCCCTGCCCAGGCCCCCGCCACCCCCACTTCCTCCTGTCACCCTGCCCAGGCCGGTACCCCGCTCCCGACTGCGGCGGGGGGCCAGGGAGGAAGGGAGAGAAAAAGAAAGAAAAAAAAAAAAAAAAAACAGTACATCACCAAACACCGCCTTCACATGGCCATCCACGTCTAAAAAACGCACAACCCCCCCCCCACTATCCACCTTCCATCATCCCTGGCACCCGCATCGGGGGAGGGACAGTACGGTCTTCGCTCGGCATCTGTCCCTCCCACTTTTGCCCCCCCCCCCTCTTCCCTAAACACCGGTTCGCACACCCACCACCACTGGGGCATTTCCCCGCGCGGGCTGGCCTTCCCCTTTGCGCTGGTCCGGTCCCCTCCCCGCCGAGCGTCGCCCGCGGCCGGGGGGGGGGGGGGGCCCGGCGGCTCGGGGGGGTTCACCAGCCCAGCACCCGCCAGGTGACCAGCGTCATCCTTCTTCGGGTGGTCACGTCCGGGTAACCAAAAAAAAAAAAAAAAAAAAAATTTTCATGTTTCCCAACCCGTCCACCCTCCACTACTTTTTTGTCCGCAGGAACGCCCTGCTCTATTCTCATCTCTTTCCGCTCTCTTAAAAAAAAATAATAAAAAAAAAAAAGTTCACAGGCAAGGCCGGTTTCCATCCGACATCGCCTGGCCGTGTCCTATCTCTCTCTTTGTTTTCCGCTCGGGTCACGCAACCCAGGTGTCTTCAAGGTGGTACGCCCACCTCGCATTCCCACACCTACCCCCGGGCCGGGTACGCCCTGGCCCCACTTTGTCCCAACAGTCTTCTTCACAGGTACGCCCTGAACCGCCCCTCAACCCGTCCACCCAGGATCGCCGGGCTCACAATTCTCTCAGCGTCCCCTCGCTACAACCCCATCGGTTCCGCAAGGACGCAACCCTACCCACGTGTTTTTCCACTCCTTGGCTCGCCGCTGCAGCAGTCACGCGCCATCCCCCGGCTCCGGCCCGGTCAAAATGCCAGGAAACCTCTGGTCTCGCACCAGTGGCGCTTTCCTTAAATCAACACGTTCGGTCTTGTCCTTTCAGGTGACTAAGCTACTCCGTGAGTGCTCCCTTGGAATCCTTTGGCCCCCTTTTTTTTTTTTTTTTTGTCGTCCAGGTAAGTAGCGGCCACGATTCACTATTCCGGCCGCCCGGCACAGCCAATCGTGGCATCATATACTGTTCTTTTCAGGTGAACCAGGGATAATCTCGGCTTCGCCAGGTCGCTTCCGTCCCCTCTGTTCACGGCATTAACAGCTCCAGCATCTTAAGGTAAGGTTATAAACCACGCCCAGTAAGGGGACCTCGCGTCCTCCGGCCTCGCCCCGACGCTGGGCACCTCCGTCCCGCCACGCGCTTCTCTCTGTAATACCACCCGCACCCACCTCGCTTCCCCCTCCAGCTTTCCTTTCCCCTCTTCGTTTCAGCTCCAACATGTCCCACGTGTCCGACATCGAGGACGCTCTATCGATCGTGGAGTCTGCGGTATCGGAACGGGCAAGTCGCTCTTCTTACCGGACTTGGACCATCCCCAAGATGATTGCCGAGCTGGACAAGCGAGGAATCCGCCATTCGGCCACAGCCCGAAAGGCCGAATTATATCACCTATTGTTTCCTGAGCCATCCACAGGGTCCACGGAGCAGATCCCCATGTCGACCATACAGCTGTCACTAACGCAGCTACACGCCACGATAAACAATTTGTCCAGTTCCATCTGTGACATGAACACCAGGCTCCAGGCAGTCGAAAGCAGGGACGCTTCACCTGCCGCACCCTCCAGTCCCGCCCCTGGTCCTTCCACTTCCCAGCCATCTTCCTCAGGTAGGTTGTCTGGGCCGCCCGAAATAGCCCCCTCCTTTTTCGTCCCCGAAAACCTGCGCAGGGACATTCTCGCAGGCAAGGACGTGAACCTGGCTGCGGTCCTCATCTCCACGCACGACACGGTGGAAAACCGGACCATCGCTTGCGGGGACGTGTCCGTAGTCCTGAAGGCCAAAGACGCGAGGTTGAACAAAAAACTCTCCATCCCAGAGTTCGTGCTTGCGTTCAGCCTCTACCGCGACATCATCTGCGCAGCACACCCAGCCAGAAGAGAGGAGCTGGACGCATATTTATACAGGGTCACGGAGCTTGGGCACAAATACGGAGGATTTGCATATTACGACTATCACCGGTCATTTTCGGCGAAGGCAGCTGCAGCCCTCGCCCAGTTCCAGCATATCACCAACTGGGCCTCCCTCGACATGGAGCTATTCTGCAGACATTTTGCAGGTCTCAGGTCTCCTTTTTGCTCCTTCTGCCAGTCAGTCCTGCACGCCTCCGATTGGTGCCCAAGCTCCCACGCCTCCCCCCTGCCAAAACAGCAGCCGAGCACTTCGGCCCCCCAGAAACCGGGTCCGCTCCTGGACAAATTGGGTCGCCCCATCGTGTACCTGGGAAAAAACCAGTTGTGCAACAACTTCAACTCCAGCTTCTGCAACTATAGCAAATGTAAGGCGCTCCACATTTGTTCCACCTGCTTCCGGGCCCACCCCCAGTCCACCTGCTCCCAGCGCTCGGCCAAAAGCTGACTGGCCGACATTAATGTCCCCCTTCTCATCTCCCTCCTCAATACCCACCACGATCCCGCCTTCGTCCAATTCCTGCATTCCGGTTTTTCATCAGGCTTCCACACCGGCCTGGTCACCCTGCCTCGGGATTCCTGGGAGACCCCCAATCTCATGTCAGCCATGACGGACCCGGCCTCGGTGGATTCCCTTCTGCAGGTCGAGCTGCAGAAGGGTTTCATCATAGGGCCTTTTCCCACCCCTCCCTTCCAGGTCTACAGGGTGAGCCCCATTGGGTTGGTCCGCAGCAAAAATTCCAATAAAAACCGACTAATATATGATTTGTCAGCGCCTCATGCATCCAGCACCCCGAGCCTCAACTCGTTGATACCATCGGAAGAATACTTCATGCGCTATTCTTCCCTGGACGAAGCCATCCAACTCATCCTACAGGTAGGGGCAGGGGCTTGGCTCTCAAAAGCGGACATTTCGGACGCTTTCAAGCTTCTACCAATCCAGCCCCACCTCTGGAGGTTTCACGGGATCAAATGGAGGGGCCAGTATTACTTTGCCACCCGCCTCACGTTCGGGTCTAAGAGCAGCCCCTGGCTCTTTGATCAGTTCGCCCAGGCCCTCCATTGGATCCTGGTAAACCACGGCAACTGTCCCAGAGTCATACACTACCTGGACGATTTCTTACTGGTCGAGAACCCAAACCATGTGCCCGACAGGTGGAAAGCCTCCTCTGCATTTTTTTCCGCCTTACAGGTCCAGTGGCGCCATCAAAGGTTGACGGCCCTAGCACGGTCCTCACCTTCTTGGGTATCACGCTCGATACCTGCAGAATGGAAGCCAGACTCCCAGAGGACAAACTAGTCAGGCTCCAGTCATTCATTTCTGCTCACATCGGTTCCAGAACCATGTCCAAGGGCGACCTGCAGTCACTGTTGGGTTCTCTCAACTTTGCAGCCCGCATCATGCCGCAGGGACGATCCTTCACAGCAAGACTCCTCCAGTGTTACCCACAGCCTCAACCCAGGGACTCGCTGATCCAAACTGGACCGGGAAGCCCTGGCCGACCTGGACATGTGGAGGGTCTTTCTGTCAGCATGGAATGGCATCTCCATGGTTCGTCCCTCACTGGAGCCCCACCTGCCCGACCGTATACTCTGACGCTGGCAGCATCCGTCGGGTTCGGCGCCTTATTCGGCCACCAGTGGTTCGCTGATTCCTGGCCCTCCCAGATCCTCTCAGACCCTCAAGCCATCCAGTCCTCTCCTCTCCTTGAATTGTACCCCATCGTGGCAGCAGCTCAAGTCTGGGGCAAAGTATGGAGCAACATGCCCGTGCGTTTTTTCACCGACAACCACACGGTCGTCGACATCATCTCCAAAGGCAGATCCAGTTCACCCAAAGTCATGCGCTCCTGCGCAAACTCACCTGGCTTGCCCTCAAGTTCAATTTCCATGTTTCTTGCACCCACATCCAGGGTATCAGGAACGTCGCAGCAGATGCCTTGTCTCGCTTAAACCTGACTCTCTTCTTCCAGGTCATGCCTCAAGCCGACAGAATCGGGATTCCACCCCGGACTTCGGCTCTCTGATCCTGACTAGACAGGCACCTAGTCATGGCTCATACTCTCATCCGCAAGTCCCTGTCCGAAAACTCCACAAGGAACTACAGTCGGGTTGGAAAGCTTTCGAGGTATTTCGTCACCTTCACCCCAGGGGCAACGTAAGCGAAACCGCTTTCATCATGGCTTTCCTGGCATACTGCACAAGGACCTACACACTCTCCTTCAGCACCATCAGATCGTATCTGTCAGGAGTCCAGCATCACCTCATGATCCGTCAGCCAGACAGCAACCCTATCTTTTCTTCCCACGCCATCAAAGCCACACTGCGGGGTATTCAAAAATGCTCTCACAAATCCGGACCGCCAGCA
This sequence comes from Bufo bufo, assembly GCF_905171765.1. Classification (NCBI taxonomy): domain Eukaryota; kingdom Metazoa; phylum Chordata; class Amphibia; order Anura; family Bufonidae; genus Bufo; species Bufo bufo. The sequence continues at coordinate 33,842,003 of NC_053390.1, read as the reverse complement.
ACCTGTCTCAGGGGACCTGTTCAGGAACTCTCATCTCCTAGACGGCCGTCCTTTTGGCCCTTTCAGAAGCTGCATTTTCAAAGCCGCCCTCTACCAAGCTTCTAGGCTTTCTCCGGCCGGGGAATTCCCGGCACCTCTCCTCACAACTCAGGCCCGGCTCTAAACCAACTCACCCGTAGTCGCGAGCGTTTCCCCTCTCCCTTGCCAGTCTCCAAACCTCACAAATCGGGCCCCCAGTGCACATAGAATACTTCCCGACTTCCAACTCCTGGTGTCCCGTGGCCGTCCTCAAGGGTTACTCACCACACGGGCAATCGGGCTCCCGCCACAGCCCCTCTCCTTCCTTTCCGTCACGACCTCTCACGTCCTCGCAGTTTGTCAATCCACATTCGCAGCCTCGCGTCGGGTTTGGTTCAACCCCCAGTCCATCACGGGCCATTCATTCCGGATCGGAGCGCCCGCCGCCTCCAAACATGGGGTCCCGGCCCATATCATCCGTAAGATGGGCCGCTGGAAGTCCTCTTGCTTCTCACGATACATCCCGCACCCGAAAGCCGAAATCGCTGCGGCTTTCTCTGACTTAGTTCTGTAGTACCATCTTTCACAATAAAGAGTCGCTCCTTACACCTTTCCTACTCGTATTTTGCCCCCTTTATTTGGCCTACCCTCGTCACGTGGCAACAGGCACACCACCAGCCACTGTAGCTAGATTAGGTTCAGTCACACTCCACAGGCTTCGCGCCGCAGCCAGGACCACAAATGCAGCAGGCTGAATCCAGCCTGCTTTTGTGGGAGGGGCGTAGGGGGCTTCTTAAGCCCAAGCCGCCCAGCTCACCGGGTGCACGTCCTCTCTCGCCCCTCCCTCCCGACCCTTCTCTTTACATCTCCCATAGGGTATGCCCCCTTTATTTGGCCTACCCTCGTCACGTGGCAACAGGCACACCACCAGCCACTGTAGCTAGATTAGGTTCAGTCACACTCCACAGGCTTCGCGCCGCAGCCAGGACCACAAATATATATATACAGTGCTTTAAGTGGGCCAAAAGAGGTGCGGTACTCTATTAGGCGCCGTGCTCCCCCCCCTGCACATCAGACCCCCCCATCACACACATATATATTAGTTCCTCTATGTACCAGTACAGTACCCCCCCCACCACCGCACATTCGTTCCTCTCTGTACCAGTACCCCCCTGCACATCAGACCCCCCCCCCACTCATCACACACACACACATTAATTCCTCTCTGTACCAGTACCCCCCTGCCAGGGGGGTACTGGTACAGAGAGGAATTAATGTGTGTGTGTGTGTGATGAGGGGGGGGTCTGATGTGCAGGGGGGTACTGGTTCAGAGAGGAACGAATGTGCGGTGGTGGTGGGGGGGGGGGGTACTGGTACATAGAGGAACTAATATATATGTGTGTGATGGGGGGTCTGATGTGCAGAGGGGTACTGGTACAGAGAGGCACTAATGTGTGGTGGTGGTGGTGGGGGGGGGGTACTGGTAAAGAGAGGAACTAATGTGTGTGATGAGGGGGGGGGGGGTCTGATGTGCAGGGGGGTACTGGTACAGAGAGGAACGAATGTGCGGTGGTGGGGGGGGGGGTCCTGGTACATAGAGGAACTAATATATATGTGTGTGATGTGGGGGTCTGATGTGCAGGGGCCCCCTACACATCAGACCCACCCATCAGACACATATATATTAGTTCCTCTATGTACCAGTACCCCCCCCCCCCCCACCACCGCACATTCGTTCCTCTCTGTACCAGTACCCCCCTGCACATCAGACCCCCCCCCCCCCTCATCACACACATTAATTCCTCTCTGTACCAGTACCCCCCTGCCAGGGGGGGGGGGGTACTGGTACAGAGAGGAACTAATGTGTGTGGGGGAGGGGGGGTGCCTGTCACTCACCAGTACTCTTCAGAAGTTGGATTCCAAAGCAAAGTCGATGTTCTTTGCTGCACCGTCCGACTCCTGACTCCAAGGAGGACCAGTCACTGGTCGCCGCACTGATCGCTCCTCAGTCACAGGCGCGCGGGAAGGAGTTGACGTCACCTAACGTGAGGTCAACTCCCTGCCTGCGCCAGCCTGAGCCGTACTCTGCAACGACCCGCCCCCCTCCACTAGCTGCCCAGCCAACGACATTAGGGAGGAGATACTGCCAGCTCTCCGCTGCGCTCCGGTACCGGAAACCCACGTACTGGGCGCACGGAGAGGTGCTGGTACTCTCCAGGGCAATTTTTGGAAGTGGCGATATATATATATAAAAGTAACAAAAAGGGCAGCACTCCAAAAAGTAAAAGAAGAAAAAATCTTTAATTACCCATGTGGGACAAGCGACGTTTCGGCTCAATGTGTGAGCCTTTCTCAAGCAATGTGTACAGACAAAATACTGAGTATATATACCAGTAGGGGTGAATACAATCAATGTGCACTACAGCTGCGCTCAATTCATAACAAATAAGTTAATCAAATACAAAATGCAATGCATATATCAAGTTTACAATAAAAATCATAGTGAAAGTCAGTGCATAATAATATAATAAATGATCGATTAAAAAACTAAGTATACTGTTCAGTGAAATATACAGATACATATAAATACTTCATAATTATCAATCATAAGGTGAATGGTGTCAGCTGTGTATGCTGATAAAGTGCTAAGTGCTTACTGCGTAGGTCAGGCAGACGGAGGGTGAAGGAGAATGTAGAGCATAGACGGCTGTCATAATTCATGCGGTTCGGCGTGCCTGTAGCGTGACTGCGCATGTCACGATGACGTATGTGGCGTACTTCCGGGTTACGATGTGCTTGTAATACCGCAACTGCGCATTGGCCTTCTGATGTCTCTTGCACCATCTTGGATCAGGGCATCCTGCTAGTATTGCCAGGGACCTCTGTTAATGCCAGCCGATGTGTAACAAAATCAGGCGAGAGCACATATTAGTGCTCCTATAGCCTATATTGATGGCTAGGTGAGTTCAGATATGGGACACAACAAAAACAATGCTGCAGCCCACATCCGTGGTCCCAGATCAGTTGCGCACCCACACGTTAGTGTGGGGTCACACTGCATCTGTGATCAATGCCCACCCATCGCCACCTCATAGGGAGGGATCTCCTCATATATACCTGCTATGTCAACACCAGACTGTAGTCACAGAAGCACCAAAAGCATCTAAAAGCAAAAAACGTAATGACAGAAAGAGACTATCCTTATATGGGCATGCCGTCCACACTTACAGCCTCATATCTCCTCACTTCATGCTCCGTGGCCCACCTGCCGCAGAATAAGGAAAAAAGGAGAGAAGAGAAAAATAAGTATATTGTATATAAGAATAAATATAAAATAATAAAGAACATATTTTTTTGTCTTGTACAGAAAATCTCACAATATACATGAATGCGATCAACACCATAACGTACAGCCTGGAGGCAGACCAAAGATCTAGCCCACCCCAATTTTATAGTCCACATTTAGACCATAAGGTTTGAGGGAATTAAGGGTGTGAATCCACCTCAACTCCCGTCTGTTCAGGAGATTAGCCCTGTTGCCACCTCTTCTGGGCATAGGTATAAAATCGATAATACAACACCTGAGGTCTCTTTCAGTGTGTTTGAGGTCCGTGAAGTGTTTAGACACTGGCAAATCAAGCCGTTTTTTTCTTATGCTTAGACGATGATTGTTAAGCCGTGACTTGAAGTCAGTGGTAGTTTCGCCTACGTAAATTAAATTGCATGGACATGTGAGTGCGTAAATGATGTAACTAGAGTCGCAAGTTAAATAATATCGTATCGGGTATACCACCCCAGTTTGTGGATGTACAAAATTTCTACCTTTTACAATATATTTACAGTTTACAAATGATAAGCATGGGAAGCATCCTGTGCTGTTTGTTGTCAGTGTTGTCTGTCTAGATTTTTTTGAAGTCCCCACGTCAGCCTTGACTAACTGATCTTTGATACTTTTGGATCTGCGGTAGGACATTAGGGGTGGAGAATGAAATTCCTTAACGGCACTGTGGCAGCCACCCAGTATACCCCAATGGCGTCGGATGATGTTCCCTATCGCTGTACTCTGTTCCGAGTGCATGGAAATAAAAGGAATTCTGGTTGGTTTTGTTTGACGTACTTTGTTTTTAAGAGTATCATTCCTATCTAGTTTCATGACCAGTTCTTTTTTGTCATGGAGTAATTTAGAGGGATAACCTCGTTTCTTGAACTTGTTGGTCAATACATCAAGTGTGTTGTCTAACACATCTTGGTCTGAAACTATACGTCTTGCTCTTAAGAACTGGGAATAAGGCAAGGATCTGATCATATTTTTGGGATGATTACTGCTGTACGTCAATAGTGTGTTCCTGTCGGTCGGTTTTGTAAAAAGTGCAGTATGCAACTTGCCGTCCGCCAGGATCACACGTGTGTCAAGAAACTGCATTTCGATATGAGAATGCACTAGGGTAAATTGAAGTGTTTTATCAATCCCATTAAGAAAGTCGTGGAATTCGCAAAGCTGCTCAGTAGTGCCAGTCCAGATGAGGAAGACGTCGTCTATGTACCGCCACCACGCCATAGCATGCTTGAAATGGTGGCTTCCATAGACGACATCTTCCTCAAATCGACGCATAAATATATTGGCATAAGTTGGGGCCACATTGGACCCCATTGCCACGCCCTGCTCCTGCATGTAATAAGAATCTTGAAAAAGAAAGTAGTTGGATCTCAGGACAATTTCAAGGAGGGACAATATAAAATGTTGAGCTTGACTGGTCAAAGAAGAGTTATCTAACATGTAAGCAACCGCTGATAATCCCTTGCAGTGATCAATTGAGGTGTAGAGAGAGGTGACATCAAAAGATGCTAACGTTACCCCCTGTACATCTGTCAAGTCAATCATCTGCAACTTAAGTAAGAAATCGGCAGTGTCTTGTGTATAGGAGCTTCCGCCACATGCAAAACTGCGTAGTGTCCGGTCCAAGAAGATGGCAACATGGCTAAAAATTGAATCAGACCCTGATACAATAGGTCGACCGGGGGGATCGATGAGAGACTTGTGGATCTTAGGCAACACATACAGTACCGGGGTAACTGGATGCGTTACTGTAAGATAATCCACAAGTCCCTCATCTATGATCCCCGTGTCTAAGGCAATAGCCAACACATTTTTGATCGATTCAGCGATTCTAAATTTAGGGTCAGCATCAATGGGCCTGTAGATGGTATTGTCGCTCAATTGTCTCAGTACCTCTGCAATGTATTTGCAGGTATCTAAAACAACCACCGCACCGCCTTTATCCGCGGCCTTGATAGTAAGTGCGGGGTCATGCTTTAATTCATTAAGAGCGACAATCTCATCAGCAGTTACATTGGGGCGACCAAAGGGTTGTGGAGAGTGTGTCTCTCTTAGTGTCTGGATATCAGACTTAACCGCAGCCATGTATGCCTCAATGGCAGGATCACAAATGGCGGGATTAAAGTTACTTCCAAGTGAGAGATCGAACATGCCAAGAGATAACTCAATCCCGCCATTTGTGATCCTGCCATTGAGGCATACATGGCTGCGGTTAAGTCTGATATCCAGACACTAAGAGAGACACACTCTCCACAACCCTTTGGTCGCCCCAATGTAACTGCTGATGAGATTGTCGCTCTTAATGAATTAAAGCATGACCCCGCACTTACTATCAAGGCCGCGGATAAAGGCGGTGCGGTGGTTGTTTTAGATACCTGCAAATACATTGCAGAGGTACTGAGACAATTGAGCGACAATACCATCTACAGGCCCATTGATGCTGACCCTAAATTTAGAATCGCTGAATCGATCAAAAATGTGTTGGCTATTGCCTTAGACGCGGGGATCATAGATGAGGGACTTGTGGATTATCTTACAGTAACGCATCCAGTTACCCCGTTACTGTATGTGTTGCCTAAGATCCACAAGTCTCTCATCGATCCCCCCGGTCGACCTATTGTATCAGGGTCTGATTCAATTTTTAGCCATGTTGCCATCTTCTTGGACCGGACACTACGCAGTTTTGCATGTGGAGGAAGCTCCTATATACAAGACACTGCCGATTTCTTACTTAAGTTGCAGATGATTGACTTGACAGATGTACAGGGGGTGACGTTAGCATCTTTTGATGTCACCTCTCTCTACACCTCAATTGATCACTGCAAGGGATTATCAGCGGTTGCTTACATGTTAGATAACTCTTCTTTGACCAGTCAAGCTCAACATTTTATATTGTCCCTCCTTGAAATTGTCCTGAGATCCAACTACTTTCTTTTTCAAGATTCTTATTACATGCAGGAGCAGGGCGTGGCAATGGGGTCCAATGTGGCCCCAACTTATGCCAATATATTTATGCGTCGATTTGAGGAAGATGTCGTCTATGGAAGCCACCATTTCAAGCATGCTATGGTGTGGTGGCGGTACATAGACGACGTCTTCCTCATCTGGACTGGCACTACTGATCAGCTTTGCGAATTCCACGACTTTCTTAATGGGATTGATAAAACACTTCAATTTACCCTAGTGCATTCTCATACCGAAATGCAGTTTCTTGACACACGTGTGATCCTGGCGGACGGCAAGTTGCATACTGCACTTTTTACAAAACCGACCGACAGGAACACACTATTGACGTACAGCAGTAATCATCCCAAAAATATGATCAGATCCTTGCCTTATTCCCAGTTCTTAAGAGCAAGACGTATAGTTTCAGACCAAGATGTGTTAGACAACACACTTGATGTATTGACCAACAAGTTCAAGAAACGAGGTTATCCCTCTAAATTACTCCATGACAAAAAAGAACTGGTCATGAAACTAGATAGGAATGATACTCTTAAAAACAAAGTACGTCAAACAAAACCAACCAGAATTCCTTTTATTTCCATGCACTCGGAACAGAGTACAGCGATAGGGAACATCATCCGACGCCATTGGGGTATACTGGGTGGCTGCCACAGTGCCGTTAAGGAATTTCATTCTCCACCCCTAATGTCCTACCGCAGATCCAAAAGTATCAAAGATCAGTTAGTCAAGGCTGACGTGGGGACTTCAAAAAAATCTAGACAGACAACACTGACAACAAACAGCACAGGATGCTTCCCATGCTTATCATGTGTAAACTGTAAATATATTGTAAAAGGTAGAAATTTTGTACATCCACAAACTGGGGTGGTATACCCGATACGATATTATTTAACTTGCGACTCTAGTTACATCATTTACGCACTCACATGTCCATGCAATTTAATTTACGTAGGCGAAACTACCACTGACTTCAAGTCACGGCTTAACAATCATCGTCTAAGCATAAGAAAAAAACGGCTTGATTTGCCAGTGTCTAAACACTTCACGGACCTCAAACACACTGAAAGAGACCTCAGGTGTTGTATTATCGATTTTATACCTATGCCCAGAAGAGGTGGCAACAGGGCTAATCTCCTGAACAGACGGGAGTTGAGGTGGATTCACACCCTTAATTCCCTCAAACCTTATGGTCTAAATGTGGACTATAAAATTGGGGTGGGCTAGATCTTTGGTCTGCCTCCAGGCTGTACGTTATGGTGTTGATCGCATTCATGTATATTGTGAGATTTTCTGTACAAGACAAAAAAATATGTTTTTTATTATTTTATATTTATTCTTATATACAATATACTTATTTTTCTCTTCTCTCCTTTTTTCCTTATTCTGCGGCAGGTGGGCCACGGAGCATGAAGTGAGGAGATATGAGGCTGTAAGTGTGGACGGCATGCCCATATAAGGATAGTCTCTTTCTGTCATTACGTTTTTTGCTTTTAGATGCTTTTGGTGCTTCTGTGACTACAGTCTGGTGTTGACATAGCAGGTATATATGAGGAGATCCCTCCCTATGAGGTGGCGATGGGTGGGCATTGATCACAGATGCAGTGTGACCCCACACTAACGTGTGGGTGCGCAACTGATCTGGGACCACGGATGTGGGCTGCAGCATTGTTTTTGTTGTGTCCCATATCTGAACTCACCTAGCCATCAATATAGGCTATAGGAGCACTAATATGTGCTCTCGCCTGATTTTGTTACACATCGGCTGGCATTAACAGAGGTCCCTGGCAATACTAGCAGGATGCCCTGATCCAAGATGGTGCAAGAGACATCAGAAGGCCAATGCGCAGTTGCGGTATTACAAGCACATCGTAACCCGGAAGTACGCCACATACGTCATCGTGACATGCGCAGTCACGCTACAGGCACGCCGAACCGCATGAATTATGACAGCCGTCTATGCTCTACATTCTCCTTCACCCTCCGTCTGCCTGACCTACGCAGTAAGCACTTAGCACTTTATCAGCATACACAGCTGACACCATTCACCTTATGATTGATAATTATGAAGTATTTATATGTATCTGTATATTTCACTGAACAGTATACTTAGTTTTTTAATCGATCATTTATTATATTATTATGCACTGACTTTCACTATGATTTTTATTGTAAACTTGATATATGCATTGCATTTTGTATTTGATTAACTTATTTGTTATGAATTGAGCGCAGCTGTAGTGCACATTGATTGTATTCACCCCTACTGGTATATATACTCAGTATTTTGTCTGTACACATTGCTTGAGAAAGGCTCACACATTGAGCCGAAACGTCGCTTGTCCCACATGGGTAATTAAAGATTTTTTCTTCTTTTACTTTTTGGAGTGCTGCCCTTTTTGTTACTTTTATCTATCTGGATTGGCTTATATCCACACTGGGCCAGCTGCACCCGTATTTATTTCATTGACGGTGCTGCCACTGAACTCTTTTGTTTCTTTATATATATATATATATATATATATATTTATTTATTTATTTATTTTTTCACACGTGAGTTGTGGAAGACTACCACAATAGTACTATACCTGGAGTAGTTTGCTTGTGGATGCCAAAAACAGCTATAAGACTGAATACATAAACAGAGTGTTAGCTACTACTGGCTATAACCTCAACCTACCCTACTCTAAGATAAATCGTAGCTTACATGACCTAGATGCCTGCGTGTCAGATAAACTCAGCCGCTTCTAATCGCAGAGATCCTTATATGCCAGATGTCAAACTGTATATCTAGGAAAATCACAGTAGTGCTATAAGTAAGTACTAAAATCTACCCCCTTTTTTTTAATATAAATATATATATATATATATATATATATATATGCATATATACATATATATACACACACATACACATATACGCCTGACCTCATGTGACTGACTAATAATTATCCTAACTGACAATTCAAATACACATTCAATTTAAGTAAAACCATGAACACTAATGATTGTAATGATTGAATTGATTTGCAAGTACAGTTTAGCCAGCTGAGCACGATACAGGAGAGAGACACCGACAATGAAAACAGCAGAAAGTTAGTATGATCGCATGCTGAACACCCCCCTTCTCTCTCCCCTGTGCGCTGGCCATACAGCCCCGATCTTACCGCTATCTTGCAGAAGTAGTAGGGTAGAAAAATGTCAATGCCGAACTTTGCTGCTGCTTGTGAAACGAAAGTACCGATACCAGGAAGTGACGCAGACGTGCACCACCAGCCGCAAACGAGCTGACGCTGGTGAGGAGAGAGGGGGAAGGCAGAGCCTTATAAACGCTAAACCCCACCTCCCCTCATACAAACACAGCAAATATACATTTGCTTATCACTTATTAAAAATGAAAATAATAAAATTCCCTACACATGTTTGATATCACCGCGTCCGTAACGACCTGATCTATAAAACTGTCATGTTACTTTGACCGACCGGTGAACGCCATAAAAATAAAAAATAAAAAACTATGATAAAATTACAATTTTTCCCACCTTACTTCCCAAAAAAGGTAATAAAAGGGATAAAAATAGTCGTATGTACGCCAAAATAGGACCAATCAAACCATCACCTCATCCCGCAAAAAATTAGACCCTACCTAAGATAATCGCCCAAAAACTGAAAAAACTATGGCTCTCAGAATATGAAGACACTAAAACATTTTTTTTGTTTTTGTTTCAAAAATGAAATAATTGTGTAAAACTTACATAAATAAAAAAAAGTATACATATTAGGTATTGCCGCGTCCGTAATAACCTGCTCTATAAAAATATCACATGACCTAACCCCTCAGGTGAATACCGCAATTTTTTTTTTAAAAAGGTGTAAAAAAAAAAGCTATTTTTTGTCACCTTACATCACAAAAAGTGTAATGGCAAGCGATCAAAAATTCTCTGGCTGTTAGACTATGGAGACACTAAAACATGATTTTTATTGTTTCAAAAATGAAATCATTGTGTAAAACTTACATAAATAAAAAAATAGTATACATATTAGGTATCGCCGCGTCCGTGACAACCTGCTCTATAAAAAATATTACATGATCCAACCCCTCAGGTGAATACCGTAACAAAAAAAAAAAAAACAGTGTAAAAAAAGCCATTTTTTGTCACCTTACATCACAAAAAGTGTAATAGCAAGCAATCAAAAAGTCATACGCACCCCAAAATAGTGCTAATCAAACCATCATCTCATCCCGCAAAAATCATACTCTACCCAAGATAATCGCCAAAATACTGAAAAAACTATGGCTCTCAGACTATGGAGACACTAAAACATGATTTTTTTTTGTTTCAAAAATGAAATCATTGTGTAAAACTTACATAAATCAAAAATTGTATACATATTAGGTATCGCCGCGTCCTTGACAACCTGCTCAGTAAAAATATTACATGATCTAACCTGTCAGATTAATGTTGAAAATAACAAAAAATAAAAACGGTGCCAAAACAGCTATTTCTTGTTACCTTGCCTCACAAAAAGTGTAATATAGAGCAACCAAAAATCATATGTACCCTAAACTAGTACCAACAATACTGCCACCCTATCCCGTAGTTTCTAAAATGGGGTCACTTTTTTGGAGTTTCTACTCTAGGGGTGCATCAGGGGGGCTTCAAATGGGACATGGTGTCAAAAAGAACGGTCCAGCAAAATCTGCCTTCCAAAACCGTATGGCATTCCTTTCCTTCTGCACCCTGTTGTGTGCCCGAACAGCGGTTTACGACCACATATGGGGTGTTTCTGTAAACTACAGAATCAGAGCCATAAATATTGAGTTTTGTTTGGCTGTTAACCCTTGCTTTGTAACTGCAAAAAATTATTAAAATGGGAAATCTGCCAAAAAAGGGAAATTTTGAAATTGTATCTCTATTTTTCATTAAATCTTGTGGAACACCTAAAGGGTTAACAAAGTTTGTAAAATCAGTTTTGAATACCTTGAGGGGTGTAGTTTCTTAGATGGGGTCACTTTTATGGAGTTTCTACTCTAGGGGTGCATCAGGGGGGCTTCAAATGGGACATGGTGTCAAAAAAAACTGTCCAGCAAAATCTGCCTTCCAAAAACCATACGGCGCACCTTTCCCTCTACGCCCTACTGTGTGCCCGTACAGTAGTTTACTACCACATATGAGGTGTTTCTGCAAACTACAGAATCAGGGCAATAAATATAGCATTTTGTTTGGCTGTTAACCCTTGCTTTGTTACTGGAAAAAACAGATTAAAATGAAAAATTTGCCAAATGTCAAAATTCTGAAATTTTATCAACATTTGCCATTAACTCTTGTGGAACACCTAAAGGGTTAACAATGTTTGTAAAATCAGCTTTGAATACCTTGAGGGGTGTAGTTTCTAGAATGGGGTCATTTTTGGGTGGTTTCTATTATGTAAGCCTCACAAAGTGACTTCAGACCTGAACTGGTCCCTAAAAAGTGGGTTTTTGAAAATTTCTGAAAAATTTCAAGATTTGCTTCTAAACTTCTAAGCCTTGTAACATCCCCCAAAAATAAAATATCATTCCCAAATTGATCCAAACATGAAGTAGACATATGGGGAATGTAAAGTAATAATTATTTTTGTAGGTATTTGTTGAGGAAGGGTTGAGACGTATGCATATATATCCATGCATGCCTGCAAACACGTGCGGGCATGTATGGTATATACAGGGAGTGCAGAATTATTAGGCAAGTTGTATTTTTGAGGATTAATTTTATTATTGAACAACCATGTTCTCAATGAACCCAAAAAACTCATTAATATCAAAGCTGAATATTTTTGGAAGTAGTCTTTAGTTTGTTTTTAGTTTTAGCTATTTTAGGGGGATATCTGTGTGTGCAGGTGACTATTACTGTGCATAATTATTAGGCAACTTAACAAAAACAAATATATACCCATTTCAATTATTTATTTTTACCAGTGAAACCAATATAACATCTCAACATTCACAAATATACATTTCTGACATTCAAAAACAAAACAAAAACAAATCAGTGACCAATATAGCCACCTTTCTTTGCAAGGACACTCAAAAGCCTGCCATCCATGGATTCTGTCAGTGTTTTGATCTGTTCACCATCAACATTGCGTGCAGCAGCAACCACAGCCTCCCAGACACTGTTCAGAGAGGTGTACTGTTTTCCCTCCTTGTAAATCTCACATTTGATGATGGACCACAGGTTCTCAATGGGGTTCAGATCAGGTGAACAAGGAGGCCATGTCATTAGATTTTCTTCTTTTATACCCTTTCTTGCCAGCCACGCTGTGGAGTACTTGGACGCGTGTGATGGAGCATTGTCCTGCATGAAAATCATGTTTTTCTTGAAGGATGCAGACTTCTTCCTGTACCACTGCTTGAAGAAGGTGTCTTCCAGAAACTGGCAGTAGGACTGGGAGTTGAGCTTGACTCCATCCTCAACCCGAAAAGGCCCCACAAGCTCATCTTTGATGATACCAGCCCAAACCAGTACTCCACCTTGCTGGCGTCTGAGTCGGACTGGAGCTCTCTGCCCTTTACCAATCCAGCCACGGGCCCATCCATCTGGCCCATCAAGACTCACTCTCATTTCATCAGTCCATAAAACCTTAGAAAAATCAGTCTTGAGATATTTCTTGGCCCAGTCTTGACGTTTCAGCTTGTGTGTCTTGTTCAGTGGTGGTCGTCTTTCAGCCTTTCTTACCTTGGCCATGTCTCTGAGTATTGCACACCTTGTGCTTTTGGGCACTCCAGTGATGTTGCAGCTCTGAAATATGGCCAAACTGGTGGCAAGTGGCATCTTGGCAGCTGCACGCTTGACTTTTCTCAGTTCATGGGCAGTTATTTTGCGCCTTGGTTTTTCCACACGCTTCTTGCGACCCTGTTGACTATTTTGAATGAAACGCTTGATTGTTCGATGATCACGCTTTAGAAGCTTTGCAATTTTAAGAGTGCTGCATCCCTCTGCAAGATATCTCACTATTTTTGACTTTTCTGAGCCTGTCAAGTCCTTCTTTTGACCCATTTTGCCAAAGGAAAGGAAGTTGCCTAATAATTATGCACACCTAATATAGGGTGTTGATGTCATTAGACCACACCCCTTCTCATTACAGAGATGCACATCACCTAATATGCTTAATTGGTAGTAGGCTTTCGAGCCTATACAGCTTGGAGTAAGACAACATGCATAAAGAGGATGATGTGGTCAAAATACTCATTTGCCTAATAATTCTGCACGCAGTGTATATGCATACATTAACCACCGCATCATGGGGTGATGTGCGCAGATGTGCCCAGCATCTGCGCACGTCTGCCCATGGTGATCCCCAGGGGCTCATGGTGGCCCCTGTGGGAAATATGTGGTCCCTGGAAGCTGTGCCCCCTTATAATCACCCTTATATTAGTATATATGTGCCCCCTTATAGTTAGTATATATTTCCTGTATGACCGTATATATATTGGCCCTGTATGGCAAGTGGGGACATATGTATGTCCCCTGTATGTGATGCCCTAGATATATGCGAGGGTGTGTGTATATATAGATATGTGTGTATGTATTTGCACACGTGTCTATGTATATACACTTATGTCAGCATGACAGTATGTATGTGGGCTTATTGCTGCCCATTCATACCCCCGGTTTTGTATGTGTATGTGTTTATAGATGTGCCAAGCATCTGTGGATATATATATGTATATATGCAATTCCAACTGTTATCAACAGAGTTGTTTAGAGAAAAACTTGTGCTGATAGCCTGTAGGATAACAGCTGATTAGCATCTAGTCCCCTTTTGTTCAGGCCCAAAGCAATCAGACTCTTTGGCACCGTTTGTGAGGGGACCTTCTAACCAGAGACATCAAAAACCTGTTTTCTGCCCCATGGCTAAACTAAGGCACACTATGATGTCACATGCCTGAGGAAGGAGGAGGGGGCTGTTTTGAATCAGAGAATGACCGCCTGGAAAAGGCCTACTAACGCTGGAAGGATTAAGTATATCCCCTGACCCCCGACCGCTATATCTCTCCCCTGGTTAACCCACACCCCTGGTCCTGTAACCCCTACCCTTGCCGTGTTACTGGACACCCTGATCCCCCAAACCCTTGCCTTATTGTATCCTTGTTTGTACCCCTGATCCTGTGCCACTGGTTCCCTGATCCTGTGCCCCTGATTGTATTTGTGGTTCAGTTACACCCCCCTGATTAACCCCTGGGTTACCCCTACCCCTGCATCCCCTGGTTCCCTGTGTGCTGGTAACCCCTGATGGACCCTGGTCCCTGCCTACTGTGCACCCTGGCCCATGAAACCCCTGATACACCCTTTCCCTACCCTGATTAACCCCTGGTGGTAACCCCTGCTTAACCTCTGCCCCCCCCCCCCCCCCCCTCACTGTACACTTGCAGGGTATTTAACCCTTGCATTGCTGTACAGTTCTGATATTATCCCCATTGTTAACCCTTTGTGTTTGTGGTCGGCTTACACCCTTGTAAGGCCACCGTTAACCCTCGGCGTACCCCATAGGGATAGTATAGAACTAGATGGGTGGGCTGTTATGTGTGTATCGTATAGTTAGTTGATGGGTGGAATTGGGAACGTGTAGTGTAGTATAGGATTGTATATGTAGTGCTGTGTATTTACTGTATTGCGTGCGTAGTGTATTGTAGGTAATAAATACCGTGTTACTTGTAACTATCTGTGTAATGTGTAGTTATTGGCGATAGTTAGTTAGTAAGGCGCATGCAGTTAGCGTAGCGATCAGTGTAAAGCATAGCGAAAGTATTGTTAATATTATATAAAGGTATAAATGGGCGGAGTCATCAATAGACAGCTCCTCCTATTTATGAATATTAATTATTGATATTTGCATAAATATTGGTGATTAAGATTCCCCCTTTACAGTATTACTATGTATTATAGAAGTAGAGATATTGAAACTTGGAAATTTGCAATTTTTTACTAATTTTTGGTAAATTTGGTATTTTTTTATAAATAAAAATGATTTTTTTTTTACTTAATTTTACCAGTGTCATGAAGTACAATATGTGACGAAAAAACTATCTCAGAATGGCCTGGATAAGTCAAAGTGTTTTAAAGTTATCACCACTTAAAGTGACACTGGTCAGATTTGCAAAAAATGGCCTGGTCCTTAAGGTGAAATAAGGCTGTGTCCCAAAGGGGTTAAAGGGGCAGGGCGCTGTGGATGACACTGTTAAGGAAGCAGAGTGCTGTGGAGGTCACAGTTCATGGGCAGGTAGGGTGGGCATTCAGGCAAACTTCAAAAGACGGACTTAAAAACCCCACCCCCAGGTCCCGCTAAGCCACGCCCTGATCACGTTAGACCACGCCCCTCCCACTCCGCAGCCAACGGGGATTGAAAAAATTAAGGTAAAAATTAACTTCTGTCAGCTGCAGGGGTGGGAGGAAGGGTGACTTTCTCCCTGCAGCTCACGCTCAGACAGCACGGTGCTGCTGTCTGAGTGTTAGTTGCTCAAACGAACACGCCTGTGTCCATCCAGGACGGAGGACAGGGAGTCTGAAAGCCGGACTGCTGTGGAGGGGCTGCTGTAGAGATCACTATTAAGGGGGCGGGATGCTGTCGAGGTCACTGTTAAAGGGGGGTTGCTGTGGAGGTCACTGATAAGGGGGCGGGATGCTGTGGAGGTCACTGTTAAAGGGGCCGGCACTGTGGAGGTCTCTGTTAAGGGGTCAGGGAACTGTGGACGTCACCGTTAAGGGGGCGGTCCGCTATGGAGGTCAGTGTTAAGGGGTGGGGTTTTGTGGAGGTCACATTTTAAGGGAACAGAGCTCTGTAGAGGTCACTGTTAAGGGGGCGAGTTATTGTGGAAATCACTGTTAACGAGATGGGGTACTGTGGAGGTCACTAATAAAGGGGCGGCCCCTGTGGAGGTCACTGTTAAAGGGGAGGGAGCTGTGGATGTTACTGTTAAGGGGGCAGGTCGCTGTGGAGGTCACTATTAAAGGGGCGGGGTACTGTAGATGTCAATGTTATAGTGGATACTGTATATCTTTTATTGACACACACAAACATTAGATGAAATAAACCCGTGTGAAGCCGGGTCCTTCTGCTAGTAAAATATAAATTTGGATCAAGCAAATAAATAATAGATTGTGTTTATACCTGACAAATAAATCTGTTAGATTTTTAAATGCATTGGGATTTTATCACAATAAATGAACTTGAAAACAAGAACTCTCCAGTGAATCCATGATGACAGCCATGGAAAGGATCATTTTTGTTTTATTCAACACCTCATTGATCTCGATCATCAGCATGAGCTTGCCCACCAGATTCATGGCTACAGTCCTAGGAAATACAACTATTGGTGAAATAAAGTGTTGTGCAACAACAGAAAACAGTGACTGCACTGTCACTCGTGGTTTTATTTTTTGTCTCATACCGTCCAACCTATGATGCGCTCCCCATTATTTATAATTTATTCATGTAACGGATCTCCTGGCACCCTGACCGGGTACCTCCGTTGAATGGATGCTCCTAGTGCTTACCGAGGACTCCAAGCACTCCACTTGACACCGTACGCACTGCAGACCCCACGAACCGCCGAAGCTTGGTTAAGGTCTCACCGTCTCCTACCCACCCTGGACGTACGACAAGGCTCCAGGCTCCAGTGGGTGAACCTCTCCTAAAACCAGAGAGCCTGAACAGCTCTTAAAAGAGCTAGTAGTTATAGCCAGGGGAGTATAGCAAATCTCCCAGCGTATAGCAATCCCCCAGTGTTGATCAGTTACCCAAACACCAGCCTCAACATGATGAAGGATAAAACAGGCACACTTTATTGAGGGCTACCCGCCCGTATTTATGCAGGTCCCCATCTGGTGGACACGCCCCTAGGGGACCAGAAGGAAGACTGTGACACAGGACAGATATGTAGCACTCAGGATACACAGACACAACACATCCCCACAATGCATCATGGTTTCCTCCTCTCTGCCCTGGAGACACCCGAGGAGAAATTCAATTATCTCTCAGGACAAATGGAAATCGCCAATACACATGTGGAGACAACAGGACAGAAATCACCACCCAAACACACAATGTCACACCCCCACAGCAAAAACAGACATTTAACATAGCCACAAATAGCTCAAGTCTGAGTGCATATCATTAGGTGAATGGCACTCAGAATACCCGAATACTATAAAATTAGCTATCTGGGTACCCTCCCATAACATAAAATACAATTCCAAAGACAGATTTAAGCTGTGCGGCCGGTCTGTCTTCTCCTTTAAAGTTAGTATGGGCCATAATCCTGAGGCAAGAGGCTGGTAGCCAGGTCTCTCCAAAACCCAGTGGCGAGGTTGGTTTCGCCACAATACAGAATAAAGGTAACAACTTGCTTGAAAAAGACGTCGCTCTGTCATGATGCTATCTTGTGAGTAAATGCACGTACTGCTGTGAAACTATTTGGAGTCAGGCGGATGTTTTTGAGAATTCACCTTCAGGACCATCAAGCCAAGGTCTGATACTGCGTGCACCCACCGATTCCAATTGTGGATTCCTATACATGAATGGACTATAAATCCTGTTTAAGGTAATGCAGGGCTGCTTCTATTTAAATTTTTTGGACTCCATATCAACTGGCCAAAATCTTTTGAAGGGGCCAAGAATGGAATTGAGTGTCAGGAACCACTGTAATACACAAGGTCATTAACCCCAGAATGCGCATTATCGGGGAGATTTATCATTCCCTGTGTTCCAGGATGCAGGACAGTGCGGACACGGAGCGCCGGCCTGACAGGTCCTTTTAGAAACACTGACAGGGAGGACGGGTGTTCATAAAAAAGGGCAATGATTAGCCAGCAAACAGTCATTGGACGGGAGATCAAATCTTTCCTGCAAGTATAGAAATGCTTGTTGGTTGGCAGCACATCTTGACAGGATACTGTATACATTGCCAACAAAATGAAAGCTACTGTATATGGAGACAAGCATCCAAACAATAGTTTGTCCCCCTTTCATGAGCCTGCCAAAAGGTCCTCAGATAAGCGTCAAGCCGCTTGATAATATCCCAATGGGTGCGCATTCTGTGCCGATATCAGCCAATGTAAATGGAGGCCGAAACTGTGTCAAGTTTGTGAATTGCTGAGAAAAGCTCCTGATGGAAGCCAGAAGAGAGTCCTTTCAGGTACAGGACACCACCTGGTATTCTCTTACACTGCAGTCCTATGGTGGGAGGTTACACCAGGAGCTTTCTCAGTATACTCTCTCATCTCTTGGAGTCACAGACTTGGCCCTCTCCTGGATCACATCATACCTTACAGGCCAAACATTCAGTGTCTCCCACTCACACAAACACCTCCTCAATTTGTCCATTCTCTGCCGATGTCCCTCAAGGCTCTGTTCTAGGACCCCTTCTCCTCTCAATCTACACCTTCGGCCTGAGACAACTCATCTGGTCCAGATATCACCACCCTACTATCTAGAATTCCACAATGCCTGTCCTCTCTAGCCTCCTTCTTCTCCTTTCGCTTTCTAAAACGTAACATGGATAAACCAGAATTTATCATTTTCCCCATCTCACTCAGCCCCCTCATCAGACCTATCTACCCCAGTCAATGGCTGCACACATTCCCCTGTCAACCAAGTCTACTGCCTTGGGGTTAACCTTTGATTCTGCTCTGTCTTTCAAACCACACATCCAAGTCCTTTCCACCTCTTGCTTTCTCCAACTCAAAAACATCTCTCAGATCCAAACATTCCTCAATCCAGAGTCTGCAAAAATTCTTGTATATGCCCTCATCATCTCCCACCTAGACTACTGTAACATCTGTGGCCCCCCATCTAGCACTCTCTCACCCCTCCAATCTATCCTCAATTCTGCTGCCCGACTAATCCACCTCTCCCCCGTTACTCTCCTGTCTCTTCTCTCTGCCAATCCCTTCACTGGCTCCCCGTTGCCTAGAGAATCCAGTACAAAACACTTACTATGTTCACAACCTGTCCCCTCCATACATCTGTGACCTACACATAATCTCCGATCCTCACAAGACCTCCTTCTCTCCTCTTATCACCTCTTCCCACAATCGCCTCCAAGATTTCACCCATGCTTCGCCCACACTCTGGAATTCTCTACCCCAACATATCAGACTACACCGACAGTGGAATCCTTCAAAAGAAACCTGAAAACCCACCTCTTCAGACAAGCCGACAACCAGTGACCCTGCTGCCTCTATACCGCCATGACCAGCTTCACCCGCACCTACTGTGTCCTTCTCCCATACCTTGTAGATTGTAAGCCTCAAGGGCAGAGTCCTGTGTAATATGTATATAGTGCACAGCGATGAGTGTAATGTATACGGTGCAGAGCTGTGTGTGTAATGTATACGGTGCAGAGCTGTGTGTGTAATGTATACCGTGCAGAGCTGTGTGTGTAATGTATACGGTGCAGAGCTGTGTGTGTAATGTATACGGTGCAGAGCCGTGTGTGTAATGTATACGGTGCAGAGCTGTGTGTAATGTATACGGTGCAGAGCTGTGTGTGTAATGTATACGGTGCAGAGCTGTGTGTGTAATGTATACGGTGCAGAGCTGTGCGTAATGTATATGGTGCAGAGCTGTGTGTGTAATGTATACGGTGCAGAGCTGTGTGTGTAATGTATATAGTGCACAGCGATGAGTGTAATGTATACGGTGCAGAGCTGTGTGTGTAATGTATACGGTGCAGAGCTGTGTGTGTAATGTATACCGTGCAGAGCTGTGTGTGTAATGTATACGGTGCAGAGCTGTGTGTGTAATGTATACGGTGCAGAGCCGTGTGTGTAATGTATACGGTGCAGAGCTGTGTGTAATGTATACGGTGCAGAGCTGTGTGTGTAATGTATACGGTGCAGAGCTGTGTGTGTAATGTATACGGTGCAGAGCTGTGCGTAATGTATATGGTGCAGAGCTGTGTGTGTAATGTATACGGTGCAGAGCTGTGTGTGTAATGTATACGGTGCAGAGCTGTGTGTGTAATGTATACGGTGCAGAGCTGTGTGTGTAATGTATACGGTGCAGAGCTGTGTGTGTAATGTATACGGTGCAGAGCTGTGTGTAATGTATACTGTGCAGAGCTGTGTGTGTAATGTATACGATGCAGAGCCGTGTGTGTAATGTATACGGTGCAGAGCTGTATGTGTAATGTATACTGTGCAGAGCTGTGTGTAGAGCAGTACAGATGTGTATGTCTCAGGCTCAGGCAGCGCACACATCTCTATCACCTCACGAGGAGGAGCTTCTTATTATCTAGAATCTGAATCTCCTCAGACAGCACAGCCTGGAGCCTGACTCCGCCCACACATGGTCACATGGTCATGACATCACCAAAGGTCCTTTCGCATCCTAGGCATCTATTACTCCAGGTCATGTGATTCCTGACTCCTCCCACACAGGTGACTAATCACATGGCTATGACATCATCACAGGCCCTATAACAAAGCTGCAGCTTTACAGCAGGAGGTAAGTGTGTGGTCACAGGCATGTAAGGATTGGGGTCCATGGTGACCCTGTGAGGGGCGCAGCTTCTTTTTATGGCCGTTCTCTGACCTCACTGAAACAGAATGTTGTTGCGCTACAAGACCCTTAAAGGGGTTGTGACATATCGCTTGGACCCCTACCTCTGGGGCCCGCTCCTTTCTCCAGAATTGGCCCCTCGAAGTGAATGAGAGCGCACCTCACATGCACAGCCGCCCACCACTCATTTCTATGGGCGTGCCGAAAATAGCCAAATGCTGGTTCTGCCATTCTCGGGACTCCCATAGAAGTAAATGGAGAGCAGGCTGGTCTTGCGCGGTGCACCCTCATGAGATGAGCGAATAAAAAATAAAACACCTGATCCATTTGATCGCGATGGCCCGGCGGCCGCCATCTTGATTGAAGATCATGCAGCTGGTATGGTGAAGTCTTACATCACCAAGAACAGGATTTAGTGAGAGATCTTCAGGCGTCATGATCAAATGGATCTGGTAAGTATGTTGTTTTTTTTTATTTCTGCTTTTCAGCTAATCAAATTTTTCTCCTAACTACCACCAGTGTATGAGATGACACAATCCCTTTAAGTCCCATCTGGGGACTTGAAAAAGGTTCACATCCCATCCGCACCTCAGTTTCCTGTCCTCTAGGAAGTCCTGGGCAGCCTCCTGCGCCTTATTGAAGTTACCTCGTTCACACCATCTTTAAAGGGGTTTTCCCATCTCATGCAATGAGGGCATATCGCTAGGATATGGCCCTATTGTCTGATAGGAGCGGGTCCCACCCCTGAGAACGGAGCGGGGAAGGTGGTGGCTGGAGGACCATGGGTTTTCCGGGTTTTTGCCACCGCCAAGCGCTGTCTCCATAGGACTCAATACGAGCGCAGCCACCGCTCCCATTCATTTCCATGGGGCCGATAGAAATAGCCGAGCCAGCGTTCCCTGAATTCAATGAAGGCCATTATAGCTCCAGCGGAGGTAGGATTTAGTGTAGTATTTTTGTCATAAGTAATGATCTGTATTTGGTGATCTGAAACGCGTAGACCTGATGTACATGTATGGATTTTAACCACCTCAGCCCCCCTAGCCTAAACACCCTTAAAGGGAACCTGTCACCAGGATTTAGTGCATAGAGCTGGGGACATGGGCTGCTAGATGGCCGCTAGCAAATCTGCAATACCCAGTCCCCATAGCTCTGTGTGCTTTTATTGTGTTAAAAAACCCGTTTTGATCCATATGCAAATGACCTGATATGAGTCCTGTATCCGGAGATGAGTCCAGCGGAAAGGAGCCCAGCACCGCACCGCGTCCTCCGAATCTCCTCCTTGCTGGCTGACGTCACAGAGCTGGAGCGTCGAAATCTCGCGATGCGCGAGCTAGCGCATGCGTAGTTCGTTTCCTGTGCTGATGCCAGTACAGGGAATGAACATGATGCCGACACTGCGCATGCGCTAGCTCGCGCATCGCGAGATTTCGGCGCTCCAGCTCTGTGACGTCAGCCAGCAAGGAGGAGATTCGGAGGACGCGGGGCGGTGCTGGGCTCCTTTCCGCTGGACTCATCTCCGGATACAGGACTCATATCAGGTCATTTGCATATGGATCAAAACTGTTTTTTAACACAATAAAAGCACACAGAGCTATGGGGACTGGGTATTGCGGATGTGTTAGCGGCCATCTAGCAGCCCATGTCCTCAGCTCTATACACAAAATCCTGGTGACAGGTTCCCTTTAATGACCAGACCACTTTTTACACTTCTGCACTACACTACTTTCACGGTTTATTGCTCGGTCATACAACTTACCACCCAAATGAATTTTACCTCCTTTTCTTCTCACTAATAGAGCTTTCATTGCTGCTGACATTTTAACTTTTTTTGTTATTAATCGAAATTTACCGATTATTTTTTTTTTTTGCAAAAAAACGACATTTTTCACTTTCAGTTGTAATTTTTTTTTTTTAAAACTACACTTCTATATAAATTTTTCTCTAAATTTATTGTTCTACATGTCTTGGATATAAAAAAAAAAATGGTTTTGGTAAAAGTTATAGCGTTTACAAACTATGGTACAAAAATGTGAATTTCCGCTTTTTGAAGCCGCTCTGACTTTCTGAGCACCTGTCATGTTTCCTGAGGTTCTACAATGGCCAGACAGTAGAAACGCCCCACAAATGACCCCATTTCGGAAAGTAGACACCCTAAGGTATTCGCTGATGGGCATAGTGAGTTCATAGAACTTTTCATTTTTTGTCACAAGTTAGCGGAAAATGATGATTTATTTATATATTTTTTTTTTTCTTACAAAGTCTCATATTCCACTAACTTGTGACAAAAAATAAAAACTTCCATGAACTCACTATGCCCATCACGAAATACCTTGGGGTGTCTTCTTTCCAAAATGGGGTCACTTGTGGGGTAGTTGTACTGCCCTGGCATTTTAGGGGCCCTAATGCGTGAGAAGAAGTCTGGAATCCAAATGTGTAAAAAATGCCCTGTGAAATCCTAAAGGTGCCCACCTAGGCTGCAAAAAAGTGTCACACATGTGGTATCGCCGTACTCAGGAGAAGTAGGGCAATGTGTTTTGGGGTGCATTTTTACATATACCCATGCTGGGTGAGAGAAATATCTCTCTAAAAGTCAACTTTTCCCATTTTTGTATACAAAGTTGTCATTATAGAGAGATATTTCTCTCACCCAGCATGGGTATATGTAAAAAGACACCCCAAAACACATAGTCCTACTTCTCCTGAGTACGGCGATACCACATGTGTGACACTTTTTTGCAGCCTAGATGTGCAAAGGGGCCCAAATTCCTTTTAGGAGGGCATTTTTAGACATTTGGATTCCAGACTTCTTCTCACGCTTTAGGGCCCCTAAAATGCCAGGGCAGTATAAATTCCCCACATGTGACCCCATTTTGGAAAGAAGACACCCAAAGGTATTCCGTGAGGGGCATGGCGAGTTCATAGAAGTTTTTTTCTCGCCCAATTCCTTGGGGGACACAGGAAACCTTGGGTATAGCTCAGCTCCCTAGGAGGCGTGACACTAAGTGAAAGACTGTTAAGCCCCTCCTCCAGCAGCTATGCCCTCAGCCTGGAGAGAGAGACTACCAGTTTTTTGCTTAGTGTCAAGGAGGCAAGACACTCTCTGCACTGCAGAGCTGTCTTTGCTTGAAATTGATTTTATTTTATTTTTTTCAACAGGGACAACAGAGACGCCTGGACCTCTCTGTTTTCCCGGGGTTGAGCTGCGCCAGTGCCGGCTATCCGCACTGCTGCCTTCCCCACCGAAGAAAAGGAGGACCAGGGCAGCCCAGCTCCCCTGCATCCCGCCAGCGCAAGGGTCGCCCACCTGCAAGCCCCTCTCCAGCTTCCTGCCACTTCGGTGCCAGTGGCTGAAGGGGCGTCCCTGCTGGATGGACAGAGGGTGAAGTCTTCAAGATTGTGAGAGTGGCTGTTCCAGCCTGTTCCTGCTCCCACCGCCCCCCCCCCCCCCCCCCCCCTTTTGCTTTCTCTCTGCTTTCCCTTTTCTATCTGTCTGGCCTCAATGTTCCTTTCCTACTTGCAGGGTGCTTCAGGCGCCTTGACGGCTCCCCCCTTTGTGTGTGGGGAAGAGTAGAGAAGTGTCGGCAGGACGGGGTCGCAGGGGGAGGGTTAATGGCAGAGTACATGGGGAGATTGCCGCAGTTGCGGCGGCCATGTGTGCGCCGCCTTTGTTTTACCTACGTCGGGCAGGCAGTGGCTGCCGCTCTAGTTCCGGCTACCGGCTGCCACTCTCTTGTGGCGGCGGTGTTTGCGTTCGCCTCCATTTATGAGGGAGGCGGACTGGTGGGCACAAGTCCTTTCTTGCGGGGCTTCGGCGGCATTTTTTGAATCGCGCGCGCGAAAGATTCAGCGGGGGGCGGAGCTTCGTTCCGCTTCTCTTGTTCTTCCCGCTCCTCGCTTGTCCCGCCTCCTTAGTCATCTTCGTGCCTGCTTGCTCTCACTGCAGCTCTGCTGGGACGGATCGTTTACCTCAGGTGTTTTGCTGTCTGCTGTTGCCGTCTGCTCCTGCTCTGTGACCTGGTAGTACTGTTGACCCCTTCTAGTACAGCAGCCCCCTGGCCTGGACGTTTATATTACTAATCTTCCAGCCAACATGTCTGACCCCTCAGTGCCTGCT
Organism: Bufo bufo; assembly: GCF_905171765.1. Classification (NCBI taxonomy): domain Eukaryota; kingdom Metazoa; phylum Chordata; class Amphibia; order Anura; family Bufonidae; genus Bufo; species Bufo bufo. The sequence goes on along the minus strand of NC_053390.1, from coordinate 33,817,023 downwards.
GGACCATGGTATCATACCTGTACCGCATGTAAGGCGCCCTTTCCTCAAGGGCAGCCTGACCCGCATTGCCCGGCTTGCCAGGCCCCATCACAGGGTCCGCCACCAGTTGTGTCACCCCCTGGCCTCTTGGATCCCCCTGACTGGGCTAGATCCCTTTCCCAGGCTGTGGTCAGTCTCACTAGTGTTGTGGGCCGCCTTGCGGATGCATTGCCTTTATCGCAGCCGGATGATTCCCCTGCTGGGCCCTCCGGGTCCGCTATCCTGGCCGACCCGTCTGAGTCCCTCTCTCCAGGCGACGCCTCCAGAGCCCATCATCCCCAGAAGCGGTCCAGGGCGGAGCGCGTATCATCTTCGGATGCTTCTGTGTCACCCCCAAGGGTGCGTTCTCAGTCGGGCCCCTCCTCTTTACAGGATATGCCCTCAGAAGGGGAACTGGTTGATTCGGATTGTGATATGGACTCGGCCTTACCTTCTAAACTGGCTTCTGCCGTGGGCCATCTTATTGCCAATATTCGTGATACCTTCAAGATTCACGATGATCCTCCTAGTTCTGACAAAACCAGTGTTTCCTTTTACCGCCAAAAGCAGGCGTCTGCGGTTTTTCCTCTCCACGCCGACTTCTCGTCGGTGGTTTCTAAGGCCTGGGCTCGTCCTGATGCCCGTTTTACCCCGCCTAAGAAGTTGGATATCTGTTATCCGTTTCCGGTGGATTGCATTGCGAACTGGGCGTCACCACCTAAAGTCGACCCCCCTGTGGCCCGTTTGTCCAAAAGCACGGCCATTCCCGTGGCGGATGGCTCCTCCTTACAATCCGCTGAGGATCGCCGTATGGAGTCCATTACCAAGGGTATCTTTGCAGCCTCCGGTTCCGCCCTCAGGCCGGTCTTTGCTTCCGCCTGGGCTGGAAAAGCGGTTTCAGAGTTGGCGTCTCAGCTGGATCACGAGCTTGAGTCCGATGTCCCCATTCAGGACCTCCGTGCATTAGCCCAACTTATCGTTCAAGCCGGCAAATTCGTCTGCGAGGCATCCCTTGATGCCGGGGCTCTTATAACCCGTTCGTCTGCCCTGGCCGTTTCGGCTAGGAGAGAGCTTTGGTTGAAGGTTTGGACGGCGGACTCCACGTCAAAACGGTCTCTTACTGGCCTTCCCTTCGCTGGTTCCCGATTGTTCGGGACCCGCTTGGATGAAATCATCTCCGAAGCCACGGGGGGGGGGAAGAGTACTCATCTTCCCCAGTCCAGGACTAGGAGCACCACTCGAGGCCGTTCCAGCTTCTCGCGCTTTAGGTCCTCCCGTAGGGCTCCCGCACCTCGCACCACTTCAGGTCCATCTCCTAACCCTGTCCAAGACAGGCGTAAGAAACCTTTTTTTCGGACCCAGCCCTCCTGGCGCAAGTCACAGCCTGCTCGCCCTCCCGCGGCCAAGCAGAACCCCGCCTGAAGGTGCGCCTCCACCCACCCGGGTGGGGGGACGACTCCGCCTGTTCAGGGACTTCTGGCAGGCGCACGTCTCCGACGCCTGGGCTCTCGAGGTTGTGTCTTCTGGGTACAAGCTCGAGTTTGCGTCCCTCCCCCCAGTTCGGTTCTTTCGCTCCCGGGTTCCCCGGGATCCCCAAGGGGCGGCCGATTTCTTTACTGCCATTCGCACCCTTCTGGACAAAGGGTTTATCGCTCCGGTTCCTATGGAAGACAGATTCAGGGGGTTCTATTCGAACCTTTTTGTGGTCCCCAAAAAGGAAGGCTCGGTGCGTCCCATTTTGGATCTCAAACGGTTAAACCGTTTCCTCCGTCTTCAGCGGTTCCGGATGGAGTCTCTCAGGTCGGTGGTGGCCTCTCTGGAAAAAGGGGAGTTCCTGGCCTCTATCGACATCCAGGACGCCTACCTTCCTATTCCGATCGCTCGGTGTCATCAGTGCTTCCTGCGCTTTGCAGTGGGGTCCGACCACTACCAGTTCATCGCTCTCCCCTTCGGACTGGCGACGGCCCCTCGCGTATTCACAAAGGTCCTTGCCCCTGTCCTAGCCTTACTTCGTTCCAGGGGAGTTTATCTTCTTCTATATTTGGACAATCTGCTTATCAAGGCGCCCTCTCTTTCACTGACATCCGCCAGTGTGGACCTCTCGCTGCAAACTTTACGCCGGTTCGGTTGGATAATCAATCTTCCCAAATCCTCACTTGTTCCATCCAGGCAGCTGATCTTTTTGGGGATGCTTCTGGATACAGAAGCAGCGGAGGTTTGGCTTCCGTCGGAAAAGCGCCAGCTCCTTCATCGGTCGGTTCGGAGCCTTCTTCTCCACCACCATCCTTCCTTCCGGTTCAGCATGCCGGTTTTGGGACAGATGGTGTCCTGTTTCGAAGCAATCCCCTACGCGCAGTATCACTCCCGCACCTTTCAGACGGCTATTCTGTCCGCCTGGGACAAGTCCCAGGAGAGTCTGGATCGGCATTTTCCCCTCCCCCCCCCCCCAGGTTCGCTCCTCCCTCCTCTGGTGGTTGCAGACCCCCCTCCAAGGGAAGTCCTTTCTGCCGATGACTTGGTTGGTGATTACCACCGATGCCAGTCTGCTGGGTTGGGGGGGGGGGGGGTGTTTCCTCCTCGGTCCGTCCAAGGCACTTGGTCTCCATCGGAGTCCAAACTGCCGATCAACATTCTAGAACTGAGGGCAGTTCTCCTCTCACTCCGGCATTGGACTTCGCTGCTTCAGGGTCATCCTGTTCGTGTCCAGTTGGACAATGCCACGGCTGTGGCATATATAAATCATCAGGGGGGTACTCGCAGCGCGGCGGCGATGAGGAAGGTGTCTCAAATCCTTCGCTGGGCGGAAGTTCATGTTCCAGCCCTTTCTGCCATTTACATTCCGGGGGTGGACAATTGGGCGGCGGACTTCCTCAGCCGGACGACGATCGACCCGGGCGAGTGGTCTCTGCACCCCGACGTGTTCGAGTCTCTTTGCCTCCGTTGGGGTCGTCCGGACGTGGATCTCATGGCCTCCAGATTCAACCACAAGCTTCCCACTTTCATGGCCAGGGCCAAGGATCCGGAGGCTTACGGCGCGGACGCGCTCGTTCTTCCCTGGACGGAGTTCTCTCTCCTCTACGTTTTTCCGCCCCTTCCTCTTCTTCCACGAGTTCTTCGAAAGATCGCGGCGGAAGGCACGCCTGCGATTCTGATAGCCCCGGATTGGCCTCGTCGTCCTTGGTACGCCGACCTTATGCTGCTCCTGGCAGACGCACCTTTGCCTCTGCCTCTAAGAGAAGATCTCCTCTCTCAAGGGCCGATCTTCCACCAGCATTTAGGGTCGCTACGTTTAGCCGCGTAGCTATTGAAACCGCAGTTCTAATGCGGCGGTGGTTTTCTGCTGATGTGGTCCGTACCATGATTCATGCGCGTAAACCGGCATCGTCCAGGATTTATTACCGAACCTGGCGGGCCTACTTGATTTTCTGCGAGACCATGGATGTTCATCCTCTTCGGTTTTCTCTCCCCGTGGTCTTGTCCTTCTTGCAGTCTGGTCTGGACTTGGGTTTGGGTCTCAGTACCCTAAAGGGTCAGATCTCAGCGCTTTCGATTCTCTTCCAGCGCCCTCTGGCTCTGCTCGGTCCGGTTAAGACCTTTCTTCAGGGGGTTGCTCACTATGTTCCCCCGTATCGCGCTCCCGTTCCATCTTGGGATCTTAATGTTGTGCTGACGGCTCTCCAGTCTTCCCCCTTCGAGCCTCTGCGAAAGGTTTCCCTTCGCTTGTTGTCTTGCAAGGTTTTTTCCTTGTTGCCATCACGTCTCTTCGGCGTGTGTCTGAATTGGCGGCACTTTCTTGCGCGGAATCCCTCTTGGTCTTCCACCAGGATAAGGCGGTTCTCCGCCCGGTTCCGTATTTTCTTCCGAAGGTGGTGTCCGCTTTTCACCTTAATGAAGACATTGTCCTTCCTTCTCTGTGCCCGTCCCCTTCTCATCCTCGGGAACGAGAGCTTCACCGTCTGGATGTTGTTAGGGCCCTGAGGATCTACTTGGATGTGACTAGACCCTTTCGGCGCACGGACTCTCTATTTGTGGTCCCGGAGGGTCCGCGCAGGGGGCTGGCGGCATCCAAGGTGGTTATTGCCCGCTTCATCAAGATGGCCATTGCTGAGGCTTACCGTGCTAGGGGCAGGGAGCCGCCGTTTGGTGTTACCGCTCATTCTACCAGAGCGGTCGGGGCTTCCTGGGCTCAGCGGAATCGAGCTTCGGCTGAACAATTGTGTAAGGCGGCCACCTGGTCTTCTTTGCACACTTTCACCAAGTTCTACAGGGTGAACACTTATGCATCGGCGGATGCTGCTTTGGGCCGCTTGGTCTTGCAGGCGGCGGTTTCTTGATGCCTACGGTGGTTTAATTCATCTTGGGTTGTAGTCCCTCCCCCTTTTTGGACTGCTTTTGAACGTCCCAAGGTTTCCTGTGTCCCCCAAGGAATTGGGCGAGAAAACGAGATTTTTGTATAACTTACCAGTAAAATCTCTTTCTCGCTCTTCCTTGGGGGACACAGCACCCACCCATTGTTTTCGGTTACCATTACGGTTTGGTTGCCCTGACGGGTATTTGATTTGTTGGTTCTTGTTCGGTTGATCCTTGCCTTTGTTTTAACTACTTGGGCACGCAACTGGTAGTCTCTCTCTCCAGGCTGAGGGTATAGCTGCTGGAGGAGGGGCTTAACAGTCTTTCACTTAGTGTCACGCCTCCTAGGGAGCTGAGCTATACCCAAGGTTTCCTGTGTCCCCCAAGGAAGAGCGAGAAAGAGATTTTACTGGTAAGTTGTACAAAAATCTCATATTTTTTTTTGGCACAAGTTAGCGGAAATATATATATATATATATATATATATATATATATATTTTTTTTTGTTTTCTCTCACAAAGTCTACCTTTCCGCTAACTTGTGACAAAAAGTTCAATCTTTCATGGACTCAATATGCCCCTCAGCGAATACCTTGGGGTGTCTTCTTTCCGAAATGGGGTCACATGTGGGGTATTTATACTGCCCTGGCATTTTAGGGGCCCTAAAGCGTGAGAAGAAGTCTGGAATATAAATTACTAAAAAAAATTACGCATTTGGATTCCGTGAGGGGTATGGTGAGTTCATGTGAGATTTAATTTTTTGTCACAAGTTAGTGGAATATGAGACTTTGTAAGAAAAAAATTTAAAAAAATTATCAATTTCCGCTAACGTGTGCCAAAAAAATGTCTGAATGGAGCCTTACAGGGGGGTGATCAATGACAGGGGGGTGATTAGGGAGTCTATATGGGGTGATCACCACCCTGTCATTGATCACCCCCCTGTAAGGCTCCATTCAGACGTCCGTATGTGTTTTGCGGATCCGCGGTGTCCGTGTTTTGCGGATCCGATCCGTGGATCCGCAAAACACATACGGACCTCTGAGCCAGCCTTACAGGGGGGTGATCAATGACAGGGGGGTGATCAGGGAGTCTATATGGGGTGATCACCCCCCTGTAAGGCTCCATTCAGACGTCTGTATGTGTTTTGTGGATCCGATCCATGTATCCGTGGATCCGTAAAAAACATACGGACGTCTGAATGGAGCCTTACAGGGGGGTGATCAATGACAGGGGGGTGATCAATGACAGGGGGGTGATCAGGGAGTCTATATGGGGTGATCATGGGGTTAATAAGGGGTTAATAAGTGATTGGGGGGTTGTAGTAGTGTTTGGTGCTACTTACTGAGCTACCTGTGTCCTCTGGTGGTCGATCCAAGCAAAGGGGACCACCAGAGGACCAGGTAGCAGGTATATTAGACGCTGTTATCAAAACAGCGTCTAATATACCTTTTAGGGGTTAAAAAAAATCGCATCTACAGCCTGCCAGCGAACGATCGCCGCTGGCAGGCTGGAGATCCACTCGCTTACCTGCAGTTCCTGTGAACTCGCGAGATGATGCACCGGCGCATCAAGGAGGAATGAATCGACCGCCTCCGGAACGCAATCCTGCGTTAGGCGGTCCGGAGGCGGTTAAGCACCTATTTATTAAAGCTTGAACACGTTGTTTGGAAGCTGGATTTCCTTTCTTCATTTATGATACCACTATCGCTTAGTTCCTGGCGTATGTCCGTGCCTCCTCACTAACTCAAGACCAGGTGAGCCTCGACAATCCTCTTTTTTAGTATTTAGTGTAGGTTCCTGTCCTAAAGAGATCGCCTTGCCGTTGGTGGACAGGCACAAGTAATTTTGTACAAAATGTATTTGCCAAGAATCTCACATTTATAACGTAGCATTAGTAAATTTCTATAGTGAGTATTGCACGATTGTATTTACTGTATTATTTGTGTTTGCAGTGTGCTGGTGCATTGTGTTTTTGCTTTTGCGCTATCGGCCATGCTGACGTGCAGCGGTGCATTGGGATGTGCTGACTAACCCCCATTTCTTTCTTCAAAGATATTAATGAGCTATACTCAGGATAGGTTATCAATATGCCCTTTTCCCTGCAATCAGCTATTTTAAAGGGGTAACAGCACTTGTGTGAGGGCTGCTTCCTCTTCAGTTACCTGTTCGCCGTGTAACTACAGCTTGACTAGGAAGAGCGCTTGTAATTACACTGCGCTGCCTCTATAAGCAATTCAACATGAAGGTAGTTTGAAACGTAAGCAGCCCTCATGCGAGCACCACTACCTCTTCAATCAGTGGGGATGCCAGGAATCGGACCCCGCCTGAGGACAGGCCATCAATACCTCTGCGATGCACAACCCCTTTAAGTGAGGGTGTATGCTGCTTTTTAGCCCTAAAGTCTTGCATCTGCTAGGCTGCAAACTGTGCATACAATGATAGACTGAGGCAGCCTCCGAACTTACATACCTTCCATGAGTGGAGCCTTGATCCGGCCTTCAGTAGGACTTGTCTGGTACGAAGTGTCACACAGTATTCTGTAACCAGAAGTGGAACAGAGGAAATCCTTAGTCTGTAGCAGCCACGGACATAGCCTGATCCCAATGCAAATGATCTTACCAATATTGGTGCCACACAATGGGTCTACCTTCCCACAGTAATACTCACACCCAGAACAAGGAGGGAGGATACTGCTACCACCGGTAACCCTCATTGCCTGCATCAGCCCTCCCAGTAAGGAACCGTGGAAGAGGACGGGCTGGGCAAGATAAAAAATTCCTCTGCTGTGGATCAGTGGCAGGAACGTCTTCCCCGTCTCCTGTTGGATCAGGTAAAGGGGATGAACTTTTTATTGCTGTCTTACATGTTTTTTCCTGTCCATGGGAGGCAGTGAAACCCTCCTGTCTGTATCGTTGTGGAGGTTCGCGGAAGAGAGAAACTACAACATCTACACTGTAATATCTCCTCAAATGTTTCCCCTCATTAACTACAGTAAGTGTATTTTTACATTACATTTTGCGTGTTTTTTACATGTTTCTTCTTCTTTCTGTTTAGGTTCCTAAAATATAGAATTGTCTGTTAATATCTTCTACGTAACAGAATTTTCCTGATAGACTCATTAAGGATGGATAGGGACAGAGACAAGATGGCAGAGAGGATAATAAATCTCACCCTAGAGATACTCTTCCAACTTACTGGAGAGGTGAGAGATTCTGATGATGTCACATTACATCATTCTTATCTATGGTAATGACAGATGATATGACTGGAGAGGTGAGAGGTTCTGATGATGTCACATTACATCATTCTTATCTATGGTAATAACAGTTGATATGACTGGAGAGGTGAGAAGTTCTGATGATGTCACATTACATCAGTCTTATCTATGGTAATAACAGATGGACATGGCTGTAGAGGTGACAGACTCTGGAAATGTCAGTAGTGATATTTATTACGGTGTCTCCCCATAAACAGGGTTACACAGTAGTGAAGAAGACCTCTAGTGAGGTTCCTTTGTCTGAAGGATGGGGAAGAACCCTGAGCCCAATCACAGGACCTCCACCTCACTCCCTGATACATGAGGAGATCAATGAACAGAAGATCCTAGAACTCACCCACAAGATGATGGAGCTGCTGACTGGAGAGGTGACATTGCTGGGACATTATACAGTAACAGCACTGGAGGGGTCTGGGTGATGACTGTATCATTGTGTTGTCAGGTTCCTATAAGGTGTCAGGATGTCACTGTCTATTTCTCCATGGAGGAGTGGGAGTATGTAGAAGGACACAAGGATCTGTACAAGGATGTCATGATGGAGGACCACCAGACCCTCACATCACCAGGTACTAGACAGGACTGAATACACCCATCCTTTAATTATCTGTATGTAAAGAATTAATTCAGTCACTGTATGTGTCTCCTACAGGTAGACCAAGTAAGAGAAGAACACCAGAGAGATGTCCCAGTCCTCTTCTTCCACAGGATCATAAGGTAGATTGAGATATTCCCCATGGTCTGTAGAAGGCTGTGAAGTCCTTGTGTTCAGTCTTGTTTTATCCCATAGTATTTTATGTTTATATTTGTGTAATGAGAAAGGTGGAGATGACAGGGTTAAAGCTGACCATAGACATTAGATGTTGTCTGTATGTGATCACTATGTTCTGGCTTTGGAGACTGCCAATGGGAATAAGTGACCAACAGGTTGGAGGCCAGTCTTCCTTCACAGAAACAACTTGATGCACACCTTGTCATGGTGAATATACATGTGGGTAAGCTTCCTGCAGCTATCTGGCTCAAATAAACCGCGCTGTCATGTCATTGTTGGTTGTCCTGATAATTTATAACCTTCTCTATTTTTGTAGAACATTCTGTAGGACTTCTGTGACTGTGAGAGACTTTTATATTTGCAGCTTTTGATTCAGGATGAGGATCTGAGGAGTATTAATTCTAGAGAGACCTATGTGAAGGGTGAAGACCAGTATAAAGAGGAATTTCCTGCAGAGACCTATGTGAAGGGTGAAGACCAGTGTAAGGAGGAATCTCCTGCAGAGACGTATGTGAGGGGTGATCACCAGTGTAAGGAGGAACCCCCTACAGAGACAGATATTTCGGAATATGAGCAATATAAGGAGGAATTTCCTACAGATATCAACCCAGGTGAGTAGTAACCACTAAATAGAGAAGAGTCTTAGACTGTACTTATTCACCAGCTTTTTTTAGCTCCATTGTGTTATGTTCTGCCATATATTTCCTCATACAGCCAAATTACATATTATTTATGTATAAAAATGTCATACTGTTATAAGTTATGACACATGTTGAAAGTGTAAAATGCGAATGCAAGAATACAAGTGGATATTTAAATATTCCTCTGTAAATAGGGCCGAAGCATTTGCCTAATTTTGGGGCTAAAGAACCATTTTCTCCTATTTGATTTGGGAGGTGTGGAGAGAACTCCTTTCCTACTACAAATGTGTGAAACTATTGATAAGTTATAGTTTGTTACTGTGCCTTTAAATTGGCTGCCATTATCTGCTTCAATGCTCTATCATAAGTTTGTATTACTGTAATGTGCATCCATTTCATAGAGCATGAGATGTGTATGGTTTATGACCACTGCTGTCCATCCACCTAGTGTCCAAGCTGTGCGATGTTATGGCATTGTGAACCTGCGGTAGGACCCCTCTAGGAAGGTCCACGAGACAGAAGAGAGCAGGGCCAGTGTAAGGACATGTTTAGAATGCTGGGGCAGGGAGATGTGTAATAGAGCTGCCACTGACAACCTCTGGCAGTACTCCAGAAGCAGTATCAGAGTAGCATCTCAGTGGGGTGACAGGCACACACTGAAGTGGTAATACAAAGGTAGAACCAGATCGTTTTAAGAGACAGCTAGCATTCAGCTGCATGTCAAGTTGATTGCAACCACTACCTCAATGTGATTGCCAGTACATCTTAAATTTTGGCATAAAGTTATCAGAATCTGTCTGTTTCAAAACGTAAATTCAAAAGATTTGAGAATTAATAAGCTTACGCAGGCTAAGTGAATAAATATATTTACGACTTGTGATTAAAGACAAATCACATACTGAATAATAAAAAGTAAATACATCACTAGCCTAAATATGCAACATGCAATATGGGGTGAGACTCTGTATATCATGCTATAACACATGGCTGTCTACCACGTTATAACACATAGCCAACACCCCAGGGTGTATAAGAGATAAAGAAAATCAATACTTAGATCCTACCTAGGATAAAGGTCTATGTGGAGTCCCACAAATATGTGTGTCACAGAGTTTAAACCTTTTAGCCTCTCCTCCAGTGTGCAGCACGCAAGTATCTGAGATCACTCAGTTATGTTATCTTACCAGCATTGTGGTGCCATCAAGAAAAAAAAAAAAAACTCTATGACCCAATAAAGACTTCTGTAGTGCTACTCAATGGTATTTTCCAGTGAGCAGGTGACACAAGCTGGGAGAAGTGTTCTTGCCAGGGACGGCAAGGTGTTTTTTCCCTTCGCCCATGACAGCACCACGAGACAGGAAACCTGCAGACACTCTCCTCCAAATTCAGTGTGGTTTCCAGTCTCTGGGGAAGCCTGCAGTCTTTCTTTCAGGTTTCTTCCCTCTGGTGGTGCTCGTATGCTAACCCCTATAGTGGGCTTGATTTCTCCCCCAACATACCTGCTGTCCCCGGGAATATAATGCGGCTTCAGTTGGTGCGCTGAAAGGGACAGGCAGAGGCACAGCAAAACTCCTGAGAGAGTACTTTGTGTGCTGGAGCATGGAGTGCCTGGCGGTATCGCTGATGCGCTAGAGGCACAGACGTCTGGACGCCAGGGGGAGGAGGAGGAGCTTCTGGCAAGGAGTTAGGCCGGGGAGAGCGGCATGGGTCAGGTGGTTCAGCCCGCGGCGTAGGGCGTGACGTCATCACAGAGCGCCTATGAGAAGGGCACTGTCAAGGATGATGTTGCAGATAGCTGGAAGTTATGAATAAACGTCCGACTGGCTTGATCGCAAACTAAGGAGCATATAGGTGACCCCTATAAAACCCTGACTGCTAAGCACATGCAAGGGTCTCAAAGGCAGACGATTGTATGCCCACGTACCTAAGACTGTGTGACACCTGAAAACCCTATAATAGTGAGGAGACACGACCACCGGCTCCCTGCACTTCATACGGAGGGAGTCAGGGTCACCTAGAATCAAGCCAGCAAGGAAACACAATACATGAAAGGACTTATCTGAACAAGCAGCAGCAGAAGCCTCCAGCAGTGAACACTTTAATCCAGGAAGTAGTATAAACCGCAAAGTGAGGCAGTATGGGAGGGAATATAAAGGAAAGAGGATTAGTCTAAATAGGTGACACCTGGGAGAAGGAAATGAGATGAGAAAGTGAAACCAAAACAAAGAACATCATGCAAGAAGTAGAGAAGGACGTCTGTCAGACCTTCTCACAGAACTGGCGGTGACAGGCACACGGTGAACTGAAAGCTGGCATCCTAAGCAGTGCTCTGGTGGCCAGGAACAGGAGAACATGGAGGAGGACAAGCATGTTGAGGAGTCTGCAGTCCCTCCAGCCTTGACAAAACCAAGGAAGGTGGTGACTAAAAGGAAGAATAAAGAATGTATTTTTTGTAAAACTGGGTTGTCCTCTGAATGGGAGAAGAGGATGTGTCAGTCCTGTATTGATAAAACGGTGGCTGAGGAATCGCCATCATTTTATAAATGTCTTCAGACACTAGTCAGATCGGAAGTTAATTCTACCTTATCATCCAAAAAAGAATCTAAAGTGAGACGACATAATACTGTACAGGAGCATATTTCGTCTGATTCTGATGAAGATGAGATACACTCCTCATTATATGGGCATTCTGATGATTCATCCCTGTCTTCCTTGGAAGAAGGTGAAATCAGTGGTAGACACAGAAAAACTTCTAAAACCCGTACATTCTACTATAGTTATTGAAGAGGCAAAAGAACCCAGGTCCATCCAAGATATTATGTTTGGGGGGCTAGAATCCATACACTGTTTGTTTAAAAACCCTGGGTCAGAAAAAGAAAAATCTCTGCACTGCCTAGACGTTAAAAGGACCTTGATTAATTATCTGTCCCGCACTAAAGACTGGTGCAGATCTTCTTCACTCTTTGTCCTCTTTCAAGGAGTGAATAAGGGTAAGGTGGCCAAGTTCTATTGCTAGGTGGATTGTTTCTGCCATATCTTTGTCTTGCATAATCTTGCATCCGGGTTGTCTCCTCCGGTGGGTCTTAAGGCACAGTCTACCAAGGCAGTTGCTACCTCCTGGGCAGAAAGATCCTCTGTTCCCATAGAGGATATTTGCAGAGCAGCTTCCTGGTATTCTCCTTCAACCTTTTTTAACCCCTTAGGGACCGGGCTCATTTTCACCTTAAGGACCAGGCCATTTTTTGCAAATCTGACCAGTGTCACTTTATGTGGTGATAACTTTAAAAGCCATTCTGAGATTGTTTTTTCATCACATATTGTACTTCAGGACACTGGTAAAATGGAGTAATAAAATTCATTTTTATTTATAAAAAAATACTAAATTAGCAAATTTCCAAGTTTCAATTTCTCTACTTCTATAATACATAGTAATATCTTCAAAAATAGTTATTACTTTACATTCCCCATATGTCTACTTCATATTTGGATCATTTTGGGAATGACATTTTATTTTGTGGGGATGTTAGAATGCTTAGAAGTTTAGAAGCAAATCTTGAAAGTTTTCAGAAATTTTCAAAAACCCACTTTTTAAGGACCAGTTCAGATCTGAAGTAACTTTGTGAGGCTTACATAATAGAAACCACCAAAAAATTACCCCATTCTGGAAACTACACCCCTCAAGGTATTCAAAACTGACGACGTTAACCCTTTAGGTGTTCCACAAGAGTTATTGGCAAATGGAGATGAAATTTCAGAATTAAAATTTTTAGGCAAATTTTCCATTTTAATCAATTTTTTGCAGTAACAAAGCAAGGGTTAACAGCCAAACAAAACTCAATATTTATTGCCCTGATTCTGTAGTTTATAGAAACACCCCATATTTGGTCGTAAACTACTGTACGGGCACACGTCAGGGCGCAGAAGGAAAGGAACACCATATGGTTTCTGGAAGGCAGATTTTGCTGGATTGGTTTTTAGACACCATGTCCTATTTAAAGCCCCATGATGCACCCCTAGAGTAGAAACTCCAAAAAAGTGACCCTATTTTGGAAACTACGGGATAAGGTGGCAGTTTTGTTGGTACTATTTTATGGTTCAATAAGATTTTATTATCTTTTATAATCAAAAAGGAAACATCACAAATTGCAGTATAGAAACCACACATACAATTACATTGTGACATGCAATCGCAAACAGCAGTATAGCATCAAGGACATGGTATAAGCATGTAACTGTACTGCAAACAACCAACTGTCATATAGTCAGAGGAATCAAAACCCAAGAGGGCTTAATAAGGCCTCAAACAAATGATATATAGGCCAATAATTCTAGACAAACAGACAGAAAAGGGGGGCGACAAGACGACACACACGAGGAGGAGGAGGGGGGAGGGGAGAAAATCGTAAGGCATAGCAGGTAAATAACTAGGCACTTTTATGGAGGGGAATCAGGGAGAACCCCAGAAGCCATCCACACCGAGAACGAGGGAGAGGCTCTAAACCTGGACCATGGCTCCCAACCCTTAAGAAACGCCGGAATCTTGTTTTGGTCAGAGGCACACATCTCCTCTCTGTGAATCAGCACATCTAGTGCAGAGGCCCAAGTAATCCTTCTCAAACTCTCGGTCGACTTCCAATTGCGCGGTATAATTTGTCTCATGGCCAGCATAAAAAGCCTCCAATGACCCCTTTTTAATATGCGAGATCCGACCCGGGAAAATGGATAGAAGAGCGATGGAAGGGGAGGATGCTATAGTGGCCCGGAATAGAAAATGATAAAGCTTGAAGACATCTACCCATAACGGGTTAAGCTTCGGGCATTCCCACCATATGAGTCATGGTCCCCCTAGCACCTAGGCACCGCCAACATATCTCAGAAACCAAGGGATAGAAACTATGCAATTTCTCCGGTGTCCGATACCATCTGGTAAGTATTTTATAATTGAGTTCTTGCAAATTACACGATATAGAGATCTTATGTGTAAGAAGCAAAGAACGTCTCCACTGATCCCCAGTAAAGGTTCCACCCAATTCCGTCTCCCAATCTAGCATAAACTTGAGTTTGGGGTAGGAATCTCCAGATTGGCTGTCCCCAGTCACCTCGGTGTTCAGCATGGCATAAAGTAGAGAAATAGCATGGCCAGGGGCCGCCTGAGCAACACATCACTTTTCAAATTCCGTTAGAGATGTGCGGGACTGCAAACCAGGCATCAGAGAACTAACGAACCCCCTGAGCTGAAAATAGAGGAACCATCTTCCGGGAGATGGCGGGAGAATGTGTGATAGGTCCTCTAGAGGACCTATCCCAGTAGAAGAACAGACGTCTCTCAGTCTGACAGTAGATGTGTAATTAACTCGAAAGGCGGGCACCTGCTTAAGTCCCACAGGTAAATCTGGGTGATCAGTGAGCATTGAGAGGGGACCTGGGATCTTAGCTAAATTTAGTTTAGGTGCAAACCTTATCCATGAAGCGGCTAAAGTAGGGAGGAGCATATCAGATTGGGCATGCGGGAGAGTACATAAGGAATTAGGGGGCAGCCAAAATATGCCTGTTGCCAGTTGGGGATTCGTTACATGCTCAATTTCTACCCACATCTTAGTATCCTTGTTGTGAAAAAGATCCAAGACGCAGTTCGTAACTGCAGCCCTATAATATGTCAAAAAGTTAGGTAAACCTGTCCCTCCCTCTAATTTAGGGCGAGTCAAAAGACTATGGCCAAGCCGTGCTCTAGACTGATTCCACACGAATTGAGAAGTCTTGCGCCGGAGGCGAGTAAAGTAGATCAGGGGGATTTTACAGGGAATAGTTTAAAATAAATAGAGCAGGTGAGGTAATATGTCCATTTTAAGGGTATTAATTTTACCAAACCAAGAAATTCGCAGGGGCGCCCAGTTCTGAAGACTCGCTGTAATGGATTTAAGGAGAGGAGGATAATGAAGTTTAAATAGGTGTGAAGGATTGGCAGGTATGTGAACTCCCAAATACTTAATAGAGTCTTCCGCCCATTTAAAGGAGAAGGATTCTCCGAGGGATTGCACTTCCCTATGGGGAAGTGTAATATTCAGAATTTCGGACTTATGTACATTAACTCTGAAATTACTGAGGCGTCCAAACATACCAAATTCCTTAAGAACGGAAGGAAGGCCTATTCTGGGGGACGTGAGATATAAAAGCAAGTCGTCCGCAAACAACGATAACTTATGTTCGGTTTGTCCGATCCGAAAACCGTTGATTGCTGTGTTTGCCCTAAGGGCATTGTCCAGGGATAGTCAGTATGTATAAAAACAGAGACAGGGGGCAACCGTGGCGGGTGCCGTTTCGGATCCGAAACGGTGAGGACAGAGTGCCATTGACCCGCACACATGCCGAAGGTGAAGAATAAAGAGCCATGATGCGCTGGAGCATCTTGTCACCCAGACCTAGGTGGGCTAGGATTTCAGACAGAAACCTCCAGTCCACCCGGTCGAATGCCTTCTCAGCATCAATCGACAGAAGACATAAAGGTGTTTTATATTGTCTTGCTCTGGCTACGAGACCCAGAGACTTCAGGGTATTATCACGGGCCTCTCGGCCGGGGACAAATCCCACCTGTTCTTTATGAACACAACCAGGGATGTGTGGGCGCAATCGCATGGCTTATCTTAGCATACATTTTCAGGTCGACATTAAGAATCAAAATGGGCCTATAGTTTCCACAAACCGTAGGATCTCTACCCGGCTTAGGGATGACTACTACATGCGCCTGTAAGGCCTGATATGGAAAGGGGCAAACCGAAGAAATAGAATTAAAGGTCTCAGTTAGGACTGGAGCTAAGTCCTCTGCCAGAGCTTTGTTAAATCGGGGGGTGAACCCGTCGGGTCCGGGACATTTCCCTATTTTCAGGTCCTGGATTGCTGCTTTAATTTCTGAGATGGAAAAATCACTTTCCAGGTCAGAAGAAGTCGCAGTATCTAAAGGCTTGGGGCCGTTAGAGGCTATGTACTGACGTATGTCCTCCGACGGGGGTGCCGCAGATATATCTCGGGAGGCCTGCAAATCATATAGGGCGGAGTAATAATTTTTAAATTCCGTGGAGATCGCCGAAGGGGCATGGGCCAAGCCATTTGTGTTTGTGTTGATAGCATGCACGTGTGTCGCTGGTGGTTTGGGATGGAGGGCTCGTGCTAACCACCGCCCGCTTTTATCTCCATATTCATAAAAACCATGTCTAACTCTATCCCTGGCACATAGGGATTTCTGGTCTAATATCTTTAAAATCTGCTGACGAAGGGAAGATTGTTGGTACTATTTTAGGGTACATATGATTTCTGGTTGCTCTATATTACACTTTTTGTGAGGCAAAGTAACAAAAAATAGAAATTCTGAAATCTCCTCTCCATTTGCCATTAACTCTTGTGGAACACTTAAAGGGTTAACAAAACTAGTAAAATAAGTTTTGAATACCTTGAGGGGTGTAGTTTCTTAAATGGGGTCACGTTTTGGAGCTTCTACTCTAGGGGTGCATCAGGGGGGGGCTTCAAATGGGACGTGGTGTCAAAAAACCAGTCCAGCAGAAACTCTCCAAAGTCTTCCAAAAACCATATGGTGTTACTTTCCTTCTGCGCCCTGCCGTGTGGCCATACAGCAGTTTGCGACCACATATTGGGCATTTCTGTAAACTACAGAATCAGGGCAATAAATATTGAGTTTTGTTTTGCTGTTAACCCTTGCTTTATTACGGGAAAAAATAGATTAAAATGGAACATTTGCCAAAAAAATAGCTGTTTTGGCACCGTTTTTTATTTTTTATTATTTACAACATTCATCTGACAGGTTAGATCATGTGCTTTTTTTATAGAGCAGGTTCTTATGGACGCGGATACCTAATATGTATACCTTTTTTTTATCTATTTAGGTTTTACACAATAATATTTTTGAAACAAAAAAGAAATCATGTTTTAGTGTCTCTATAGTCTGAGAGCCATAGTTTTTTCAGTTTTTAGGCAATTGTCTTAGATTGGGTATGACGGTTAGATTGGCACTATTTTTGGGTGCATATGACTTTTTGATCGCTAGCTATTACACTTTTTGTGATGTAAGGTAACAAAAGAAAATTGCTTTTTTGACACCGTTTTTATAAAAAATAAATTTACAGTGTTCACCTGAGGGGTTAGATAATGTGGTATTTTTATAGAGCAGTTTCTTACGGACGTGGCAATACCTAATATGTATACTTTTTTTTATTTATTTAGGTTTTACACAATAGAATCATTTTTGAAACAAGAAAAAAACATGTTTTAGTGTCTCCATAGTCTGAGAGACATATTTTTTTTATTTTTTGGGCGATTGTCTTATGTGTCTTATGTAGGGTATCATTTTTTGTGGGATAAGGTGACGGTTAGATTGGCCCCATTGTGGGGGGCATACGCCTTTTTGATCGCTTGGTATTGCACTTTTAGTGACGTAAGGTGACAAAACAAATGTTTTTTTAGCACAGTTTTTATTTTATTATTTTGATAGTGTTCACCTGAGGGGTTATGATATGATATTTTTATAGAGCCGGTCGTTACGGACGTGGCGATACCTAATATGTATACTTTCTTTTATTTTTTTAAGTTTTACACAATAATCTCATTTTTGAAACAAAAAAATAATCATGTTTTAGTGTCTCCATAGTTTGAGAGTCAGTTTTTTCAGTTTTTGGGCGATTGTCTTAGGTAGGGTATCATTTCTGTGGGATGAGATGACGGTTAGATTGGCACTATTTTGGGTGGCATACGACTTTTTGATCGCTTGCTATTACTTTTTGTGATGTGAGGTGAAAAAAATGGCTTTTTTGACACAGTTTTTATTTTTTTTACGGCGTTCACCTCAGGGTATAGGTCATGTGGTATTTTTATAGAGCAGATTTTTACGGACGCGGCGATACCTAGTACGTCTTTTTTTAAAAATTTTTTACTTTTAACATAAAGCATTTTTGAAACAAAAAAATCATGTTTTAGTCTGAGAGCCACAGTTTTTTTTTTTTTTTTTTTGGGCCATTGTCTCATGTAGGGTCTCATTTTTTGCGGGATAAGGTGACAGTTTGATTGGTACTATTTTGGAGTACATATGACTTTTTTAATCACTTTGATACCTTTTTTGGGAAGTAAGGTGGGCAAAATTTCAAGTTCATCAAAGTTTTTATATTTTTATTTTTTTTGGGCGTTCACCTTGCGGGGAAAGTAACATGACCGTTTTATAGATCAGGTCGTTACGGATGCGGTGATATCAAACGTGTAGGGAATTTTTATTTTCTTAATTTTTACTCAGTGATAAATGTTTTTGTGTTGTTTTTTTTTTACTTTTTTTTTTAACTTTTTTTTATTTTTATTTGACCCAGACCCACTTGGTTCTTGAAGATCCAGTGGGTCTGATGTCTGTATAATACAGTACAGTACACTATATAGTGTACTGTACTGTATTTTCACTTTACAAAGTCTGATCAGACTTCTGCCTTTAGCAGAAGTCTGATCAGCACCATGGACAGCAGGAAGCCTGTGAAGGCGTCCGGTTGCCATGGTAACCATCACTCACTGTTACCACAGAGCATCTGTGATCCCGTCAAGAATCGGGGGGCTGAAAAGGCACAGCAGCCCCCAAAGGGAGAGGGAGGGAGCTCCCTCCCTGTTAACCTCTTCCATACAGTGGTCCCTACGGACCGCTGCATGGAAGGGGTTAAACAGCTGACATCTGTGCCAGCACAGATGTCAGCCATTTCAAGCAGTGTCAGCAATGTGCTAAAACCGCTTGGCCATTCTGAGAGAGGGGGCGGGCGGATGATCGTGCGCCCGCACCCCCCCCCCCGCTGCGCCCGCCGGCACATAACACAGAGGGCTGCAGGGAGGGGGGGTTTAAACATTAAAATAAGGCAATTTGACGTTTCTGATCCCCGCGGTCCAGAAAGTTCCAAAACAGCTGCAAACCGCAGGACTGAATTGACCTGCGGTTTGTAGCGATCGCTGATACGGGGAGGGGGATCACAAGACCCCCCTCGGCATTGACCCAGGGTGCCTGCTGATTGATTTCAGCTGCTCGGCGGTGATTGGAACTACACAGGACGGGGTGTCTTCTTTCCAAAATGGGGTCACTTGTGGGGTAGTTATACTGCCCTGGCATTTTAGGGGCCCTAATGCGTGAGAAGTAGTTTGAAATCCAAATGTGTAAAAAATGCCCTGTGAAATCCTAAAGGTGCTGTTTAGAATTTGGGCCCCTTTGCCCACCTAGGCTGCAAAAAAGTGTCACACGTGGTATCGCCGTACTCAGAAGAAGTAGGGCAATGTGTTTTGGGGTGTATTTTTACATATACCCATTTTTTTTATACAAAGTTGTCATTTTAGAGAGATATTTCTCTCACCCAGCATGGGTATATGTAAAAAGACACCCCAAAACACATTGCCCAACTTCTCCTGAGTATGGCAATACCACGTGTGACACTTTTTTGCAGCCTAGGTGCGCAAAGGGGCCCCTAAAGGGGCCCCTAAAATGCCAAGGCAGTATAAATACCCCACATGTGACCCCATTTTGGAAAGTAGACACCCCAAGGTGTTCATAGAAGATTCTTGGCGAGTTCATAGAAGATTTTTTTTTTTTTTGGCACAAGTTAGCGGAAATTGATTATTATTATTTTTTCTCACAAAGTCTCCCTTTCCGCTAACTTGGGACAAAAAGTTTAATCTTTCATGGACTCAATATGCCCCTCAGCGAATACCTTGGGGTGTCTTCTTTCCAAAATGGGGTCATTTGTGGGGTGTTTGTACTGCCCTGGCATTTGAGGGTCTCCGCAATCATTACATGTATGGCCAGCATTAGAAGTTTCTGCTATTCTCCTTATATTGAGCATACGGGTAATGAGATATTTTTTTTTTCGTTCAGCCTCTGGGCTGAAAGAAAAAATGACTTAATGAGCATGTTCTATCTCCGGTGGATCCATATACATCGGGACATCAGTGGACTTCTATTTGTTGTTTAATTACTATTAAAAGTTAATCTCTCTAGAAGGGTTATGCTCTAGCTGGACTTAAGTACTCTTTACCTCTTAACCCAATATATAATACCCTATTTATAATCGCTGGACTTTAACTGAAAGAAAAAATGATCGGCACAGATTTCTTCATTCGCATCGATCAATGTGGATGAAAAAATCTCTGCCCAAAAAAAAAAAGGAGGGGAAAGGCGTCTGCCAGGACATAGGAGCTCCGCCCAACATCCAAACCCACTCAGCTCGTATGCCCTGGCAAACCCGATTTCTCCATTCACATCAATCGATGTGGATGAATAAATCATTGCCGGGAGTTTTTTTATATATACAAAGTGTTTGCCAAAGTATATGAACACCGCCCCTCAGCTCATAAGCCATGACAAACGTATCTTTTTTACTGCAGAGGAGAAATCTCGTCTTGCAGCGCCGCATACACCGACTTTTGTGTAATCTGACAGCAGCACAATGCTTCTGTCAGAATGCACATCAGTGCTGCAGCTGGTTCATCGGTTGGTCCACCTAGAAGGTAAAAAAATAAATAAAAAAAAGCTGCAACGCAATAAATTTTTTGAACATTAACTTTATATAACATTTGAACAGAACATTAACTTTTTTGCTTACCGGTGATTTTTTTTTTTTGTTTTGCTTTTTTTACCTTTTATAGGACAAACCTCTCCTTCCCCATGGGACAATGTGCAAAGCGCAAATCGCCCAGAGATGTGGCGAAGTACATTATGCACTATGTCCCAGGTGAAAGGAGAGGTTTGCAGCAGCTGTGAGTGAAAGGGCCCTAATAGCCCTGTGTGCCTGTCCTGTGTGACGCAATCCCTATACTAATAGTGTACCTGTGTGTGATACTTCCGGAAACACTCCCCTAAGCATGGTGGTCAGGGCAGTCAGGACAGAAATAGCGGGTGTCACGCCTTATTCCACTCCTGCTACAGACACAACATTTTTTTCGGGGTGGCGCTTGGGTTGAGGTACCAGCAACGACATTGGGGAAATGTCGCTCGTGTAGACGGCTCACTACACTGGTGGATGGGGCCACGGAACCTCCTGGATACAGAAGGTTCTCGATGATCTCTTCCTGAAATTTGAGGAAGGATCTTGTTCTCCCAGCCTTACTGTAGAGAACAAAACTATTATACAGTGCCAATTGAATTAAATATACAGACACCTTCTTATACCAGCGTCTGGTCCTGCGGGAAAGTAAATAAGGAGCCAACATCTGGTCATTGAAGTCCACCCCTCCCATGAGCAAATTATAGTCGTAGACCGAGAGGGGCTTTTCAATGACACGGGTTGCTCGTTCAATTTGTATTGTCGTGTCTGCGTGAATGGAGGAGAGCATGTAAACGTCACGCTTGTCTCTCCATTTCACCGCGAGCAGTTCTTCGTTACACAAGACAGCCCTCTCCCCCCTTGCAAGACGGGTGGTAACGAGCGGTTGGGGGAAGCCCCGGCGACTAGGTCACGTGGTGCCACAGCAGACAATCTGTTCTAAAAACAAATGCCTGAAGAGGGGCACACTTGTGTAAAAATTGTCCACATAAAGATGGTACCCCTTGCCAAATAAGGGTGACACCAAGTCCCAGACTGTCTTCCCACTGCTCCTCAGGTAGTCAGGGCAACCGACCGGCTCCAGGGTCTGATCTTTACCCTTATAGACTCGAAATTTGTGCGTATAGCCTGTGGCCCTTTCACAGAGCTTATACAATTTGACCCCATACCGGGCGCGCTTGCTTGGGATGTATTGTTTGAAGCCAAGGCGCCCGGTAGCGCCAAGGGACTAGTCTATGCAGATGTTTTGCTCAGGGGTCTGTGAGGGGCCGAATTTTGTGGAGCCGGTCAAAAGCTGGGTGGCCTCTGGGATGAGAGCTGCTGTTGTCACTAAAGTGCAGGAAACGCAGGATGGCCTCAAATCGTGTCCTGGACATGGCAGCAGAGAACATGGGCATGTGATGAATTGGGTTTGTGGACCAATATGACCGCAATTCATGCTTTTTTGTTAGGCCCATGTTGAGGAAAAGGCCCAGAAAAGTTTTAAATTCGGAAACTTGGACGGGTTTCCACCGGAAAGACTGGGCATAAAAGCTTCCCGGGTTGGCGGCTATAAATTGAGTGGCATACCGGTTTGTTTCTGCCACTACTAAGTCCAAGAGCTCCGCAGTCAAGAACAGCTAAAAAAAAAACTGTGCCGATCCGATCTGAGCGGTCTCAACCCGAACTCCAGACTGGGCGGTGAAAGGGGGAACTACTGGTGTGGCTGAAGTTGGGGGCTGCCAATCAGGGTTTGCCAGCACCTCAGGGACTCTAGGGGCTCTACGGACCTGTCTGTGCGGTGGCTGCGACGGAGGAACTAATGCACGTGCCACCGTACCAGCTTCAACTGCCCTTCTGGTGCTCGCCACTTCACCATGTTGTACGGCAGTGCTGGTACTAGGTCCAGGATGGGTTGCGCTGCTGGTGTATGCCTCACCACGTAATCCGACAGCGCCAGCCCCACTCTGCTGCCCTTGAAGCGGATCCTGCGCAACCTGTGGTCTAGCAACACTGGGCCGGGTACGCCTAGTGGTATCAGGGACCTCAACCTCATCGTCCGAACTTTGGGTCAGACTGCCACTGCTTTCTACAGGTTCGTATTCTGACCCGCTGGATTCGTCAGATGAGGGTTCCCATTCCTCATCCGACTGGGTCAGAAGCCTGTAGGCCTCTTCAGAAGAATACCCCTTACTTGCCATTTGGTCAACTAAATTTAGGGGGTATTCCCTGAGACTACCCAAGAAAAAAAGCAAGCCTGTCTTACAAATGGGAGGCTAGCGAAGTACCGGAAGCCGCTGCGATTGATAAAAAATATCAAAACTGATTTTTTTTTTATCGCCGCAGCGCTTGTAAAGTGATTGTGCAGTGATAAAAAAATAATATTTTGTCACTGGGGCGGGCGTGGGGGAACGCACGTGTGAGCGACCGATCGGGCCTGATCGGGCAAACACTGCTGAGTATAGTTCTTAATGACATTGGCTGCATGTTTGGGGCCGCTGTCCTGCTGTAGAATCAATTTGGAGCCAGTCAGACACCTCCCTGATGGTATTGCATGATGGATAAGTATCTTTCTATATTTCTCAATCAAGCAGCCATGAGGGCCCTAGATGCAGGGGGTGGCCAAGGAAACCTAGTGTAGTAGATGAAAAGTGCATCATGCTTGTTTCCCTTCAAAATCGGAAGATGTCCAATAGCTTCATTAGCTCAGAACTGGCAGAAACCATTGGGACAGGGGTGGTCTTCATGGAGGAATTGCAGCCAAAAAGCCATTTTGATATGGAAACAAGGCCAAACGGCTGAACTATGAATGAAAACATATGAACTAGGGTGCAGAAAATTGGCAGCAGGTGATCTGGACTAATGAGTCAAAATTTAAAATATTTGGCTGTAAAAGAAGGCAGTTTGTTTGCTGAAGGCCCAAAGAGTGGTACAGCAGTAATGAGTTTCTGCAGGCAACAGTGAAGCACGGCGGTGGAGGCTCCTTGAAAATTAGGGGATATATTTCAGCAAATGTAGTTGGCGATTTGGTCAGGATTAATGGTGTCCTCAGCATTGAGTAATACAGGCAGATACTTATCCATCATGCAATACCATCAGGGAGACATCTGATCCACATCAGCTCCAAATTTATTCTACAGATGTCACGAGGGTGTCTAGAACCACGCCTGACTCCGTTATACCCGGTTTCAGGAAGTAGCAGCGGTTGGCTGCACGCTCTATGTAAGATAGGGCTGTTTCCTTATGGTAGCTTTCTGGGTTTGCTTTGCAAACCCTTTTGGCTCACTCAGGGATCCGTAGCTCCTTCTCCTCAGCTGTTCCTTGTCCAGCACTCCCAACCTCCTTATATTCCCCTCTCACACTTCTCTGGTTGCCAGATATAGAGCTTCCTGCCTGGACATCTATTCTGACCCTCTGGAGCTGTGTTGCTGCGTTCTCTGGTTGTTGGTCCAGAACGCTACCCTCCGGATCCCTGTTGGACCTTTGTGGTCTGCTGTGGACGCCCACCTGGGTGTATGTGTTTGTCTGTATTGTCTGTCCTCTCCCTGGTATTTCCCTCTTAGTGTCAGAGGTGCGGACTAGCGATCCCACCGGCCCGTTCACTATCTAGGGCTCATTTTAGGGAAAGCCAGGGTTTAGGCACGTGATCGCCGCACGGGTGAGGAACCCGTCTAGGGACGTCAGGGCAGTCAGGTGCCAGCCGCAAGGTGAGTCAGGGGTCACCACCTTTCCCTCTCCCTTGGACAGGGCCTTCCCTTTTCCCTCCCTGTGTGTGTCGCCGGTCATTACAACAGAGGGACTACAGCCCCAAACATACAACCAATATTATTAAGAACTATCTTCAGTGTAAAGAAGTAAAGGAGTCCTGGAAGTGATGATCTAGACCCCCCAGACCGATGATCTCATCACCAGTGATGGCCAGTTCGCAGTGTTCGCAAACAAACACATGCTGGCTGCCATCTTGATTCACAAGTCCGGTGATGCACAGGTAAGCCCTTACCTGTGCCTGTGTCGCGAGCCGGTCTGAAATCAAATGCGGTCCCCGGGAGCAGGCAGTTCCGAGAACAGCTGCCGGGGGCCTTCATCGGGCTGTTCTCGGAACTGCCTGCTCCCGGTGACCGCATTTGATTTCAGACCGGCTCCCGGGACATACACAGGTAAGGGCTTTCCGGCACATACACAACTATGCTTTCTCAAATATAGAATGATAGGCTCTGACATTAAATTAGCACTCATGTCGGAAAGACAACTTGCTGGACTGTGGGGCTTGGAGCAATTGACAGAGACTCCCTGCGGTATCATGAGAGGTATATATCTGACCAAACGCTCTATACACGCTAAGGTCCCCCTTTTCTCTGACCCTCCAAGACATCTAACTGCAGACCTTATTCCTCATTTATTGCATGCGCCAGTGGCTTATACCCCACAGTTTTGGAAATCCCTACAAAACATCCCATGCATCCCATGCAATACCATCAGGGAGACATCTGATCCACATCAGCTCCAAATTTATTCTACAGAAGGACTACGGCCCCAAACATACAGCCAATATTATTAAGAACTATCTTCAGTGTAAAGAAGTAAAAGGAGTCCTGGAAGTGATGATATAGACCCCCCAGACCGATGATCTCATCACCAGTGATGACCAGTTCGCAGTGTTCGCAAACAAACACATGCGGGCTGCCATCTTGATTCACAAGTCCGGAGATGCACAGGTAAGCCCTTACCTGTGCCTGTCTGAAATCAAATGCGGTCACCGGGAGCAGGCAGTTCCGAGAACAGCCGCCGGGGGCCTTCATCGGGCTGTTCTCGGAACTGCCTGCTTCCGGTGACAGTATTTGATTTCAGACCGGCTCCCGGCACATACACAGGTAAGGGCTTACCTGTGCATCGCCGGACTTGTGAATCAAGATGGCAGCCGCATGTGTTCGTTTGCGAACACTGCGAACTGGCCATCACTGCTCATCACCAAATCTGTCTGAGATTACATAAAGAGAAGGAAGGATTTGAGTAAGCCTACATCCACGGAAGATCTGTGGTTAGTTCTCCAAGATTTTTGGGACAACATCCCTGCCAAGTTCGTTTAAAAACTGTATGCAAGCTGATGGAGGTTTCGGACTTCCTGATTTGCAGACTTACTACAAAGCAATACAGTTAAAAAGGTGGCTACAACTATGCATTCCCAAATATAGAATGATAGGCTCTGACATAAATTAGCACTCGTGTCGGAAAGACAACTTGCTGCACTGTGGGGCTTGGAGCAATTGACAGAGACTCCCTGCGGTATCATGAGAGGTATATATCTGACCAAACGCTCTATACACGCTAAGGTCCCCCTTTTCTCTGACCCTCCAAGACATCTAACTGCAGACCTTATTCCTCATTTATTGCATGCGCCAGTGGCTTATACCCCACAGTTTTGGAAATCCCTACAAAACATCCCATGCATTTGTTTAACTGATAAAAATAAACTATTAACACTTCTATTTTTGAAAGTGGCATTTTTCCACACCTGCCTTCTTTTGCACAATACTGTATGTTGGGCCTATGTGTGAAGAAAGATCATCACTTGCATCAAAGCCATGGCCATTTTGTATTGTATGTGACCCTACTGCTCTTACCCTCTGAACTGCTCTCTGATAAGCTGTATGTACATAGCTGTCATATAGTGTGTGACGGACACCACCTAAGAGCACTGATTCAAAGGTCACTTTATGATTCTCCACCGAGCGTTTCACTAGGAAAGCGTTTGGGCAGGCATACTAAAAAATAACCCTCTGAAGATGCTGGCTTCAACGCAGTGGTGGACAACTACCAGAGAAGAATATGGTGGCCTACCGTGCATGATCTCCTGTTCATTGCTATGAGGTTCACTGTTAGATTGTCATCTGCTTTCCCATCACTGTTTTGAGCTGGCTATACACTTCAGAATGCTCATTTGGCTGAAAGCTGTCTCCAAAATCTCCATACATATGCACGTTGGCCTTCGCCAAACTACATGTTTTGTGAATAGGGAGAAGGGAAGACACCTTTGAAGGCTGCTAATCTCCCTAAGAACAAAGTGTCAAACATGTTGAAACTTCCCGATCCTTAAACACATTAAATGGTAGGTGGGTTCAGTCAACATTAATCTAACATGACCAGCTTCAGTCAATTCATAATTGCATCTTCTTACTTACAGTATCTTGCATTTTTATGGATACCTTATTATAGAAATGCTATAAATTATCAATAGAATTTTATGGTTATAAATAATAAAAGCAGTTTTATTCTTGGCAGGTTACTGTCTCAGGAGCTCAGAGGGACATTTGATAGTACAATCATCTGCTTTAAAAGCTGAAGATATCACACAAGATACATATGAAGCGCATGCCATTATCCCACAGGTACCCTCAGCCCTTCACAGCAAAGATCTAGATCCTTTTCAACATCTATCATCTGATTCATCACAGACTGTAGAGCAAAATACAAGCCACAGAAGTGATGTTGTACCTAAAAGAGCAAACACGGGGAAGAAGCCATTTTCATGTTCAGAATGTGGGAAATGTTATACCGTTAAGTCATCTCTTGTTGAACATCAAAGAACTCACACAGGAGAGAAGTCATTCTCATGTTCAGAATGTGGAAAATGTTTTACCCAGAAATCGAAACTTTTTAGACATCAGACAGTTCACACAGGAGCGAAGCCATGTTTATGTCTCGAATGTGGCAAATGTTTCATAACAAATACAGAGCTTGTTGTTCATCAGAGAATTCACACAGGGAAGAAGCCGTTTTTATGCCTAGAATGTGGGAAATGGTTTTCTCAAAAATCAAATCTTATCGTACACCAAAGAACTCACACAGGTGAGAAGCCATTTTCTTGTCCTGAATGTGGGAAATGTTACGCAAGAAAAGCAGATCTTGTTGAACATCTTAGAATTCACACGGGGGTGAAAGCATTTTCATGTTCAGAATGTAGGAAATGTTTTTATAAAAAATCACATCTTCTTGTACATCAAAGAACTCATAAGGGAGAGAAGCTATTTTCATGTACGGAATGTGAACAATGTTTTAGTTGGAAATCGCAACTTGTTGAACATCAACGGACTCACACAGGGGAGAAACCATTTTCATGCCCAGAATGTGGGAAATGTTTCATAAGAAAACCAGCTCTTGTTAAACATCAGAAAATGCACACAGGAGGGAAGCCATTTTCAGGCCAAGAAAGTGGGAAATGTTAAAGTGATAAATCAAACTTTGTTCAACATTAAAGAAGCCACACAAGGGAGAGAAGGCGAGGGCTAACTTCCTACACCCTACTTAGCGATGGCACAGCAGTTATGTTCATGCAATGAATGCAAGCAGTGTTGCTGCAAAGTGTTAATAGGGCAATATTTGAGAAGGAGACTGCAGGGAGAGTGCATCACGTTCTAGAGCACCGACATTCAGAGTTAATCCATTAGTTTAGTGATAAAGTTATTGTGCTTCAGTATTAAAGACAGGTGTAATATATCACCATGTGCATTACTGTGCAATCTACCGACATTCATAGCTAATCCGTTCTTTTAGAGAAACAGTTACTGTGCATCACTATAAAGGCAAGTCTTATATATCGTCTTGTGCATCACTGTACAGTTCACTGACATTCATCGCTAATCCCTTCTGTAATTTGTAGCATTACGCTGCGTTCGGATTATGGGCAGGTGTAATTTTTCACCCTCTACATTAGTGTGCAGTGGAGTAAAATTTATCATAGCTAATCCCTTGTGTGAGCTGTAGCAATACATTAACTGCATATTGAGAGTAGGTGTACTTTATCGCCCTGTATATAAGTGTGCAGTGGAGCGAAATTTATCATAGCTAAGGGCTCTTTCACACTTGCGTTGTTCTGTTCCGGCATAGAGTTCCGTCGTCGGGGCTCTATGCCGGAAGAATCCTGATCAGGATTATCCCCATGCATTCTGAATGGAGAGAAATCCATTCAGGATGTCCTCAGTTCAGGACCGGAATGCTTTTTGGCCGGAGAAAATACCGCAGCATGCTGCGCTTTTTGCTCCGGCCAAAAATCCTGAACACTTGCCGCAAGGCTGGATCCGGAATTAATGCCCATTGAAAGGCATTAATCCGGATCCGGCCTTAAGCTAATCGTCGTTTCGGCGCATTACCGGATCCGACGTTTAGCTTTTTCTGAATGGTTACCATGGCTGCCGGGACGCTAAAGTCCTGTTTGCCATGGTAAAGTGTAGTGGGGAGCGGGGGAGCAGTATACTTACAGTCCGTGCGGCTCCCGGGGCGCTTCAGAGTGACGTCAGGGCGCCCCAATCGCATGGGTGACGTGATCGCATGGATCACGTCATCCATGCGCATGGGGCACTCTGGCGTCATTCTGGAGCGCCCCGGGAGCCGCACGGACTGTAAGTATACCGCTCCCCCGCTCCCCACTACTACTATGGCAACCAGGACTTTAATAGCGTCCTGGCTGCCATAGTAACAATGAACACATTTTGAAGACGGATCCGTCTTCAAATGCTTTCAGTTCACTTGCGGTGTTACGGATCCGGCGGGCACTTCTGGCAAATGGAGTACACGACGGATCCGGACAACGCAAGTGTGAAAGAGGCCTAATACATTCTGTTGTGTCACCGCACACTGGTGTACATGGCGATGCACTCTACCTGCAGTTTAAGTTCCAAGCCTTCACACTGAGATTGGTCCACCAAGTGGGAAGAATGTGATTAGACAGATTGGGCTGGGTATACCAGATTTATATTGATTTGTGATGAATTAATTCAGAATAAATCGAATTTCTTGGAGAACTTTGGCGAAGCTGCCGAATCAAATTTCTCAAAACTTTGCTCATCTCTGATTTAAAGTGCATTTCATTAAAAACAGAGGCTTTAGCACTGCTAAGAGTGCTCTGCCCTTTCAGCTTTCATCGGCTCGGCTTTTCAAGTATATGAATTACAGAACCATAAAAAGTATACGGGATCTATTTTCCATACACTTGAAAAGCTGAACAGTGCCGATGAAAGCCAAATGGGTAGAGCTCTCTGAGAACACCACTGCCCCTTATTTTTTTCATGAAAAGTTTAGTTACCCATTAACTATGAAAGTGATTATTACAAAAAAACGATACAATACTGATATTACCATATCTTTAATGACATTCCTGTAAAGCTGGTGTGTTATTTCAGCTGCCTTGTGAATGTAAAAAATTAATATATGAAAAAGAATGCCATGTTTTCTGTTTATCACAAAAAAACTGAATAAAAAGTCATGAAAAAGTTATAAGTACCCCATTATGGTATAAATATAAACTGAAGGGCATTCCCAAAAAGAAAAAAAAAAAACATGATGTCACATAGCAGTCAATTTAAAAGGTGAAAAGTTATGTCTTTCAGTATATGGCCACACAAAAGTGTTTTTGTTTCGATAGTGGTAAGACATCTAATATATAAAGCTGAGTGTATGTATGTATGTGTTTATGTCCGCTAAAGGAATCTGCACCGTCGCATTTACAATCCGGGAAGGTTTTAGACCGGGTCTCAGCTCTCTAACATGTACTGTTCCTGAGATATTCCCAAAAAATGCAAATATGACACATCACATGACCTACATTAGCCAATAGAAGCCTGCAGATCTTTCTCTTCATATCCCAACTGCCATACACACGGTCACATGTCCCTTATCAGCCAATAGAAGCTTGCAGGTCCTTAGTCTCCACATACACACAGTTTTACACCAGGTTTCCATAACAACCCAGCCATTTTTCTTCACTGCTGTAGGTCAGCTTTAAAGGGGCAGGGCGCTGTGGATGACACTGTTAAGGAAGCGGAGTGCTGTGGAGGTCACAGTTAAGGGGCAGGTAGGGTGGGCATTCAGGTAACCTTCAAAAGACTAACTTAAAAACCCCACACCCAGGTCCAGCTAAGCCACGCCCCCGATACAGTTTAGACCACGCCCCTCCCACTCCGTAGCCAACGGGAATTTAAAAAATGAAGGTAAAAATCAACTTCTGTCAGCTGCAGGGGTGGGAGGGAGGGTGACTTTCTCCCTGCAGCTCGCACTCAGACAGCACGGTGCTGCTGTCTGAGTCCTTATGCTAATAAAATATAAATTTGGATCCAGCAAATAAATAATAGATTGTGTTTATACCTGACAAATAAATCTGTTCGATTTTCTAATGCATTGGGATTTTATCACAATAAATGAACTTGGAAACAAGAACTCTCCAGTGAATCCATGATGACAGCCATGGAAAGGATCATTTTTGTTTTATTCAACACCTCATTGATCTCGATCATCAGCATGAGCTTGCCCACCGGATAAATGGCTACAGTCCTAGGAAATACAACTATTGGTGAAATAAAGTGTTGTGCACAACAGAAAACAGTGAGTGCGCTATCACTCGTGGTTTTATTTTTTGTGTCATACCGTCCAACCTATGATGCGCTCCCCATTATTTATAGTTTATACAGAATAAAGGTAACAACTTGCTTGAAAAAGACGTCGCTCTGTCATGATGCTATCTTGTGAGTAAATGCACCTACTGCTGTGAAACTATTTGGAGTCAGGTGGATGTTTTTGAGAATTCACCTTTGGGACCATCAAGCCAAGGTCTGATACTGCGTATATTGTGGATTCCTATACATGAATGGACTATAAATCCTGTTTAAGGTAATAATGCAGGGCTGCTTCTATTTGATTTTTCGGGACTCTATTATCAACTGAATATCACAGAGTTATATAGCTACCTATTAAAAAATAACTTTTATTCAGTAATAATAAAAGAGCATCATTCCAATTCTTTCTATGATATTGGTTAGTATGCCAGATGTGATTACAGGCAGACCTATCCTGAACATTAAGGTAAAAAGGTTCAATTGATATAGGAGAAGGTAGAGCGTCAACACTTACGTTTGGATGATATATGCAAGTGTGGAGGGTTCAATATCCTGGAGGATATGTGATGACTACCCCTTTACTTACCCCTAACATGACCCTAATGCTCACTCAAGTTCCTCAGGTAGGCTGCTAGTAAATAGGACAAGAGGGATTGTCCTGTTGATGGTGACTTCCGATATGGAATGTCCAAAAAGAGGTGTCCCGACGCGTTTCCCCAAGTACAAAAGCTTGGTTCGTCAGGGGACTATGATGATAATCCGTAGCCGAAGGATGGTGGCTATACGTTCTGGCGGTAACAGAGGCTGATGATACGCAACCTCTACTGTCTTCTGGCAGAGTTTAAATAGCAGGCCTTTTGGCGCCATCTGTATAGTAACGCCCCCCCTCCGGTGGGTGTGTTGGTGTGGCGGTATCCTTATTGGTGCATGAGCGCTGTCCCTCACGCAGTATAGCACACCTCTAGCCGGCCTCGCTATCCTCTGTCTCTCCGATGCTCTGCGTCATGTCCGGTCACATGATCGGGAGCCCTAGTCGTCACATGGTCATGGTTTCCTGTCTGTGGAACGCATATGCGTGCCATATGTATGACCCGCACAGCCCACCACTGATCCTCCTTCTTCACACGGACGCTTGGGTATCGGAATGTTATTAACTTATCTAAACTATAAATAGAGACTCTGCAACTAGAGGCCAGTACAAAGAAATGTGTTGGAATCAATATTTACTCGATAATTTAGAAATTGGTAATTAGTAGTAAGATGTCTTTAGACTATTTGAGCCTATTCTGGCTCTGATAATAGCTGGATTCATAGTCATATATAATTTATTAGTGGATCCTATGTCTATGGTACAGAGAACATAGAGGCATAACTGAAAAGAAAGAGGGGGGGGGAAACACCGATTTATATAAAGCAAGTGTATGAGATTTGTTCATTCAATCCCAAGGGATGGGTGGTTTTAAGTCTATAGATCCACTGGGCTTCCTTTCTTAAGAAAGGAAGCCCAGTGGATCTATAGACTTAAAACCACCCATCCCTTGGGATTGAATGAACAAATCTCATACACTTGCTTTATTTAAATCGGTGTTTCCCCCCCCCTCTTTCTTTTCAGTTATGCCTCTATGTTCTCTGTACCATAGACATAGGATCCACTAATAAATTATATATGACTATGAATCCAGCTATTATCAGAGCCAGAATAGGCTCAAATAGTCTAAAGACATCTTACTACTAATTACCAATTTCTAAATTATCGAGTAAATATTGATTCCAACACATTTCTTTGTACTGGCCTCTAGTTGCAGAGTCTCTATTTATAGTTTAGATAAGTTAATAACATTCCGATACCCAAGCGTCCGTGTGAAGAAGGAGGATCAGTGGTGGGCTGTGCGGGTCATACATATGGCACGCATATGCGTTCCACAGACAGGAAACCATGACCATGTGACGACTAGGGCTCCCGATCATGTGACCGGACATGACGCAGAGCATCGGAGAGACAGAGGATAGCGAGGCCGGCTAGAGGTGTGCTATACTGCGTGAGGGACAGCGCTCATGCACCAATAAGGATACCGCCACACCAACACACCCACCGGAGGGGGGGCGTTACTATACAGATGGCGCCAAAAGGCCTGCTATTTAAACTCTGCCAGAAGACAGTAGAGGTTGCGTATCATCAGCCTCTGTTACCGCCAGAACGTATAGCCACCATCCTTCGGCTACGGATTATCATCATAGTCCCCTGACGAACCAAGCTTTTGTACTTGGGGAAACGCGTCGGGACACCTCTTTTTGGACATTCCATATCGGAAGTCACCATCAACAGGACAATCCCTCTTGTCCTATTTACTAGCAGCCTACCTGAGGAACTTGAGTGAGCATTAGGGTCATGTTAGGGGTAAGTAAAGGGGTAGTCATCACATATCCTCCAGGATATTGAACCCTCCACACTTGCATATATCATCCAAACGTAAGTGTTGACGCTCTACCTTCTCCTATATCAATTGAACCTTTTTACCTTAATGTTCAGGATAGGTCTGCCTGTAATCACATCTGGCATACTAACCAATATCATAGAAAGAATTGGAATGATGCTCTTTTATTATTACTGAATAAAAGTTATTTTTTAATAGGTAGCTATATAACTCTGTGATATTTATATTGATGATAGCGTACCACTAATATATGACACTCTGTGATTGTCTATTATCAACTGGCCAGAATCTTTTGAAGGGGCCAAGAATGGAATTGAGTGTCGGGAATCATTGTAATACACAAGGTCATTAACCCCATAATGCGCATTATCGGGGAGATTTATCATTCCCTGTGTTCCAGGATGCAGGACAGTGCGGACACGGAGCGCCGGCCTGACAGGTCCTTTTAGAAACACTGACAGGGAGGACGGGTGTTCATAAAAAAGGCCTTTCAAAAAGGGCAATGATTAGCCAGCAAACAGTCATTGGCCGGGAGATCAAATCTTTCCTGCAAGTATAGAAATGCTTGTTGGTCGGCAGCACATCTTGACAGGATACTGTATACACTGCCAACAAAATGAAAGCTACTGTATATGGAGACAAGCATCCAAACAATAGTTTGTCCCCCTTTCATGAGCCTGCGAAAAGGTCCTTCAGATAAGCGTCAAGCCGCTTGATAATATCCCAATGGGTGCGCATTCTGTGCCGATATCAGCCAATGTAAATGGAGGCCGAAACTGTGTCAAGTTTGTGAATTGCTGAGAAAAGCTCCTGATGGATGCCAGAAGAGAGTCCTTTCAGGTACAGGACACCACCTGGTATTCTCTTACACTGCAGTCCTATGGTGGGAGGTTACACCAGGAGCTTTCTCAGTATACTCTCTCATCTCTTGGAGTCACAGACTTGGCCCTCTCCTGGATCACATCATACCTTACAGGCCAAACATTCAGTGTCTCCCACTCACACAACACCTCCTCAATTTGTCCCTTCTCTGCCAATGTCCCTCAAGGCTCTGTTCTAGGATCCCTGCTCCTCTAAATCTACACCTTCGGCCTGAGACAACTCATCTGGTCCAGATATCACCACCCTACTATCTAGAATCCCACAATGCCTGTCCTCTCTAGCCTCCTCCTCCTCTCGCTTTTTAAAACTTAACATGGATAAACCAGAATTTATCATTTTCCCCCATCTCACTCAGCCCCCTCATCAGACCTATCTACCCCAGTCAATGGCTGCACACATTCCCCTGTCAACCAAGTCTACTGCCTTGGGGTTAACCTTTGTTTCTGCTCTGTCTTTCAAACCACACATCCAAGTCCTTTCCACCTCTTGCTTTCTCCAACTCAAAAACATCTCTCAGATCTAAAACATTCTTCAATCCAGAGTCTGCAAAAATTCTTGTATATGCCCTCATCATCTCCCACCTAGACTACTGTAACATCTGTGGCCTCCCATCTAGCACTCTCTCACCCCTCCAATCTATCCTCAATTCTGCTGCCCGACTAATCCACCTCTCCCCCGTTACTCTCCTGTCTCTTCTCTCTGCCAATCCCTTCACTGGCTCCCTGTTTCCTAGAGAATCCAGTACAAAACACTTACTATGTTCACAACCTGTCCCTGACATACATCTGTGACCTACACATAATCTTAGATCCTCACAAGACCTCCTTAGATCCTCACAAGACCTCCTTCTCTCCTTTTATCACCTCTTCCCACAATCGCCTCCAAGATTTCTCCCGTGCATCCCCCACACTCTGGAACTCTCTACCGCAACATATCAGACTCTAACCTACAGTGGAATCCTTCAAAAGAAACCTGAAAACCCACCTCTTCAGACAAGCCTATAACCAATGACCCTGCTGCCTCTATACCGCCATGACCAACTTCACCCGCACCTACTGTGTCCTTCTCCCATACCTTGTAGATTATAAGCCTCACGGGCAGAGTCCTGTGTAATATATATATAGTGCACAGCGATGAGTGTAATGCATACGGTGCAGAGCTGTGTGTGTGTGTGTAATGCAGCTCCCCCCTTCTGACAGGGGCACTGTCAGAAAGGGGGGCGCCAGCAGCACCGACAGCAAGGAGGCTCCTTGGCCAGTGTAGCGACTGCCACAAACACCACACACTGTAACGACATGCAGGATGGCGGCAGCCTTCTCTCACCTCCCAGCAGCGCCCTTACTACTTTATAGACGCACTGCCGGTGTCACAACTTACACGCTTCTCATTTACGAGATTCCCAGGGCCGTCTTTAACAAGGGGCACTGCCCCGGGTGTCAGGCTGTCAGCTACACAGGGGGTGCTGCCATGCCATGCCTGCCGACACTCCAGGCAGCGTACTGTGAGAGCTGTGATTCTCTAGGACCTTAGATGACATCATCACCATGTGACCAGTAACCTAGCAATATTACTGGTCACATGGCTATGAGGTCATCAAGGTCCTACCAGGAGTGTTGTGACAGAAGTTTGCCTTAACTGTGGAGCTATTTTTTGTGAAGATTACATCAGAAAAAGGTGACAGGAGCTGTTATGCTAATATACTGTAAACTACTGTATAGTGGGGTGCTGTATAGTGTGGGGGCCTGTATAGTGTGGGGGGCTGTATAGTGTGGGGGGCTGTATACTGTGGGGGGCTGTATACTGTGGGGGGCTGTATACTGTGGGGCCTGTATAGTGTGGGGGGCTGTATAGTGTGGAGGGCTGTAAAGGGGATATTGTGGAGTGCTATACTGCTGTACTGTATATTGTGGGGGGCTGTATAGTGTGGAGGGCTGTATACTGTATATTGTGGAGTGCTATACTGCTGTACTGTATACTGTGGGGGGCTGTATACTGTGGGTGCTGTATATTGTGGAGTTCTATACTGCTGTACTGTATAGTGTGGGGTGCTGTATCGTGTATAGTTTGGGGTGCTGTATACGGTGAGGTGATATACTGCTCTACTGTATACTGTGAGGTGTTGTATATTGTGGGGTGCTGTATACTGTGGGCTGCTATACTGCTCTACTATATACTGTGGGGTACTGTATAGTGTGGGGTGCTATACTGCATACTGTGTGGTGCTGTATACTATAGGGTGCGATACTGTGTGGTGCTGTATACTATAGGGTGCTATAGTGGGTTGCTGTATACTATAGGGTGCTATACTGCATACTGTGGGGTGCTGGGGTGCCCTGTAACGCTAGGGTGAGCTGAGCCCCGGTCTTCCTGCAGAGCGGTGCCCACTTCCAGCCTGAGCCCAGCTGCCCAGAGCACTGATCCTGAGCCACTGGAGTCTTCAGAACTGGAAGTATTTACAGTCATTCACTGAACTCTACCAGGTGTGTAGATTTTTTGTGTGTGTGTTGTGGTGGAGGGCGTGATTGCCTGCTAAGGTGTGGGAAGGCGGGATCCAGGGGGCCCAAGTAAACTTTTCCCAGGGTCCAATCAATATTAAAGACGGCCCTGGAGATTCCAATCCGACGAATCCCAGGCATAGTCATCTGTATTGCCATCCACAGGAGAGGGAAAGATGTGTTTGCTGGGATTCGAACCCACGACCTTCTGTATCAGAGGCAAAGCACTATAAGAGCTGCATAGCCACTGACAGAAAAAATATGAGACTTCTACTGTAGACTCTGTTATAGCTGTTATAGCCAGTGTACATCTATACACATGACAGCTGCCCCAACACACCCAGCACTGCTATATCTCTATATGACAGCTGCTCCAGCACACTCAGCCCTGCTATATCTCTATATATGACAGCTGCCCCAGCACACCCAGCTCTGCTACATCTATACACATGACAGCTGCCCCTGCACACTCAGCTCTGCTATATCTATATATCTCTAAGTATTACTATACAGTAGATAGATATATAGAGATATAGCAGAGCTGAGTGTGCAGGGGCAGCTGTCATGTTTATAGATGTAGCAGAGCTGGGTGTGCTGGGGCAGCTGTCATGTGTATAGATGTACAGAGCTGGGTGTGCTGAGGCAGCTATCATATATATAGATATAGCAGAGCTGAGTGCACTGGGGCAGCTGTCATGTGTATGGATGTACACTAGCTATCAAAGCTATGACAGTAGAAGTCTCACATTTTTTCAGTCAGTGGCTATGCAGCTTTTATAGCTGTGTGGTTAAGTGCTTTGCCTCTGATACAGAGGGTCGTGGGTTCGAGTCCCAGCAGAAACTTTTCTGAAATACAGGCTAAATTAGAATACACAAGCACTGACTCCATATATGGACATACAGCGCAGGACACAGGCTGGCACCTGATACTGTTTTTAATTTTTTTTATTTTTTAAATACCCAACTGTTACTGGCACATGGGGGAGGGGGGTTGGCACATGGGGGAGGGGGGTTGGCACCTGGTACTGGCACATGGGGGGTGGGGGGGGGGGTGGCACTATGATACTGGCACATGGGTGGGAAGGAGAGAGGCACTTGATACTGGCACATGGGGGGGGTTGGCACTATGATACTGGCACATGGGGGGGTGGGAAGTAGAGAGGCACTTGATACTGGAACATGGGGGGGTTGGCACTATGATACTGGCACATGGAGGGTGGGAAGGAGAGAGGCACTTGATACTGGCACATTGGAAGGGGGAGATGGTACTATGATACTGGCACATATGGGGGGTAGGAGAGAGGCACTTAATACTGGCACATTGGGGGGGGAGATGGCACTATGATACTGGCACATGGGGGGTGGGTGAGAAGGAGAGAGGCACTTGATACTGGCACATGATAGGAGGCTACTGGCACATAAGGGGGGCTACTGGCACATAAGGGGGGCTACTGGCACATGATAGGGGGGCTACTGGCACATAAGGGGGGCTACTGGCACATAAGGGGGGCTACTGGCACATAAGGGGGTGACTGGCACATAAGGGGGCTACTGGCACATAAGGGGGCTACTGGCACATGATGGTGGGGGGGGCTCTTATTACTGGCACATAATTGGGGGCATCTATGGGGGCACATCTTACTGGCACATGATTAGGGGGCATCTATGGGGGCACATCTTATTGGCACATGATTGGGGGCATCTATTAGGGCACTTATTACTGGTACATTATTGGGTGGCACTATAGGGGCATCTACTGAGGCTAAAGAGAAGGGGTATTTTATATGGGCGGCTCTGTCTAGGGGCATTTTAAACTGGGACACATTATGGCGGGTACTATGGGGAAGGGGGGAGAGGAGCACTATGGGGTCATTTACGGGGGCACTGAGAAGGGGTCGTTTATATTGGCACATTATGGGAACATTAGCTTAACTGAGGGCATTACAAGGGGGTATGTTTTGCATATTATAAAGAGAATTATTTCTACTGGGGGGGGCATTATGGTGGGCTTTATTACTCCCCCATGGTATGACCCCCTAGTAGCAGCACCAGCCTCTCCCTGCTCTGCTATCCCTCTGCCCCTTCTCCAAATCCTTATTATGAAATCTTTCTCATAAGGATAAAACACAACATCAGCTCCACCGAGCCCCCGGCCAAAGTGTTGAAGTGGTTTCATGTGGAGTATGTTTATGTTATACACATATAGCATACACTGTGCCCCACAATATACAGTATACCTCTACACTGTGCCCCACAATATACAGTATACCTCTACACTGTGCCACACAATATACAGTATACCTCTACACTGTGCCACACAATATACAGTATACCGCTACACTGTGCCACACAATATACAGTATACCTCTACACTGTGCCACACAATATACAGTATACCGCTACACTGTGCCACACAATATACAGTATACCGCTACACTGTGCCACACAATATACAGTATACCGCTACACTGTGCTACACAATATACAGTATACCTCTACACTGTGCCACACAATATACAGTATACCTCTACACTGTGCCACACAATATACAGTATACCGCTACTGTGCCACACAATATACAGTATACCGCTACACTGTGCCACACAATATACAGTATACCTCTACACTGTGCCACACAATATACAGTATACCTCTACACTGTGCCACACAATATACAGTATACCTCTACACTGTGCCACACAATATGCAGTATACCTCTACACTGTGCCACACAATGTGCAGTATACCGCTACACTGTGCCACACAATGTACAGTATACCTCTACACTGTGCCACACAATGTGCAGTATACTGCTACACTGTGCCACACAATGTGCAGTATACCGCTACACTGTGCCACACAATGTACAGTATACCTCTACACTGTGCCACACAATGTACAGTATACCTCTACACTGTGCCCCACAATGTACAGTATACCTCTACACTGTGCCACACAATATACAGTATACCTCTACACTGTGCCACACAATATACAGTATACCTCTACACTGTGCCCCACAATGTACAGTATACCGCTACACTGTGCACCACAATGTACAGTATACCTCTACACTGTGCCCCACAATGTACAGTATACCGCTACACTGTGCACCACAATGTACAGTATACCTCTACACTGTGCCGCACAATGTACATTATTCCTCTACACTGTGCCGCACAATGTACAGTATACCTCTACACTGTGTAGGGGTTATACTGTTTATTGTACAGCATGGCACAGAGGTTATATTGTCCGGCATGGTGTAACCTCCATACATTTTATGTACAGTATACAGTAATCCGCCATCTATGCTTTGAATCTGGTTTTATATGTTACTTGGTTTTTGTACATTTACTTGCGTGTGCTAGTTGAGACCTGCTGTGATTGGGTTTTAGTTAGTTATTAAATGCTAACATGACAGTTTTTTTGGTTTTGCACATTATTGATGATTGTATTTCATGACTTCTCTTCTAAGGGTATTGCCCTCCTTTATACTGCAGTTCTCCTCTACCACTCTGCCTGCCACTTTTAGCAGTTTAAGCAGAAATTTATGATTTTATTTCAAGACACGGAGGCTCCTATTGCATCATCTCTCTTTACTGACAGCCACAGCAGCAAAGAAAACTGAAACCAAATTAACATATTGCTAAAGCAACCGTCCCTCCCACCTTAGTCCTCTATATAATGTCCACTAGACCATAGCACTTCCTCTTTCTTTGCTGCTGCCACAAAGATAAGTACCTATTGTTTAGCAGCTTATATCTTATTGTATTCACAGTGTGGTATATATATATATATATATATATATATATTTTTTTTTTTTATTGACCTTATATTTATTTAGGCTGTATGTTTTTTCCCTTCCTTTTGTTCTGGGGTATTTAGGTTTATCTTTTTTCCCCAGTTATCAGCTTTCAGTATCCAGCTCCTCTGTCCCTGCCTTTGGGGACAGGGAGGGGGGGGGGGGGTGCGACGGGGTTAATTATAGTCTTCATTCTTCCCTGCGGACCGACTCTTTCCCCCCTTTTCCCTTCACTTACTTGAGTGGGGGGGGAGACAGAGCGCTCGCTTATCGGAGCTG
This sequence comes from Bufo bufo, assembly GCF_905171765.1. NCBI lineage: Eukaryota > Metazoa > Chordata > Amphibia > Anura > Bufonidae > Bufo > Bufo bufo. The sequence goes on along the minus strand of NC_053390.1, from coordinate 33,776,148 downwards.
TTCTGTTCTCTTTCCCCATATTCCCGCCGCCAGCTGCGCCATCCCGTAGTCTCGCGGGATTTCGGCCGGCTGCGTGATTTCGGCGGCCATTTTGTTGGAGCTTTTTCTCTCGCTTCTGCGATTCTTTTCTTCTTCCCTCTAGCGTCGCTGGCTCTCTTCCGATTCCTGGCCACGCCTTCCGACCTGCGCCCTCTCTCCGTTCGGCTTTGTCTCTCCTTGCTCCGGCTCACTGCTTGGGTAACTACCCACTGTGAGCTTTTGTTTTTTCATTACCGCATCTTAGCTTTCCTATTAGGTTTATCCCACTGGGATTTTACTGCCCTATACATTTGTATTACCTTATTGGCCGCCCCCTGGCTGTTGTCTCTGCAGTTATGTCTCAACCAACAGGCCATACCCCATCACAGAATTTAGAGGCAGGCAGAGATACTGTCTCCTCTCTGGCACCTGCTTCTGGTGGCTCCGGTTTTGCTGCGGATGCTTTCCAGTGCTCTGTTTCTGAGGCCATTATGGCCGCTATGGGCTCCGTAACCCACTCCCTCACCAAGTCCATCTCTGATGCCCTCTCAGCTCGCCCTGGTGTATCCAGTGGCACGGCACAGCCCGATTTGCCGGTACCTCACGCCTCCAGAACACATTTGATTGGTGAGTCTAATGCCACCCCAGAGAGCGCGACCTCGCGCAAAAGAGCCTCATCCCGCCAGGCAGAACGGGCGAGGAATTGGAAGTGCGCTAGAGCACAGACGGAATTAGAGATTGACTCTGATGTCGACTCTGAGGAGGAGGTTAGATGTGAGGATATTGATTACCCCAATGAAGATCTGTCTGATTCTGCCCCCGCCGATCCTACTCCGGCACCCATCCCGGCGCCTCCTGGCGTTTCATCTGCGGACGCTTTCCAGGGGCCATCCGGTGTGTTAACCGACCCTCTAGGGGACCCCCTTTTCGACCCTGACAGTCTTCACCACCCCAGATCCGCCGAATGGCTCCCGCTTGATCACGTAGCTCAATACTTGGAAGCGCGTGTACGTCGCCCTCTGACTAAGGAGGCTCGCAACAAGCTGAAGGTAGAGTGCCCAAGACCCATTATTGCAAACAAGGTCTGCGAGACCCCATCTGTGGACCCCAAAATGGTCCAGTTTTTGGCAAAATCTGTGTGGAACCCTAGAAGGGGGCTGGAATCGGCCCTAAAAGCGTGCCAGGACAAGCTCCTGGACGTTTTTGGTCCGTTGACTAAAATTTTTGAGATGGCGGAAATCGCCAGAGAGGCTAATATGCCCGTGGATCCGGAGGAACTCCGGGGATGGGCCCAGCGGGCCATATGTATAGCGGGCAATGTCAATAGTTCCCTGTCGATAGAACGGCGTAAAGCTATTCTGTTCAAAATTGAACCGAAATTAGTGAATCTAGCCCTCACTGAAGCCGGAAGTGAAGCACAAGGTCTATTGTTTGGAGAGTCCTTCATTAAGGACATGGGCAGGTACGTTGGTGCCTTTACTGCTCTGGACAAGGCATAGTCGTCCATGAGGAGGGTGTTCCAGAGCCGTTTTTCCTCGAGGTCCGGCAGTTACAGGGGCCGTTCGGCCGGCCGTTCTTCATTCCACGCCGGTGGTTCGGGCAGAGGCTCCTACGGTCAAAGACCTTTCTCTCAGCGATCCTTATTCCAGGACTCCAGGCGGTCGCAAGGTTTCTTCCCGTCCCGAGGTGCGCCTAGCCGCAGGCCTTTCAGAGGAGGTTCCGGATTCCGTCGTCCCCTTGGTAAGTGTCCCTCGTCTTCCTTTTTCTCCAGTTTGTGTAGGGGGCAGACTCCAACATTTTTTTCATGTCTGGGAATCGATCACGTCAGACGGTTGGGTTCTATCCACAATACGGGGATTCCAGATAGAACTGGTGCTGTCCCCGCATCATATCCCGTTTCCCCCTCCTATCCCATCCTTCGGGGCCGCGTCTCGGGCCATAGACAAGGAACTATCAGAAGTTCTTCACAAGAACACCATCGAGCAGGTCCCGTCCTCTTCAGAGGGCCTGCTCAGCAGTATCTTCCTCGTACGGAAGAAAGGGGGGCAGATGCGCCCCGTCATAAATCTCAAACCCCTAAACAGATTTGTGCGCTACAGGCACTTCAAGATGGAGGGCATTCACCTCCTCAGAGATCTTCTCCTCACGGGAGATTGGATGGTGAAATTGGATCTGAAGGATGCCTATCTCACCGTATCGGTCGCTGTTCCTTCCAGGGACCTTCTCCGTTTCCTTTGGAAAGGGCAAATATGGCGTTTCTCTTGCCTTCCCTTCGGCCTGTCGTCGGCCCCTTGGTGCTTCACCAAGCTTATGCGTCCGGTGGTGGCTTGGCTCCGCAGTCGCGGGATCAGGTTGATCATCTACCTGGACGATATACTTCTACTGGATCAGGATCCTTCTATTCTTCTCTCACAGTTGCAGGTGACGATGGATCTTTTTTCCCGATTGGGTTTCCTCATCAACCACGAGAAGTCTTCATTGATCACCTCCAGAGTTATGGAATTCCTCGGTTTCTCGGTGGATTCCGTCTCGGAGACTCTCAGCATTCCCCAGTCGAAGCTCCGATCCATCCGCAAGGAACTGCGCAAGACGCTAATTACCCCTCGGATTACACTTCGCCATCTGGCTCGGATCATAGGACTCCTCTTCAATTCAAGCGGTGTTTCCGGCCCCTCTCCATTACCGAGCTCTTCAGCGCCTGAAGCACGCACACCTTCAGATCGGTGCCTCATACGCGGATACGATCTCGCTGGATTCGGAAACTCGGGACTAGTTGCGTTGGGGGATCTCGAATCTTCAAGCTTGGAATGGGAAGGCGATTTGCGGTCCGCGTCCGGACTTCACAATAGACTCTGACGCCAGTCTGCTCGAGTGGGGGGCCCACTGCGACGGAGTCTCCACCGGAGGACGTTGGTCTCAGGAGGAAGCCTCACTCCATATCAACGCCCTGGAGTTGTTAGCCGGATCTTTTGCCATCCGCAGTTTTGCCAAGGACGTCGCCAGTGCCTGCATTCGCCTTCGTATGGACAATGTGTCTGCTGTCCGGTATGTCAATTTCATGGGGGGTACCCATTCCAGCATGTTGTCTCATTTGGCCAAGGAGTTCTGGTCTTTCTGTCTCAACCAGGAGATTACGGTGGTGGCGGAGTATCTGCCTGGTCTGCAGAATGTCCAGGCGGACTGGAACTCTCGGTACCTCAGGGATGGCAGCGATTGGAAGTTAGACGGGCTGGTGTTCTCAGACATCTCGTCCCTCTGGGGTCCATTCTATATCGACCTGTTTGCCTCTCGGTTGAACGCTCAGTTACCGCGTTTTTTCAGTTGGCGACCGGATCCAGACGCGGAGGCAGTGGACGCATTCCTGCAAGATTGGCACGGACCTCTCCTCTACGCATTCCCACCGTTTGCGATGCTTCCCCGGGTTTTGACTCAGGTACGGTGTCAACAAGCGGAATTGGTGTTGATTGTGCCGTTTTGGACTTCCCAGTCGTGGTTTCCTCACCTGCTGGACCTGCTCATCCTGCCGCCGCTTCTTCTTCCGGACTATCGAGATCTTCTCCTAGACTCCAGAGGCGCGCGACACCCACTACTGTTAGGGGGATCTCTCCGTCTGCTGGCCTGCAGAATATCGGGCGCCTCAGCCAAGTCGAGGATCTTTCGGACGCAGCTCGAAGACTCTTAGAGCAGTCGTGGGCTCCGGGCACCAGGAGGGCCTATAGAGCGGCCTGGGGACCATGGACTGGTTGGTGCGTGGCACGAGGTGTGGATCCCCTTTCAGCCCCTGTATCAGACGTCCTCTTGCAAAAGGGTTTCTGATGTCAGGGCCTTAGATTTTGACGCCAGAAGGGGTCACTTTCAATATTTCCCGTCGGACCAAGACACATATTCGTTCAGTTTCTTACCCCAGTTTTCCGGCTGTTCCGAACCTTTGCCCGGTCGGTTGTCTCCGGGAATATGAGGCTAGGACCTCCTTACATAGATCTGCTGGGAACCCTCAGTTGTTTCTCTCGTATCGACGTCCGTTTTCCCCGGTTTCTACTCCTACTCTGGCGCGTTGGGTTAAATGGACTATGTCTTTAGCAGGTGTGGACACCTCGGTCTTCACGGCCCATTCTACTAGGAGTGCTGCTTCCACCTCTATGTTGGTGTCTGGGGCTCGTCTGGAGGACATCATGAAGATTGCCGACTGGTCTCGAGCTTCGACTTTTAATGAATTCTATTTTCGCCCTTCTCTGCATGCTTTTTCTTCAGTTATTTTACAGCTTTAAACTTGCAATAGGAGCCTCCGTGTCTTGAAATAAAATTATGGGATTTTGCTAGTTTATGACGTAAAGTCATGATTTTATGAAAGACACGGAGGCGAGTATTGCCCTCCCTTTATGTCTCCCCTCCCTTGGGTTATTGTTTATTATGATGTACAGTTTCTTTGGTGATATTCTGTATTATTGTGTTTTCTTTCTGGTTTGTCGTGCTTGCACGTGTCGTACACATGGAGCATTTTCTTTCATGTATTTTATTCTCTTTGTAGGATGAGTCCGCTGATGGGTTATACCCATTTGTTCCTGTGGAGTAGCTTCGTCCTGTTCCAGTTCAACGGTTGCGGGTTCAGAGGTCTACCCTTTTTCCAGAGGTTCCGGAAGAAGACTCTGTTGTTGTCCCTTTCGGGGTGTTTCAAGTTCGTATGGTTCCAGTTTCATGCGGTTCAGTTTGGAGTGTCCAATGTCCGGTCCGGTTGGAGTGGCATCCGCCAAGAAAGAGGAAGTGCTATGGTCTAGTGGACATTATATAGAGGACTAAGGTGGGAGGGACGGTTGCTATGGCAATATGTTAATTTGGTTTCAGTTTTCTTTGCTGCTGTGGCTGTCAGTAAAGAGAGATGATGCAATACTCGCCTCCGTGTCTTTCATAAAATCATGACTTTACGTCATAAACTAGTAAAATCCCATAATTTTCTTTTGCTCTCAATAAATCTTGTGTTAAGCATAAAAAAAAAAAATATATGATTTCATCGAGCAGTTTTGATGGGGGAGAGTTTTTTTGACACTCGCCCTGACAGAAATTTTACCTAGAAACTGCACTGGTGTAATGTATACGGTGCAGAGCTGTGTGTGTAATGTATACGGTGCAGAGCTGTGTGTGTAATGTATACGGTGCAGAGCTGTGTGTGTAATGTATACGGTGCAGAGCTGTGTGTGTAATGTATACGGTGCAGAGCTGTGTGTGTAATGTATACGGTGCAGAGCTGTGTGTGTAATGTATACAGTGCAGAGCTGTGTGTGTAATGTATACGGTGCAGAGCTGTGTGTGTAATGTATACAGTGCGGTGTGTGTAATGTATACAGTGCGGTGTGTGTAATGTATACAGTGCAGAGCTGTGTGTGTAATGTATATGGAGCAGAGCTGTGTGTGTAATGTATACGGTGCAGAGCTGTGTGTGTAATGTATATGGAGCAGAGCTGTGTGTGTAATGTATACGGTGCAGAGCTGTGTGTGTAATGTATACTGTGCAGAGCTGTGTGTATAATGTATACGGTGCAGAGCTGTGTGTGTAATGTATACAGTGCAGAGCTGTGTGTGTAATGTATACGGTGCAGAGCTGTGTGTGTAATGTATACTGTGCAGTGCTGTGTGTGTAATGTATACGGTGCAGAGCTGTGTGTGTAATGTATACGGTGCAGAGCTGTGTGTGTAATGTATACGGTGAAGAGCCGTGTGTGTAATGTATACGGTGCAGAGCTGTGTGTGTAATGTATACGGTGCAGAGCTGTGTGTGTAATGTATACAGTGCAGAGCTGTGTGTGTGTGTAATGTATATGGAGCAGAGCTGTGTGTGTAATGTATACGGTGCAGAGCTGTGTGTGTAATGTATATGGAGCAGAGCTGTGTGTGTAATGTATACGGTGCAGAGCTGTGTGTATAATGTATACAGTGCAGAGCTGTGTGTAATGTATACTGTGCAGGGCTGTGTGTGTAATGTATACGGTGCAGAGCTGTGTGTAATGTATACGGTGCAGAGCTGTGTGTGTAATGTATACGGTGCAGAACTGTGTGTGTAATGTATACGGTGCAGAGCTGTGTGTAATGTATATGGAGCAGAGCTGTGTGTAATGTATATGGAGCAGAGCTGTGTGTGTAATGTATACGGTGCAGAACTGTGTGTGTAATGTATACGGTGCAGAGCTGTGTGTGTAATGTATACGGTGCAGAGCTGTGTGTGTAATGTATACGGTGCAGAGCTAGGATTGCAACCCGTAGGGGAATCACCCGGACAGTCCGGGTTTGTAATCCTGTGCCCGGGTACAAGCCTTTCTCAGACCCGGGCAAAGAAAGATTCATTTCAAACTGCAGAGACTTCTACGCTAGCCCCGGCCCTCCCCTGACAGCTGGCGGTGAGTGTCAGTGATGAGGACAGGTGTCAGCAGCGGACGTCAGCTGAGCCTGTCACTCACTGCTCACAGGCTGTGATTGCTAGCAGGGCGGGCGGCGCTGTCTTCAGACCCTGCTCTCTGCTAGTGAGTGGAGGAAGTGACATCAGAGGGGGAGGGGGAATCATTCTCCGGCAGCTGCCTGCACGTGGAGCTGCTCCACTCCTCCAGCCCCGCAGCAGTCAGTACTTTCTTCTTCTTTTCGTCTGGGAAGGAGACAGTCAGTAAAAAAAGGTATTTGAAGACAGTGTTTACTAAAAAATATTAATTGGAAGGGGGGGGGGGGGGGGGGGGGCACTTGTTAGTATTGCCCATAAAACATGCCCCCATAAAAAAAATCCCCCAGGTAACCAGTGACATGTTTTGTGGGGGCATCTTTTATGTGCAGTAATACATATCGTCCAAATACAGACAAATTTCATGTTCGTGCAAAATCCATTTTATTGATAGTTGTCGTCCGATCGACAAGTGTTTTGGGGCCGTGCAGGGTCCCCTTCATCAGGCCCAGAAATGCACTTGTCGTTTCAATGACAGCTATCAATAAAATGGATTTGCACTATAGATGCACCGAACTACCGATACCGATACTAATATCGCTGCTAATACAGAGTACTTGTACTCGCCCAAATGCTCCGACACCTTCCCTGATATTGGAACTTCCGGTCGGAGGGAGATGTCCCTCTGCCTGGCAGCGCCAAGGGAGCATACAGCCGACTTCCTTTCCAATCAGGAAGCCGGGAGGTGGGTTATCATCCGCTTCCTGATCGGCTAGGAAGCCTTCTTCACTTGTTGCTAGGCAGCCTGGCTTCCTAACCAATCAGCAAGCTGGGCAGTATGTCCCGGCCTCCTGATTGGTCAGGAAGGTACGCTGCCTACAAAAAAGTGAATTTACCAAAAAATTGCAGCGAGGTACTAAAGTGTTCGGGTTTGGCTTGAAGAAAAGGTGGCAACCCTATGCAGAGCTGTGTGTAATGTATACTGTGCAGAGCTGTGTGTGTAATGTATACGGTGCAGAGCTGTGTGTGTAATGTATACTGTGCAGAGCTGTGTGTGTAATGTATACGGTGCAGAGCTGTGTGTAATGTATACGGTGCATAGCTGTGTGTGTAATGTATACTGTGCAGAGCTGTGTGTGTAATGTATACGGTGCATAGCTGTGTGTGTAATGTATACGGTGCAGGGCTGTGTGTGTAATGTATACGGTGCAGAGCTGTGTGTGTAATGTATACGGTGCAGAGCTGTGTGTGTAATGTATACGGTGCAGAGCTGTGTGTAATGTATACGGTGCATAGCTGTGTGTGTAATGTATACTGTGCAGAGCTGTGTGTGTAATGTATACTGTGCAGAGCTGTGTGTAATGTATACTGTGCAGAGCTGTGTGTGTAATGTATACTGTGCAGAGCTGTGTGTGTAATGTATATGGTGCAGAGCTGTGTGTGTAATGTATACGGTGCAGAGCTGTGTGTGTAATGTATACTGTGCAGAGCTGTGTGTGTAATGTATACCGTGCAGAGCTGTGTGTGTAATGTATACCGTGCAGAGCTGTGTGTGTAATGTATACGGTGCAGGGCTGTGTGTGTAATGTATACGGTGCAGGGCTGTGTGTGTAATGTATACGGTGCAGAGCTGTGTGTGTAATGTATACGGTGCAGAGCTGTGTGTGTAATGTATACTGTGCAGAGCTGTGTGTGTAATGTATACGGTGCAGAGCTGTGTGTGTAATGTATACGGTGCAGAGCTGTGTGTGTAATGTATACGGTGCAGAGCTGTGTGTGTAATGTATACCGTGCAGAGCTGTGTGTGTAATATATACCGTGCAGAGCCGTGTGTGTGGAGCAGTACAGATGTGTATGTCTCAGGCTCAGGCAGCGCACACATCTCTATCACCTCATGAGGAGGAGCTTCTTATTATCTAGAATCTGAATCTCCTCAGACAGCACTGCCTGGAGCCTGACTCCGCCCACACATGGTCACATGGTCATGACATCACCAAAGGTCCTTTCGCCTACTAGTCATCTATTACTCCAGGTCATGTGATTCCTGACTCCTCCCACACAGGTGACTAATCACATGGCTATGACATCATCACAGGCCCTATAACAACAGAACAACCAAGCTGCAGCTCTACAGCAGGAGGTAAGTGTGTGGTCACAGGCATGTAAGGATTGGGGTCCATGGTGACCCTGTGAGGGGCGCAGCTTCTCTTTATGGCCGTTCTCTGACCTCACTGACACAGAATGTTGTTGCGCTACAAGACCCTTAAAGGGGTTGTGACATATCGCTTGGACCCCTACCTCTGGGGCCCGCTCCTTTCTCCAGAATTGGCCCCTCGAAGTGAATGAGAGCGCACCTCACATGCACAGCCGCCCACCACTCATTTCTATGGGCGTGGCGAAAATAGCCAAATGCTGGTTCTGCCATTCTCGGGACTCCCATAGAAGTAAATGGAGAGCAGGCTGGTCTTGCGCGGTGCAGCCTCATGAGATGAGCGAATAAAAAATAAAACACCTGATCCATTTGATCGCGATGGCCCGGCGGCCGCCATCTTGATTGAAGATCATGCAGCTGGCATGGTGAAGTCTTACATCACCACGAACAGGATTTAGTGTGAGATCTTCAGGCAAGATGACGGCCGCTGGCCCGTCATGATCAAATGGATCTGGTAAGTATGTTTTTTTCTTTTTTTTTTGCATTTCCATGGGGCCGATAGAAATAGCCGAGCCAGCGTTCCCTGAATTCAATGAAGGCCATTATAGCTCCAGCGGAGGTAGGATTTAGTGTCGTATTTTTGTCATGAGTAAGGATCTGTATTTGGTGGTCTGAAACGCGTAGACCTGATGTACATGTATGCATTTTAAGCACCTATTTATTAAAGCTTGAACACGTTGTTTGGAAGCTGGATCTCCTTTCTTCATTTATGATACCACTATCGCTTAGTTCCTGGCGTATGTCCGTGCCTCCTCACTAACTCAAGACCAGGGGAGCCTCGACAACCCTCTTAGTGTTTAGTGTAGGTTCCCGTCCTAAAGAGATCGCCTTGCCGTTGGTGGACAGGCACAAGTCATTTTGTACAAAATGTATTTGCCAAGAATCTCACATTTATAACATAGCATTAGTACATTTTCTATGGGGAGTATGGCACGATTGTGTTTACTGTATTATATGTGTTTGCAGTGTGCTGGTGCATTGTGTTTTTGCTTTTGCGCTGTCGGCCATGCTGACGTGCACCGGTGCATTGGGATGTGCTGACTAACCCCCATTTCTTTCTTCAAAGATATTAATGACCTACTGTATACTCGGGATAGGTTATCAATATGCCCTTTCCCCTGCAATCAGCTATTTTAAAGGGGTAACAGCACTTGTGTGAGCGCTGCTTCCTCTTCAGTTACCTGTTCGCCGTGTAACTACAGCTTGACTAGGAAGAGCACTTGTGATTACACTGCGCTGCCTCTATAAGCAATACAACATGAAGGTAATTTGAAACGTAAGCAGCCCTCATGCGAGCACCACTACTACTATAGACTGAGGCACCCTCCGAACTTACATACCTTCCATGAGTGGAGCATTGATCTGGCCTTCAGTAGGACTTGTCTGGTACGAAGTGTCACACAGTATTCTGTAACCAGAAGTGGAACAGAGGAAATCCTCAGTCTGTAGCAGCCACGGACATAGCCTGATCCCAATGCAAATGATGCTACCAATATCGGTGCTACACAATGGGACTACCTTCCCACAGGAATACTTACTCCCAGAACAAGGAGGGAGGATACTGCTACCACCGGTAACCCTCATTCCCTGCACCAGCCCTCCCAGTAAGGATCAGTGGAAGAGGACGGGCTGGGCAAGATAGAAAATTCCTCTGCTGTGGATCAGTGGCAGGAACGTCTTCCCCGTCTCCTGTTGGATCAGGTACAGGGGATGAACTTTTTATTGCTGTCTTACATGTTTTTTCCTGTCCCTGGGAGGCGGTGAAACCCTCCTGTCGGTATTGTTGTGGAGGTTTGCGGAAGAGAGAAGCTTGCTGCTTTTTCAAGGCTGCTAATCTAGTGCTGGTCTAATCAAGTGCTGGTCTGCAAGTGCATTGGAGATATTCAGGAGACAAACTTAGTCTAACTCCGAGTTTTTCCACTGTAGCAGAACTTCAGTGGTGTTTCGGGTGGATACTCAGACACTGTGTTTCACAAGAGGTAAGGAATTTGCTAGACACGGTATCTCTATTGTCTGATTGCAAATGAGCATAGGCGGGTAAGGTGTTAATTTGCTGTTGGGGGAGGAGTCTTTGTGGAGGGTGTGTATATATAGCAACATTGCATTAGCTTGCTAATTATAGCTTGCTGCTTTTTCAAGGCTGCTAATCTAGAGCTGGTCTGCAAGTGCATTGGAGATATTCAGGAGATACTCAGGAGGTAATCTGGAGGTGGATACAATCTAAAAAAGTAAGATTTTTTTTTATTTTTTTTCCCCCCTCTTTGCAATGGCAGACCTGGTTCTGTGCAGCAATTGTTGTGCTTTTATTTCAGGTTCCACTCTTCAGAGGTTTGGATACTGTCTGATCTGTACAGTCGTGGCCAAAAGTTTTGAGAATGACACAAATATTAGTTTTCACAAAGTTTGCTGCTAAACTGCTTTTAGATCTTTGTTTCAGTTGTTTCTGTGATGTAGTGAAATATAATTACACGCACTTCATACGTTTCAAAGGCTTTTATTGACAATTACATGACATTTATGCAAAGAGTCAGTATTTGCAGTGTTGGCCCTTCTTTTTTAGGACCTCTGAAATTAGACTGGGCATGCTCTCAATCAACTTCTGGGCCAATTCCTGACTGATAGCAACCCATTCTTTCATAATCACTTTTTGGAGTTTGTCAGAATTAGTGGGTTTTTGTTTGTCCAACCGCCTCTTGAGGATTGACCACAAGTTCTCAATGGGATTAAGATCTGGGGAGTTTCCAGGCCATGGACCCAAAATTTCAACGTTTTGGTCCCCGAGCCACTTAGTTATCACTTTTGCCTTATGGCACGGTGCTCCATCGTGCTGGAAAATGCATTGTTCTTCACCAAACTGTTGTTGGATTGTTGGAAGAAGTTGCTGTTGGAGGGTGTTTTGGTACCATTCTTTATTCATGGCTGTGTTTTTGGGCAAAATTGTGAGTGAGCCCACTCCCTTGGATGAGAAGCAACCCCACACATGAATGGTCTCAGGATGCTTTACTGTTGGCATGACACAGGACTGATGGTAGCGCTCACCTTTTCTTCTCCGGACTAGCCTTTTTCCAGATGCCCCAAACAATCGGAAAGAGGCTTCATCGGAGAATATGACTTTGCCCCAGTCCTCAGCAGTCCATTCACCATACTTTCTGCAGAAGATCAATCTGTCCCTGATGGTTTTTTTGGAGAGAAGTGGCTTCTTTGCTGGCCTTCTTGACACCAGGCCATCTTCCAAAAGTCTTCGCCTCACTGTGCGTGCAGATACACTCACACCTGCCTGCTGCCATTCCTGAGCAAGCTCTGCACTGGTGGCACTCCGATCCTGCAGCTGAATCCTCTTTAGGAGACGATCCTGGCGCTTGCTGGACTTTCTTGGACACCCTGAAGCCTTCTTAACAAGAATTGAATTGAACCTCTTTCCTTGAAGTTCTTGATGATCCTATAAATTGTTGATTGAGGTGCAATCTTAGTAGCCACAATATCCTTGCCTGTGAAGCCATTTTTATGCAACGCAATGATGGCTGCACGCGTTTCTTTGCAAGTCACCATGGTTAACAATGGAAGAACAATGATTTCAAGCATCACCCTCCTTTTAACATGTCAAGTCTGCCATTTTAACCCAATCAGCCTGACATAATGATCTCCAGCCTTGTGCTCGTCAACATTCTCACCTGAGTTAACAAGACGATTACTGAAATGATCTCAGCAGGTCCTTTAATCACAGCAATGAAATGCAGTGGAAAGTTTTTTTGGGGATTAAGTTAATTTTCATTGCAAAGAAGGACTATGCAATTCATCTGATCACTCTTCATAACATTCTGGAGTATATGCAAATTGCTATTATAAAAACTTAAGCAGCAACTTTTCCAATTTCCAATATTTATGTAATTCTCAAAACTTTTGGCCACGACTGTAGACAGCTCTCCATAATGCAACAGGAAATTACCTTTTTGATATATGAGATTTGTAAATTGACCATTAAGCAAACTCCTACTGAGAACATTGCAATGCCACTGCCACAAAGGCCCCCTAGAAATGGAAGATGGGTTACTGTAGGTTCTGGTAGACTGAGAGTTGTGGATAGAAGACATGTCCCACAGTCTGTGGCTCTCCATAATTCATTTGCAGCACTTTCAGAGTGCAAGAGCAACATGGCGGATGGCTCAAGCACAGTGGGTGAGAAACAATCATCTCCCATGCCTAAAGTATGCAAGACTGCAGCCAAAGACAAAAAGGAGAAGGTGAGGACTGATAGTAAGCAGCTGTTGGTGGGCGATTCCATCATAAGAGGTGTGAAGTTTGAGGAGAATGGTGTTGTAAGATGTCTCCCTGGTGCTACCGCTAGCAGGGATAGACGACGGATCCTTAATATTGTTAGGCAAGCAAACAGGAAAGGGAAATAGATGTTATTGTCCATCTGGGGACAAACGATCTGGCTTGCAATGAGGTTTCAAAGGTGAAAGAAGCTTTTCACACACTTGGAAAAGATATACGGGAGGTTGCATCAACTGTTTCATTATCTGCAGTTTTGCCTGTGCATAACCTTCAGCATGACAGGAAGATGCGCATTAAGGAATTCAATGTATGGCTTGGTGAATGGTGTCGGAACCAAGGGTTTGGCTTTGTGTCTCATGTTAGCTCTTGTTGGAATGGAAAAGAACTGTACAAGAAAGATGGTTTGCATCTTTCTCTCAAAGGAACGAATGTCCTCGGTGAACAGTTCCAAGTATTTGCTAAGGAGCATTTAAACTAGGAAAGGGGGGCAAAAGAGTGATAATCCAGCAGTCCGACTGCCCCCCGGAACAATGCCAGAAGATGCCAGTAGCACAAAGGTTAAGAAATGACAAACTCAGATTCTTATCTACAAATGCTCGCAGTTTAGGGAATAAGATCAATGAACTTGAGGCTATAATGGCATCTGAGAATATAGATGTAGTGGTTGTTACTGAGACGTGGTTCAAGGGGAGTAATGACTGGGATATATCAATACCAGGGTTCTCTCTATACAGGAAAGACAGAGAAGGCAAGAAGGGGGGAGGGGTGGCCCTGTATGTGAAAGACAACATAAAATCTACTTTGATACAAGTTAGCGAGAACAATTTAGAGTCAGTTTGGGTTACCTTGCAGCTTGATAATCATAAGGTAACTCGTGTAGGTGTGATATATAGACCACCTAGCCAAGTCAAAGAATTAGATGATCTACTAGTTGAGGAAATAGCTAAAATGACATTGAAGGGGGAAGTTATCATTATGGGAGACTTCAATCTTCCTGATGTAAACTGGAAAACCAAAATAGCTAGTTCTGCCAGGAGTACAGATATTCTAAATTCCCTACTGGGATTATCTCTACAGCAAGTAGTTGAGGAGCCAACCCGGAAGGAGGCCATTTTAGATTTAGTATTCACAAATGGGAATTTGGTATCTGATATTACTGTAGGGGAAAGCTTGGGATCTAGTGATCACCAGTCAGTGTGGTTTACTATAAGTACAGTGACTGAGTCACACCACACAAAAACAAAAGTTTTAGATTTTAGAAAAACTGACTTTTCTAAAATTAGATTAGCGGTATACGAGTCCCTATCAGATTGGAACAGTTTCATTGGAGTCCAGGAGAAATGGGACTACTTAAAAGAGGCACTATTGAAGGCAACAGAAAATTGCATTAGGCTTGTCAGTAAAAGCAAAAAAAGGAAAAGACCACTGTGGTACTCAGCAGAAGTGGCCAAAATCATTAAAAACAAAAAGATAGCATTTAGGAATTATAAAAAACAAAACAAAACAAGGATGACAGGCTAATTTACAAGATTAGGCAGAGAGAGGCCAAACAAGTTATAAGAGCTTCTAAAGCACAGGCAGAAGAGAAATTAGCTCAGTCAGGGTAAAAAGGCCAGAAGGCATTCTTCAGATACATAAATGAAAAAAGTAAACTAAAACAAGGAATTACCAAATTAAAAACAAAAGAAGGAAGGTATATGGAAGAAGATAAAGAACTAGCTGACTGCCTCAATGAATACTTCTGTTCAGTCTTTACGAAGGAAAATGAAGGAAAAGGACCTCAGTTAGGAAAGAAGACTAATGAATCTTTTGATGCATGTGTCTTTACAGAGGAAGAGGTTCTAAGTCAGCTGTCTAAAATCAATACAAATAAGTCACAGGGGCCTGATGGGATACACCCAAAGCTATTAAAAGAGCTCAGCGGTGAACTAGCAAAACCATTAACAGATTTATTTAACCAATCACTGGCAACAGGAGTCGTTCCAGAAGATTGGAAATTAGCAAATGTTGTGCCGATTCACAAGAAAGGTAGTAGGGAGGAATCGGGCAACTATAGGCCAGTAAGCCTGACATCAATAGTGGGGAAATTAATGGAAACCATACTTAAGGAGAGGATTGTAGAACATCTAAAATCCCATGGATTGAAAGATGAAAAACAGCATGGGTTTACTTCAGGGAGATCATGTCAAACTAATCTTATTGATTTCTTTGATTGGGTGACTAAAACAATAGATGGCGGAGGTGCAGTAGACATCGCTTATCTAGACTTTAGTAAGGCTTTCGATACTGTCCCACACAGAAGGCTTAGCAATAAATTGCAGTCTTTGGGCTTGGACTCCCATATTGTTGAATGGATTAGGCAGTGGCTGAGGGACAGGCAACAGAGGGTTGTAGTCAATGGAGTATATTCAGACCAAGGTCTTGTTACCAGTGGGGTACCTCAGGGATCTGTTCTGGGATCCATATTGTTTAATATCTTTATCAGCGAAATTGCAGAAGGCCTCGATGGTAAGGTGTGTCTTTTTGCTGATGACACAAAGATTTGTAACAGGGTTGATGTTCCTGGAGGGATACACCAAATGGAAAAGGATTTAGGAAAACTAGAGGAATGGTCAAAAATCTGGCAACTAAAATTTTATGTGGATAAGTGCAAAATAATGCACCTGGGGCGTAAAAACCCAAGAGCAGAATATAAAATCAGTGATACAGTCCTAACCTCAGTATCTGAGGAAAGGGATTTAGGGGTCATTATTTCAGAAGACTTAAAGGTAGGCAGACAATGTCATAGAGCAGCAGGAAATGCTAGCAGAATGCTTGGGTGTATAGGGAGAGGCATTACCAGTAGAAAGAGGGAGGCGCTCATGCCGCTCTACAGAGCACTAGTGAGACCTCATTTGGAGTATTGTGCGCAGTACTGGAGACCATATCTCCAGAAGGATATTGATACTTTGGAGAGAGTTCAGAGAAGAGCTACTAAACTGGTACATGGATTGCAGGACAAAACTTACCAGGAAAGATTAAAGGACCTTAACATGTATAGCTTGGAATAAAGACGAGACAGAGGGGATATGATAGAAACTTTTAAATACATAAAGGGAATCAACAAGGTAAAAGAGGAGAGAATATTTAAAAGAAGTAAAACTACAAGAGGACATAGTTTTAAATTAGAGGGGCAAAGGTTTAAAAGTAATATCAGGAAGTATTACTTTACTGAGAGAGTTGTGGATGCATGGAATAGCCTTCCTGCAGAAGTGGTAGCTGCAAATACAGTGGAGGAGTTTAAGCATGCATGGGATAGGCATAAGGCCATCCTTCATATAAGATAGGGCCAGGGGCTATCCATAGTACTCAGTATATTGGGCAGACTAGATGGGCCAAATGGTCCTTATCTGCCGACACATTCTGTGTTTCTACAACATCTACACTGTAATATCTCCTCAAATGTTTCCCCTTATTAACTACAGTAAGTGTATTTTTACATTACATTTTGTGTGTTTTTTACATGTTTCTTCTTCTTTCTGTTTAGGTTCCAAAAATATAGAATTGTCTGTTAATATCTTCTACGTGACAGAATTTTCCTGATAGACTCATTAAGGATGTATAGGGACAGAGACAAGATGGCTGAGAGGATAATAAATCTCACCCTAGAGATACTCTTCCAACTTACTGGAGAGGTGAGAGATTCTGATGATGTCACATTACATCATTCTTATCTATGGTAATAACAGAAGGACATGGCTGTAGAGGTTATGGACTCTGGAAATGTCAGTACTGATATTTATTACGCTGTCTTCCCATAAACAGGGTTACACAGTAGTGAAGAAGACCTCTAGTGAGGTTCCTTTGTCTGAAGGATGGGGAAGAACCCTGAGCCCAATCACGTGGTCTCCACATCACCCCCTGATACATGAGGAAATCAATGAACAGAAGATCCTAGAACTCACCCACAAGATGATTGAGCTGCTGACTGGAGAGGTGACACTGCTGGGAATGCTTGGACATTATACAGGAACAGCACTGGAGGGGTCTGGGTGATGACGGTATCATTGTGTTGTCAGGTTCCTATAAGGTGTCAGGATGTCACTGTCTATTTCTCCATGGAGGAGTGGGAGTATGTAAAAGGACACAAGGATCTGTACAAGGACGTCATGATGGAGAACCACCAGGCCCTCACATCACCAGGTAATAGACAGGACTGAATACAACCATATGTATGGTTTATGGCCACTGCTGTCCATCCACCTAGTGTCCAAGCTGTGCGATGTTATGGCGTTGTGAACCTGCGGTAGGACCCTTCTGGGAAGGTCCTTGAGACAGAGGAGAGCAGGGCCAGTGTAAGGACATGTTTAGAATGCTGGGGCAGTGAGATGTGTAATAGAGCTGCCACTGACAACCTCTGGCACTACTCCAGAAGCAGTATCAGAGTAGCATCTCAGTGGGGAGACAGGCACACACTGAAGTGGTAATACAAAGGTAGAACTAGATCGTTTTGAGAGACATCTAGCATTCAGCTGCATGTCAAGATTTAGTGGGTGTATAAGAGATAAAGAAAATCAATACTTACATCCTACCTATGATAAAGGTCTAGGTGGAGTCCCCCAAGTATATGTGTGTCACAGAGTTTAAACCTTTTAGCCTATCCTCCAGTGTGCAGCAAGCAAGTATCTGAGATCACTCAGGAATGTTATCTTACCAGCATTGTGGTGCCATTAAGGAAAAAAATACAAAAAACTCTATGACCCAATAAAGACTTCTGTAGTGCTACTCAATGGTATTTGCCAGTCAGCAGGTGACACGAGCTGGGAGAAGTGTCCGTGCCACCAGAGTATAAGGGACAGCAAGGTGTTTTTTCCCTTCGCCCATGACAGCACCACGAGACAGGAAACCTGCAGAATAAGGTCTCATGCACACGACCGCAAAAACGGGTTCCGTAGTTCCGTGTATGTTTTTTCTTCTGTGGGTCTTCCTTGATTATTGGAGGATCCACGGACATGAAGGAAAAAGTCGTTTTGGTGTCCGCCTGGCCGTGCGGAGCCAAATGGATCCGTCCTGACTTACAATGCAAGTCAATGGGGACGGATCCGTTTGACGTTGACACAATATGGTGCAATTGCAAACGGAACCGTCCCCCATTGACTTTCAATGCAAAGGAGTCCCTATTATACCATCAGATCGGAGTTTTCTCCAATCCGATGGTATGTTTTAACTGGAAGCGTCCCCATCACCATGGGACGCCTCTATGTTAAAATATACCATCGGATTTGAGTTATATCGTGAAAACTCATATCCGACAGTATATTCTAACACAGAGGCGTTCCCATAGTGATGGGGACGCTTCAAGTTATACTACGAACTGTGTACAGTCGTGGCCAAAAGTTTTGAAAATTACATAAATATTGGAAATTGAAAAAGTTGCTGCTTAAGTTTTTATAATAGCAATTTGCATATACTCCAGAATGTTATGAAGATTGATCAGATGAATTGCATAGTCCTTCTTTGCCGTGAAAATTAACTTAATCCCAAAAAAACCTTTCCACTGCATTTCATTGCTGTGATTAAAGGACCTGCTGAGATCATTTCAGTAATCGTCTTGTTAACTCAGGTGAGAATGTTGACGAGCACAAGGCTGGAGATCATTATGTCAGGCTGATTGGGTTAAAATGGCAGACTTGACATGTTAAAAGGAGGGTGATGCTTGAAATCATTGTTCTTCCAATGTTAACCATGGTGACCTGCAAAGAAACGCGTGCAGCCATCATTGCGTTGCATAAAAATGGCTTCACAGGCAAGGATATTGTGGCTACTAAGATTGCACCTCAATCAACAATTTATAGGATCATCAAGAACTTCAAGGAAAGAGGTTCAATTCTTGTTAAGAAGGCTTCAGGGCGTCCAAGAAAGTCCAGCAAGCGCCAAGATCATCTCCTAAAGAGGATTCAGCTGCAGGATCGGAGTGCCACCAGTGCAGAGCTTGCTCAGGATTGGCAGCAGGCAGGTGTGAGAGCATCTGCATGCACAGTGAGGCGAAGACTTTTGGAAGATGGCCTGGTGTCAAGAAGGGCAGCAAAGAAGCCACTTCTCTCCAAAAAAATAGGGACAGATTGATCTTCTGCAGAAAGTTTGGTGAATGGACTGCTGAGGACTGGGGCAAAGTCATATTCTCCGATGAAGCCTCTTTCCGATTGTTTGGGGCATCTGGAAAAAGGCTTGTCCGGAGAAGAAAAGGTGAGCGCTACCATCAGTCCTGTGTCATGCCAACAGTAAAGCATCCTGAGACCATTCATGTGTGGGGTTGCTTCTCATCCAAGGGAGTGGGCTCACTCACAATTTTGCCCAAAAACACAGCCATGAATAAAGAATGGCACCAAAACACCCTCCAACAGCAACTTCTTCCAACAATCCAACAACAGTTTGGTGAAGAACAATGCATTTTCCAGCACGATGGAGCACCGTGCCAAAAGGCAAAAGTGATAACTCAGTGGCGCGGGGACCAAAACGTTGACATTTTGGGTCCATGGCCTGGAAACTCCCCAGATCTTAATCCCATTGAGAACTTATGGTCAATCCTCAAGAGGCGGGTGGACAAACAAAAACCCACTAATTCTGACAAACTCCAAGAAGTGATTATGAAAAAATGGGTTGCTATCAGTCAGGAATTGGCCCAGAAGTTGATTGAGAGCATGCCCAGTCGAATTGCAGAGGTCCTGAAAAAGAAAGGCCAACACTGCAAATACTGACTCTTTGCATAAATGTCATGTAATTGTCGATAAAAGCCTTTGAAACGTATGACGTGCGTGTAAATATATTTCACTACATCACAGAAACAACTGAAACAAAGATCTAAAAGCAGTTTAGCAGCAAACTTTGTGAAAATTTATATTTTTGTCATTCTCAAAACTTTTGGCCACGACTGTACATGACTGCCCTCTGCTGCCTGGCAGCACCCGATCTCTACAGGGGGCTGTGATTCGCACAATTAACCCCCCTCCCTCCCCTGTATTACATTCATTGGTGGCCAGTGCGGCCCCCCCTCCCTCCCCTGTATTACATTAATTGGTGGCCAGTGCGGCCCCCCTCCCTCCCTCCCCTGTATTACATTCATTGGTGGCCAGTGCGGCCCCCCCTCTCCCCCCTCCTAATTAAATCCCCCCCCCATCATTGGTGGCAGCGGAGAGTTCCGATCGGAGTCCCAGTTTAATCGCTGGGACTCCGATCGGTAACCATGGCAACCAGGACGCTACTGCAGTCCTGGTTGCCATGGTTACTTTGAAATTTTAGAAGCATTATACTTACCTGCGATGTCTGTGACTGGCCGGGCGCTCCTCCTACTAGTAAGTGAAAGGTCTGTGCGGCGCATTGCTTGTAGCACAGACCTGTCACTTACCAGTAGGAGGAGCGCCTATTTGCTAAGTAACCATGGCAACCAGGACTGCAGTAGCGTCCTGGTTACCGATCGGAGGCCCAGCGATTAAACTGGGACTCCGATCGGAACTCTCCGCTGCCACCAATGATGGGGGGGGGGGAGAGGGGAGGCCGCACTGGCCACCAATGAATGTACAAACCGGATTCCAAAAAAGTTGTGACACTATACAAATCGTGAATAAAAACTGAATGCAATGATGTGGAGGTGCCAACTTCTAATATTTTATTCAGAATAGAACATAAATCACGGAACAAAAGTTTAAACTGAGAAAATGTACCATTTTAAGGGAAAAATATGTTGAATCAGAATTTCATGGTGTCAACAAATCCCCAAAAAGTTGGGACAAGGCCATTTTCACCACTGTGTGGCATCTCCCCTTCTTCTTACAACACTCAACAGACGTCTGGGGACCGAGGAGACCAGTTTCTCAAGTTTAGAAATAGGAATGCTCTCCCATTCTTGTCTAATACAGGCCTCTAACTGTTCAATCGTCTTGGGCCTTCTTTGTTGCACCTTCCTCTTTATGATGCGCCAAATGTTCTCTATAGGTGAAAGATGAAGATTGAAAAATGCAGGGTCTTCCCTGAAAGAGATGACGTCTGGATGGGAGCATATGTTGTTCTAGAACCTGAATATATTTTTCTGCATTGATGGTGCCTTTCCAGACATGCAAGCTGCCCATGCCACACGCACTCATGCAACCCCATACCATCAGAGATGCAGGCTTCTGAACTGAGCGTTGATAACAACTTGGGTTGTCCTTGTCCTCTTTGGTCCGGATGACATGGCGTCCCAGATTTCCAAAAAGAACTTCGAATCGTTACTCGTCTGACCACAGAACCACAGAACAGTCTTCCATTTTGCCACACTCCATTTTAAATGATCCCTGGCCCAGTGAAAACGCCTGAGCTTGTGGATCTTGCTTAGAAATGGCTTCTTCTTTGCACTGTAGAGTTTCAGCTGGCAACGGCGGATGGCACGGTGGATTGTGTTCACTGACAATGGTTTCTGGAAGTATTCCTGAGCCCATTCTGTGATTTCCTTTACAGTAGCATTCCTGTTTGTGGTGCAGTGTCGTTTAAGGGCCCGGAGATCACGGGCATCCAGTATGGTTTTACGGCCTTGACCCTTACGCACAGAGATTGTTCCAGATTCTCTGAATCTTCGGATGATGTTATGCACAGTTGATGATGATAGATGCAAAGTCTTTGCAATTTTTCGCTGGGTAACACCTTTCTGATATTGCTCCACTATCTTTCTGCGCAACATTGTGGGAATTGGTGATCCTCTACCCATCTTGGCTTCTGAGAGACACTGCCACTCTGAGAAGCTCTTTTTATACCCACTCATGTTGCCAATTGACCTAATTAGTGTTAATTGGTCTTCCAGCTCTTCGTTATGCTCAAATTTACTTTTTCCAGCCTCTTATTGCTACTTGTCCCAACTTTTTTGGGATTTGTTGACACCGTGAAAATTGGAATCAACGTATTTTTCCTTTAAAATGATACATTTACTCAGATTAAACGTTTGATCTGTCATCTACGTTCTATTACAAATAAAATATTGACATTTGCCATCTCCACATCATTGCATTCAGTTTTTATTCACAATTTGTTTAGTGTCCCAACTTTTTTGGAATCCGGTTTGTAATACAGGGGAGGGAGGGGGGTGTGCCCCCTCCTGCCTGGCAGCACCTGATCTCTTACAGGGGGCTATGATACGCACAATTAACTGCAACAGTTAATTGTGCGGATCACAGCCCCCTGTAAGAGATCGGGTGCTGCCAGGCAGCAGGGGGCAGTCATGTACACAGTTCTTAGTGATGGGGACGCTTCAAGTTAGAATATACTATGGGAACGCCTCTGTGTTAGAATATACTGTCAGATCTGAGTTTTCACGAAGTGAAAACTCAGCTCTGAAAAAGCTTTTATGCAGACGGATCTGCGGATCCGTCTGTGTGAAAGTAGCCTACGGCCACGGATCACGGACGCGGATGTCAATCTTGTGTGCATCCGTGTTTTTTCACGGACCCATTGACTTGAATGGGTCCGTGAACCGTTGTCCGTCAAAAAAATAGGACAGGTCTTATTTTTTTGACGGACAGGAAACACGGATCACGGACGCGGATGAACAACGGTGCACTTTCCGAGTTTTCAACGGGCCCATTGAAAGTCAATGGGTCCGCATAAAATCACGGAAAACGGAACAACACACACGGATGCACACAACGGTCGTGTGCATGAGGCCTAAAAGGGTGGACACTCTCCTCCCAATTCATTGTGGTTTCCAGTCTCTGGGGAAGCCTGCAGTCTTTCCTTCAGGTTTCTTCCCTCTGGTGGTGCTCCTACGCTGACCCCTATAGTGGGCTTGATTTCTCCCCCAACATACCTGCTGTCCCCGGGAATATAATGCGGCTTCATTTGGTGCACTGAAAAGGACAGGCAGAGGCACAGCAAAACTCCTGAGAGAGTACTTTGTGTGCTGGAGCATGGAGTGCCTGGCGGTATCGCTGATGCGCTAGAGCAGGCATCCTCAAACTGCGGCCCTCCAGCTGTTGCAAAACTACAACTCCCAGCATGCCCGAACAGCATACAGGTATCAGCCTACAGCAGGGCATTGTGGGAATTGTAGTTTTACAACAGCTGGAGGGCCGCAGTTTGAAGATGCCTGCGCTAGAGGCACAGACGTCTGGACCCCAGGGGGAGGAGGAGGAGCTTCCGGCAAGGAGTTAGGCCGGGGAGAGCGGCATGGGTCATGTGGTTCGGCCCCTTGGCGTCAGGCGTGACGTCATCACAGAGCGCCTATGAGAAGGGCACGCGGTGAGCTGAAAGCTGGCATCCTAAACAGCGCTCTGGTGGCCAGCAACAGGATAAGCATGGAGGAGGACAAGCAGGTTGAGGAGTCTGCAGTCCCTCCAGCCTTGACAAAACCAAGGAAGGTGGTGACTAACGCTGGGTTCACACCAGAGCGTACTGAACGTACGCTCTGTATGCGCGATTGTACGTGCGTTTGCATTTGCGCCGCGGAGACAAGCGAACGCCCATTGTCGCGCGTTCCCGGAAGTCTATGTACAGGAACGCGCGACAATACGCCACAAAGAAGCTCCTGAACTTCTTGGGGCGTCGGGCGTTTTACAGCGCGATCGTACGCGCTGTAAAACGCTCAGGTGAGAACCATGCCGATAGGGAAGCATTGGTTTCTCCTTGTTGAGCGTTTTACAGCGCGTAGGAACGCATTGTAAAACGCTCAGGTGTGAACCCAGCTTAAAAGGAAGAATAAAGAATGTGTTCTTTGTAAAACTGGGTTGTCATCTGAATGGGAGAAGAGGATGTGTCAGTCCTGTATTGATAAAACGGTGGCTGAGGAATCGCCATCATTTTATAAATGTCTTCAGACACTAGTCAGATCGGAAGTTAATTCTACCTTATTATCCAAAAAAGAATCTAAAGTGAGACGACATAATACTGTACAGGAGCATATTTCGTCTGATTCTGATGAAGATGAGATACACTCCTCATTATATGGGCATACTGATGATTCATCCCTGTCTTCCTTGGAAGAAGGTGAAATCAGTGGTAGACACAGAAAAACTTCTAAATCCCGTACATTCTACTATGGGCATTGAAGAGGCAAAAGAACCCAGGTCCATCCAAGATATTATGTTTGGGGGGCTAGAATCCATACTGTTTAAAAACCCTGGGTCAGAAAAAGAAAAATCTCTGCACGGCCTAGACGTTAAAAGGACCTTGATTAATTATCTGTCCCGCACTAAGACTGGTGCAGATCTTCTTCACTCTTTGTCCTCTTTCAAGGAGTGAATAAGGGTAAGGTGGCCAAGTTCTATTGCTAGGTGGATTTTTTCTGCCATATCTTTGTCTTACATAATCTTGCATCCGGGTTGTCTCCTCCGGTGGGTCTTAAGGCACAGTCTACCAAGGCAGTTGCTACCTCCTGGGCAGAAAGATCCTCTGTTCCCATAGAGGATATTTGCAGAGCAGCTTCCTGGTATTCTCCTTCAACCTTTTTTAACCCCTTAGGGACCGGGCTCATTTTCACCTTAAGGACCAGGCCATTTTTTGCAAATCTGACCAGTGTCACTTTATAACTTTAAAAGCCATTCTGAGATTGTTTTTTTTTTCACATATTGTACTTCATGACACTGGTAAAATGGAGTAAAAAAAATTCATTTTTATTTATAAAAAAATAATAAATTTGCAAATTTCCAAGTTTCAATTTCTCTACTTCTATAATACATAGTAATACCTACAAAAATAGTTATTACTTTACATTCCCCATATGTCTACTTCATGTTTGGATCATTTTGGGAATGACATTTTATTTTGTGGGGACGTTAGAAGGCTTAGAAGTTTAGAAGCAAATCTTGAAATTTTTCAGAAATTTTCAAAAAAACACTTTTTAAGGACCAGTTCAGATCTGAAGTCACTCTGTGAGGCTTACATAATAGAAACCACCCAGAAATTACCCCATTCTAGAAACTACACCCCTCAAGGTATTCAAAACTGACGTCGTTAACCCTTTAGGTGTTCCACAAGAGTTATTGGCAAATGGAGATGAAATTTCAGAATTAAAATGTTTGTTTTGGCAAATTTTCCATTTTAATAAAAAAATTTCCAGTAACAAAGCAAGGGTTAACAGCCAAACAAAACTCAATATTTATTGCCCTGATTCTGTAGTTTATAGAAACACCCCATATTTGGTTGTAAACTACTGTACGAGCACACCATGTCCCATTTGAAGAATCCGTGGGCTGAAAAGGCACAGCAGCCTCCGATGGGAGAGGGAGGGAGCTCCCTCCCTGTTAACCTCTCCCATACAGCGGTCCCTACGGACCTCGGCATGGAAGGGGTTAAACAGCTGACATCTGTGCCAGCACAGATGTCAGCAGTTTCAAGCAGAGTGTCAGCAATGTGCTGACACTCGCCTAAAACCGCTCGGCCATCCTGAGAGAGGGGGCGGGCGGATGATCGCACGCCTGCCCTCCCCCCCCAGTATGCCCACACTGCATTGACCCAGTTCCGATCAGGAACTACACAAGACGTACCTGTACGCCCTGTGTCCTTAAGTACCAGGACATCAGGGCGTACAGGTACGCCCTGTGTCCCCAACAGGTTAAACACTATTGGCTTGATTTGAACTCATCCACTTCGGGGTCTTCCTTTGGGGAAAAGGTGCTTCTTTCTACTCTCCCACCCTGATTTTTTCACTAGTAAATCTCTAATGGTGCTGTCATGGGCGAAGGGAAAAATTATGATTACTTACTGGTAATTTGATTTTCCAAAGCCCATGACAGCACCTTTTTATATTCCCTCCCTGCTGTTTTTTTCTGGTTCTCTTATACTTACACGGGTGTAGCAAAAAAAAAAAAAGACTTGATATTAAGCGAAAATTATTATTATTATCACTAACATTATGTTGGAGGACTTCCTTCGATGCTTAGATATCACACTGAAGTGGGAGGAGAGTGTCCGCCCTTTTATTCTGCAGGCTTCCTGTCTGTGGGGGCGGATCCTCTTGTGGTGCTGTTATGGGCTCTGGAAAATCAAATTACCGGTAAGTAACCATAATTATTTTTTGCAAATCATGTTGTGGGTCTGGCTTCTTTTTTTTTTAGTGTTTTCCCCGTATACTTTGTTATAGGAAGTAAATGCCTTAAAGACTTTGGACACCTTTGGGAACAATTTAGTTTTTTGTTTTATAGCATTTTACTCATTTAGGGCTTAAAATCATTTTTTTAATTGGTCTTTATTAAAAAATATTGAGCTGTTCTGTCACAAAGGGTTAACTGTTTTTCTTTCTGTGTGCATCCTACTTTCACTTTGTGCCGGTTATCTAAAAACCCTTACCTTACTCCATATTTTTGATAAAAACCAATTGAAAAAATGATTATTAGCTCATAATGAGAACAATGCAATAACAAAAAAATGCCCCAAAGGTGTCCATAGCCTTTAAAGGGAATGTGTCATTAGAAGATTACCTGTTTTAAATCAAGTTTTTATGTTAAACATATTAATCCATATCACTACATATATTTAAAAAAAATCCTAAAGTCCAGTAGTTTTCACACTGGCCTAATAATAGGCCCCACTTCTTGTTTTCTACAGATCATTTTTCAGCAGTCATCTTATTATCACAGTCAGGATTCCAATGACCAATATTACAGAATCTAACACAGGATCCACCATTTACAATAGGTGATATCAAGGCTTATTTACTCCCTCCTGACCTCTGCACAGGTCACAGAGCATGCCAAGATAACTCTCCCAAAGAAGTCAGTGAGGACCCCCCATGTCCATTGTGTCTATGGCCCATGGTGGCTGCTGTAAAGCATATCTGTAAGTGCTGTTAGAAATAACTCCAACAGGATGGCAGCCCTCATAATCATGTTCAGGAAATAGAAATAAAAAAAAATCTACAATCAGAAAATAAAAATAGATATGGATTTGTGTCACTATCTGGTTTTAAAGGCTATGTACACCTTTGGAGACAATTTTTTTTATGATTTGCATTTTACTCATTTTGGGCTAAAAATCATTGTTTTAATTGGTCTTTATTAAAAATATTTAGCCATTCTGTCACAAAGGTTTAACTGTTTATCTAGCTGTGGGAATAGTACTTTCACTTTGGGGTCATATAATAACCCTTATCTCTGAATTAGTAAAAGGTCATTAAGCCACATTCTTATCAGTAAGATAAGAAATGAGCTTTAATGAGTGTTTATAAGATCAGAGATAAGGAGCCCATCGGTTCCCTGCCTGAAGGAGCATAGAGAAAATACACATCCTGCTAGCAGATAAACTCAAAGCTGTGCAGGGAAAACAGCTAATTATTTTTAATATAGATCAATTGAAAAAAAGATTTTTAGCTCAAAATGAGTACAATGCAATAATAAAAAAAAATAATACAAACAAATTGCCACCAAAGGTGTACATAGCATTTAAAGGGAGTCTGTCACCTCCATATGGCCATATACAGTGCTTACATGGCTCTGTAGCACACCTATCCGGACATAAGTCCGGACCTATCGATGAGGCAAGAGACTTGGAGGGCGGGCAAAGGCAGAGAGTGGGGAGGAGTAAAGTGAAAAAAAGGCAGAGCAGCCTGGGCACTTACACACTGAACGCCGCCCCTGGGCACTTGCGAGTGCTCATTTGCATATGAATTAAACTTCGTTTTTCCTGCTGGTGCAAGTATAAAGACAAAGACAACGGTACCATTACAATCCTGTATAGGTGTGCTACAGAGCCATGTAAGCACTGTATATGGCCATATGGAGGTGACAGACTCCCTTTAAAGGGTTTTTTCAGGCTTTTAATATTTATGCCCTAGCCTCAGGATAGGTCATCAATATTAGATCGGCGGGGGTCCAGCCCCCCTGCCAATCAGTTGGTGCTTTTTCTTCATACAGCTGATCGGCGGGGGTGCCGGGTGTTGGACCTCTGCCGATCTGATATTGATCACCCATCCTGAAGCTAGGTCATCAGTATTAAAAGCCTGGAAAACCCCTTTAAGGGCTCTTTCACATGAGCGGATCCAGTGCGCGGAATCCGCTGCGTGAAAGAGTGCCAAGCCCCATTCCGGACAGCAGAGACACGGAGCATTAATATGATTGATAATGCTCTTTGCCTCTCTGCGACCTTTTTACTACAAAATCACAGTGACAACTTTATCTCACTCTGATTCTGTCGTAAAAAGGTCACAGAGAGGCACGGAGCATTATCAATCATGTTAATGCTCCATGTCTCTGCTGTCCGGAACGGGGCTTGGCTCTCTTTTACGCAGCAGATTACCTACACGGCATCCACTTGCGTGAAAGAGCCCTAACTGTCAGAAAAAATTATAGGTGTGGGTGACACATTCCCTTTAAAATAGCATATAAAAGTGAGCGCCCAAAAATGGTACAGAAAGCTTGTATGTAAAAAAAAGACAAAAAAGCCTGCCACATAAAAATTGTGGGGGATTTATCGTGCAGTATTTTTGTAGCTACAAATTTATAAAAATGTAGTGAGAAAATACATTTATCACATGTTTAACCCCTTAGGGACGCATGACGTACCGGTACGGCATGTTTCCCAAGTCCTTAAGGACTCATGACGTACCGGTACGTCATGGGTTTAAACCGCGATTGCGGCACGGCGGGGGATAATTGTGACAGGATGCCCGCTGAAATCATTGAGCGGGCATCCTGTCACAACGCCGGGGGGGGTCATGTGACCCCCCCCGTATCGGCGATCGCTGCAAACCGCAGGTCAATTCAGACCTGCAGTTTGCGGCTTTTACCTGCGGTTGCAGCGGTGGTCGGCGGTGCCATCGGGTCCCCATGCGGCTGTGGGGGGGACCCGATGGCATGGAAGGCATCGCGCTGCCTTCCGGTGACGAGCCTGTGAGATCCAGCCCCCTGGATCTCACAGGCAGGAAGCTGTATGAGTAATACACACAGTATTACTCATACAGCCAATGCATTCCAATACAGAAGTATTGGAATGCATTGTAAAGGAATATACCCCCAAAAGTTCAAGTCTTAAAGTGGGACAAAAAATAAAGTGAAAAAAAGAGTCCCCCCCCCAAAAAAAAAAGTTTCAAGTAAAAATAAACAAAAACGTAATTTTCCCCAAATAAAGTAAAAAAAAATTGGTAAAAAAAAGTACATATTAGGTATTGCCGCGTCCGTATCGACCGGCTCTATAAACATATCACATGACCTAACCCCTCAGATGAACACCATAAAAAATAAAAACTGTGCTAAATAAACAATTTTTTTGTCACCTTACATCACAAAAAGTACAACAGCAAGCGATCATAAAAGGCGTTTGCCCACCAAAATAGTACCAATCTAACCGCCACTTTATCCCACAAAAAATGAGCCCCTACCTGAGACAATCGCCCAAAAAAATAAATATATGGCTCCGAATATGGAGACACTAAAACATCATTTTTTTTTGTTTGAAAAAAGCTGTTATAGTGTAAAACTTACATAAATAAAAAAAAGTATACATATTTGGTATTGCCGTGTTCGTATCGACCGCCTCTATAAACATATCACATGACCTAACCTCTCAGATGAACACCGTAAAAAATAAAAAATAAAAACTGTGCTAAATAAACCATTTTTTGTCACCTTACATCACAAAAAGTGTAATAGCAAGCGATCAAAAAGTCATATGCACCCCAAAATAGTGGCAATCAAACCGTCATCTCATCCCGCAAAAAATGAGACCCGACCCAAGGTAATCGCCCAAAAACTGAAAAAATTATGGCTCTCAGACTATGGAAACACTAAAACATGATTTTTTTTGCTTCAAAAATTAAATCATTGTGTAAAACTTACATAAATAAATAAAAAGTATACATATTAGGTATCGCCGCATCCGTGACAACCTGGTCTATAAAAATATCACATGATCTAACCTGTCAGATGAATGTTGTAAATAACAAAAAATAAAAACTGTGCCAAAACAGCTATTTCTTGTTATCTTGTAATATAGATCAACCAAAAATCATATGTACCCTAAACTAGTACCAACAATACTGCCACCCTATCCCGTAGTTTCTAAAATGGGGCCACTTTTTTGGAGTTTCTACTCTAGGGGTGCATCAAGGGGGCTTCAAATGGGACATGGGGTCAAAAAAAACAGTCCAGCAAAATCTGCCTTCCAAAAACCGTATGGCATTCCTTTCCTTCTGCGCCCTGCCGTGTGCCCGTACAGCGGTTTACGACCACATATGGGGTGTTTCTGTAAACTACAGAATCAGGGCCATAAATAATGAGTTTTGTTTGGCTGTTAACCCTTGCTTTGTAACTGGAAATAAAATATTAAAATGGAAAATCTGCCAAAAAAGTAAAATTTTGAAATTGTATCTCTATTTTCCATGAATTCTTGTGGAACACCTAAAGGGTTAACGACGTTTGTAAAATCAGTTTTGAATACCTTGAGGAGTGTAGTTTCTAGAATGGGGTCATTTTTGGGTGGTTTCTATTATGTAAGCCTCACAAAGTGACTTAAGACGTGAACTGGTCCCTAAAAATTGGGTTTTTGAAAATTTCTGAAAAATTTCAAGATTTGCTTCTAAACTTCTAAGCCTTGTAACATCCCCAAAAAATATCATTCCCAAAATGATCCAAACATGAAGTAGACATATGGGGAATGTAAAGTAATAACTATTTTTTGGAGGTATTACTATGTATTATAGAAATTATTTTTGGTAAATTTGGTATTTTTTTTATAAATAAAAATGATTTTTTTTACTTCATTTTACCAGTGTCATGAAGTACAATATGTGACGAAAAAACTATCTCAGAATAGCCTGGATAAGTCAAAGCGTTTTAAAGTTATCAGCACTTAAAGTGACACTGGTCAGATTTGCAAAAAATGGCCAAGTCCTTAAGGTGAAATAGGGCTGAGTCCTTAAGGGGTTAAATGTCCTGTCTGACAGGCACTCTCACTTTTCACTTTACTTTTCAAACTGCTTTGCATGCCACAAATGTCTCTAAGTTCTGCCACAAATGGTTAACATTTACGAGAGAAGATAAGACTATACAAAAAAAAATTTCAGTAACATGCAGCAGAAAAAAGGTGCAAATACAATGATATACAGTACTGTGCAAAAGCTTTAAGCAGGTGTGGAAAAATGCTGCCAAGTAAGAATGCTTTCAAACCTAGAAGTATTAATCTTTGCATTTTGTTAATTCATAAAAATAAAAGTGAAAGAACAAAAGAGAAATCGAAATTCTATCAATATTTGCTGTGAATATTTGCTATTTTTCTAGGTACACTTAACACAGTTTTTTCAGGAAATTGGTGGGGAAGTTGTACCAAACATCTTGGAGAACTAACCACAGATGTTCTGTGGATGTAGATGTAGGCTTGCTCAAATCCTTGTGTCTCTTTATACAATCCCAGAGAGACTGGATAAAGAGATTAGGCCTCTTTCACACGGGCGTTGCGGGAAAATGTGCGGGTGCGTTGCGGGAACATGCATTCCGCGCGAGTGCAAAACATTGTAATGCGTTTTGCACGCGCGTGAGAAAAATCGGCATGTTTGGTACCCAAACCCGAACTTCTTCACAGAAGTTCGGGCTTGGGATCGGTGTTCTGTAGATTGTATTGTTTTCCCTTATAACATGGTTATAAGGGAAAATAATAGCATTCTGAATACAGAATGCATAGTGCAATAGCGCTGGAGGGGTTAAAAAATAAATAAATAATAATTTAACTCACCTTAATCTACTTGGATCGCGCAGCCCGGCTTCTCTTCTGTCTTCTTCTTTGCTGTGTGCAGGAAAAGGACCTTTGGTGACGTCACTCCGGTCATCACATGATCCATCACCATGGTAAAAGAATCATGTGACGGACCATGTGATGACCGGAGTGACGTCACCACAGGTCCTTTTCCTGCACACAGCAAAGAAGAAGACAGAAGAGAAGCCGGGCTGCGCGATCAAGTGGATTAAGGTGAGTTTAATTTTTATTTTTTAACCCCTCCAGCGCTATTGTACTATGCATTCTGTATTCAGAATGCTATTATTTTCCCTTATAACCATGTTATAAGGGAAAATAATAATGATCGGGTCTCCATCCCGATCGTCTCCTAGCAAACGTGCGTGAAAATCGCACCGCATTCGCACTTGCTTGCGGATGCTTGCGATTTTCACGCAACCCCATTCATTTCTATGGGGCCTGCGTTACGTGAAAAACGCACAAAGAGGAGAATGCTGCGATTTTCATGCAACGCACAAGTGATGCGTGAAAATCACTGCTCGTGTGCACAGCCCCATAGAAATGAATGGGTCAGGATTCAGTGCAGGTGCAATGCGTTCAACTCACGCATCGCATCTGCGCGGAATACTCGCCTGTGTGAAAGGGGCCTTAGAGCTCTGTGGGGGCCATATCATCACTTCCAGGACTCCATGTCCTTAATGAGATTGGCTCCATGTTTGGGGCCGTTGTCCTGCTGCAGAATCAATTTGGAGCCAGTCAGACACCTCCCTGATGGTATTGCATGATGGATAAGTATCTTTCTATATTTCTCAATCAAGCAGCCATGAGGACCCTAGATGCAGGGGGTGGCCAAGGAAACCTTGTGTAGTAGATGAAAAGTGCATCATGCTTGTTTGCCTTCAAAATCGGAAGAGCGTCATCAGCTCAGAACTGGCAGAAACCATTGGGACAGGGGTGGTCTTCATGGAAGAATTGCAGCCAAAAAGCCATTTTGATGTGGAAACAAGGCCAAACGGCTGAACTATGAATGAAAACATGTGAACTAGGGTGCAGAAAATTGGCAGCAGGTGATCTGTGATTGGCTGTAATAGAAGGCAGTTTGTTTGCTGAAGGCCCAAAGAGTGTTACAGCAGTAATGAGTTTCTGCAGGCAACAGTGAAGCACGGCGGTGGAGGCTCCTTGAAAATTTGGGGATATATTTCAGCAAATGTACCGTAGTTGGGGATTTGGTCAGGATTAATGGTGTCCTCAGCATTGAGTAATACAGGCAGATACTTATCCATCATGCAATACCATCAGGGAGACATCTGATCCACATCAGCTCCAAATTTATTCTACAGAAGGACTACGGCCCCAAACATACAGCCAATATTATTAAGAACTATCTTCAGTGTAAAGAAGTAAAAGGAGTCCTGGAAGTGATGATATAGACCCCCCAGACCGATGATCTCATCACCAGTGATGACCAGTTCGCAGTGTTTGCAAACGAACACATGCGGGCTGCCATCTTGATTCACAAGTCCGGAGATGCACAGGTAAGCCCTTACCTGTGCCTGTCTGAAATCAAATGCGGTCACCGGGAGCAGGCAGTTCCGAGAACAGCCGCCGGGGGCCTTCATCGGGCTGTTCTCGGAACTGCCTGCTCCCGGTGACCGCATTTGATTTCAGACCGGCTCCCGGCATATACACAGGTAAGGGCTTACCTGTGCATCGCCGGACTTGTGAATCAAGATGGCAGCCCGCATGTGTTCGTTTGCGAACACTGCGAACTGGCCATCACTGCTCATCACCAAATCTGTCTGAGATTACATAAAGAGAAGGAAGGATTTGAGTAAGCCTACATCCACGGAAGATCTGTGGTTAGTTCTCCAAGATTTTTGGGACAACCTCCCTGCCAAGTTCGTTTAAAAACTGTATGCAAGCTGATGGAGGTTTCGGACTTCCTGATTTGCAGACTTACTACAAAGCAATACAGTTAAAAAGGTGGCTACAACTATGCATTCCCAAATATAGAATGATAGGCTCTGACATAAATTAGCACTCATGTCGGAAAGACAACTTGCTGCACTGTGGGGCTTGGAGCAATTGACAGAGACTCCCTGCGGTATCATGAGAGGTATATATCTGACCAAACGCTCTATACACGCTAAGGTCCCCCTTTTCTCTGACCCTCCAAGACATCTAACTGCAGACCTTATTCCTCATTTATTGCATGCGCCAGTGGCTTATACCCCACAGTTTTGGAAATCCCTACAAAACATCCCATGCATTTGTTTAACTGATAAAAATAAACTATTAACACTTCTATTTTTGAAAGTGGCATTTTTCCACACCTGCCTTCTTTTGCACAATACTGTATGTTGGGCCTATGTGTGAAGAAAGATCATCACTTGCATCAAAGCCATGGCCATTTTGTATTGTATGTGACCCTACTGCTCTTACCCTCTGAACTGCTCTCTGATAAGCTGTATGTACATAGCTGTCATATAGTGTGTGACGGACACCACCTAAGAGCACTGATTCAAAGGTCACTTTATGATTATCCACCGAGCGTTTCACTAGGAAAGCGTTTGGGCAGGCATACTAAAAAATAACCCTCTGAAGATGCTGGCTTCAACGCAGCAGTGGACAACTACAAGAGAAGAGCATGGTGGCCTACCGGTATGATCTACTGTTCCTTGCTGTGAGGTTCACTGTTAGATTGTCATCTGCTTTCCCATCACTGTTTTGAGCTGGCTATACACTTCAGAATGCTCATTTGGCTGAAAGCTGTCTCCAAAATCTCCATACATATGCACGTTGGCCTTCGCCAAACTACATGTTTTGTGAAAAGGGAGAAGGGAAGACACCTTTTGAAGGCTGCTAATCTCCCCAAGAACAAAGTGTCAAACATGTTGAAACTTCCCGATCCTTAAACACATTAAATGGTAGGTGGGTTCAGTCAACATTAATCTAACATGACCAGCTTCAGTCAATTCATAATTGCATCTTCTTACTTACAGTATCTTGCATTTTTATGGATACCTTATTATAGAAATGCTATAAATTATCAATAGAATTTTATGGTTATAAATAATAAAATCTGTTTTATTCTTGGCAGGTTACTGTATCAGGAGCTCAGAGGGACATTTGATAGTACAATCATCTGCCTTAAAAACTGAAGATATCACACAACATACATATGAAGCGCATGCCATTATCCCACATGTACCCTCAGCCCTTCACAGCAAAGATCTAGATCCTTTTCAACATCTATCATCTGATTCATCACAGACTGTAGAGCAAAATACAAGCCACAGAAGTGATGTTGTACCTAAAAGAGCAAACACGGGGGAGAAGCCATTTTCATGTTCAGAATGTGGGAAATGTTATACCGTTAAGTCATCTCTTGTTGAACATCAAAGAACTCACACAGGAGAGAAGTCATTCTCA
This sequence comes from Bufo bufo, assembly GCF_905171765.1. Classification (NCBI taxonomy): domain Eukaryota; kingdom Metazoa; phylum Chordata; class Amphibia; order Anura; family Bufonidae; genus Bufo; species Bufo bufo. Next base: position 33,741,130 of record NC_053390.1, on the reverse strand, counting down.
TGTTCAGAATGTGGAAAATGTTTTACCCAGAAATCAAAACTTTTTAGACATCAGACAGTTCACACAGGAGAGAAGCCATTTTTATGTCTCGAATGTGGCAAATGTTTTGTAACAAATACAGAGCTTGTTGTTCATCAGAGAATTCACACAGGGGAGAAGCCATTTTCTTGTTCAGAATGTGGGAAATGTTATACTCAGAAATCACATCTTTTTCGACATCAAAGATGTCACACAGGGAAGAAGCCGTTTTTATGCCTAGAATGTGGGAAATGCTTTTCTCAAAAAGCAAATCTTATCGTACACCAAAGAACTCACACAGGTGAGAAGCCATTTTCTTGTCCTGAATGTGGGAAATGTTTCGCAAGAAAAGCAGATCTTGTTGAACATCTTGGAATTCACACGAGGGTGAAAGCATTTTCATGTTCAGAATGTGGGAAATGTTTTTATAAAAAATCACATCTTCTTGTACACCAAAGAACTCATAAGGGAGAGAAGCTATTTTCCTGTACGGAATGTGAACAATGTTTTATTTGGAAATTGCAACTTGTTGAACATCAACGGACTCACACAGGGGAGAAACCATTTTCATGCCAAGAATGTGGGAAATGTTTCATAAGAAAATCAGGTCTTGTTAAACATCAGAAAATGCACACAGGATAGAAGCCATTTTCAGGCCAAGAAAGTGGGAAATTTTATAGTGATAAATCAAACTTTGTTCAACATTAAAGAAGCCACACAAGGGGGGGAAAGCGAGGGCTAACTTCCTACACCCTACTTAGCGATTGCACAGCAGTTATGTTCATGCAATCAGCAGTAGGAGCCAGACGTAATATATAGCCAGGCTTTCTCTGCAATGGCCAGGATTGGAGCTAGCTCCGTTCCTGGCTATGTAACCCCATTAGATACCACAGTCTGTAGTAAACATACCTCAAAGTGGTAAAGCAGATGGAGGGGGCTCACTCTGACCCTATATCATGTACCTTCCTCTGGGCAACGAGATCAGAGTAATCATAATTGGTAAGGCAGCCGGAGGCTTAATGATGGCCTCCAGGTTTGTAAAGTACAGACCTTGCACAAGGGTTTGATAGGTTACCTGTCTGCAGAATACTAACAGGCAGACATTATGACTGTACTACATAATTAGTGCAGTGTACAGTTGTGGCCAAAAGTTTTGAGAATTACATAAATATTGGAAATTGGAAAAGTTGCTGCTTAAGTTTTTATAATAGCAATTTGCATATACTCCAGAATGTTATGAAGAGTGATCAGATGAATTGCATAGTCCTTCTTTGCCATGAAAATTAACTTAATCCCAAAAAAACCTTTCCACTGCATTTCATTGCTGTCATTAAAGGACCTGCTGAGATCATTTCAGTAATCGTCTTAACTCAGGTGAGAATGTTGACGAGCACAGGGCTGGTGATCATTATGTCAGGCTGATTGGGTTAAAATGGCAGACTTGACCTGTTAAAAGGATCCATTGTTAACCATGGTGACCTGCAAAGAAACGCAGCCATCATTGCGTGGCATAAAAATGGCTTCACAGGCAAGGATATTGTGGCTACTAAAATTGCACCTCAATCAACAATTTATAGGATCATCAAGAACTTCAAGGAAAGAGGTTCAATTCTTGTTAAGAAGGCTTCAGGGCGTCCAAGAAAGTCCAGCAAGCGCCAGGATCGTCTCCTAAAGAGGATTCAGCTGCGGGATCGGAGTGCCACCAGTGCAGAGCTTGCTCAGGAATGGCAGCAGGCAGGTGTGAGCGCATCTGCACGCACAGTGAGGCGAAGACTTTTGGAAGATGGCCTGGTGTCAAGAAGGGCAGCAAAGAAGCCACTTCTCTCCAAAAAAAATATCAGGGACAGATTGATTTTCTGCAGAAAATATGGTGAATGGACTGCTGAGGACTGGGGCAAAGTCCTATTCTCCGATGAAGCCTCTTTCCAATTGTTTGGGGCATCAGGAAAAAGAAGAAAAGGTGAGCGCTACCATCAGTCCTGTGTCATGCCAACAGTAAAGCATCCTGAGACCATTCATGTGTGGGGTTGCTTCTCATCCAAGGGAGTGGGCTCACTCACAATTTTGCCCAAAAACACAGCCATGAATAAAGAATGGTACCAAAACACCCTCCAACAGCAACTTCTTCCAACAATCCAACAACAGTTTGGTGAAGAACAATGCATTTTCCAGCACGATGGAGCACCGTGCCATAAGGCAAAAGTGATAACTAAGTGGCTCGGGGACCAAAACATTGACATTTTGGGTCCATGGCCTGGAAACTCCCCAGATCTTAATCCCATTGAGAACTTGTGGTCAATCCTCAAGAGGCGGGTGGACAAACCAAAACCAACTAATTATGACAAACTCCAAGAAGTGATTATGAAAGAATGGGTTGCTATCAGTCAGGAATTGGCCCAGAAGTTGATTGAGAGCATGCCCAGTCGAATTGCAGAGGTCCTGAAAAAGAAGGGCCAACACTGCAAATACTGACTCTTTGCATAAATGTCATGTAATTGTCGATAAAAGCCTTTGAAACGTATGAAGTGTGTGTAATTATATTTCACTACATCACAGAAACAACTGAAACAAAGATCTAAAAGCAGTTTAGCAGCAAACTTTGTGAAAACGAATATTTGTGTCATTCTCAAAACTTTTGGCCACGACTGTAGAATGTAAGCAGTCAACGGACTGAAATAATATGATTTAAAGTAGCGTTGAGTGAACTGAAGCAATCGAGGCAGAATTCGCTCCAAAGTTTAGGAAAACTTTGATTCGCAACAAATCCGAATTTCCTTGCGCTTTGTGGTAACGAATCAGTATTTCCTAAAATGGCGGCTGCACGTGTTACAAAGTGAAAGTAAGAAGTCCGTGAACGTAAGATCCTCCATAATGCAGAGCAGCCAGCCAATCCGCAGGTAGCCATCCCCTATGATGTCACAGCCCTATAAAACCCTCATCCCATACGGTCTCTGCCATTGTTCTGTGAGCTGATCATAGGGAGAGATGTGACAAGCGCTCATGTGCTAGGGCCAGTGTTGCTGCAAAGTGTTAATAGGGCAATATTTGAGAAGGAGACTGCAGGGAGAGTGTATCGCTGTGTGCATCACGTTCTAGAGCATCGACATTCAGAGTTAATCCATTAGTTTAGTGATAAAGTTACTGTGCTTCAGTATTAAAGACAGGTGTAATATATCACCATGTGCATCACTGTGCAATGTACCGACATTCATAGCTAATCCGTTCTTTTATCGTCTTGTGCATCACTGTACAGTTCACTGACATTCATCGCTAATCCCTTCTGTAATTTGTTGCATTACGCTGCGTTCGTATTACGGGCAGGTGTAATTTTTCACCCTCTACATTAGTGTGCAGTGGAGTGAAATTTATCATAGCTAATCCCTTTTGTTAGCTGTAGCAATACATTAACTCCATATTGAGAGTAGGTGTACTTTATCGCCCTGTATATAAGTGTGCAGTGGAGCGAAATTTATCATAGCTAATACATTCTGTTAGCTGCCTGTAGCGTTACATTGCGTCCATATTACAGGCAGGTGTAATTTTTCACTCTGTACATAAGTGTGAAGGGGAGTGAAATTTTTCATAGCTAATCTGTTCTGTTAGCTGTAGCATGACATTAAGACTGTATTATGGGCAGGTGTCATTTATCGCCCTGTACATAAGTATGCAGTGGAGCTAATACCTTCTGTTAGCTGTAGCATTAGGTTATGTCCATATTTCGGGCAGGTGTAATTTATCACCATGCACATAAGTGTGCGGTGGGGACGTTAGCATGGCGCGATGCAGGATGTGTGGGCATAAGGTGAGGCGTGGACAGTGTGCTAATGTTGAGACGACAGCCCTGCGTCAAAACATGAAACATCACCATAAAGCAGAAGGAAGCTCTTGTTCCTTAGACTTCAATGTCACCTATTGCTTCTGATGCTTCTTCTCCTCGTCACTTGTTTCATCAGCAATCGATCACGAGGAGATTGCAAATTCTGATGCTTCTTCTCCTCGTCACTTGTTTCGTCAGCAATCGATCACGAGGCGATTGCAAAAAGACAACAGCATACGTGCACTTATCCAGTGGCACAGAATTTGAATGTCCACCTGGCCAAGTTGCTGGTACTACAGTCCTTCCCTTTCCATGTAGTGGACTCTTCACATTTCAGAGAACTGATAGCTTGTGCCCAGCCAAGGTTTTTCCAAAAAAGCTGTATCAGGCCTGCACACATACATTGAACAGAAGGTTGTCCAGTCCTTGGGCCTCTTGGTGTCTGGTAAAGTTCACACCAGTGCTGACGTATGGAGTTGTTACTATGGTGAAGGACATATATGTTGTTCACAGTCCACTGGGTAAATGTGGTTTTGACCCAGGCACACCAGCAACTTGGCCAGGTGATGGCAACGCCGCCTCTCTGTTGCAATGCTGGGATTTCTTTGCCAATGTCTCTTCTTCCTGCACTTTGTCCTCACCCTCCCCTCTAGGCACAGTTCACAGTGGTCCTCCAGCATATCACTTATGCAAAGCTAGGCATTGTCATGCTGTTCTGCACCTGGTCAGCCTTGCCGAACTGAGCCATCGGGAGGAACTGCTCTGCATCATTAATAAAGAAATTAAACACTGGCTGTCTCCTCGCCAACTGGTGATAGGAACCATGGTTACTGATAACTGGAAGAACGTTTTGTCTGTGATGCATTAGGGAGCCCCCGACATGGCACACATCTTCAATCTCGTCACCCAGATCCTCAAGTCTTCCACTGAACTGCAACAGCTGTTTAAAAATGTCTGGGAAACTGTGCATGAACTTCAGCCACTCTCTTACCATGCCAGACATGCCCTCCTTGAGCTGCAAAGGCAAAATGCTCTTCCCCAACATCGCCAGATATGCAACGTTTACACGCCCAGGAATTTTGTACACAACTAGATGGTTTATCTGCTCAAGTGGCAGGAGAGGAGCTGGAGGGCGACAACGAAGATGAAGCCGATGACCCCAACAGACTGTGGGACCTCTAAGTCCCTTGCGCAAATGGCCAGATGCATGCTTTCTTGTTTGAGTAGTGACAGCAACATTGTCAGGATTCAGCAGAGGGATGACTACTGTCTATCCACATTGTTAGACCCTCTCTACAGGTCAAAAATGGGTGCATTTTTTTTAGACCTGAGAGGGATGCAAAAATGGTCTACTATAGAAACTTGCTGTGTAGTCGGTTGGGTGCTGCCTATGAGCCCCATGACCTGTCCTCAGGAAGGTCTGACTGGGGGGGATGGGGTGGGGGGGCCCTGCGTTCATGCGCCACTGCCATGACTGGTGGGAGGGCATGAGCAGCAAGAGCTCCATAAGCAGAAACTTAAGTATGGAGTCTCTGATGACCAGTTTTCTTCAGCTACCTTCTGAATAAACCAGCAGCAGCAGTGGGACATGCAGCAGAACCTCAGCCATCAGGTGGTGGCATACTTGGACTGCACCCTGTCACCCATGATCCAAAATCCCCTGGACTACTGGGCATGCAAACTTGAAGTGTGGCCGCAACTGGCCAAGTTTGCCATGGGCATATTTTCCTGCCCGGCCAGTAAATTAGAACTGCCGGTAACAGTGACCTATAATACTGATGCACAGTAATTTGACAGCTAACAAAAGAGATTAAAAAGCATGTGTTTGGACTGCCACAATATGGATTAAAAGAACTACTGCTTTATTGGCATTGCCTCTATTTATTTTGTTCCATTGAGGAGCCATTTGGACACAGCTCCTGTAAGGGCACGCATGGGTTTTTTGCTTTACTGAAGGGTGCTGTATGCTTTTCTTTTTGTTTAACTGAAGGGATTAGCTATGAATCTTGGTGCACACTGTTACTGCCACTGCTGCTACTTGAATCTTGGTGCACTGCACAGTTAAGTCCACGGCGATAAATTAGACCTGACGGTAACATTGACGTACAATACTGACGCACAGTAAATCTATAGCTAACAGAAGGGATTAGCTATGAATCTTGGTTCACCGCACACTGGTGTACATGGCGATGCACTCTACCTGCAGTTTAAGTTCCAAGCCTTCACACTGAGATTGGTCCACCAAGTGGGAAGAATGTGATTAGACAGATTGGGCTGGGTATACCAGATTTATAGCGATTTGTGATGAATTAATTCAGAATAAATCGAATTTCTTGGAGAACTTTGGTGAAGCTGCTGAATCAAATTTCTCAAAACTTTGCTCATCTCTGATTTAAAGTAAATAAAAAAACAGTAAAAAAGGCCAAAAAGTGCATTTTTAAGGGTAACTGAACCTTTCATTAAAAACAGAGGCTTTAGCACTGCTAAGAGTGCTCTGCCCTTTCAGCTTTCATCGGCTCGGCTTTTCGAGTATATGAATTACAGAGCCATAAAAAGTATACGGGATCTATTTTCCATACACTTGAAAAGCTGAACAGTGGTGCCGATGAAAGCCAAATGGGTAGAGCTCTCTGAGAACACCACTGCCCCTTATTTTTTTCATCAAAGGTTTAGTTACCCATTAACTATGAAAGTGATTATTACAAAAAACTAAACTATACAATACTGATATTGCCATATCGTTAATGACATTCCTGTAAATCTGGTGTGTTATTTCAGCTGCCTTGTGAATGTAAAAAATGAATATATGAAAAAGAATGCCATGTTTTCTGTTTATCGCCTCTCTCCTGCCAAAAAAAAAAAACCTGAATAAAAAGTAATAAAAAAGTTATAAGTACCCCAATATGGTATAATATAAACTGAAGGGCATTCCCAAAAAGAAAAGAAATAACAAGATGTCGCACAGCAGTCAATTTAAAAGGGGAAAAGTTATGTCTTTCAGTATATGGCCACACAAAATCAAGGCATTTTTAATAAAGTGTTTTTGTTTCGATAGTGGTAAGACATCTAACATATAAAGCTGAGTGTATGTATGGATGTGTGTATGTCCGGTACAGTGCCTGCACGGCCCCGCCGCTCTCCCTGCCTACTACAGACCCTCCTTAGGGATCTGTGGATGGGATAATGATGGGGGGGGGGGCTGTGGATGGCATTATGATGGGGGGATTTGTGGATGGGACTGTTATGGAGGGGATCTGTGGATGACACATATAGCAGTGCCATCCACAGATCCACTACCCCATAACAGTGCCATCCACAGATCCCCCCCACCATCATAATGCCATCCACAGATCCCCCCACCTTCATAATGCCATCCACAGATCCCCCCACCTTCATAATGCCATCCACAGATCCCCCCCACCATCATAATGCCATCCACAGACCCCCCACCATCATAATGCCATCCACAGCTCCCCCCCATAACAGTGGCATCCACAAATCCCCCACCCCGTAACAGTGCATCATCCACAGATCCCCCATAATAGTGTCATGCACAGACCACCATTAGTTCAAACCCACCAAAAGCACACCTTTTGGTCAAAAGACGGACTTAAAAACCCCACCCCCAGGTCCCGAAAGCCACGCCCCTGATCCAGTTAGACTACGCCCCTCCCACTCCGCAGCCGACGGGGATTGAAAAAATGAAGGTAAAAATCATCTTCTGTCAGCTGCAGGGGTGGGAGGGAGGGTGAATTTCTCCCTGCAGCTCACACTCAGACAGCACGGTGCTGCTGTCTGAGAGTGAGCTGTGTAACGGACCGTTTCAGCAGACAAGGGGTTAAAATCCGTTTAGGCGATGTGCCCCTTTCTGAGAGACAGGCACAGCTACTGCAGGATATACCAAACTCCCGAACTGGATACAAAATAGCACTCCAAACTGGAACCTCACGAATAGCTGCTAGCAGACGAACAGGGATCAGCTTACACTCCTGGCAATCAGTCTGTAACAGCATACAGTGAATCCCCCCAATAACGAGACAAGGCTCCGTGTTGAGGGTCAAGCAGTGGTCTGACTGTACTTCACGTACAGCCTCTTTTATTCATAAACCACAAACATAGTACTGCCCACAGGGGTTTGAAATACAACCAATCAGTAATTTACAACACATACAATGTAACTACAGCAACCAATCGTTCACGCCCCCAGAGGACCAGAATGAAGACTGTGACATAGGACAGATACAACATATCCCCACCATGCATCATGGTCTCCTCCTCTCTGTCCCGGAGACAACCTGAGGAGCAATCCAATTATCTCTGAGGACAAAGGGAGATCGCCAATACACATGTGGATATAACAGAACAGACATCACCCTTTAAACACACAATGGGACAATGGCACAATAGAAACACACCCAGCATTTTCCTCCCAAGCTGACAAGTTACACTTATTATAAATTGTTACAACTTTGTGAGTTTACATTGGCCATACATATAACTTACATCAATTTAAACAGTATAACTTGGGGACAAACCTATCCAAAATTCACTTGAATAGGTTCAGGGGTTTAAAAGTTAGTATATGGCCCATAATCCAGGGGCAAGAGGCTGATAAACAGGCCTCTCCAAAACACTGTGGCGAGGTTGGTTTCGCCACAAGCTGCTCAAAAGAACACGCCTGTGTCCGTCCAGGATGGAGGACAGGGAGTCTGAAAGCCGGACTGTCCGGCCAAAACCGGACCTCTGGCCACCCTAAGGGCAGGCTGCTGTGGAGGTCACAGTTAAAGGGACGGTCTGCTATGGAGGTCAGTGTTAAGGGGCAGATTGCTGTAGAGGCCACTGTTAAGGGGACGGGGTGTTGTGGAAATCACTGTTAAGGAGATGGGGTACTGTGGAGGTCACTAATAAAGGGGCAGTCACTGTGGAGGATACTGTTAAAGGGAGGGGCTGCTGTGGAGATCACTATTAAGGGGGCGGGATGCTGTTGAGGTCACTGTTAAAGGGGGGATGTTGTGGAGGTCACTGTTAAAGGGGTGGGCACTGTGGAGGTCTCTGTTAAGGGGTCAGGGAACTGTGGACGTCACAGTTAAGGGGACGGTCCGCTATGGAGGTCAGTGTTAAGGGGTGGGGTGTTGTGGAGGTCACATTTTAAGGGAACAGAGTTCTGTAGAGGTCATTGTTAAGGGGGCGACTTATTGTGGAGGTCACTGTTAACGAGACGGGGTACTGTGGAGGTTACTAATAAAGGGGCGGCCGCTGTGGATGTCAATGTTAAAGGGGAGGGGTACTGTAGATGTCAATGTTATAGTGGATACTGTCGATATCTTTTATTGACACACACAAACATTAGATGAAATAAACCCATGTGAAGCCGGGTCCTTCTGCTAGTAAAATATAAATTTGGATCAAGCAAATAAATAATCGATTGTGTTTATACCTGACAAATAAATCTGTTAGATTTTCTAATTCATTGGGATTTTATCACAATAAATGAACTTGAAAACAAGAACTCTCCAGTGAATCCATGATGACAGCCATGGAAAGGATCATTTCTGTTTTATTCAACACCTCATTGATCTCGATCATCAGCATGAGCTTGCCCACCAGATTCATGGCTACAGTCCTAGGAAATACAACTATTGGTGAAATAAAGTGTTGTGCACAACAGAAAACAGTGAGTGCGCTATCACTCGTGGTTTTATTTTTTGTGTCATACCGTCCAACCTATGATAATATCCCAATGGGTGCGCATTCTGTGCCGATATCAGCCAATGTAAATGGAGGCCGAAACTGTGTCAAGTTTGTGAATTGCTGAGAAAAGCTCCTGATGGAAGCCAGAAGAGAGTCCTTTCAGGTACAGGACACCACCTGGTATTCTCTTACACTGCAGTCCTATGGTGGGAGGTTACACCAGGAGCTTTCTCAGTATACTCTCTCATCTCTTGGAGTCACAGACTTGGCCCTCTCCTGGATCACATCATACCTTACAGGCCAAACATTCAGTGTCTCCCACTCACACAAACGCCTCCTCACACACCTTCTCTGCCGATGTCCCTCAAGCAGAGGTCGCGCTACATTTTTTCCGGAAGAGTAAAAATACTCCTCTGACCATTTTTGAGGAGTATTTTTAGCCGAGGAGGAGTATGTAATTTGCGGTAATTAATACATTTTAAGATGTTGCTATTTTGGCAAGGAAACCATTACCAGTCTCCTCTATAATTTCTTCCATGCAGAAATAGCAAATTTTGACCTTTTTACATTTCTCTCTCAGAAGACTGAATCCCTACCTTTCTTGAAGCACCAAATCTGTCACGTAGAGATTGGAGCGGTAGACTGTGCAAAACACAATGCAATAAGAATTCAACAGGGACGTCTGGTGGTTGTGGCAGGGAGCAGTGGCTGGCGGTCTGGGACGTCTGGTGGTTGTGGCAGGGAGCAGTGGGTGGCGGTCTGGGACGTCTGGTGGTTGTGGCAGGGAGCAGTGGGTGGCCGTCTGGGACATCTGGTGGTTGTGGCAGGGAGCAGTGGGTGGCCGTCTGGGACGTCTGGTGGTTGTGGCAGGGAGCAGTGGCTGGCGGTCTGGGACATCTGGTGGTTGTGGCAGGGAGCAGTGGGTGGCGGTCTGGGACGTCTGGTGGTTGTGGCAGGGAGCAGTGGGTGGCGGTCTGGGACATCTGGTGGTTGTGGCAGGGAGCAGTGGGTGGCGGTCTGGGACGTCTGGTGGTTGTGGCAGGGAGCAGTGGGTGGCGGTCTGGGACGTCTGGTGGGTGTGGCAGGGAGCAGTGGGTGGCGGTCTGGGACGTCTGGTGGTTGTGGCAGGGAGCAGTGGGTGGCGGTCTGGGACGTATGGTGGTTGTGGCAGGGAGCAGTGGCTGGCGGTCTGGTGGTTGTGGCAGGGAGCAGTGGGTGGCGGTCTGGGACGTATGGTGGTTGTGGCAGGGAGCAGTGGCTGGCGGTCTGGGACGTCTGGTGGTTGTGGCAGGGAGCAGTGGGTGGCGGTCTGGGACGAATGCACAGGAGGCAGTTATAGGACAGTCTAATACACGGTATATTAGACTATTGCACAGTATAGTGTACTTGGCGTCTCTGTACTTTACATCTATGAGCACTGTGGCTTTCACTATAAGGTCTGAAGCGCACGACTGTATCCATTTTGCGGTACGCAAATCACGGATGCGGTCCGTGTGCAATCCACATTTTCTTGCGGACCCATTGATTTAAGTGGGTCCGCCAGAACAGGAGATGCTCTATCTTTTGCAGCATCTATAGGGTTATTCACTTTAGAAAAAGACGACTGAGGGGAGATCTAATTAATATGTATAAATATATCAGGGGTCAGTACAGAGATCTATCCCATCATCTATTTATCCCCAGGACTGTGACTGTGACGAGGGGACATCCTCTGCATCTGGAGGAAAGAAGGTTTGTACACAAACATAGAAAAGGATTCTTTACGGTAAGAGCAGTGAGACTATGGAGCTCTCTGCCTGAGGAGGTGGTGATGGTGATTACAATAAAGGAATTCAAGAGGGGCCTGGATGTATTTCTGGAGTGTAATAATATTACAGGCTATAGCTACTAGAGAGGGGTCGTTGATCCAGGGAGTCATTCTGATTGCCTGATTGGAGTCGGGAAGGAATTTTTTATTCCCCTAAAGTGGAGAAAATTGGCTTCTACCTCACAGGGTTTTTTGCCTTCCTCTGGATCAACTTGCAGGATAACAGGCCGAACTGGATGGACAAATGTCTTTTTTCGGCCTTATGTACTATGTTACTATGGAGATGTGGATAGCACACGGATGTCCATATTTTGTGGATCTGCGATTTGCAGACCTCAAAATGGATACAGTTGTGTACATGAGACCTAATGGGGGCAAAATGGCTGCCCGTATATCTGGGACAACCTATTGCCTATTTGCCAGCCGTCCTTGGTTTTTCTGGAGTCTCCCTAAAAATGTAAGCCCTCTTAGATCCCAGCAGGACACATATAACATTGCACCAATCACAAATTGTGCCGTCCAATTAGGAGAAATCATTTAATGTGCTCACCAATCCTAAACGTCTTCCACTGGTCACATTCACTTCATGTTCTGGGCGGTCGGGCTGCGAGTCACTTTCTCCATGTGCTCACAGTGTCCTCTCAAGTGAAGAACGTGGGCCCAAACTCATAGCCCAACACATCACCATCAGCCCCCCCAGTCTCCATGTCAACATGCGCTGCGCCCGACTGGCCGATCATTCTATTCATCCGACCAGGGCAAGCATGCTGCGGCACATAGTGCCCCGGGGGGAGTCTGTTGGTATCTGGTTACTGTGGAGTTTGGGCGCACATTCTTCACTGGAGAGGACGCCGTAAGCACATGGAGGAAGTGACCCACAGCCCAAGACCTCTTACCCCCCCAGGCGCCACCCGATGAGAATCTCGCACCGCTGCAGGACTTCAGAGCGGTGTGCAGAATGGTCCGGCTGCCCGCTCAAACCGACCAATAACAAAGCTCCTTGATGTAAGGAGCTTTGTTATTGGTCATTTCAGGCATCGCTGCGCTGCCCATGCCGTTCACAGCGCTGATGAAAGGCAGGGAAAGTCTAAGACGTATTGGTACGCCTTAGACTTTTTTTAAGGAGTAAAATCGCCTGAAGACGCGTTTATGACGCTTGTACAGGCGTTATTGCGACTTCTGCCCTCGAGGCTCTGTTCTAGGACCCCTGCTCCTCTAAATCTACACCTTCGGCCTGAGACAACTCATCTGGTCCAGATATCACCACCCTACTATCTAGAATCCCACAATGCCTGTCCTCTCTAGCCTCCTTCTTCTCCTCTCGCTTTCTAAAACGTAACATGGATAAACCAGAATTTATCATTTTCCCCATCTCACTCAGCCCCCTCATCAGACCGATCTACCCCAGTCAATGGCTGCACACATTCCCCTGTCAACCAAGTCTACTGCCTTGGGGTTAACCTTTGTTTCTGCTCTGTCTTTCAAACCACACATCCAAGTCCTTTCCACCTCTTGCTTTCTCCAACTCAAAAACATCTCTCAGATCCAAACATTCCTCAATCCAGAGTCTGCAAAAATTCTTGTATATGCCCTCATCATCTCCCACCTAGACTACTGTAACATCTGTTGCCCCCCATCTAGCACTCTCTCACCCCTCCAATCTATCCTCAATTCTGCTGCCCGACTAATCCACCTCTCCCCCGTTACTCTCCTGTCTCTTCTCTCTGCCAATCCCTTCACTGGCTCCCCGTTGCCTAGAGAATCCAGTACAAAACACTTACCATGTTCACAACCTGTCCCCTCCATACATCTGTGACCTACACATAATCTCCGATCCTCACAAGACCTCCTTCTCTCCTCTTATCACCTCTTCCCACAATCGCCTCCAAGATTTCTCCCGTGCTTCGCCCACACTCTGGAATTCTCTACCCCAACATATCAGACTACACCGACAGTGGAATCCTTCAAAAGAAACCTGAAAACCCACCTCTTCAGACAAGCCGACAACCAGTGACCCTGCTGCCTCCATACCACTATGACCCGCACCTACTGTGTCCTTCTCCCATACCTTGTAGATTGTAAGCCTCACGGGCAGAGTCCTGTGTAATATGTATATAGTGCACAGCGATGAGTGTAATGTATACGGTGCAGAGCTGTGTGTGTAATGTATACTGTGCAGAGCTGTGTGTGTAATGTATACGGTGCAGAGCCGTGTGTGTAATGTATACGGTGCAGGGCTGTGTGTGTAATGTATACTGTGCAGAGCTGTGTGTGTAATGTATACGGTGCAGAGCTGTGTGTGTAATGTATACGGTGCAGAGCCGTGTGTGTAATGTATACGGTGCAGAGCCGTGTGTGTAATGTATACGGTGCAGAGCCGTGTGTGTAATGTATACGGTGGAGAGCCGTGTGTGTAATGTATACGGTGCAGAGCTGTGTGTGTAATGTATACAGTGCAGGGCTGTGTGTAATGTATACGGTGCAGAGCTGTGTGTGTAATGTATACGGTGCAGAGCTGTGTGTAATGTATACGGTGCAGAGCTGTGTGTGTAATGTATACGGTGCAGGGCTGTGTGTAATGTATACGGTGCAGAGCTGTGTGTGTAATGTATACGGTGCAGAGCTGTGTGTGTAATGTATACGGTGCAGAGCTGTGTGTAATGTATACGGTGCAGAGCTGTGTGTAATGTATACGGTGCAGAGCTGTGTGTAATGTATACGGTGCAGAGCTGTGTGTGTAATGTATACGGTGCAGAGCTGTGTGTGTAATGTATACCGTGCAGGGCTGTGTGTGTAATGTATCTGGTGCAGAGCTGTGTGTAATGTATACGATGCAGAGCTGTGTGTGTAATGTATACGGTGCAGGGCTGTGTGTGTAATGTATACGGTGCAGAGCTGTGTCTGTAATGTATACGGTGCAGAGCTGTGTGTGTAATGTATACGGTGCAGCGCTGTGTGTGTAATGTATACGGTGCAGAGCCGTGTGTGTAATGTATACGGTGCAGAGCCGTGTGTGTAATGTATACGGTGCAGAGCCGTGTGTGTAATGTATACGGTGTAGAGCCGTGTGTGTAATGTATACGGTGCAGGGCTGTGTGTGTAATGTATACGGTGCAGAGCTGTGTGTGTAATGTATACGGTGCAGAGCTGTGTGTAATGTACACGGTGCAGAGCTGTGTGTGTAATGTATACGGTGCAGGGCTGTGTGTGTAATGTATACGGTGCAGGGCTGTGTGTGTAATGTATACGGTGCAGAGCTGTGTGTGTAATGTATACGGTGCAGAGCGGTGTGTAATGTATACGGTGCAGAGCTGTGTGTGTAATGTATATGGTGCAGGGATGTGTGTGTAATGTATACGGTGCAGAGCTGTGTGTGTAATGTATACGGTGCAGAGCTGTGTGTGTAATGTATACGGTGCAGAGCCGTGTGTGTAATGTATACGGTGCAGAGCCGTGTGTGTAATGTATACGGTGCAGAGCCGTGTGTGTAATGTATACGGTGGAGAGCCGTGTGTGTAATGTATACGGTGCAGAGCTGTGTGTGTAATGTATACGGTGCAGGGCTGTGTGTAATGTATACGGTGCAGGGCTGTGTGTGTAATGTATACGGTGCAGAGCTGTGTGTAATGTATACGGTGCAGAGCTGTGTGTGTAATGTATACGGTGCAGGGCTGTGTGTAATGTATACGGTGCAGAGCTGTGTGTGTAATGTATACGGTGCAGAGCTGTGTGTGTAATGTATACGGTGCAGAGCTGTGTGTAATGTATACGGTGCAGAGCTGTGTGTAATGTATACGGTGCAGAGCTGTGTGTAATGTATACGGTGCAGAGCTGTGTGTGTAATGTATACGGTGCAGAGCTGTGTGTAATGTATACGATGCAGAGCTGTGTGTGTAATGTATACGGTGCAGGGCTGTGTGTGTAATGTATACGGTGCAGAGCTGTGTCTGTAATGTATACGGTGCAGAGCTGTGTGTGTAATGTATACGGTGCAGCGCTGTGTGTGTAATGTATACGGTGCAGAGCCGTGTGTGTAATGTATACGGTGCAGAGCCGTGTGTGTAATGTATACGGTGCAGAGCCGTGTGTGTAATGTATACGGTGTAGAGCCGTGTGTGTAATGTATACGGTGCAGGGCTGTGTGTGTAATGTATACGGTGCAGAGCTGTGTGTGTAATGTATACGGTGCAGAGCTGTGTGTAATGTACACGGTGCAGAGCTGTGTGTGTAATGTATACGGTGCAGGGCTGTGTGTGTAATGTATACGGTGCAGGGCTGTGTGTGTAATGTATACGGTGCAGAGCTGTGTGTGTGTAATGTATACGGTGCAGAGCCGTGTGTGTAATGTATACGGTGCAGGGCTGTGTGTGTAATGTATACGGTGCAGGGCTGTGTGTGTAATGTATACGGTGCAGGGCTGTGTGTGTAATGTATACGGTGCAGAGCTGTGTGTGTAATGTATACGGTGCAGAGCTGTGTGTGTAATGTATACGGTGCAGGGCTGTGTGTGTAATGTATACGGTGCAGAGCTGTGTGTGTAATGTATACGGTGCAGAGCTGTGTGTAATGTATACGATGCAGAGCTGTGTGTGTAATGTATACGGTGCAGGGCTGTGTGTGTAATGTATACGGTGCAGGGCTGTGTGTGTAATGTATACGGTGCAGAGCTGTGTGTGTAATGTATACGGTGCAGAGCTGTGTGTAATGTATACGATGCAGAGCTGTGTGTGTAATGTATACGGTGCAGAGCTGTGTGTGTAATGTATACGGTGCAGAGCTGTGTCTGTAATGTATACGGTGCAGAGCTGTGTGTAATGTATACGGTGCAGAGCTGTGTGTGTAATGTATACGGTGCAGAGCTGTGTGTGTAATGTATACGGTGCAGGGCTGTGTGTGTAATGTATACTGTGCAGGGTTGTGTGTAATGTATACGGTGCAGAGCTGTGTGTGTAATGTATACGGTGCAGAGCTGTGTGTGTAATGTATACGGTGCAGAGCTGTGTGTAATGTATACGGTGCAGAGCTGTGTGTGTAATGTATACGGTGCAGAGCTGTGTGTGTAATGTATACGGTGCAGGGCTGTGTGTGTAATGTATACTGTGCAGGGTTGTGTGTAATGTATACGGTGCAGAGCTGTGTGTGTAATGTATACGGTGCAGCGCTGTGTGTGTAATGTATACGGTGCAGAGCCGTGTGTGTAATGTATACGGTGCAGAGCCGTGTGTGTAATGTATACGGTGCAGGGCTGTGTGTGTAATGTATACGGTGCAGAGCTGTGTGTGTAATGTGCACGGTGCAGGGCTGTGTGTGTAATATATACGATTCAGAGCTGTGTGTAATGTATACGGTGCAGAGCAGTGTGTGTAATGTATACAGTGCAGAGCTGTGTGTGTAATGTATACGGTGCAGAGCTGTGTGTGTAATGTATACGGTGCAGAGCAGTGTGTGTAATGTATACGGTGCAGAGCTGTGTGTAATGTATACGGTGCAGAGCTGTGTGTGTAATGTATATGGTGCAGGGCTGTGTGTGTAATGTATACGGTGCAGAGCTGTGTGTGTAATGTATACGGTGCAGAGCTGTGTGTGTAATGTATACGGTGCAGAGCTGTGTGTGTAATGTATACGGTGCAGAGCTGTGTGTAATGTATACGGTGCAGAGCTGTGTGTGTAATGTATACGGTGCAGAGCTGTGTGTGTAATGTATACGGTGCAGGGCTGTGTGTGTAATGTATACTGTGCAGGGTTGTGTGTAATGTATACGGTGCAGAACTGTGTGTGTAATGTATACGGTGCAGAGCTGTGTGTGTAATGTATACGGTGCAGAGCTGTGTGTAATGTATACGGTGCAGAGCTGTGTGTGTAATGTATACGGTGCAGAGCTGTGTGTGTAATGTATACGGTGCAGGGCTGTGTGTGTAATGTATACTGTGCAGGGTTGTGTGTAATGTATACGGTGCAGAGCTGTGTGTGTAATGTATACGGTGCAGCGCTGTGTGTGTAATGTATACGGTGCAGAGCCGTGTGTGTAATGTATACGGTGCAGAGCCGTGTGTGTAATGTATACGGTGCAGGGCTGTGTGTGTAATGTATACGGTGCAGAGCTGTGTGTGTAATGTGCACGGTGCAGGGCTGTGTGTGTAATATATACGATTCAGAGCTGTGTGTAATGTATACGGTGCAGAGCAGTGTGTGTAATGTATACAGTGCAGAGCTGTGTGTGTAATGTATACGGTGCAGAGCTGTGTGTGTAATGTATACGGTGCAGAGCAGTGTGTGTAATGTATACGGTGCAGAGCTGTGTGTAATGTATACGGTGCAGAGCTGTGTGTGTAATGTATATGGTGCAGGGCTGTGTGTGTAATGTATACGGTGCAGAGCTGTGTGTGTAATGTATACGGTGCAGAGCTGTGTGTGTAATGTATACGGTGCAGAGCTGTGTGTGTAATGTATACGTGCAGGGCCGTGTGTGTAATGTATACGGTGCAGAGCCGTGTGTGTAATGTATACGGTGCAGAGCCGTGTGTGTAATGTATACGGTGCAGAGCTTTACGTGTAATGCATATAGTGCAGAGCTGTGTGTGTAATGTATACGGTGCAGAGCCGTGTGTGTAATGTATACGGTGCAGGGCTGTGTGTGCAATGTATACGGTGCAGAGCTGTGTGTAATGTATACGGTGCAGAGCTGTGTGTAATGTATACGGTGCAGAGCTGTGTGTAATGTATACGGTGCAGAGCTGTGTGTGTAATGTATACGGTGCAGAACTGTGTGTGTAATGTATACGGTGCAGAGCTGTGTGTGTAATGTATACGGTGCAGAGCTGTGTGTGTAATGTATACTGTGCAGAGCTGTGTGTGTAATGTATACGGTGCAGAACTGTGTGTGTAATGTATACGGTGCAGAGCTGCACGTGTAATGTATACGGTGCAGAACTGTGTGTGTAATGTATACGGTGCAGAGCTGTGTGTGTAATGTATACGGTGCAGAACTGTGTGTGTAATGTATACGGTGCAGAGCTGTGTGTGTAATGTATACGGTGCAGAGCCGTGTGTGTAATGTATACGGTGCAGGGCTGTGTGTGTAATGTATACTGTGCAGAGCTGTGTGTGTAATGTATACGGTGTAGAGCTGTGTGTGTAATGTATACGGTGCAGAGCTGTGTGTGTAATGTATACGGTGCAGGGCTGTGTGTGTAATGTATACTGTGCAGAGCTGTGTGTGTAATGTATACGGTGCAGAGATGTGTGTGTAATGTATACTGTGCAGAGCTGTGTGTGTAATGTATATGGTGTAGAGCTGTGTGTGTAATGTATACGGTGCAGAGCCGTGTGTGTAATGTATACGGTGCAGGGCTGTGTGTGTAATGTATACTGTGCAGAGCTGTGTGTGTAATGTATACGGTGTAGAGCTGTGTGTGTAATGTATACGGTGCAGAGCTGTGTGTGTAATGTATACGGTGCAGGGCTGTGTGTGTAATGTATACTGTGCAGAGCTGTGTGTGTAATGTATACGGTGCAGGGCTGTGTGTGTAATGTATACTGTGCAGAGCTGTGTGTGTAATGTATACGGTGTAGAGCTGTGTGTGTAATGTATACGGTGCAGAGCTGTGTGTGTAATGTATACGGTACAGAGCTTTACGTGTAATGCATATAGTGCAGAGCTGTGTGTGTAATGTATACAGTGCAGAGCTGTGTATGTCTCAGGCGGCGCACACATCTCTATAACCTCAGGACTGGAGGACTCGCTTCTTATTATCAACAAAAATCTGAATCTCCTCAGACAGCACAGCCTGGAGCCTGACTCCGCCCACACATGGTCACGACGTCACCAAAGGTCCTCTACAGTTAAAAGTATAACACCTGGTCATGTGATTTCTGACTCCTCCCACACATGTGACTGATCACATGACTATGACATCATCACAGGTCCTGTAAGTACAGAACAACCACGGGTTTGCCCATCAGGAGGAGGTAAGCCTGTGCTCACAGTCCTGTAAGGATTGGTGAAGGTGAGCATCTCTCTTTTTTGTACTTAAAGGGGTTGTCCAGTTTTCAAACACTTTTGGACCTGTGGAGGGAAGCACACTTACATGCCCCCTGCCGTTTGACTCACTTAGGGACATGTCACAGCACTGACACACGTAACCCTTGTTAATGCCGGAAGTTGACCACCAGGGACAGGAGCAAAGTAGACCAAAGGAGCTGACACCGAGTGGTGAGGAGCAGGTAAGTATCCATGGATTGGGAGGGGCTGCCCAAAAGTGCTTGGAAACTGGACAACCCCTTTAAGGTGCTGTGATCCCACTGCCACTCATTTTTGTGTGCTGCAAAACCCCTTTTAGGATCTATGAAAATTGGGCATCGCCGTAAACATGCCGACTCGACAGTACGTTTCAGCCCCTCACAAATATTTTTTTTTCACAGTTTTGAACTACTTTTAACAATGAACAGTAGATTATACAGTCCCAAAGAACGACTCGTCCCGCAAAGAAACAAGCTTTCACTCGGCTATGTTGAGGAAATTTTTTTAAAAAAAAGTTCTGGATCCTGGAAGGCAACAAAAAAAATAAAAAAAATAGCTGTGGCGGGAAGGGGTTAAATATCGCGATGGTCCAGTTCTATTATACAACGATACCAGGTAGAAATGTGGAGTTTTATAAAATAGTTTTGCAAAATAAAACCACTTTTTTTTATGGAATTTTTTTTTTTTATATTTTTATTTTTTATTCTTTTTTTTATTTTTATGAAAATGTATGAGTGTTTGTTTAGTCACAGCGTGGAGCCTGTGATCCCACCTCTTGTATACTGCTTTGTTCTACTCAGCGAACTGTCAGGCAGTCTGTTAGGGCCGGGCCTTTCATAGGCTCCTAGCTAATCCATCTACCGCCTCCATCTTTATCTCTGATCCCGACCATTATAAAGTGGGTTGTCGGCAACATATTACAGCTAATGGATCGGCCATTAGAAATCCTGGAACATAAATGTACATCAGGGTGCAGAAAGTTGGTCCATTCCACAATGTACAGTGATATCGTGGTGCATGAAGGGGTTAAAGAGGACCCGTCACTTTTCCTGACGTGTCTGTTTCTGTAAGGCCTCTTTAACACGGGCGTCGCGTGGGAGGGCCGGATAGGATGCGGGTGCGTCGCGGGAAAATGCACGATTTTTCCTCGCGCGTGCAAAGTGTGTTAATGCGCTTTGCACGCGCGTGAGAAAAATCGGCATGTTTGGTACCCGGACTTCTTCACGGAAGTTCGGGCTTGGGATCGGTGTTGTGTAGATTTTATTATTTTCACTTATAACATGGTTATAAGGGAAAATAATAGCATTCTGAATAAGGAATGCATAGTTAAATAGGTATGGAGGGTTAAAAAAAAAAAATTTAACTCCCCTCATCCACTTGTTCGCGCAGCTCAGCTTCTCTTCTGTCTTCTTCTTGGATGACCTGGGAGGAAAAGGACCTTTGGTGACGGCACTGCGCTCATCACATGGTCCATCATCATGGTGATGGACCATGTGATGAGCAAAGTGACGTCACCAAAGGTCCTTTTCCTCCCAGGTCATCAAAGAAGAAGACAGAAGACGAGCCGGGCTGCGCGAACAAGTGGATTAAGGTGAGTTAAAATATTTTGTATTTTTCTTTAACCCCTCCAGCGCTATTGTACTATGCATTCTGTATTCAGAATGCTATTATTTTCCCTTATAACCATGTTATAAGGGAAAATAATAATGATCGGGTCTCCATCCCGATCGTCTGCTAGCAACCGTGCCTGAAAATTGCACCGCATCCGCACTTGATTGTGATTTTCACACAGCCCCATTCACTTCTATGGGGCCTGCGTTGCATGAAAAAACGCACAATATAGAGCATGCTGCGATTTTCACGCAACGCACAAGTGATGCGTGAAAATCACCGCTCATGTGAACAGCCCCATAGAAATGAAAGGGTCCGGATTCAGTGCGGGTGCAATGCGTTCACCTCACGCATTGCACCTGTGCGGAAAACTCGCCTGTGTGAAAGGGGCCTAACTGTTTGCATTCCCCATGTAATTACTATTTTTAGGACTCTATGTTGTGCTGTTCCTTTATTATTCCTGATGGAAGTTGATGAATGAATTACTAGCAGTCTGCAATGAAGGTCCAGGTCCTCTTTAAAGGCTATGTATTCCTTTGGGGGCTATTTTGTTATGATAGCATCTTACTCATTTGAGGCTAAAAAAAAAAATATCTTTTTTTCAATTAGTCTTTATTAAAAATATTGAGCCGTTCCGTCACCAAGGGTTAACAGTTTTTCTAGCTGTATGTATAATGTGTGTCATAAACACTTATTTAAGCCACATTCTTATCAGAAAGAGAAGGGTTGAGCTTTGATGAGTGTTTATAAGGTCAGAGATAAGGAGCCCGTCAGCTGGCGATCTGATGGAGCAGAGAGAAAATTCAGATCATGCTAGTAGAGCATCTCGGCTCTGTGCAGAGAAAAGGACTCCCTATTCTTAATAAAGACCTATTGAAAAAAATATTTTTAGCTCATAATGAGTACAATGCACTAATAAAAAAAAATTGCCCCCAAAGGTGTACATAGCCTTTAAGCTCTTGACTGTACTATATTTGATCCCCAGTCTGACATTCCCGTATATGCTAGCCTCCTTTCTTAATTGCAGCCGTCTTCACCAAACACCTTTCAATTCATAGGGAGAAACCTTCAGCAAATCCACTGTAACCCAGGCCGATGTGCTATAGCTTTTGTGTATATTCAACTCGTGTTCTAATCCTTACAAAAACGGTGAATACAACATATACAGTGTAATAGCTCCTCAAATTTTTCCCATTAGGTAATGTATTTTTACATGAGATTATGTGTGGTTTTTACATTCTTTTCTTCTTTTTTTCCCCATTCAGGCTCCTACAACATAATATCCTCTCCGTTGATATCTTCTATATAAGAGGACATTCCCAATTGGCCTATCAAGAATGGATAGGAACAGAGACAAGGTGGTGGAGAGGATATTACATCTCACCCTAGAGATACTGTTCCAACTTACTGGAGAGGTGAGAGGTTCTGATGATGTCACATTACATCATTCTTATCTATGGTAATAACAGATGATATGACTGGAGAGGTGAGAGATTCTGATGATGTCACATTACATCATTCTTATCTATGGTAATAACAGATGATATGACTGGAGAGGTGAGAGATTCTGATGATGTCACATTACATCATTCTTATCTATGGTAATAACAGATGATATGACTGGAGAGGTGAGAGATTCTGATGATGTCACATTACATCATTCTTATCTATGGTAATAACAGATGATATGACTGGAGAGGTGAGAGATTCTGATGATGTCACATTAGATCATTCTTATCTATGGTAATAACAGATGATATGACTGGAGAGGTGAGAGATTCTGATGATGTCACATTACATCATTCTTATCTACGGTAATAACAGATGATATGACTGGAGAGGTGAGAGATTCTGATGATGTCACATTACATCATTCTTATCTATGGTAATAACAGATGATATGACTGGAGAGGTGAGAGATTCTGATGATGTCACATTACATCATTCTTATCTATGGTAATAACAGATGATATAACTGGAGAGGTGAGAGATTCTGATGATGTCACATTACATCATTCTTATCTATGGTAATAACAGATGATATGACTGGAGAGGTGAGGGATTCTGATGATGTCACATTACATCATTCTTATCTATGATAATAACAGATGATATGACTGGAGAGGTGAGAGATTCTGATGATGTCACATTACATCATTCTTATCTATGGTAATAACAGATATGACTGGAGAGGTGAGAGATTCTGATGATGTCACATTACATCATTCTTATCTATGATAATAACAGATGATATGACTGGAGAGGTGAGAGATTCTGATGATGTCACATTACATCATTCTTATCTATGGTAATAACAGATGATATGACTGGAGAGGTGAGAGATTCTGATGATGTCACATTACATCATTCTTATCTATGGTAATAACAGTTGATATGACTGGAGAGGTGAGAGATTCTGATGATGTCACATTACATCATTCTTATCTATGGTAATAACTAGTGTTGAGTGAATTAAGCTTCGGATCATCAATCCGAAGTCGATTCATTTAACCCCTTAAGGACTTAGGGCGTACTGGTACGCCCTATTTCCCGAATCCTTAAGGACTCAGGGCGTACCGGTACGTCCTAAGTTTAAATCGCGATTGCGGCGCCGGCATCCTGTCACAACGCCAGGGGGGGTCATGTGACCCCCCCCATATCGGCGTTCGCAGAAAACCGCAGGTCAATTCAGACCTGCGGTTTGCTGCGTTTCCGGTCCATTCGGGTCTCCGGTGACCCGATGAACCGGAAAAAGACTGTGATCGCTGGTGTGATTACACACCACCAATCACAGTACGAAGATTTGGAGAGGCGGTGCTGGCCCTGGTGCTTCCTGCGCTCCTCTCTCCCCTCCTCTTCTGCACCAGTACCCTGCAGCACCGTCCTCACCAGGCTCCTGAGATCCTCCCCTAATCGGCACCCATCACCCTCCTGCACTCATCGCCCTCCAGGTAGGTTAGGGTCAGTGAGGGAGAGGCACCGTTAGGCAGGGATAGAAGGGAAAAGTTAGTTAGGAAAAAAATAAAATAAATCACTGTTATCTAAACTTTTTTTTTTGTTTCAGACCCTAGACCGCCACTTGCCCCCCCACCACCAGGACCCTGTGGCCCACCCTAGTACGAGCCACCCTGGGGCTCGTACTGGTTTCCCGGCCCACCAAATAAGCCCACCGGAGCCCCCTGCCGGTGAACTTAGCTGGTGTCCCCCAGTGGATTTTGAGCCCGAGATTCCGGATTTTGTTGGCAATCCAGGAATCCAGATTCCCACAGTGGGGTTTACTGAAATTGACTTTTTTAGTTTTTTTTTCAGTAACCCATTTGTGAATCTGATGGTGGAGCAGACGAACCTGTACGCCCAACAGTTCGTTGCTCAACACCCTGGCTCAGTTTTGGCTAGACCCGGTGGCTGGACGCCGGTCAGTGCAGCCGAGATGAGGACGTTTTGGGGCCTCGTGCTGCACATGGGCCTAGTGCAAAAACCCCAGTGTCAGGCATTACTGGAGTGGGGACGTCCTCTACCCGACCCCACTTTACAGTACGGCCATGACACGTTCCCGATTTGAGGCCATCCGGAAATGTCTGCATTATTCAGATAATGCAGCATGTCCCCCCCTTCCCGAGGTGATCCTGCCTATGACCGTCTGTATAAGATACGGCCGGTCATCGATCACTTCGGGGCCAAATTTGTGCAGGCCTATGTACCTGGAAGGGAGGTCAAGGTTGATGAGTCTCTCGTTGCGTTCAAGGGGAGACTCAGTTTCCACCAATACATTCCCACTAAGCGGGCTAGGTATGGCGTGAAGCTGTACAAAATTTGTGAGAGTACCTCAGGGTACACTTACAAATTTCGTGTGTACGAGGGGCGAGAGTCCCGTATTGAACCCCCAGAATGTCCCCCCACTCTGGGTGTTAGCGGGAAACTCGTGTGGGACCTTATGTACCCACTGCTGGATAACGGTTACCACTTGTACGTGGATAACTTTTATACTAGCATTCCCTTGTTCAGGTCCCTCGCCGCCAGATCCACGTTTGCTTGTGGTCACGGAGGCAGCGGCCTCTCTGCTTCAAGTCACGGTAACAACGCCCCGTTCTCTGCCCCTTCACTGTGACTGACAGCCAGCCAAACTGTCGTGCATAAGCGCTGCCAGTCACAGCGAAGGGGCAGGGAAGGGGGCCGCTGCCCCCTTGACTTCAAGCCTGACTAGAGAAGTGCAGCGGGCAGGGGATAAAAGAACGTTTTTACAGCTTTTGCTTCATCTGCCTGCAGGAAGAAAATGATCGTTACAAACACACTGCTGGCTACTCTAAGGTACTGCTGCCGGCTTGGGATGCTTTTTGGAGGTGACGGGTTCCCTTTAATGCTGTCTCCCTACAGCATGAAAATGTATTGGCTCCGTGGAGCCAAACTTCATCTCATGCGCAGTTGGGTGAGACTTAAAGGGATTCTGTCACCAGGATTAAGGATATAGCGATATTGATATGTGCCCATTAGTCTCCATGCAGTGTTTACAATGACCCCACTGTTACTGCTCTGTGTGTGTTAGATTCTTATAAAAACCGATCTTATTGATTTGTAAATCACCTCTGTCAGGAGCCCAAGGGGTTGTCCCACGATCTCCTGGAGCCCAGCCGCACCCATCGATCCGGAGCCCAGCACCGCCTACCACTTAATTTATTCACTCCACTATCCCTGACGCCAGTTCTTCTCAGTGCCGTAATCTCGCGCAGGCGCAGTGGACACTGTAGTCTGCGCCCCCGTGCGGACTACTGGCACCGGCTTCAACGAGTCAACTGCGCATGTGGTAGGCGGTGCTGGGCTCCGGATCGATGGGCGTGGCTGGGCTCCAGGAGATCGTGGGACAACCCCTTGGGCTCCTGACAGAGGTGATTTACAAATCAATAAGATCGGTTTTTATAAGAATCTAACACACACAGACTGCGCATGAAATGAAGTTTGGCTCCACGGAGCCAATACATTTTCATGTAGGGAGACAACATTAAAATGTGACGTTTTTGAATGAATCGACTTCAGATTGATGATCCAAAGCTTAATTCGCTCAACGCTATTAATAACAGATGATGTGACTGGAGAGGTGAGAGATTCTGATGATGTCACATTACATCATTCTTATCTATGGTAATAACAGATGGACATGGCTGTAGAGGTGATGGACTCTGGAAATGTCAGTAGTGATATTTATTACTGTGTCTCCCCATATCCAGGATTACACAGTGGTGAAGAAGACCTCTAGTGAACGCTGTCAGGCTCCTGTGTCTGAAGGATGGGGAAGAACCTTGAGCCCAATCACGGGGCCTCCACCTCACTCCGTGATACATGAGGAGATCAATGAACAGAAGATCCTAGATCTCACCCACAAGATGATGGAGCTGCTGACTGGAGAGGTGACACTGCTGGGACATTATACAGTAACAGCACTGGAGGGGTCTGGGTGATGACGGTATCATTGTGTTTAGGGCTGCAACGATTAATCAACGTTATCGACAATATTCGATAACGGGATTCGTTGTCAACTAATCCAGTTATCGAATAATCGGCCGATTCGTTGCTATGCCTGCGGGTCCTTGAACTTTAGATCACTGCATCTTTATTACCTTACAATGAAGCTCCATTAACAGGCAGAGCGGGTGGCGGCGTAACGTCACTTACTCACGTGACGCACCTGCTCCACCTACTTTATTCATAAAGTAGGTGGAGCAGGCGCGTCACGTGAGTAAGTGACGTTACGCCGCCACCCGCTCTGCCTGTTACTGGAACTTCATTGTAAGGTAAAAGAAGATGCGCTGATTTAAAGTAAAAGTTACTGCCGGTTAAGGAATACTGCTGTGAGCGTCGGGGCCAGGGCTGTTATGGGGGGGGGTGGGTGATCTGTGGATGGCACTGTTATGGGGGATCTGTGGATGGCACTGTTATGGGGGATCTGTGGATGGCACTGTTATGGGGGATCTGTGGATGGCACTGTTATGGGGGATCTGTGGATGGCACTGTTATGGGGGATCTGTGGATGGCACTGTTATGGGGGATCTGTGGATGGCACTGTTATGGGGGATCTGTGGATGGCACTGTTATGGGGGATCTGTGGATGGCACTGTTATGGGGGATCTGTGGATGGCACTGTTATGGGGGATCTGTGGATGGCACTGCTATGGGGGAGATCTGTGGATGACACATATAGCATAAGATGCTATATAGTGTCATCCATAGATCCCCCCATAGCAAAGTCATCCACAGGTCCCCCTCCCCATAACATTGCCATCCACAGATCCCCTCCATAAGTGCCATCCACAGATCCCCTCCATAAGTGCCATCCACAGATCCCCTCCATAAGTGCCATCCACAGATCCCCTCCATAACAGTGCCATCCACAATTTTTTTTTAATATGGCCTTTGAACATAATGTTTCAAGTAAAATCATATAAACCCCTTTTTTTGTCATTTTGGTGTTTTTCCCGATTAATCGATGAAATTATCGACAACTAATCGATTATTCAAATAATGGTTAGCTGCAGCCCTAATTGTGTTGTCAGGTTCCTATAAGGTGTCAGGATGTCACTGTCTATTTCTCCATGGAGGAGTGGGAGTATGTAGAAGGACACAAGGATCTGTACAAGGATATCATGATGGAGGACCATCAGCCCCTCACATCACCAGGTAATAGGACTAAATACACATATCCTTTCGAGGCTAAGAACAGCTTATGATTTTTTTTATTGTTCATTTGCTTCATATATGCAACGTTGCGCCACTTTCAAAAACGCTCTTTGTTTAAAAATCTCCTAACATTTTGCTTCTGCAGAGTATATGGTAAATCCTACACGTAGCTGCTGCTGCTGCTGCTGATAAACTTGATATAAATCCATCAGAGCACTGCTCCTGTTTCTGAAAGCTCTCTTATCTCCCCTTCCCTTCTCATAGTGCAGGGCTGGCCAACCTGAGGCTCTCCAGCTGTTGCAAAACTACAACTCCCAGCATGCCCAGACAGCCTACAGCTATCAGTCTACAGCATGGCATGGTGGGAATTGTAGTTTTACAACAGCTGGAGAGCCACAGGTTGGCCAGCCCTGTCATAGTGTGAGAGATAGCAGGGTGGGGGAAGGTTGTACATGGCAGATCATAGTTTGGGAGGAAACCTCACTCATGGCAGTCTTCAGTGGGATAATCATATAGGTTGTGTATAAGTGTAGAGAGACAGCAGAGCATGGTAGGCAGGTTTGCCCAGCGGTTCTGTAATGTGTATGGGCAGCTTTAGTCAATCCATAATTGCATTTTGCTACATGCCTTGCATTTTTTATGGAACTTTTATTATAGAAATGTTACAAAATACCATTATAATTTTTATGGTTATATTTAGTGATGAGCGAAGTTATGAAAAATTTGATTCGGTCACTTCACCGAATTTCACGAAGAAATTAGATTTGTGACAAATGACTTTGTCACAATGCACATTCCTTGGTATGTAGCGGGCTCAACGACGGGGAACGACAATCGTGCCGTCCCCCATCATTGAACCTCTCAGATGCCGCGTTCATTGCTAATTGTGGCATCTGATGCTATAATTGTGTACTTTCAGGGACTAATCCGGTAACAAAAAAACAAAAACCTTATCCATTTGCTTGCGGAGAGGCCATCTTGATGGAAGACACCGCATGAAATCTCACGTGATGATGTGATGACATCATCACTCTGGCTGGGCGTGGTGACGTTATCACTGATGATGTCACTGTGCCTGGCCAGCGTGATGATGTCATCATGTCTCCACGCGAGATTTCATCTGGTGTTTTCAATCAAGATGGCCACGACGGCCTCTCCTCGAGCAAATGGATAAGGTATGTTTTGGGTTTTTTTTTTTGCTGCCATTTCAGGAAAAATAAATTTGTTACCACTAAAGCTACATGCACACGACCGTATGTGTTTTGCGGTCCGCAAAAAAAAAAATACGGATGACATCCGTATGCCATTTTTTTTTTTTTTTTGGCGGATCCATTGTAACAATGCCTAAAACTGACAAAACTAGGACATGTTCTATTATTTTTTTTGCGGGGCTACGGAACGGACATACGGATGCGGATAGCACACCGTGTGTTGTCCGCATTTTTTGCGGACCCATTGAAATGAATGGATCCGCATCCTATCCTCAAAAAAAATGGAACGGACATGGAAACAAAATACGTTTGTGTGCATGAGGCCTAAGGGTGAGGAAATTAGGCTTCGCTCAACACTAGTTATATTATTCAAAAATATTAATCTGTTTTATTCTTTGCAGAAGACTGTGCCAGGAGCGCAGAAGGATGTCTGATATCTTCATATCTTAGAGCAGATAATTGTGGTGTCACACAAGATACATGTGAAGAGTGTGCCATCCTCTCAGATGTCCCTTCAGCCCTTCACAGCAAAGCTCTATCATCTGACCCTCTTAAACATCTATCTTATAATTCATCACAAAATGCTAACCAAAATATAAGTCACAAAACAGGTGTGGAACATCAACAAAATCACATAGAAGAGAAGCCAATTTCATGTTCAGAATGTGGGAAATGTTTTACTCATAAATCAGCACGTGATAGACATCAAAAAAGTCACACAGGGGAGAAGCCATTTTCATGTTTAGAATGTGGGAAATGTTTCTCCCAAAAATCTGATCTTGTTAGACATCAGAAAATTCACACAGGGGAGAAGCCATTTTCATGTTCTGAATGTGGGATATGTTTTTCTGTGAAATCATATCTTTTTGAACATAAAAAAAAACACATAATGGAAAAGCCATTTTCTTGTCCAGAATGTGAGAAATGTTTTATTTCGAAATCAAATTTTGTTCAACATCTGAGAATTCACACAGGGGAGAAGCCATTTTCATGTTCTGAATGTGGAAAATGTTATAGTGCAAAAGCAGATCTTGTTAAACATCTGAGAATTCACACAGGAGAGAAGCCATTTTCATGTTCTGAATGTGGAAAATGTTATAGTGCAAAAGCAGATCTTGTTAAACATCTGAGAATTCACACAGGAGAGAAGCCATTTACCTGTTCTGAATGTGGAAAATGTTACAGTGCGAAAGCAGATCTTCTTAAACATCAGAGAACTCACACAGGGGAAAAGCCATTTTCATGTTCAGAATGTGGGAAATGTTATAGTGTGAAATCGGATCTAAATATGCATCAAAGAATTCACACAGGGGAGAAGCCAATTTCATGTTCTGAATATGGAAAATGTTATAGTGTGAAATCAGATCTTATTGAACATGAGAAAAATTACAAAGGGGAGACACCATTTTCATGTTCAGAATGTCATAAGTGTTTCTTAAGAAAAGCAAATCTTCTTGAACATCAGAAAATTCACACTGGAGAGAAGCCATTTTCATGCCAAGAATGTGGGAAATCTTTTATCCATAAATCAGATATTGCTCGACATAAAAAAATTCACACTGGGGAGAAACCATTTTCATGCCCAGAATGTTGGAAATGGTTTACACAGAAATCACATCTTGTTACACATCGAAGATCTCACACAGGAGAGAAGTCATTTTTATGTCCAGAATGTCATAAGTGTTTCTTAAGTAAAGCAAATCTTCTTGAACATCGGAAAATTCACAATAGAGAGAAGCCATTTTCATGCCAAGAATGTGGGAAATCTTTTACCCAAAAATCAGATCTTGCCCGACATCAGAAAATTCACACAGGGGAGAAGCCATTTTCATGCCAAGAATGTCAAAAAAAATTTACCCAAAAATCTGATCTTGCCCGACATCAGAGAATTCACACAGGAGAGAAGCCATTTTCATGCACTGA
This sequence comes from Bufo bufo, assembly GCF_905171765.1. Classification (NCBI taxonomy): domain Eukaryota; kingdom Metazoa; phylum Chordata; class Amphibia; order Anura; family Bufonidae; genus Bufo; species Bufo bufo. The sequence continues at coordinate 33,710,363 of NC_053390.1, read as the reverse complement.
ATGTGGAAAGTGTTTTAACCAAAAGTCAACTCTAATTTCACATCAAAGAAGACACTCTGAAAACACATTTCATGCCTCGAATGAGTCATAAACATACAATAACTCACACAAGAAAGCAACCATTTTTATTATAACCCTTTCCCTCATCTTGATATAACTGTATGTGGAACTGGGGGATAACATCCTGCACCTCAAAAGTCAAGCTAATTGTTGGATTAAAGGGAACCTGTTACCTGGATTTTGGGTATAGAGCTGAGGACATGGGTTGCCACATGGCCGCTAGCACATCCGCAATACCCAGTCCCCATAGCTCTGTGTGCTTTTATTGTGTAAAAAAAACGATTTGATACATATGCAAATTACCAGCGCTGGGATAAAGGAAATGGGGAACAATCAAGTAGCTAATACCTGTTCTGATGAGTGTATGTTCGGAGATGCTTCTCCGAACATAGCTAATACCTGTTCTGATGAGTGTATGTTCAGAGATGCTTCTCCGAACATACACTCATCAGAACAGGTATTAGCTATTTGATTGTGCCACATTTCCTTTATCCCAGCGCTGGTACTTTACTTTTACATTCAATATATATAATTTTGTGGATCGAGGCAGCCGCCATCCCTCAGGTACTTAGCAGCGGCTCTGTGGACTGTTTGTTCACAGAGAAAGGATAATCAAATTGTGATAGCGCAGGTACAACTATTATACTTTACATATGCAAATTAACCTGAGATTAGTCCTGTCCCTGACTCATCTCAGGTTAATTTGCATATGTATCAAATCGTTTTCTTTTACACAATAAAAGCACACAGAGCTATGGGGACTGGGTATTGCGGATGTGCTAGCGGCCATCTAGCAGCCCATGTCCTCAGCCCTATACACAAAATCCCGATGACAGGTTCCCTTTAAGAGATTATGAAAGCGGCTTATAATTATACTATTAGTCTAGTTTCACAGTAGCATTAAAACCGTCTGGCAGAGGAACAGCCGTCCAGAGTTCATTAAATCTGACATAGTCATAAAACAGCTGGAGCACCGTAAGGCTCCATTGACTATAATGCGACCTGGTACGGATCCGGACTGGTTCCGGCATAAGTGCCAGGATTCAGCTGGGCAAATAATGCAATCACGCTGGATAAAAGCCAGATCCGGTTATGCTGGATACGATGAACTCCGGCAGGCTGTTCCTTTGCCAGAACAGCCTGCCAGATGGATTTAATGCTAGTGTGAACCTAGCCTTACATTTAAAAGTAATTGTAAAACTTGCTATACAATCAAGGGTTAGTCAAACATTGTGCCTTATTGAGAGAAAATTGGCGTAAACCCCAGTTTATCAGTAGACATGTGCAGAACATCTGCATATTTTGCTTAACTTTTACTTGTTATCTTGTTTTTCTATTGGTGACAACATCCAAACCGCTCGACAACTACTGGAACCACCTGAAATTTGTCATAATAAGCCCTTCTATTATGTTTCTCAATAAATATGAGAAACTAGCTACATCACTTCAGATGTTTCTCTAACTGAAAACGGTGTGTCTGCATTCTTATTGTGTTCGTTGACCACTGTAATCTAGTCCAATAATCAGAATCTCTGGAGTAAACTCTTCACGGATGAGAGCAGGTTCGCACTGAGCACGTGATAGATGTGACAGAGTCTGGAGACGCCGTGGAGAACGTTCTGCTGCCTGCAACATCCTCCAGCGTGACCGGTTTGGCAGTGGGTCAGTAATGGTGTTGGGAGGCATTTGTTTGGAGGGCCGCACAGCCCTCCATGTGCTAGCCAGAGGTACCCTGACTGCCATTAGGTACCGGGATTAGATCCTTAGACCCATTGTGAGACCATATGCTGGTGCAGTGGGCCCTGAGTTCCTTCTGATGGATGACATTGCTAGGCCTCACACAGCGGCTGCCCCTTTATTAGTGACCTCCACAGTAGCCCGTCTCGTTAACAGTGATTTCCACAATAACTCGCCCCCTTAGCAGTGACCTCTACAGAGCTCTGTTTCCTTAAAATGTGACCTTCACAATACCCCGCCCCCTTAAATGGTTTCGGTCATCAGAAAAATGGGTATTTTTGGCCTACCCAAAACGGCGTTCTTCCAATTCCTTCAATTAAGACATGCATACCAAACGCAATTTCCAAGGAACATAGTAATTGCCGTCTCTCCTCCTGTGGTGAAACAATTACTAGAAGCCAGAGTTGCCAAAGGCCTGATAACCCAATTATATAAATACATTATTGACGCCACTACCCCCTCAAACCCTTTAGTTGTAAAGGGGAAGTGGGAAGAGGATGTGGGGACAATATCTCAAGACCAATGGAATGACATCCTGGCTTTAACTCCTAGTCTTACTTTGAATGAGTCTCAGAGATTATCTCAGTTATACCTGCTACACAGAGTGTATAGAACCCCCAAACTTCTATTCAAAATAGGTGTGAGACCGGACTCCACATGCCCTAGATGTGGTGCAACGGAAGCGACACTGCTTCACATGGTATGGAACTGCCGAAAGCTGGGAAGAGATACGGGAAATCATAGCTACAGCAACTCGGATACGATTGCCCAATGATCCCAGAGTCTGTGTGTTGGGTATACTGGATCCCAGTGGATTAAATGATAAATTATCCTTATGTATCCACAGATAGGGGAGGGGTTGGCGCCATCCTGGAGGAGACACAGTATGGGTAATTGTCCTATGTTTTGCTTTCAATTGAATCCTATATATGCACTTTAGTGGACAATCATGTCGGATTAACTGGGACCTGCGTCCACTGTATGTTTCCTCCAGTGATGTCGTTTTTTTAGCTCCTGTACCAATTCTTTTAACCATGTATGTATTTAATTGTGATTCATTTAATGTGATTTTTTGTAATAAAGAAGTTAATCAGTATTAGCGGTCTGGCATTTTCTATGTAGGTTATGTTGATTGACAGGGCCAACGGACGGTATCGTCCTCTGGCTGGTCCTGTCTGCTATCAAGATCTCGCGCCTGCGCCGTAACGGTATTCATTCGGCGCAGGCGCACTGAGAGGTGGACGCTCGCTCGGCCGCTCCATCCTCAATGCGCCTGCGCCGATGACGTCACATCTACACCCGGCGCAGGCGCATTGAGGATGGAGCGGCCGAGCGAGCGTCCGCCTCTCAGTGCGCCTGCGCCGACTGAATACCGTTACGGCGCAGGCGCGAGATCTTGATAGCAGACAGGACCAGCCAGAGGACGATCCCGCCCGCTGGCCCTGTCAATCAACATGCGGAGGGGGCGTCTTTAGGATAGGCGGATGCGGCTGCCACCAGCGAGTAGCCGCCCTATTTGCTGGTAGCAAGGTAATTTGCATATTTTAAAAGTACGTTTTTAACAAAATCTGCTGAACAGAAATGATTAATTTTCTGTTAACTTAGGTGGTTATAACCTCCTTTGGGAGATGTTTAAATAAATTACAATGAAGATGGGGTGGTGTAGTCATCTCTCTGCAAGATAATATTAGGGGGGGGAGTTGGGTGATAGTTAAATTTGTTATTTAACAAAATTTTTGTATTGCTCTGTATTATCATTGCATTTGATTTTTGTCCATGTTCATGACTGGCTGGATCCTGATCATTATGTGCAATGTGTACTTTATTTTAAATCAATAAAAATGGGTATTAACCTGGCTGACACTAGCGATGTACTAATGTCAGCTGAACATAACTATATTAGTCGCATGTCACTATGTGCTGCCGTTATTTAGAAAAAAAATGAACTTTTATAATATGCAAATGAGCCTCTAGGAGCGGGGGGGAAGGGGGGTGTTACTCCTGCTCCTAGAGGCTCCGTTCGCTTACCTCTTTCCACGCCCTTCTACACTTGATTGACAGGGCCAGGCAGCGTTGGTCTTCTGTCTGCCGGGGAAATCTCACGCCTACGCCGTCCCGTTCAGTATTCGGCGCAGTGAGGGAAGGAGGTTAGCCGGCTTCCTCACTGCAACGTATTCAGCGCAGGCGCAGTGGGGAAGCCAGCTGTCGTGAACGTCCTTCCCTCACTGTGCCGAATACTGAACAGGGCTGTGCAGGCGTGAGATTTCTCTGGCAGACAGGAGACCAACGCTGGCCTGGCCCTGTCAATCAAGTGTAGAAGGGCGTGGAAAGAGGTAAGCGAACGGAGCCCCTAGGAGCAGGAGCAACGCCCCCCCCCCTGCTCCTGGAGGCTTATTTGCATATTATAAAAGTTAATTTTTTTTCTAAATAACGGCGGCACATAGTGACATGCGACTAATATAGTTATGTGCAGCTGACATTAGCACATCGCTAATGGCAGCCAGGTTAATACCCATTTTTATGATGACAGAAACCCTTTAACTGTGACCTCTAGAGCACCCCACCCCTTAACACTGACCTCTATAGCGGACCGTCCCCTTAACTGACCTCCACAGTTCCCTGATCCCGTAAACAGAGACCTCCACAGTGCCCGTCCCTTTAATAGTGACATCCACAGCATCCCGTCCCCTTAACAGAGACTTCGACAGCATCCCGCCCCTTAACAGTGACCTCCACAGCAGACCGTCCCTTTAACAGTGACCTCCACAGCGGCTGCCACTTTATTAGTGACCTCCACAGTACCCCATCTCCTTAACATTGGCCTCTACAGCAATCTGCCCCTTAACACTGACCTCCATAGCGGACCGTCCCCTTAACAGTGACCTCTACAGCAGCCCGCCCCCTTAGCTGTGACCTCCACAGCAGCCTGCCCCTACGTCGGCCAGAGGTCCGGCTTTAGGCCAGACAGTCCGGCTTTCAGACCCCTGTCCTCCGTCCGGTGCAGGGCCTGGACGGACACAGGCATGTCCTTTTGAGCAGCTCACTCTCAGACAGCAGCACCGTGCTGTCTGAGTGCGAGCTGCAGGGAGAAAGTCACCCACTCCCCACCCCTGCAGCTGACAGAAGTTGATTTTTACCTTCATTTTTTCAATCACCGTCGACTGCGGAGGGGGAGGGGCGTGGTTTAACGGGACCTGGGGGTGGGGTTTTTAAGTCCGTCTTTTGAAGGTTGCCTGAATGCCCACCTTACCTGCCCCTGAACTGTGACCTCGACAGCACTCCGCTCCCTTAACAGTGTCATCCACAGCGCCCTGCCCCTTTAAAGCTGACCTACAGCAGTGAAGAAAAATGGCTGGAAACCCGGTGTAAAACTGTGTGTATGTGGAGACTAAGGACCTGCAAGCTTCTATTGGCTGATAAAGGACATGTGACCGTGTGTATGGCAGTTGGGATATGAAGAGAAAGACCTACAGGCTTCTTTTGGCTAATGTAGGTCATGTGATGTGCCATATTTGCATTTTTTGGGAATCTCTCAGGAACGGTACGTCCTAGAGAGCTGAGACCCGGTCTAAAACCTTCCCGGACACCTGATGTACCCGTGTGCCAAATTTCGTGATTGTAAATGCAATGGTGCGGATTCCTTTAGCGGACATACACACATACACTCAGCTTTATATATTAAATGGGATGCTCCTTGGAAGCCTCCACCACAGATTCCATTGTTTTTGATCGCATAATAAGGCCTCATGCACACGGCCGTTCCGTGCATTGGGGACCACAATTTGTGGTCCCAAATGCAAGGGCAACGTCTGTGCAGCGGCCGGGACGGATCGAGACCCATTCAACTTGAATGAGTCCGGGATCCGTCCGCACCGCAAAAAAATAGAACATGTTCTATTTTTTTGCGGTGCGGAAGTACTCCGTAGTGCTTCTGTGGGGTTCCGTGCCTCCGTTCCGCAGCTCCGGATTGCAGACCCATTCAAGCTGTTTGCGTCCCGCAATACGTCCACGGCCGGGCAACGACCACGTGCATTAGGCCTAACACAGCAGATTTGCCTTCGGGCTACTCCTAAGGGTGTTATCTGAGTGGTCCCCTGGTTTTCTTGCTTCCACCTCTCTATAGGTATTTGGTATTCGCTGCAGGATAAGCACAAGGCCGCTGCTTCTTGGAGTATTCTCCATTCAGTGACAGTTGACCCTAGCAGGTCAAAAACAGTTTATGTTTGCTATCTGGATGCTAGCATTATGGATGTGCACCTGTGACTTGGGATCAAATCAAAATTTTATTTAGCAAAGCAGTTGAATAGAATTTTTGAAAACTTCACTCATCTCTAGATGTCACATTACATTGTTCATATCTATGGTAATAACAGATGATATGACCGTAGAGGTGAGAGGTTCTGATCATGTCAAAGTGCAGAGCTGTGTGTGTAATGTATACAGTGCAGAGCTGTGTGCGTAATGTATACGGTGCAGAGCCGTGTGTGTAATGTATACGGTGCAGAGCTGTGTGTAATGTATACGGTGCAGAGCTGTGTGAGTAATGTATACGGTGCAGAGCCGTGTGTGTAATGTATACGGTGCAGAGCTGTGTGTAATGTATACGGTGCAGAGCTGTGTGTGTAATGTATACGTGCAGAGCTGTGTGCGTAATGTATACAGTGCAGAGCTGTGTGTGTAATGTATACAGTGCAGAGCTGTGTGTGTAATGTATACGTGCAGAGCTGTGTGCGTAATGTATACGGTGCAGAGCTGTGTGCGTAATGTATACGGTGCAGAGCTGTGTGCGTAATGTATACGGTGCAGAGCTGTGTGCGTAATGTATACGGTGCAGAGCTGTGTGCGTAATGTATACGGTGCAGAGCTGTGTGCGTAATGTATACTGTGCAGAGCTGTGTGCGTAATGTATACGGTGCAGAGCCGTGTGCGTAATGTATACGGTGCAGAGCCGTGTGCGTAATGTATACGGTGCAGAGCCGTGTGTGTAATGTATACGGTGCAGAGCCGTGTGTGAAATGTATACGGTGCAGAGCTGTGTGTGTAATGTATACGGTGCAGGGCTGTGTGTGTAATGTATACGGTGCAGAGCCGTGTGTGTAATGTATACGGTGCAGAGCTGTGTGTAATGTATACGGTGCAGGGCTGTGTGTGTAATGTATACGGTGCAGAGCTGTGTGTGTAATGTATACGGTGCAGGGCTGTGTGTGTAATGTATACGGTGCAGAGCCGTGTGTGTAATGTATACGGTGCAGAGCTGTGTGTAATGTATACGGTGCAGGGCTGTGTGTGTAATGTATACGGTGCAGAGCTGTGTGTGTAATGTATACGGTGCAGGGCTGTGTGTAATGTATACGGTGCAGGGCTGTGTGTGTAATGTATACGGTGCAGAGCCGTGTGTGTAATGTATACGGTGCAGAGCCGTGTGTGTAATGTATACGGTGCAGGGCTGTGTGTGTAATGTATACGGTGCAGAGCTGTGTGTGTAATGTATACGGTGCAGAGCTGTGTGTGTAATGTATACGGTGCAGGGCTGTGTGTGTAATGTATACGGTGCAGGGCTGTGTGTGTAATGTATACGGTGCAGAGCTGTGTGTGTAATGTATACGGTGCAGAGCTGTGTGTGTAATGTATACGGTGCAGAGCTGTGTGTGTAATGTATACGGTGCAGAGCTGTGTGTGTAATGTATACGGTGCAGAGCTGTGTGTGTAATGTATACGGTGCAGAGCTGTGTGTGGAGCAGTAGAGATGTGTATGTCTCAGGCGGCGCACACATCTCTATCACCTCATGAGGACACACTTCTTATTATCAAGGAAGATTTGAATCTCCTCAAACAGCACAGCCTGGTGCCTGACTCCGCCCACACATGGTAATGACATCACCAAAGGTCCTTAACCTGTTGGGGACACATGACGTACGTCATGTATAGTTCCGATCACCGTCGCGCGGCGGGCTGTGATCGGAACTGGGTGCCTGCTCAAATCATTGAGCAGGCACGCTGGGAAAATGCACGGGGGGTCCTGGGAACCCCCACCCGTGTCGGCGATTGCAGCAAACCGCAGGTCAATTCAGACCTGCGGTTTGCTGCGTTTCCAGGTCCGATAACCCGGAACAGGATGGTGATCGGTGGTGCGATAATACACCACTAATCACCATCCTGAGAGGTGATGGTGACATCACCTCTCAGGATCGGCTCTGATTGGCTACAGGGGCGGGCGGTTCAAATTATTGCAGCGCTCCTCTCCTCCTTTTGTGTCCGAAACTTGTGTGGGACCTTATGCACCCACTGCTAGATAAGGGTTACCACCTGTACGTGGATAACTTTTATACTAGTATCCCCTTGTTCAGGTCCCTTGCCGCCAGATCCACGTCCTCTTGTGGGACCGTGCGGAAAAATCAACGCAGCCTCCCTACCCTCCCCCTCCAGGTACCTATCCCCAGGGGTGAGACCTGTGCCCTTACCAGTGGAAACCTGTTGCTGGTCAGATATAAGGACAAATGGGATGTCCTTGTACTGTCCACAATTCACGGTAACGGCATCACCCCTGTCCCTGTGCGAGGTACTGCGGCAACGGTCCTCAAGCCTGTTTGTATCATCGACTACAATCGGTATATGGGAGGAGTTGATCTCTCTCACAAAGTCCTCACGCCATATAACGTCATGCGCAAAATCCGGGCATGGTACAAAAAAGTTGCGGTCTACTTGGTACAGGTTGCCTTGTACAACTCTTGTACTATCCCGGAGCGCTGGCAACACAGGGACATTCCTGCAGTCTATGAGGCAGTCCTCAAGGCCCTGATCTTTTCCGACCGGGAAAGAGCAGGCCGGAGTACCTCGGGAACTGGAGGCGCCCGGATCGTCCCTGGCCAACACTTTCCAAGAAGGGACGGACCCAAAAAAGGTGCAGAGTATGTCACAGGAGGGGGTTACAGAAGGACACGATCATCCGGGCCTCTGCATTATTGGTTGCTTTAAGGAGTACCACACTTCCATGGAGTACTACATTTATATCTCAGACTTGAGACACTAAAACATAAGAATCTGCTCTATAAAAATACCCCATGACCTAACCCCTCAGATGAACACGGTCAAAAAAATAAAATAAAAACGGCGCAAAAAAAATGTATTTTTTGGTCACCTTACTTCACAAATAGTGTAATAGCTAGCGATCAAAAAGTCATATGCCCCCTAAAATAGTGTCAATAAAACCGTCCTCTCATTCCGCAAAAAAATTAGCCCCTACCTAAGATAATCGGCTAAAAACTAAAAAAAAAAAATGACTCATGACTATGGAGATACTAAAATGTTTTTTTTTTTGTTTATAAAAGGATAATATAGTGTAAAACCTAAATACATTTTAAAAAAGTAGACATATTGGGTATCGCCGCGTCCGTAATAATCTGCTTTATAAAAATACCCCATGAGCTAACCCCTCAGATGAACACGGTCAAAAAAATAAAAATAAAAACAGTGCCAAAACAGCTATTTTTTGGCAAATTTTCCATTTTAAACTGTTTTTTCCAGTAACAAAGCAAGGGTTAACATCCAAACAAAACTTTATATTTATTGCCCTGATTCTGCAGTTTACAGAAACACCCCATATGTGGTTGTAAACTACTGTATGACCAAACGGCAGGGCGCAGAAGGAAAGGAACGCCGTATGGTTTCTGGAAGGCAGATTTTGATGGCCTTATTTTTTTGGCACCATGTCCCATTTGAAGAACTCCTGATGCACCCCTAGAGTAGAAACTCAATAAAACTGACCCCATCTAAGAAACTACACCCCTCACGGTATTCAAAACTGATTTTACAAATTTTATTTACCCTTTAGGTGTTACTCAACAGTTTATGGCAAATGGAGATGACATTTCAGAATTTCTATTTTTGGTAACCTTGCCTCACAAAAATTTAATATAGAGCAACCAAAAATCATATGTACCCTAAAAATAGTCCCAAAAAAACTGCCACCTTATCCCGCAGTTTCCAAAATGGGGTCACTTTTATGGAGTTTCTACTCTAGGGGTGCATCAGGGGGGCTTCAAATGGGACATGGTGTAAATAAACCAGTCCAGCAAAATCTGCCTTCCAAAAACCATACGGCGCTCCTTTCCCTCTACGCCCTACCGTGTGCCCGTACAGTAGTTTACGGACACATTTGGTGTTTTTCTGCAAACTATAGAATCGGGGCAATAAATATTGAGTTTTGTTTGACTGTTAACCCTTGCTTTGTTACTGGAAAAAATTTATTAAAATGGAAAATTAGCCCAAAAATTTAAAATCTTAAATTTCATCTCCATTTGCCAATAACTCTTGTGCAACACCTAAAGGGTGAACGACGTATGTAAAATCAGTTTTGAATACCTTGAGGGGTGTAGTTTCTTAGATGGGGTCACTTTTATGGCGTTTCTACTCTAGGGGTGCATCAGGGGGGCTTCAAATGGGACATGGTGTAAATAAACTAGTCTAGCAAAAGCTGCCTTCCAAAAACCACACGGCGCACCTCTCCCTCTACGCCCTGATTCCTGACTCCTCCAACACATGACTGATCACATGACCATGACAGGAGTACACAGTGACTTTGCTCCACTTTTTAGACAGATTCAGGGCACAGACACATTAGTAGATCTGATCCATGGTGGCCAATTATGCAGCAGTTTTCCTAAGAGAGGCAGATTACTACATTCCTCAAGTCGGAGATGATGAGAGTATTTATCAGAAAGGAGGTGATAACAGTTCTTGCTATGTTCACACTTTGGTACACTGAATTTTCCTTTTAGATTTACAGGCAGAAAATCCTAATGTAGTACAGCAGCATACCTCACAAGAGGGGTAATAGCGGCGGCGTGCACAGCAAATATTTTCATAGTAAGGCTACTTTCACATCTGCGCTTTCCCTTTCCACTATTGAGATCCGTCACAGGATAGCGGGGGGAAAACGCTTCCGTTTTGTCCCCATTGATTGTCAATGGGGACAAAACTGAACTGAAAGGAACGGAGCCACCAGAATGTATTTCCTTCCGTTTCATTGCGTTCCCATGACGCACACAAAAGCGTTCCTGAGTGCGTCCTGGGATGCAGAGCAAGACGGATCCGTCATGAAGCGGAAGCCTTTTTGCTGATTCACGACGGATCCAACAAAAACGCTGATATAAAAGTAGCCTAGCCCATGCCTAACTCTGTCCAGTGCATATCTATACACACCTCATCCTGCCCAGTCCCTTAATGCTCCCACATAGTAATTTTTCCCCCTTTGTGTCCTCTTACAGTAATGTGCCCACATTGTGCCCCCCCCCCCCATGTGGGAGCATTAAAGTAAAAAAATCCTGCGCTCCTCAGTATGCGGCCACACACTGTGCTTGCTGGGCTGTGTAGGAGGAGTAGAGGCTGATTCCTGGGCCGGCACGCTCCTCCTACACAGCCCAGCAGTGCGATGTGTGACCACATGGTGCCTGCTGGGGAGCAGCTGAGCTTAATGGTGAAGAGGGGAGCGGACGGCTCCTGCTTCACCATTACAAGCAACTGTAGGGCCAGAAGAGAAGCTAGGATTTCTTCATTAGGGACACATGAGGAAAGTTGGCTCTCCAGTAGACCCCATACCTTAAAGGGAACTTTATTTCGTTTTGTCATTTTGATAAAAAAAGCTCTTTTTCTGATATGCTAATGAAGCTCCAAGGTGCCCAGAGGGGCGTTTTTTCCCTCTCTGGAGCCCAGTACGCCCCCCCCCCCCCCTGCAATGGCCAGCCCGCCTTAATTTGAATCCCAAGAACGCCTCCTGATCCTGAAATAACCTCCCACAGCCCCGGCAAACGGTTCCGCCCCCTTGACACGTCATCTTCTACCTTCAAGAAATGCCCCGTTCTTCTTCCTGTAAATCTCGCGCAGGCGCAGTACTGCCTGCGGCCTGTGCGATCATCAAGCTCCTGAGGCAACAGCACTCAGATTACGTCACTGGGCTCGGCGCATGCCCAGTGAGACTTTTGAGGCTGTTGCCCTCAGGAGCTTGATGATCGCGCAGGCCGCAGGCAGTATATCATCTTATGGGATAAAACAAGACTTCACAGCCTTCTACAGATCATAGGGAATATCTCCATCTACCTTCTGATCCTGTGGAAGAAGAGGACTGGGACATCTCTCTGGTGTTCTTCTCTTACTGGATCTTCCTGTAGGAGACACATACAGTGACTGAATTCATTCTTTACATACAGATAATTAAGGACGGGTGTATTCAGTCCTGTTTATTACCTGGTGATGTGAGGGTCTGGTGGTCCTCCATCATGACATCCTCGTACAGATCCTTGTGTCCTTCTACATACTCCCACTCCTCCATGGAGAAATAGACAGTGACATCCTGACACCTTATAGGAACCTGACAACACAATGATACAGTCATCACCCAGACCCCTCCAGTGCTGTTACTGTATAACGTCCCAGCATTCCCAGCAGTGTCACCTCTCCAGTCAGCAGCTCAATCATCTTGTGGATGAGATCTAGGATCTTCTGTTCATTGATTTCCTCATGTATCAGGAGGTGAGGTGGAGGCCCTGTGATTGGGCTCAAGGTTCTTCCCCATCCTTCAGACACAGGAGCCTGACAGCGCTCACTAGAGGTCTTCTTCACCACTGTGTAATCCTGGATATATTATTAAACATCACTACAGACACTTCCTGAGTCGATCACCTCTCCAGTCATATCATCTGTTATTACCATAGATAAGAATGATGTAATGTGACATCATCAGAATCCCTCACCTCTCCAGTCATATCATCTGTTATTACTATAGATAAGAATGACGTAATGTGACATCATCAGAATCTCTCACCTCTCCAGTCATATCATCTGTTATTACCATAGATAAGAATGATGTAATGTGACATCATCAGAATCTCTCACCTCTCCGGTGATCCAGAAGAGTATCTCTAAGGTGAAATTTAATATTCTCTCTGACATCTTGTCTCCATCACCATCCATCCTTGGTCGGTCAATCAGCAAAATTATTTTATTCAGAACATATCGACTGAGACAATTCTACATTGTAGGAAACAAAATGGAAAGAAGAAGAAACATGTAAAAAACACACAATATTTAATGTAAAAACACATGCGGTGTAGACGGGGGAAACATTTGAGGAGATATTTGTCACGAATGAAAGTGGGGGAAACCCTCAACCGTGCGATGTTAAAGGATAATGGAAGCTGCTAGGCCAGGACCACAGGATCAGGGAGCAGGTCACCTCCTATTGCGTCCCTAATGCTGACTCTGACTCCTATCCGTATGAGCCAACCCAGATGGTAGGAGGGCTCATACTCCGTAACCTAGGGTCCCTACTAGCCCTAAGGAAATCCCTGGACTCAGGAGCAGGGTAAGACGACCTGTTCCTCCTAGACACGGACGAACAGGTGTCTAACTGGCCAAGCTGCAAGGAAGGGAGTACATATACAGCCTATGGATAGGGCAGGTGAGTGAAACCACTTCCACACCTACCTGCCACAGACACACTGACTGGATCCCGTGCTCAAAAGCTGATGTCCACAGCAAACATAAAAAGGACACAGCACACACACATAAACACACAGGAAACCAGATCCATAGCTGCAATGAGGATAGACACCACACAAACATAAACATAACATCACGACGTGTCTTTTATGACCACAAGGGTGGCCCTCACTGGAAGATGGTATAAGGATACCAGGAGGATAACATGCCTGGAGTACCCCACAGCTACAGACTTCCAGCAGAGGCTAAATAGCCCAAGTAGCCACACCCACACAGACACACACTGGGAAGGGAGTTAACCCTTCCAACACCAGACTAGGTAAGGTAACCACTTAAAGGGGAAGTGAACATACAACTAAATCCCGTGCACACCAAACAAACAAAGTGCACACATAAAACTACACATTGCCAGAGGCAAGCGCATGCATAGACAGCGAGCCGCCTAGCCACCAGCTCCGGCTGCTCCACTGCCAAGAACCTTATGTTGCCAGCGGCAACCACACGTGAGGCAACATACTAGCAGCCCTCACCTGGTTGAGAACAATACCAGACCGCGGGCAACTGCATGCGTCACAAGGAGTCACGACCATGACCATGGTCGTGACAATATTACAGTGTAGATGTTATAGACTATTTCTTCCTCGCTTCTCCACATTGGTACTGACAGCAGGGTTTCGCTGCCTCCCAAAGACAGCAAACAACATGGAAGAAAACAATAAAAAGCTTCTCCCCTATAGCTGATCCACTTGATTCCTGTCCCTTAAGATGCATGAAAGACGTTCCTACCAGTGATCCTTAGCAGGAACTTCTGTATTGCACATTCTGTCTTCTTCCCTGGTGTCTTACTTGGAGGCCTGAGCATACAATGAGGGTTTCTGGTGATAGCGATAACCTCCCTCCTTATTCTGGTCATAAATCCTTCTGGAAGAAGGCAGCCTTGGGCTGTGGCACCAGTACTGGTAAGATTGCTGGCTAGGATCAGGATCAGAATGTTACAAACTGGGAATCCCTGTGGGCACGGGACTCCCGCGGCTCCAATGGTTCCAGTATGATGTGTGACACTGTGTGTCTCTGCCATTAGAGGGAACTGGAGGAGTATTAATAAAGGTCTGATCCAGGTTCCACCCTGTCAGGTATTAATGATTGATGGCAGACTCATACTATGTGTAACGCCCCAGAGTGCCGTTACCACCTTTGCGCCTTGCTACTGTCTCCTATGGTTAACCTAATGTCATTACATGTATTTATTGCAGGACTGTCACAATGTGAATATCTATTTCCATGCAACTGTTTGTGTTCAAGTGTAATGTGCCTGGTTTACCAGCAGGTGGCAGCATAAATGGCAGAGCTATTTTACCTAGAATGGAACCCTTCTTTCCATTCTAGCTCTCTCTAAGAGAGGGAGGGACTAGTTAGTGAGAGGTCTGAGCTCTGAGCTTCAACCTCCTTATCCAGCTGAGCTGAAGGTGCTCAAGCTGGCCCAGACAGGGCTCATCCAGCAGGGATGGGCTCTTGCTTGCTTCCCCAAGCAGGGGGTACTCTCCACTGACCTCTCACTAACTAGTCCCTCCCTCTCTTTAGCAGTTTAGGGGCTCATTTTTAACTCCTCACTACAGAAAAGATCTAAGTCCCTTATGGCGTTCTGGAAGGAGGCTCGCCATGCCCTGTAGTTCTCAGGGCGATCAGTGAACTTTATAAGTGAACTTTGGTAACCAGCTCCCGTTTAGCAAAGTCCATGGCGGCCTAGGTAGTGCCAATACTACCGGTGTGTTGTTGTTATGCTGTGTGTGTGGTGTATCACTATATCTTTTAGGCGTTTCTGGCTTAGGGAAGTCTGTATAATACCGTTCTGATGCGAAGGTTGTCCCTTTAAGTTGAAGCGAAGGTTGTAGCTTCTGTTCTGTAGGGTGGTAGTTGTGGTCAGCATCGATTTGTCGCATACCGTCCTGCTTGAGGTATACCGTCCTGCTGTGGTTCAAAGTTGGATCTTTGGCACTCTGCATAAGCTGTCCGATATTCTGGATCATAGTCATCTTCTGTCTTGGGATGCTGATGGACATATTCTGAGACACGCTGTGTTGGATCTTGTTCATCTAGGTCTGGCCCCAGTACTTGGCTGTGTTTCTCGGATTCAGGGAACTCCAAGGCTTCTAGGAACTCTGCTTTGGCTACTGCGAGTTATTCCAGTGACACTTGCAGGCATGCTGTCTCTTCTTCCAGTGCCGCTTGCAGGCGTGCTCTCTCTTCTTCCAGTAATGCTCTCTCTTTTTCCCTTAACGCTCTCTCTTTCTTTAGTTGCATCTCTTGTGCAGCAAAGGAAGACCTTACTTTTGCAGCCTCAGCTTCTGCATGGGCGAGAGCAGCCTTTTCTTTTATTGAGGACTTGCTAGAGCAGCTTGCTCGTGACCTTTACAGTCCACTGGGTAAATGTGGTTCCTGCCCAGCCACCCCAGCAACTTGGCCAGGGACGGATTGGCCATAGACCTTACAGGGAAATTTCTCGGTGGGCCGATACCCAGGGGGTCACCTGGACCCTCCTCACAGCTGGCCAGTGGAAGTTTTTGGGGATGTATTATGTGCTGCTGGGGCAGTATTTGATGATGCACTGTGGTATTTGGCTCTGTTGGGGTGGTATAAAGTGCCACAATATAGTATTGCTGACTACAAAACGGAGCAACTTTTAGTATTTTTTCCAGGGCCACTTTAAGTTCCCAGTCCGCCCCTGGTGACGGCACTGCCGCCTCCGCGTTCTCAAGCTGAACATCCTGCGCCAATGTCCTCCTCTTCAGTCTTGTCCTTAGCCTCCACCTATGCAAAGCACGGCGGTGTCATGCTGTTCTGCACCTGGTTTGCCTGGGTATAGTCACGGGGGGGGGGGGTAGGGTTGGACGATATCAAAAATATTCCCACGATAACGATATTAAGAAATTTATCGCGATAACGATATATATCGCGATAAATGCCCATTTAGAAGAAAAAAAACACTTGGGGCCACAAGGAGACATTATACTGTATGGGGGCAGCCACAAGGAGACATTATACTGTATGGGGTAGCCACAAGGAGAAGTTACACTGTATGGGGGGCACCAAGAAGACGTTACACTGTATGGGGGGGGGGCACAAGGAGACGTTACACTGTATGGGGGCAGCCGGGCAGCCACAAGGAGACGTTACACTGTATGGGGGGCAACAAGAAGACGTTACACTGTATGGGGGGGGGGCACAAGGAGACGTTACACTGTATGGGGGCAGCCGGGCAGCCACAAGGAGACGTTATACTGTATGGGGGCAGCCACAAGGAGATGTACACTGTATGGGGCAGCCACAAGCAGACGTTACACTGTATGGGGGCAGCTGGGCAGCCACAAGGAGACGTTATACTGTATGGGGGCAGCCACAAGGAGACGTTATACTGTATGGGGGCAGCCACAAGGAGACATTATACTGTATGGGGGCAGCCACAAGGAGATGTTATACTCTATGGGGGCAGCCACAAGGAGACGTTATACTGTATGGGGGCAGCCACAAGGAGACGTTATACTGTATGGGGCAGCCACAAGGAGACGTTATACTGTATGGGGGCAGCCACAAGGAGACATTATACTGTATGGGGGCAGCCACAAGGAGACGTTACACTGTATGGGGGCAGCCACAAGGAGACATTACACTGTATGGGGGCAGCCACAAGGAGACATTACACTGTATGGGGGCAGCCACAAGGAGACATTACACTGTATGGGGGCAGACGGGCAGTTCCCCAGCCTCTGATCAGCCCCCCCAGCCTCTGATCAGCCCCTCATGTGCCTCCCAGCCTCTCCCTCTTATCAGCCCCCTCTGGTAACCCCCCCCCCTAGTATTAATCATTGGTGGCAGTGGCCACAGGGTCCCCCTCCCCATCATTGGTGGCAGTGCCTCTTCCCCCCAGTATTAATCATTGCTGGCAGTCGCCACCTGGTCTCCACCCCCCATCATTGGTGGCAGTGGGCAGTGCGCCCCGCCCCCCAGTATTAATCATTGGTGGCAGTGGCCACAGGGTCCCCCTCCCATCATTGGTGGCAGTGGGCCCCCCCTCCCCAGTATTAATCATTGGAGGCCACAGGGTCATCCCCCCATCATTGGTGGCAGTGGGCCCCCCTCCTTCCCCAGTATTAATCATTGGAAGCCACAGGGTCTTCCCCCCCATCATCGGTGGCAGTCGGCCCCCCCTCCTCCCTCCCTCCCCAGTATTAATCATTGGAGGCCACAGGGTCTTCCCCCGATCATCGGTGGCAGTCGGCCCCCCCTCCTCCCTCCCTCCCTCCCCAGTATTAATCATTGGAGGCCACAGGGTCGTCCCCCCATCATTGGTGGCAGTGGGCCCGGGCCCGGGCCCCCCCTTCCTTCCCCAGTATTAATCATTGGAGGCCACAGGGTCGTCCCCCCATCATTGGTGGCAGTGGGCCCCCCCTCCTCTCTCCCTCCCCAGTATTAATCATTGGAGGCCACAGGGTCGTCGTCCCCATCATTGGTGGCAGTTTGCAGTTCCGATCGGAGTCCCAGCAGTGTAATGCTGGGGCTCCGATCGGTTACCATGGTAGCCAAGACGCTACTAAGGCTCTGGCTGCCATGGTATGTTAGTGAGCAGCATTATACTCACGTGCGTCGTGGCCGCCGGGCGCTCCTTCTTCTGTCTGTGCGGCGCATTGCTAAGGCTTATAGCATTAGCAATGCGCCGCACAGACCTATGAGAAGAAGGAGCGCCTGGCGGCCACGACGCACGTGAGTATAATGCTGCTCACTAACATACCATGGCAGCCAGGGCTCCAGTAGCGTCCTGGCTACCATGGTAACTGATCGGAGCCCCAGCATTACACTGCTGGGACTCCGATCGGAACTGAAAACTGCCACCAATGATGGGCGGACGACCCTGTGGCCTCCAATGATTAATACTGGGGAGGGAGGGAGGAGGGGGGCACTGCCCACATTCCCGACACCCGACCTCTGAGAGGACGCTGTGATCACCTGAGGGGTTAATTGCGTGGATCACAGCGTCCTCTCAGAGGTCGGGTGCAGGAAATGCGAGTCACAGAATTCCTTCCCTCCCCCACGCTGGCCGAACTGCTGAGAGAGCCGCCGCAAGCGGCCAGCAGGTATCGGGGGCATTTGCACGAGTACAAGTACTCTGCAAATGTCCCGTATCGGTTCATGCTGGGGCGGGCGGCCGCAGATTTAGAAGCGGTCAGCGCCCATGACCGCTTCTATGACGTCACGAAATACCGCGGTATTAACGAAACGGCGATATCGCCATATCGCCGTTTTTTTAATACCGCGGTATATCGTGATACCGGTATATCGCTCAACCCTAGGGGGGGGGGGGAGACTGCTCCGCGTCCTTCAATAGGAAATAGAATCCTGTCTCTCTCCTTGCCAACTGAAAATCAGAAACCATGGTCACCGACAACGGGTAGGCACTGCATCAACGAGGGCTGATCCATGGTGCACGTCTTTAATCTGTTTATAAATCAGTTCCTGAAGTCTGGCCAGGAAACTGTGCATGCACTTCAGCCACTCTTACACTGCAAAACACACCCTTCTTGAGCTGCAAAGGCAGAATAGCGTTCTCCAACCCGTTGGAACTCTGTCCTCCACATGTTGGACCAACTATATGAGCAGAAGAAGGCTGTAAATGATTTCTTGATGATGCAGGCAGACAGGAGCACTACCCTGTGTAACTTCGACATTAGCCAGTGGCAGCTCATGCATGACACCTGCCGTTTGCTCAGGTCCTTTGAGGAGGCCACTTTATTTTTCAGTTAACAGGACTATGGGATGAACTATGTCATTCCACTCCTTCATGGCTGTCCAGGGGACAGGAGACATGGTGCCTACATTTCACGGCCACTTGAGCCCTGTGGGGGCTGAACTGGGGGAGGAGGACATTCATGCACAAGCAATGCATACAGAAATGGGTGGTTTTTCTGCACAAGTGACAGGAGAGGAGTATGAGGAGCTAGAGGGTGATGAGGAAGACCAGACTGATGACCCCAACACACCGTGGCAGTATGCAGTGGAGATGGAGGCAGGGAGTTCCTCCGAGTCCCTTGTGCAAATGGCCAGATGCGTGCTGAGTTTCTTGCGTAGTGACAGCCGTATTATCACCATTCGCCAGAGGGATGACTACTGGCTCTTCACCATGTTAGACCCTTGATACCGCTCCAAAATGGGGGCCTTTTTTCCACCCGCCAAGAGGGAGGATAAACTCAACTACTATCGAGACATCCTATATAGTCAGTTGGCTGCTGCCTATGTGTGCCATTGCCCATCCTCATGAAGGTCTGACCAAGGGGGCTCTCAGCATTCACTTTCCACTGCCATGGCCGCTGGTGGGTGGTGGGCGGGGGGTGCAGGAGCAGCACCAGCTCCATCAGTAGCAACTTAAGTCTGAAGAAAAGTGCTCATTAGAGACTCCAGACTTAAGTTGTTACTTGAGTTATTTGGTCAGTTTTGGCCCCGTAGCTGACTAAATAAGTGAAATATGAAGTGATTTTAAAAGTGACGCCTGTCATACTGAAGCACAGTAACTTTCACTACCACAGCAGACTAGCTATGCATGTTTCTTCAATACACAGTCTTGTACACCACTATACAGGCTCTCTGCAGCCAGGAAATAGCTGATTTTTAACGTGCTTTGTCATGAATAAATTCGGATTGAATTTAATTTTTTGTGAAAATTCGGTGGATCATCCAAATCAAATTTTTTATTCTACTGAAGAGGTGTTTGAGGTCACTGTCCTGTTGCAAAACAAATTAAGTTCCTACTAAGCAAACACCAGATGGCATGGCATGGAATGCTGTGGTAGCCACGCTGGTTGAAGGAGTTATCCAACCCCAAAAATGCCCAGGCCCCTCACACAGATTATACTTACCTCGCTCACCGGCACCCGCGTCGCTTCTGCTGCCAGCACGTCACCCATGATGCTAGGAAGGCTTGTTCACGCTGCAGCCTGCTATTGGCTGACCCAACCCACACTCCCGGCACTGAATGTTTTGATCCGCACAAAGGGGAGATGAAGTGGTGGCCGTGTGGGCAGCAGAAGCGATGCGGGTGCCGGGGAGCGAGGTAAGTACAATCTGTGTGTGGGGGCCCGGGTATTTTGGAGGGCCTTTTTGGGGTTTGATAACCCCTTTAAGTGTGGCTTGAATTTTGGATAAATCACCAACATCACAAAATCCAATTTATTCGTAAAAGTTTATATTAAAAAAAGAGAGACCCAATTAGAAAGTTATATGGACCATACCTCCTAAAAATAAACATTTAACATGTGCGGAGTTCATATATACAACTAGTTATATGCACATATCCTTATAAAATTACCAGAACTAGAAACACCAAAAATCTGGGTTTAAGCTAAAAAGTAACAACATAAAATACAGGGATTACACTCCTTGAAAAGTAAGTGCACCCCAAGAACCTATATTTCCTGAAAGCAGACAACCTGATAATTGCAGTTGCATTGACCAACTGTTGGCAACCATATCCGCCTTCATTCAACTTACATTGCAAAAAAAAAATGCATCAGCATAAACAAACTCACATCCAAGCAGAAGTTTATACATAAACATAAATATAAGGTAAATGTAAATGTAATATATTAAGCTGTGCAAATCTCATATATATCTGTTTAACTGATACTCCGATGCCTCCACCCAGTGCCAGTCACTACTCCGATGTCTCCGCCCTGTGCCAGTCACTACTCCGATGTCTCCGTCCTGTGCCAGTCAATACTCCGATGTCTCCACCCTGTGCCAGTCACTACTCCAATGTCTCCGCCCTATGTCAGTCACTACTCCGATGTTTCTGCCCTGTGCCAGTTACTACTCCGATGTCTCCGCTCTGTGCCATTCACTACTCTGATGTGTCCACCCTGTGCCAGTCACTACTCCGATGTATCCACCCTGTGCCAGTCACTACTCCGGTGTCTCCGCCCTGAGTCAGTCACTATTCCGATGTCTCCGACCTGTGCCAGCCTCTACTCCGATGTCTCCGCCCTGTTCCAGTCACTACTCCGATGTATCCACCCTGTGCCAGTCACTACTCTGATGTCTCCGTCCTGTGCCAGTCACTACTCTGATGTTTCCATCCTGTGCCAGTCACTACTCCGATGTCTCCACCCTGTGCCAGTCACTACTCCAATGTCTCCGCCCTGTGCCAGTCACTACTCCGATGTTTCTGCCCTGTGCCAATCACTACTCCGATGTTTCTGCCCTGTGCCAGCCTCTACTCCGATGTCTCCGCCCTGTTCCAGTCACTACTCCGATGTATCCACCCTGTGCCAGTCACTACTCTGATGTCTCCGTCCTGTGCCAGCCACTACTCTGATGTTTCCATCCTGTGCCAGTCACTACTCCGATGTCTCCACCCTGTGCCAGTCACTACTCCAATGTCTCCGCCCTGTGCCAGTCACTACTCCGATGTTTCTGCCCTGTGCCAATCACTACTCCGATGTTTCTGCCCTGTGCCAGTCACTACTCCGATGTATCCACCCTCTGCCAGTCACTACTCCGATGTATCCACCCTGTGCCAGTCACTACTCCGATGTCTCCGCCCCTGCCAGTCACTACTCCGATGTCTCCACCCTGTGCCAGTCACTACTCCAATGTCTCCGCCCTGTGCCAGTCACTACTCCGATGTTTCTGCCCTGTGCCAATCACTACTCCGATGTTTCTGCCCTGTGCCAGTCACTACTCCGATGTCTCCGCTCTGTGCCATTCACTACTCTGATGTGTCCACCCTGTGCCAGTCACTACTCCGATGTCTCCGCTCTGTGCCATTCACTACTCTGATGTGTCCACCCTGTGCCAGTCACTACTCCGATGTCTCCGCCCTGTGCCAGTCATTATACTGGTTGCTCAAACAGTACAGGATTCAATTTTAAACCTCTCGTTCTCCGCCACAAAGCTCTCCACCGTGTTGCAACCCCTACATCTCTTCCATCTTCTCTGTCTACCACCCTACCCAAGCTTTACGCTCTGCAAATGATTTACGACTAACACCCACCATAATCCGAACCTCTTACTCCCGTCTTCAAGACTTCTCCTGAGCTACACCGGTTCTTTGGAATGCCCTACTCCCAAAAAGTTGGTTAATTCTTAAAATCCACAGTTTTAGGTGCTCCCTCAAAACACATATCTTTTAGGTTAGTGTCATAAATATGATGTGGGGGTGCAAACTTGTAGTAACCATCTTAGAATTATATGTGCTGTGCGTCTGTTGTATAAGGTGTGATTTCTGAAGAAGAGAAGGGTCTTTCACCAAATGGCTGAGTGCATTGAGGCCTCCATTCTATCCCAGGGTGGAGTCGGGCAGACTGGGCCCCTGCCATCTACAAGAGGTGCAAATGGAAAGTTCTCCTCCTTCCTGTTGTATCTAACACCTCTGGCTGCCAGATACAAAAAAAAAAAGAAGCATCTGCTCCCCCTGATAAACCGGATTCTGGAGGAAGGGAACTCATTTTGGAGGGAGATTTAAAAAGTTTAATACAAAGACATTTCAATATTCAATGCTCCCCCCAATGGAAGAACTGGTATTTGTTTGTTTTAAAATTTTTATTTAGTTTTTTTACGAAGCATAACAGAGAAAACGCCAAAGCACCCAAATATAGGCTACTTTGTTAATAAAGTCAATATACCATAGGTTGATACAAAGTAGATGAAAGTATCATAGTGAAATATCATAGTATACTGTGCTATTAGATGCAATAACAGATCCGATATGTATGTATGAGATCTAATATACTTTTCCATCTGGGAAGAACTGGTATTTGGTTAGTCAATGACTGGGTCGACCAGAAACTGGAAACCAATCCTGGTTCTATTAAAATGGTGCATGGACATATTCTAGGGGTTACACCGTGTGGGAGTCACAGCCAAGCTGACGGGTAGCCATTTCCTCCTCTTCTCCCGGGGGCAGTAAGTTCTTATAACTGGATCTTCTCCCATTTATTTTACTCTTACTGTTTTGTACATCATTTTCATTTTGTCTCATTTTACATATGTTTTGTAAGCACTGCACTATTAGTACAATATATGCTTAAAGGGGTTATCCCATGACTAATGTAAAAAATGAAAAGCAGACATCATATAGCACACGACAACCTCTTTTTTTTTTTTTTTACAAAGCAAGAACCAGCCCTGTACCTCACATGGATCCAAAGATCTCTACATTCATTGCTTTGCTAGATTTATTATAAGCTGAAAGCTCAGGGGGAGTGTATTTTCTGCTGTAGCTGAGGGGGCGTGTCTCAGCTCTCCCTATCACAGCTTAGGAGGCAGTTGAAGGATGAAACTGAGCATGTGCGACCTTCTCAGTGACCCGGACAAAGAAATAAGCAAAAAAAAAAAAAACATACAGCATACATTTTATTGAATAACTCAGTGGCTATGCTAAATTTTGAATTACATACCATTACAAATAGCAGATCCAGGTGCTGGTTTGAAACTGTAGAATATTTTTCATGAGGCAACCCCTTTAATGTGGCCCTGAGAAATTCTGCCTGAGTCCTGATCATCTGGTGAAGACAATTTTGTTCTCTGCTTAGCTAAACTCCTGGTTGTAGGTCAGCCAGCCTGAGCGATAACCTATGTACTAAGGGTATGATAAGATCTGTAGCACCATGGGAAGAGACTAGCTGGCTGCAGGTCTGCCTCTGAGGCTTTGGATCCTCAGCATGCAGCTGCCATGCATTTGGGCAGTGTCACATATGGGAAGCCTGGTACTAGGTGATGCCATTTTGTTCACATTAATGGGTTGGGAGAAAAGAATCAATTAGGCATTTTGGAATCTCAATAAGGTGGTCAGGAGTAGGTGACTCTTACAGTGAAAAGAGTTGCTGAGGTAGTTGCTGGAGGTAAGTGGTGTGTAACGGAGATCCACTAACTGGTTGGACAGATTTTGAGGTCACCATCCTGTGTGAATTTTTTCATGTTCAGCAAACCATGCTTTACTTAAGAAAAGTTTCTCACATTCTGAACATGAAAATGGCTGCTCCGTATGTGAATTTTTTCATGCTGAAGAAGAGCTGCTTTTAAAGTAAAACATTTTCCACATTCTGAACATGAATATGGCTTCTCCCCTGTGTGTTTTATCTGATGTCTAACAAGATCACATTTCTTGGTAAAACAATTCCCACATTCTGAACATGAAAATGGCTTCTCCCCTGTGTGAGTTATCTGATGTCTAACAAGATCTGATTTCTTGGTAAAACATTTCCCACATTCTGAACATGAAAATGGCTTCTCCCCTGTGTGACTTATCTGATGTCTAACAAGATCTGTTTTCTTGGTAAAACATTTCCCACATTCTGAACATGAAAATGGCTTCTCCCCTGTGTGAGTTCTCTGATGTCTAACAAGATCTAATTTCTTGGTAAAACATTTTCCACATTCTGAACATGAAAATGGCTTCTCCCCTGTGTGACTTCTGTAATGTTCGACAAGATTTCCTTTATGACTAAAACATTTGCCACATTCTGAACATGAAAATGGCTTCTCCCCTGTGTGAACTCTCTGATGTTCGACTAGATTTCCTTTATAACTAAAACATTTCCCACATTCTGAACATGAAAATGGCTTCTCCCCTGTGTGAGTTATCTGATGTCTAACGACATCTGATTTCTTGCTAAAACATTTGCCACATTCTGAACACGAAAATGGCTTCTCTCCTGTGTGACTTCTGCCATGTATGATGAGATTTGATTTCCAATTATAACATTTCCCACATTCTGAACATGAAAATGACTTCTTCTTCAATTGTGTTCTTTGATGTACAAGATCCCTTCGGTGACTTGTATTTTGCTTAACAGTCGGTGATGAATCAGAAGATAGAAGATGTTGAAAAGGATCATATGATAGATCTTTACTGTGAAGAGCTGAGGGTGTATATGAGATGTAGACATGCTGTTCATATGTGTTTTGTGTGATACCATGATGATTTGCTTTAAAATCTGAAGATATCAGATGTGCCTCTGAGCTCCTGGTACAGTTATCTGCTGAGGATAAAACTGGTTTTATTATTTTTGAATACAACAAAAAATGATATTGATATTTTAGAATAATTCTTCAATATTAAAATTCCCATAACACAAAATTATGAATTGACTAAAGGTGGCCATACACATTAAATTAAAGGGGTTGTTTCACTTCAACAAAGGGTATTTATAATGTAGACAAAGTTAATCAAGGCACTTACTAATTTATTCCCTTCTTTGCTGGCTACATTCATTTTTCCAACGCACTATACCCTGCTTGTATCCAGGGAATATGACCACCCTGCAAGCCCTGCTTGCACACTATAGTAAAAGCACCAACATTTTTTCCTATAGTGTGCAAGCATGACCAGCGCTGCTGGATTTCAGGGTGGTCGTAACCCCTGGAAACAAGCAGTGTATAATACAATGGACAAGCACAATACATTAGTAAGTGCTTTGTATTAACTTTCTCTACATGATAAATGCCATTTGATGAAGGGAGACAACCTCTTTAACCCGTTCGTTACCAGCGCCATACATGTACGGCGCTGGAGCGATGTGCGAACATGGCCAGCAGATCTCTGCTGTTTCACACAGCAGAGACCTGCAGCTAATTACCGTGACCGGCAATAATGCCGATCGCGGTAATTAAGTGCTTCAGATGCTGTGATCAATTGAGATCACGGCACCTAAATGCACAAAAACCAGTGCCCCGTGTGGCCAATTTGGGCATCAGTACTTGCTCTGAACACTCTCAGCTTTGCTGATAAGGCTGAAAGTGTTCATGCTGCAATTCTTATTTTGGCCACCAGATGGCAGGCCAGCATAAGAAATTAGCAAAGTTGACTGTAAATGGCAAATATAAAATTCCTGATAAACCAAATTAAAAATTAAAAAAATATAATTATTAAACTCATATATGAGGCACAAAATGATCACAAAATTTTTTTGTAAAAAATATATACATAAAAAAAAATATAAGTTTAAATCACCCCCCTTTCCGTATAATTAAAAAATAAATACCTAAATAACAATATAACAATATATATATAAACATCATGGGTATCACTGCGACTGAAAAAGCCCATACAAAAAAATATTCTAATATGGCGAACGGCGTAACGGAAAATAGGGTCAAAATGGACGATTTGCCGTTTTTTCATTGCTTCTCTTAGTCAATTTTTTTAAAATAAAATATGATCAAAAAGTCAAACAAACTTGTCCTGCAAAAAATAAGCCCTCATACAGCTATGTGACCAGAAATATTAAAAAGTTATGGCTCACGGAAAATAGGGAAGAAAAATGAAAATGAAAAACGAAAAAAAAACTCCAGTAGCCAAAGGGTTAACCAGTTCCCAACCAGCAATAGACTATAAACGTCCTGCTGTTCGGGACTTCTCTCTTAATGGACATTCTGGAACATCCGTTCAGAGATTGCAGCTGCACGCTAATCGTGCAGCTGCTGAGCGGGGCCCCGTTGTCCGCGACAGCAGGGCACCCCATAGAGTAGGCAGAGACCGTTCCACAGTGTCCTTGCCTTCTGGATTGCTGTATAAACAACGCTGAATGAGCTTATATACTGCGTGTACTTCATGTCTCCTCATGGACTCCATTCCTACAGACATTCAGCTGAAGATCTTATTAAACTGTATTCAGGATCATAATTCCTGACAAGAAGAACAGAGAGGAGGATGAGGCAGCTCTTTAGACCAGTGCTCTGAGGTAACCTGTCCTGCTGTGTGATTAGGACAGGTTTTGTGTGTACTAATAGGACGGCGGCCATTTTATTTCTCCTAATGATTGTTCTCTAGACAAAACAAGCCATTATAAATAATGAAAAGTATTTGGAAATATATTTATAATAAAGTAATGTTTAAACCCTTCCCGACTGCCATACGGCTATATACGTGCTATCTGCACATACCCCCTGCAGATAGCACATATATAAACGTTATGGCACCTCTTTAATCCAAGCACTGCAAAGCTCTTTGATTAAAGCTTCTGCCCCTGCACTGCTGATGTTATGGACAGTGTAGATTCCAGTAATGCCGGCAAGGGACCAATTGGTCCCTTGCTGTTGATCGCTCCGATTGGTTAGTCTGTGCAGACTAACCAATCGGATTGCCGCAGTGTAAGAGTGCTGATTTCAGGCTCTGATCTGCACTCTGCAGATCAGAGCCTGAAATCAGGTACCATATCCTCCGTGCCCCCAATCTGTGAGCCCCCTTCCCCGATCCGTGCCCCCTTCTGTGCGCCCTGCCTCCAGCTTTGCCGGCTGTGCACTGTGTATGTGCCGGCAACTGTGCCTGCCTGCCCCCATCCATGTCCCCAGCCCTCATCTGTGCCCCCTTGTGCGGTGCCCCTGCTGTATCTGATGGTGGCGGCTTTTTTCCTGAGCCGCCACCATCAGCAGCAAGTGCAGCGGCATCAAGGGGTTAACAGAGGGAGGGGGCTCCCTCTCTCAACCATTGGGCTGCCGCGCTGCGATGGCAGAGGCCTGATGGTTGCCATGGCAACCGGATGCCTTGCAAAGGCGTCCAATGTTGCCACCTATCAGTGGAAAACTGATAGTATTATACTTTGCAATGCAAGAGCATTGCAAAGTATAGTACAGCCATCAGCCCCACTGGATCTTCAAGATCCAAGTGGGACTTGCTAAAAAAAAAAAAAAATTATAATAATAAAAAGCACTCAAAAAACCATAAAGACCCCAAAATTGTACCAATAAAAATTACAGCCCATCCTGAAAAAAAAAACAAGCTTTCACGCAGCTACATTGATGGAAAAATCTAAAAGTTTAATAAAAAGTGATTTTATGATATAAAAGTGGTAGAACATGAATAAAAAAATTAAAAATTTGGTATCGCCAGAACCGTATCCACCTACAACCATCAAGTATACCACATGGAGAACCCTATAAAAACTTTAAAAAAAAAATTAAAATTTAATAAATAAAAAGTGATCAAAAAGTCATATGTACCCAAAAATGGTACCATTAAAAACGAAAGCTCACCCTGCAAAAAATGAGCAGCTCAGTCAACAGTCAACACAGCTCAGTCAACAGTCAACACAGCTCAGTCAACAGTCAACACAGCTCAGTCAACAAAAAAATAAAAAAGTTATCGCCCTTAAAATCTATTTCAGCAAATTTCATGTTAGAAAATGCAGATGCCGCTCCTTTCCTTTTGAATTCTGCCCTCTGCTCGTACAGCAGTTTACAACCACATATGGGGTGTTGCCGTTTTCAGGAGAATATAGGTAACAAATTACGGGGTGCATTTTCTCCTGTTATCCCTTGTTAAAGTGAAAAATATGGTCTTTTTGACAAATTTTTCTTGTAAAAAATATAATTTTTCATTTTCACAGCCATGTGTTTCTAAGGCTACTTTCACACTTGCGTTTGGTGCGGATCCGTCATGGATCTGCACAGACGGATCCGTTCAGATAATAAAACCGCATGCATCCGTTCAGAACGGATCCGTTTGTATTATCTTCAACATAGCCAAGACGGATCCGTCTTGAACTCCATTGAAAGTCAATGGGGGACGGATCCGTTTTCTATTGTGCCAGTGAAAACGGATCTGTCCCCGTTGACTTACGTTGTGTGCCGGGACGGATCCGTTTGGCTCAGTTTCGTCAAACGGACACCATCAGTGTTTTGGTGTCCGCCTCCAAAGCGGAATGGAGACTGAACTGATGCAAACTGAGCGGATCCTTTTCCATTCAGAATGCATTAGGGCAAAACTGATCCATTTTGGGAATCTTAAGTAAAAACTACAGTATCTAATGAGGTATCACTATCTGACTTCAATGCGTAGAAATTCAAATTTAGAAAATTATTTTTTTTTTTGCAAATTTTCGGTAAAAATTGGATTTTTTTATAATATAAAGGTAAAACTTATTGACCCAAATTTACCCCTAACATTAAGTACGAGATGTCACGAGAAAACAGTCTCAGAATGGTTTGGATAAATAAAAGTATTCCAAAGTTATTAGCACATAAAGTGACACATGTCAGATTTGCAAAATTAAGCCTAGTTACAAAGGTGAAAAAATGGCTTGGTCTTGAAAGGGTTAAGTATTCATTTTCTTAATTCCTGGAGAACCCCCTTAAGGCTCCTTCCCCAGTGGGAGTGTGCTTAAACAAAAGGTTCCTTAGCTTGCAAAATTCCTGCAAAGGTGTGCCGTTCTGTTGTCCACCCATATACAACCTCTACCCATTTACTGTTCTCTGACCCTCCGCTTCCATAGCCAACCAGTGCATGTTACCTGTATTGACCCTTCACTGCCCGATTTGACCTGTGCCTGTTTTACGGATTGATACTATGCTGTCTGCCCTGACTTTGAACCCATTCAAGTATTGCACGTACTATGCCAGCCATGACCTCAGCCTGTCTCTGACCATGATTATGCCTGACCCCCCTCCCCCCAATGCCATGCACCAGTGTCTCTAACCCCCCTGGGTCAGCTGTTAACCCCACAGAGGCTACTACAGGAGGTAGTGGCCTTGTGGTCCCCTGCAGCAAAGTCAGATTCTTGTATAGGCCTTAAAGGGTGAATACCAGGGGACTGCCAAGATAACACCTTTAGAAGTAGTCCAAAGCCAAATCTGTTGGTAACACAGTGGTTCTGCACCCACTGCCATAACAGTTTGCTCAGTTCAAGGCTGGCTCAGCTAACAAGGGTTGCCTGAAGTTTACAAGGAGCTGACTACTCAATCAAATCGTTTTTTATTGTTCAAATAAAGTTGGTATATCACAATACATTTTGCATCACAATTTCTTTGGTGTTTTCTCCCCTCCGCATCACAAATATACACAATATTAAAAACATTATCATATGTCCATATATTTGTTACATCTCCTACAATCATTGTACATAATGAATATACCAATATAAAGACAAATCATTTACAGAGTCAATCGACTGTTATAACCCCAACAACACCCACCCCCCCTCCCCAGATCAGAGCATGAATTTCCAAGATCTTTTATATTACCACATGAGTGTGAGACAACCATTCATTCCACAACTTTTCAAATTTCAAAGGGCATCCCCTCCTAACAAACACTCCCTTCTCTAATGTTAACATATCATTCACCTTTTTCACAAATTCATCCACCGTTGGCGGACTCCCCTGGATCCACCTAAAGGCAATCAATTTCCTGGCCACATACAGTAGTCTCCCAACTGCCACCTTGACCGCCTCTCCCCCACCAATCTCCTTCACATATCCCAGCAAACATATCTTAGGATCCTTCTTTACCCTCAACTCCAGGTTACGATTAATCAAAGTCAACACCTCATCCCAATATCTACTTAGCACTGGACAAGACCAAAGCATATGAAATAGATCTGCACCTTCCGCCATACATTTTGGACAATTGTCATCAGTTCTAATCCCAATTTTCCGTAAAAATACTGGAGTTTTGTAAACTCTGTGGATGATAAATAGTTGTGACAACTTACCCTGTTCACTTACAGACACTCTCGGAATTGCCTCCAATATATCTTCCCTCTGTTCCTTTGGGATGTCCCCCAGATCCTTTTCCCATTTTCTCATCCTAGTAAGGGGGAATTCTACCAGAAATTTATCTAAAAGCAGAGTATACACCTGTGATATCAAACCTCTCTTTCCTCCAGCTGGAAGAACCAGTTTATGGACCACATCCATTTTTGCCATAGTGCATCCCTTCGTTATCGTGACCTCATATGCGTGTCTCAGTTGCAGATATTGATAGAACCACACTTTGGGAATGTTGAATTCCTGCTGTAGACCTTGAAATGATTTAAATACACTAGTCTCAATCAATTGACCTATCCTCATTACTCCATGGGATTCCCAATTTCGGACTCCTGATAGAGAAATGAATTCTGGCAACAGGTTATTGTTCCACAATGGGGAAAGCTCTCCTACCCCACCAACTCCCCTGATCAATTTCACCTTTGCCCACACTTTTTTCATAAGCTCTATAAGCGTCACTTTCTCTCTTCCCCCATGCATCCCTGCACCCTCCAGAATACCCATAAGATCCCTACTGCCCAACCAGTGTTGCAGTATCTTCCCCGTCACATCTGGTAGCTGAAATTCCATCCAACCCTTAAAGTGTTGACACTGAGAGGCTAAGAAATAAATCCAGGCGTTAGGGACAGCCAAGCCACCTTCAGACTTGGGATATTGCAGCGTCTCCAGCTTAATCCTAGCTTGACCATATTTCCATATGAGATCTCTAAATATCGAATGTATTTTCCTAAATCTCTCCACTGGGATCCATACAGGTGCATTATTCAGTATGTATAATAACTGAGGCATCATTACCATTTTTAGGAGATTCACTCTGCCCACTACTGACAAAAAGAGTCTACCCCATGCCCTTGCCTTAAGCCTGAAGGAATTTAGCAAAGGAGTTAAATTAAGCTCTTCAAAATCTAGCAATCTAGGTGTTATATATAGCCCTAAATATTTAAACTTGCCCACCCAAGGAATCAAACTATCTGCCTGCACACCAGAGAGTGCCTGTCCGTCAACCGGCATCAAGGCGGACTTCTGCCAATTTATCCGGAGCCCAGAGAAGCCACCAAATCTATCTATTAAAGCCATGGCCGCATCCAGAGAGCCCCCAGTGTCACCCAAAAATAACATAGTGTCATCAGCATACATTGCCACTTTGTTTTGCGTCTCACCATATCTAAACCCCACAATATGGGGTGACAGGCGAATAAGGGCTGCAAGTGGTTCAATTGCTAACGCAAACAACAAGGGTGACAATGGGCACCCCTGTCTGGTGCCCCTGGCCAAAGAGAAGCTATCTGACAACCCCCCATTAGCTCTGATCCGTGCTTTTGGACTTGAATACAACACTTTCACCCACTGAATAAATCGAGTACCAAAGCCCATGACTCTCAATGTTTCCCAAAGGTAGTTCCATTCAACACTGTCAAATGCCTTAGCAGCGTCTAACGCAAGTAAGGCCCTATCTCCTCCATTATCTGCTGGAATATTCAGACTAGTATATACTCTACGGATATTTATAGCAGTCGATTTCCCAGGCATAAAGACTGTTTGATCCGGGTGCACTATAGTAAGTATTACCCTGGACAGCCTGTTCGCCAACACCTTTGCCAGGAGCTTCACATCTGCTGTTAGTAGCGAAATTGGTCTATAAGAATCAGGAACTTTGGGGTCTTTCCCAGGCTTAAGGAGCTGTCTACTCAGTGTGTCTACCAAGAGAAACTCCTGAAATACCTACAATACCATTTATGCCCTTCTGGATGCCTTGTCCATTGCCACACCTGAACCGCAACCTCAAGCCACAGTGTCTGTACCATTATCTCTGCCAGTCACAGTTTTTCTTGCCTTCTATTTTCTCCAAGCTATGAGGGGGACCATAAAAAAGGCTGTGGATTTCGTATCCACTTGGAGCTACAGGCCCACCAGTTCCTACTAACCAGTCCAAGTAGCCTTTCTGGTCTCCCTGCTGTCCGGTGAGGCTCTCGCCTGAGCCAATCTCCTCTTGAAATGCAGCGAACATCTCAACAGCAATCTCCAGGAATTCCTGTCTACCTTTCGCGAGCTATTTGAGGAGCCATGCCATAGCTCTTCTCCAGCCTCGTCTCTTCTGAGCCTTCGCCAAAGCAACCTCACAGGTGGGTAATATGCTATACAGTTCCGTAACCCCTTATCCTGGTTTCTGAATTTCTATAGAACAATGTTTGTA
Organism: Bufo bufo; assembly: GCF_905171765.1. NCBI lineage: Eukaryota > Metazoa > Chordata > Amphibia > Anura > Bufonidae > Bufo > Bufo bufo. The sequence continues at coordinate 33,677,347 of NC_053390.1, read as the reverse complement.
CACAAACATAGAAGAGGATTCTTTACGGTAAGAGCAGTGAGACTATGAAGCTCTCTGCCTGAGGAGGTGGTGATGGTGAGTACAATAAAGGAATTCAAGAGGGGCCTGGACGTATTTCTGGAGTGTAATAATATTACAGGCTATAGCTACTAGAGAGGGGTCGTTGATCCAGGGAGTTATTCCGATTGCCTGATTGGAGTCGGGAAGGAATTTTTTCCCCCTAAAGTGATGAAAATTGGCTTTTACCTCACAGGTTGTTTTTTTTTGCCTTCCTCTGGATCAACTTGGCTGAACTGTATGGACGGAGGGCATTTTTCAGCCTTATAAACTATGTTACTATGTTGGTAGCTTTATGGGAGGAACAGTCAAGACACATAAAGATGAACAGGCAGTTTGTGATATCCTATCTACCATGGATGACCTGATTACCCTGCCTACCCAAACTGATATTCATTTCAGAGAATGCCTCAGAGAATCTGCACATGAGAGGACAGTTCCTAGGTTGTCACCTACGTTTAAAAGCCCCGTGCTTCCTTATTCTGAGTCTCCTGATTGTAAACCTTGTAGGCCTGATTGAGGGCCTACTTCCTGCCTATGCCAGGTACTTTTAGATCTTCGATAAGCAGAAAGCTGGGACTCTGGCACTTCATCGTCCCTATAATTATCCCATCAACCTGGTGGCAGGAACAACTCCTCCATGTGGTCATTTCTGCCAGTTGTGTCTGTCTGGTGGTGTAGGCCTCCTCCTATCAGGTAGCTGTTCCTTCAACCCATCTCCACCCTTTGTCAACCTCCCGTCATTTGAAGTTCACTCTGTCTGCATCTTCTCTCCTTCCAACCTTCAAATAGCTGTCATCTACTGTCCACCAGGCCCTGCTACTACCTTTTTTGACCACTTCAATATCTAGCTTCTACACTTCCTCTCAGCTGACATCCTCACCATCATGGTGGAGTATTTCAACATCCCTATTGACATACAGCTCAACTGCTTCCAAACTTCTATCTCATAAGGGCCTTTTACATGGGCCAAGAATCTGAAAGATAACCACTGACGAGCCTTCATAAGGAACACTTGTTAGCAATTATCTGGTGAAGTAAATGTACCGCCGATTACCCGATAAAGAAGGGAAACGGTTGTTCATCAGGCAATTTGCTTGCATGTTCACACACAAAAATTATTGTTTACCGGCAGCAGATCATGCTGTGTAAACGCGATCTGCTGCCAGCAAACAACTGTTTGGGTTGTTGGGGAAGAGCAATGGCATTAGCGATCGGTCCTCCCCATACTCTGTAGGAGATCATATACATGCAACCTTCCTTCCCGACAATCTGCTCCTCTATCGTCCTGTGTTAAGGGACCTTTACCGCCTCCTTTAGTCTCATACAATCACTTCAGCCAATGGCATTTATCATGTAGACAAAGTGAAGACAAGGAACTCACTAATGTATTGTGATTGTCCATATTGTCTCCTTTGGTGGCGTGATTCCTTTTTCCATCGGATTATACACTGCTCATTTCCAGGGGTTACGACCACCCTGCAATCCATCAGTGTTGGCCTTGGTTGCGCACTATAGGAAAAAAGAACCTGCCTCTGTGGCGGCCGGGACCGCAGGATTGTGTATAGGCATGCATGCGCAGTAGCTTCCTTCCTGCCACCTCATATCTGTGCTGCAGTGGTGGCCATAACCCCTGGAAACGATCAATGTATAATGTGATGAAAAGGAGGCAATATGGACAATCACAATACATGCGAGACAACCCTTTAAGTTAAATATCTCATCAGTACTAACTCACCTGAGCTGTTATCTGTGGGAATTTCTTCTTTACACTGGTCATCACCCCACATATATGTCTCTGTAGGAATCTCTTCTTTACACTGGTCATCACCCCTCATATATGTCTCTGTAGGAATCTCTTCTTTACACTGGTCATCACCCCTCACATATGTCTCTGTAGGAATTTCTTCTTTACACTGGTCATCACCCCTCACATATGTCTCTGTAGCATTAATATTGCTCATATCTATATCCCAATTGAAAAGCTGTGAAACAAATATTGTAAATGTCACCAGTTAGAGACATTGCATGTGACGTTCTAAATTAGTAGAAAAAAAATCTTAAATTATCATGACAAGAAGTAATCATTCAAGCCAAATGGATGATAGTCTCCTAGAAGCGGAACATAGATATAAGATGATGGCTCCATGATGAGAACCTCATCCACATGTATATTCAGCATGCCTAGACAAGATTCGGGTTGTTTCAGTGGAGGGAGATCAGCTTCCAATGTTGGCTTAGGGCTATTCACATGTGGTGAGGATCAAAAACAGACATTTATACAAATGTTCATTTGGCCGATCATTGTGACATATAATCAAACGCTTGATCTTCTGACAAACAAGCGAACACTCATTTCTTGGGTGACTGCATAGCTTAAAAATCTAAATTTGATGGCATCACATTGCCCCGTGTAGACGGAGGATGTACAGCCGACAAAGGAAAACTGTATGGGAATGAACGACTGTATTTACACATGTGGACAGAATTGTGGGTACCCTTCTGTTAAAGAACGAAAAACCCACAATAGTCACTGAAACAAATAATTACTCTAAACCAGCTAATGAAAATCAGACATTGCTTTTGAATTGTGGTTCAACAGAATGAATTTAAAAAATAAACTAATGAAACTGGCCTGGACACCAATGATGGTACCCATCGAGAAGATTGAAAATAATTTGACCATAGGGACATGTTAACTAAGGTGTGTCCTGTAATTGGCATCACCGGTATCTTTAAATTTGTAATCAGTCAGTCTGCCTAATTAAAGGGTGACAAGTAGTCACTGCGCTGTTTTGTATCTTGTTGGCTATCACACTGAACATGGACCAAAGAAAAATAAAAAAAGAGGAGTTGTCTAAGGAGATTAGAAAGAACATTATGTTAAAAGGTAAAGGGAATGGGACCATCTCCAAACAGCTTTATGTTCCTGTTACTACAGAAACATATTATTCAGACGTTTAAGATCTACGGGACTGTAGACAACCTCCCTGGACATGGCCACAAGAGAACAACTGATGACAAATTGAGGAGGCAGATAATACAAATGGTAATCAAAGAGCCCAGAACAACTTCCAGGAACAACTTCAGGAAATATTCGAGCTCCTAGTGACATGCCTCCATTGTCTCCAGATGAGAAGAACCCTGTAAGTGCATTTTGGCTCAGACCTGAACCTATGTCCTAAAGGGAGCCCCGAAAATGGTGGAAGGCGCACTGCGCATGTGCAGCCTCCCTGCATTCATTTCTATGGGGCCGCCGAAAATAGCCAGCCACTAGCTCGGCTATTTCCGTCGGGCCCAAAGAAGAGAATGGGAGCGGTGGCCGTGCATGCGTGGTGCGCTCCCATTCACTTCTATGGGAGAAGGCTTGGGGGTGGTGGGGCCAGAGTCCTTCAGCCACCACTTTGCCCGCTCCGTTCTCGATATAGGTGTAGGCCCCAGACGTGGGACCCGCACCTGTCAGACAATGGGGGTACTGTATATCCTAGCGATATGCCCCCATTGTTTCAGATTAGAATAATCCTTTAATGGAAGACGACCGAGTTGGAAACCACTATTGACAGAAAATCATAAAAAAGCAAGACTGGAATTTGCCAAAATGCATATTGACAAGCCACAAAGCTTCTGGGAGAATGTCATTTGGACAGATGAGACCTATGTTCATAGATGCAAAAATGAATCATACAAAGAAAAGGACATTGTACCCAACATGAAGAAGGCCTGGTTATCTTTTTGGGGCTGTTTTGCAGCATCTGGCACAGGGTGTCTTAAATCTGTGCAGGGTACAATGAAATCTCAAGACTATCAAGGCATTCTGGAACAAAATGTGCGGCCCAGTGTCAAAAAGCTTTGTTCTCTCTCAGGTCATGGGTCCTCCAACAGGATAATCACCCACAATACACAGCTAAAAACATCCAAGATCGGCCAAGAGCAAAGCATTGGACTATTCTAAAGTGGCCTTCTATGAGCCCTGATCTAAATCCTACTGACCATCTGTGGAAGGAGCTGAAACATCCAGTCTGGAGAAGGCACCCTTCAAACTTGACACAGTTGCAGCAGTTTGCTCACGAGGAGTGGGCCAAAATACCTATGGACAGGTGCAGAAGCCTCATTGAGAGACTTACAGAAATCGCTTGATTGAAGTGTTTTTTTTTTATTGTACTCATTTTGAGCTAAAAATAATTTTTTCCATTGGTCTTTATTAAAAATGTTGAGCCCGTTTCTCTGTACAGCTCTGAGATTCTCTAGTGGCAGGATCTGTTTGACAGCTCCTTATCTCTGATCTCTATCATTATAGCTCACTGATAGGAATGTGGCTCAAATAAGTGTTTATCACCTTTTTAGAGATAAGGTTTATTAGATGACCGGCACCAAGCGAAAGCACGATTCACAAAACTAGACAGACAGTTAACCCTTTGTGACAGAATAGCTGAATATTTTTAATAAAGGCCAATTTAAAAAAATGATTTTAGCCCAAAATGAGTAAAAATGCAATTGTTAAAAAAAAATATAATAATTGCCCTTGAAGATGAACATTGCCATTAAGGGTAGTATCAGTTTTGTCCAGGCCAGTTTCATTAGTTTGTTTTTTAAAATGATTCTGTTGAACCACAATTCAGAACCAATGTCTGATTTTTATTAGTTGATGTTTTTATTACTTTTGTCACTTTTAAGTTATTTCAGTGACCTTTCTGGGTTTATCTTTAACAATTTTGTCCACGTATATATAAGTGTTCATCGCATAATAACCATAAAAGCCGCACGTACATAAATGCCGTAAATGAGTACCGGTCAGCATGCTGTATTGTTGATTGGTTGATTGGTGCTTGTGTAAAAGGACCCTTATTCCCACCAGCAGTCTTCATAACCAGAACATTGTGATAACATACAGACAACATCTAATGTCTATGGTCAGCTTTAACCCCGTCACCTCCACCTTTCTCATTACACAAGCATAAAACATATAATACTAAGTGATAACACAAGACAGAACACAAGGACTTCACAGCCTTCTACTGATCATAGAGAATATCTCCATCTACCTGATGATCCTGTGGAAGAAGAGGACTGGGACATCTCTCTGGTGTTCTTCTCTTACTGGATCTTCCTGTAGGAGACACAAACAGCGACTGAATTCATTCTTTACGTACAGATTAGTGTTGAGGAAATCGCGCTTCGGATCATAGATCGTAAGTTGATTCGCTCCAAATTTTACTTGAATGCTCCACGGGAGATTCGTCTCTGTACAGAATTCAAATGTATGGGCTCCAGTGAGGGAAATTCGTCACCACCGAAGTCTAGCTGGACTTCAGTGAATAACTTCGGGATTAGATTTTTGAACTTGAAAACCATTTTAAAACTTGCATCAGAAGTCGGTTTTCGGTTCCGAGGTACCAGACCGTACCAAGGCCGACTTCGGATTCCTGTTTTAAAATGGTTTTCAAGTTTAAAAATTCAAGTTATTCACTGAAGTCTTGCGTGGCTTCGGTGATAACTAATTTAATGCTGTCCGGAGACAGGACTCCATACAGCATTAAAACTAAGTTTTGAGTGAATCAACTTCGGATCTATGATTTGAAGCTTGATTTGCTCAACAGTAATACAGATAATTAAAGAACGTGGGTATTTATTACCTGGTGATGTGAGGGTCTGGTGGTCCTCCATCATGACGTCCTTGTACAGATCCTTGTGTCCTTCTACATACTCCCACTCCTCCATGGAGAAATAGACAGTGACATCCTGACACCTTATAGGAACCTGACAACACAATGATACAGTCATCACCCAGACCCCTCCAGTGCTGTTACTGTATAATGTCCCAGCATTCCCAGCAGTGTCACCTCTCCAGTCAGCAGCTCAATCATCTTGTGGGTGAGATCTAGGATCTTCTGTTCATTGATTTCCTCATGTATCAGGGGGTGATGTGAAGGCCCCGTGATTGGGCTCAAGGTTCTACCACATCCATCAGACACAGGAGACTGACAGCGCTCGCTAGAGGTCTTCTTCACCACTGTGTAATCCTGGGTATGGGGAGACACAGTAATAAATATCACTACTGACATTTCCAGAGTCCATCACATCTACAGCCATGTCCATCTGTTATTACCATAGATAAGAATGATGTAATGTGACATCATCAGAACCTCTCACCTCTCCAGTCATATCATCTGTTATTACCATAGATAAGAATGATGTAATGTGACATCATCAGAATCTCTCACCTCTCCAGTCATATCATCTGTTATTACCATAGATAAGAATGATGTAATGTGACATCATCAGAATCTCTCACCTCTCCAGTCATATCATCTGTTATTACCATAGATAAGAATGATGTAATGTGACATCATCAGAATCTCTCACCTCTCCAGTCATATCATCTGTTATTACCATAGATACGAATGATGTATTGTGACATCATCAGAATCTCTCACCTCTCCAGTCATATCATCTGTTATTACCATAGATAAGAATGATGTAATGTGACATCATCAGAACCTCTCACCTCTCCGGTCATATCACCTGTTATTACCATAGATAAGAATGATGTAATGTGACATCATCAGAATCTCTCACCTCTCCAGTCCTATCATCTGTTATTACCATAGATAAGAATGATGTAATGTGACATCATCAGAATCTCTCACCTCTCCAGTAAGTTGGAAGAGTATCTCTAGGGTGAGATTTAGCATCCTCACGGCCATCTTGTCTCTGTTCCTATCCATTCTTGAGTGAAGGAGTGAATTCTTGAGGAATTAGCTAAAAAAGGAAGATTCTAGAAGATATCAATGGTGATGGGTCTATTTTGTAGAAGTATGAATGGAGAAAAGACAAAACAATTTAAAAACCAGGCAGAATCCCTTCTATTGTTGGGAGATCCTCCTAATGTGTACCTCTGATTGGATGTAGGTGACGTGTAGATGTTATATTCTCTCTTTATGTTTGGATTGAGATGAGGGCAGCTCTTCCGTGTATGCGGACAATGTCATGTCAAAGTGTGCCTCCCCTTCTTAAAGGGGTTTTCCCACAAAAAATACTTATCCTCTATGCACAGGAAAGGGTATAAGTGTCTAATTACTGGGATTCCCAGTGATCATGAAAACAGGGGTCCCAGAGTCGCCCATGAGAATAGCATGGTGACGTGCATACGAGACCACTGCTCCATTCTCATAGGCGACTCTGGGACCTCTGTTTTAGTGAACATTGGCAGTCATAGTGGTCGGACTGCCAGCAATTAGACACTCACTGCCCTTAAAGGGTTGTTCGGGTCTTCTGTAGTGATGAGCGAACTTGTGTTTTAAGTTCGGCGTCTGAAGTCCAGGTTATCGAAGAATCGCGTTATGGATTCCGCTACCACGGACCATAAGTTATGGTCCGTGGTAGCGGAATCCATAACGCGATTCTTCGATAACCCGAACCCGAACTTTAGACGCCAAACTTAAAACACAAGTTCGCTCAACACTAGTGATGACCTATACTCAGGATAGGTCACCAATGTAGGAATGGTAGGGGGTCTGACTCTTGGCGCCCCCCACCGGGGACATCACATTAATCGTCATATGGCCTAGCTGCAGTTCAGTCGGTGGAGGTGCCTGGAGCCAGACCCCCACCAATCACATATCGATGGCCTATCCTAAGAATAGGTCTACAAAATAGAAGACCCAGGAAAAACCCTTTAACAACAAATGACCGATATATTCACCGTGGTTGCTCGTTCTCGCATCATGGCGATTTCGAGGGCATTGCCCAATGTACCCACAGGATTGTGGTGGCAGCTCAGTTGTTAGACAAAGCCAGGCCACTGCTGCAACTGCCATGATCAGAGCTTGCTTAACCCCTCAGATGTTATGGTCACTAGTGACTGTGGCATCTAAGTGGCTCACTTTTCGCAGTCAGTGTGCTCCTTTGTAAAGAGCCCTCTGCTGGAACCAGAGCCTGCTCTAGGAACGTCTGGGACTTGGGATTTTATTTTTACCGGCCCATTGAAGTTCCAGAGTCCCTGCTCTGACTCCATCTATGGCTTAGGAGTCCCCCCTGCTCTATGTCCGGATATGGAGTCAGCTGCAAGAAGGCTGCGAGCGCCATGTCTTCGCGGCGCGGGTCCTTGGTGTTGAACCCCCACCGATCAGATACTGATGACCTATCTAGAGGATTGGTCATCAGTTCAAAAATCATGGAAAACCCCTTTAAGCCACTGCACAATAAAGTAGTAAAATGAAAAAACTCAAAACATGATGAAAGCGCTGGTGTAAAGAGCCCTGCCCGAAACCACATCCCCTTTTTCCGATGTAACCGTGGCTGGTATTTGTTGCTGGGAAAGGTGGTGACCCTGGTAGTGGGGGGTGTTGGAAGGAGCATAGATGAGGCTGGCGAGGGGAGCATAGGAGAAACGGTCAGATGTAGAGGGTAGTGAAGGGGTTAATAATAAACCTGCCCCAGTAATCCTGAGTGACTACTCACCTACCTCCAGCTGTAGAGGAGCCGTGTGGTGACAGGACCTGGGATGATGTCACTGTCATGTGATCAGTCACCTGTGTGGGAGGAGTCGGGAATCACATGACCAGCTCTCTATGGCTACAGGACTCTGCTGTGCTTGAATAGCTGATGTTATGTGTCAGGATGAGTGCAGCAGAGCTGTGTGTGTAATGTACATGTAGAGAGCTGTGTGTGTAATGTACATGTAGAGAGCTGTGTGTGTGTAATGTACATGTAGAGAGCTGTGTGTGTAATGTACATGTAGAGAGCTGTGTGTAATGTACATGTAGAGAGCTGTGTGTGTAATGTACATGTAGAGAGCTGTGTGTGTGTAATGTACATGTAGAGAGCTGTGTGTGTAATGTACATGTAGAGAGCTGTGTGTGTAATGTACATGTAGAGAGCTGTGTGTGTGTAATGTACATGTAGAGCTGTGTGTGTGTAATGTACATGTAGAGAGCTGTGTGTAATGTACATGTAGAGAGCTGTGTGTGTAATGTACATGTAGAGAGCTGTGTGTAATGTACATGTAGAGAGCTGTGTGTGTAATGTACATGTAGAGAGCTGTGTGTAATGTACATGTAGAGAGCTGTGTGTAATGTACATGTATAGAGCTGTGTGTAATGTACATGTAGAGAGCTGTGTGTGTAATGTACATGTAGAGAGCTGTGTGTGTAATGTACATGTAGAGAGCTGTGTGTGTAATGTACATGTAGAGAGCTGTGTGTGTAATGTACATGTAGAGAGCTGTGTGTAATGTACATGTAGAGAGCTGTGTGTGTAATGTACATGTAGAGAGCTGTGTGTAATGTACATGTAGAGAGCTGTGTGTGTAATGTACATGTAGAGAGCTGTGTGTGTGTAATGTACATGTAGAGAGCTGTGTGTGTAATGTACATGTAGAGAGCTGTGTGTAATGTACATGTAGAGAGCTGTGTGTAATGTACATGTAGAGAGCTGTGTGTGTAATGTACATGTAGAGAGCTGTGTGTGTAATGTACATGTAGAGAGCTGTGTGTGTAATGTACATGTAGAGAGCTGTGTGTGTAATGTACATGTAGAGAGCTGTGTGTGTAATGTACATGTAGAGAGCTGTGTGTGTGTAATGTACATGTAGAGAGCTGTGTGTGTAATGTACATGTAGAGAGCTGTGTGTAATGTACATGTAGAGAGCTGTGTGTAATGTACATGTAGAGAGCTGTGTGTGTGTAATGTACATGTAGAGAGATGTGTGTAATGTACATGTAGAGAGCTGTGTGTGTGTAATGTACATGTAGAGAGATGTGTGTAATGTACATGTAGAGAGCTGTGTGTGTGTAATGTACATGTAGAGAGCTGTGTGTAATGTACATGTAGAGAGCTGTGTGTAATGTACATGTAGAGAGCTGTGTGTAATGTACATGTAGAGAGCTGTGTGTGTAATGTACATGTAGAGAGCTGTGTGTAATGTACATGTAGACAGCTGTGTGTGTAATGTACATGTAGAGAGCTGTGTGTGTAATGTACATGTAGAGAGCTGTGTGTGTGTAATGTACATGTAGAGAGCTGTGTGTAATGTACATGTAGAGAGCTGTGTGTGTAATGTACATGTAGAGAGCTGTGTGTAATGTACATGTAGAGAGCTGTGTGTGTAATGTACATGTAGAGAGCTGTGTGTGTGTAATGTACATGTAGAGAGCTGTGTGTGTAATGTACATGTAGAGAGCTGTGTGTAATGTACATGTAGAGAGCTGTGTGTAATGTACATGTAGAGAGCTGTGTGTGTAATGTACATGTAGAGAGCTGTGTGTGTAATGTACATGTAGAGAGCTGTGTGTGTAATGTACATGTAGAGAGCTGTGTGTAATGTACATGTAGAGAGCTGTGTGTGTGTAATGTACATGTAGAGAGCTGTGTGTGTGTAATGTACATGTAGAGAGCTGTGTGTGTAATGTACATGTAGAGAGCTGTGTGTGTGTAATGTACATGTAGAGAGCTGTGTGTGTAATGTACATGTAGAGAGCTGTGTGTGTAATGTACATGTAGAGAGCTGTGTGTGTGCAATGTACATGTAGAGAGCTGTGTGTGTGTAATGTACATGTAGAGAGCTGTGTGTGTAATGTACATGTAGAGAGCTGTGTGTAATGTACATGTAGAGAGCTGTGTGTAATGTACATGTAGAGAGCTGTGTGTGTGTAATGTACATGTAGAGAGATGTGTGTAATGTACATGTAGAGAGCTGTGTGTGTGTAATGTACATGTAGAGAGATGTGTGTAATGTACATGTAGAGAGCTGTGTGTGTGTAATGTACATGTAGAGAGCTGTGTGTAATGTACATGTAGAGAGCTGTGTGTAATGTACATGTAGAGAGCTGTGTGTAATGTACATGTAGAGAGCTGTGTGTGTAATGTACATGTAGAGAGCTGTGTGTAATGTACATGTAGACAGCTGTGTGTGTAATGTACATGTAGAGAGCTGTGTGTAATGTACATGTAGAGAGCTGTGTGTGTGTAATGTACATGTAGAGAGCTGTGTGTAATGTACATGTAGAGAGCTGTGTGTAATGTACATGTAGAGAACTGTGTGTAATGTACATGTAGAGAGCTGTGTGTAATGTACATGTAGAGAGCTGTGTGTAATGTACATGTAGAGAGCTGTGTGTGTGTAATGTACATGTAGAGAGCTGTGTGTAATGTACATGTAGAGAACTGTGTGTAATGTACATGTAGAGAGCTGTGTGTAATGTACATGTAGAGAGCTGTGTGTGTAATGTACATGTAGAGAGCTGTGTGTGTAATGTACATGTAGAGAGCTGTGTGTGTGTAATGTACATGTAGAGAGCTGTGTGTAATGTACATGTAGAGAGCTGTGTGTAATGTACATGTAGAGAGCTGTGTGTGTAATGTACATGTAGAGACCTGTGTGTGTGTAATGTACATGTAGAGAGCTGTGTGTGTGTAATGTACATGTAGAGAGCTGTGTGTAATGTACATGTAGAGAGCTGTGTATGTGTAATGTACATGTAGAGAACTGTGTGTGTAATGTACATGTAGAGACCTGTGTGTAATGTACATGTAGAGAGCTGTGTGTAATGTACATGTAGAGATCTGTGTGTAATGTACATGTAGAGAGCTGTGTGTAATGTACATGTAGAGAGCTGTGTGTAATGTACATGTAGAGAGCTGTGTGTGTGTAATGTACATGTAGAGAGCTGTGTGTAATGTACATGTAGAGAGCTGTGTGTAATGTACATGTAGAGAGCTGTGTGTAATGTACATGTAGAGCTGTGTGTGTGTAATGTACATGTAGAGAGCTGTGTGTGTGTGTAATGTACATGTAGAGCTGTGTGTGTGTAATGTACATGTAGAGAGCTGTGTGTAATGTACATGTAGAGAGCTGTGTGTAATGTACATGTAGAGAGCTGTGTGTAATGTACATGTAGAGAGCTGTGTGTAATGTACATGTAGAGAGCTGTGTGTAATGTACATGTAGAGAGCTGTGTGTGTGTAATGTACATGTAGAGAGCTGTGTGTAATGTACATGTAGAGAGCTGTGTGTGTAATGTACATGTAGAGAGCTGTGTGTGTGTAATGTACATGTAGAGAGCTGTGTGTAATGTACATGTAGAGAACTGTGTGTAATGTACATGTAGAGAGCTGTGTGTAATGTACATGTAGAGAGCTGTGTGTGTAATGTACATGTAGAGAGCTGTGTGTAATGTACATGTAGAGAGCTGTGTGTAATGTACATGTAGAGAGCTGTGTGTGTGTAATGTACATGTAGAGAGCTGTGTGTGTGTAATGTACATGTAGAGAGCTGTGTGTGTAATGTACATGTAGAGAGCTGTGTGTGTGTAATGTACATGTAGAGAGCTGTGTGTGTAATGTACATGTAGAGAGCTGTGTGTGTGTAATGTACATGTAGAGAGCTGTGTGTAATGTACATGTAGAGAGCTGTGTGTAATGTACATGTAGAGAGCTGTGTGTAATGTACATGTAGAGAACTGTGTGTATGTAATGTACATGTAGAGAGCTGTGTGTGTAATGTACATGTAGAGAGCTGTGTGTGTGTAATGTACATGTAGAGAGCTGTGTGTATGTAATGTACATGTAGAGAGCTGTGTGTAATGTACATGTAGAGAGCTGTGTGTGTGTAATGTACATGTAGAGAGCTGTGTGTAATGTACATGTAGAGAGCTGTGTGTAATGTACATGTAGAGAGCTGTGTGTGTAATGTACATGTAGAGAGCTGTGTGTAATGTACATGTAGAGAGCTGTGTGTAATGTACATGTAGAGAGCTGTGTGTGTAATGTACATGTAGAGAGCTGTGTGTAATGTACATGTAGAGAGCTGTGTGTAATGTACATGTAGAGAGCTGTGTGTAATGTACATGTAGAGAGCTGTGTGTAATGTACATGTAGAGAGCTATGTGTAATGTACATGTAGAGAGCTGTGTGTAATGTACATGTAGAGAGCTGTGTGTGTGTAATGTACATGTAGAGAGCTGTGTGTAATGTACATGTAGAGAGCTGTGTGTGTAATGTACATGTAGAGAGCTGTGTGTAATGTACATGTAGAGAGCTGTGTGTAATGTACATGTAGAGAGCTGTGTGTAATGTACATGTAGAGAGCTGTGTGTAATGTACATGTAGAGAGCTGTGTGTGTGTAATGTACATGTAGAGCGCTGTGTGTGTGTAATGTACATGTAGAGAGCTGTGTGTGTAATGTACATGTAGAGAGCTGTGTGTGTAATGTACATGTAGAGAGCTGTGTGTAATGTACATGTAGAGAGCTGTGTGTGTAATGTACATGTAGAGAGCTGTGTGTAATGTACATGTAGAGAGCTGTGTGTAATGTACATGTAGAGAGCTGTGTGTGTAATGTACATGTAGAGAGCTGTGTGTAATGTACATGTAGAGAGCTGTGTGTAATGTACATGTAGAGAGCTGTGTGTAATGTACATGTAGAGAGCTGTGTGTAATGTACATGTAGAGAGCTATGTGTAATGTACATGTAGAGAGCTGTGTGTAATGTACATGTAGAGAGCTGTGTGTGTGTAATGTACATGTAGAGAGCTGTGTGTAATGTACATGTAGAGAGCTGTGTGTGTAATGTACATGTAGAGAGCTGTGTGTAATGTACATGTAGAGAGCTGTGTGTAATGTACATGTAGAGAGCTGTGTGTAATGTACATGTAGAGAGCTGTGTGTAATGTACATGTAGAGAGCTGTGTGTAATGTACATGTAGAGAGCTGTGTGTAATGTACATGTAGAGAGCTGTGTGTAATGTACATGTAGAGAGCTGTGTGTGTAATGTACATGTAGAGAGCTGTGTGTGTGTAATGTACATGTAGAGAGCTGTGTGTAATGTACATGTAGAGAGCTGTGTGTGATGTACATGTAGAGAGCTGTGTGTAATGTACATGTAGAGAGCTGTGTGTGTAATGTACATGTAGAGAGCTGTGTGTAATGTACATGTAGAGAGCTGTGTGTAATGTACATGTAGAGAGCTGTGTGTGTGTAATGTACATGTAGAGCGCTGTGTGTGTGTAATGTACATGTAGAGAGCTGTGTGTGTAATGTACATGTAGAGAGCTGTGTGTGTGTAATGTACAGACCGATACTGTAGGCTGTCAGAGGAGAGAACTACAACTACCAGCATGTACAGACCGATACTGTAGGCCGTCAGAGGAGAGAACTACAACTACCAGCATGTACAGACCGATACTGTAGGCCGTCAGAGGAGAGAACTACAACTACCAGCATGTACAGACCGATACTGTAGGCCGTCAGAGGAGAGAACTACAACTACCAGCATGTACAGACCGATACTGTAGGCCGTCAGAGGAGAGAACTACAACTACCAGCATGTACAGACCGATACTGTAGGCCGTCAGAGGAGAGAACTACAACTACCAGCACAGCTCAGTAGAAGAAGGAAAAGAACTACTATTCCTACATACAAAGATCTTCTAGGGGCGTAAATGGAAACTGACTTAGGTGCCCCTAGCAACCAATCAGATTCCACCTTTCATCTTTCAGAGCTGCTTTGGAAAATGAAAGGTGGAATATGATTGGTTGCTATTTCCCTTTACACCAATTCTGACAAATCTCCCCCAAATATCTTCTCTCCACTGCTGGGGGGGGGGCATCCAATCATTTCATTTGGGAGCACGGAAAATAGCCGTGCGACTTGCTCAGCTATTTTCAGAAGTCTTATTGGATGAATACGAAGCACCTTGTGCAAGCGCGGCCACAGCTCCATTCACTTCTAAGGGGCCAAGCCAGCGCACGGCTATTTTCGGCGCTCCCATAGGAATGAAGGGAATTTATCAAAACTGTTGCAAGGGAAAACTGGCTTAGATTCCACCTTACATTTTTCACAGCTCCTTTGGAATATTAAAGGAGGAATCTGATTGGTTGCTATGGGCAACTAAGCCAGTTTTCCCTTGGACCAGTTTTGATAAATCCTCCCCTATGTACTTACCTGTCCCCTGTAGGTAGGAAACTCTAGCTCCTAGAGTCGGTTGGAGAGACCACCCTGGGCAAAGATAAGCTCTCTCCAAAGTTACCGCTTCTTACATTTTCCAAACATATGCAGTATCTGCACACTTTGCTCTATGGTGTGGAGGACTGGGCTCATTACCCTGTATATGATTAAAGGGATTCTGTCACCACCTATAAGCCCTGTGAGCTAAACATCTGCTCATGTCCAGGGCAGCATTCTGATTTCTAAGGTGGCCTTATAAAAGCTATTTGTGGCTTTATTCTGCGGAAAAACAGGTTTTACTAACCTGTCAATCATTGAATTAAGGTGCACAAGCAGGGGAGGTCTGTGGATGCATGGTGCCCAGCGCCGCCTTCTACTCCTCAGTGCCGCCTCTCCCTCCCTCCCCCTCCTCCCGCTTTGAGATTCCGCGCGTGCGCACAGGCTCAGCCTGATGCGCCGTTGTGGACTGCTGGCATCGGCTTCTTCTTGCACTGTGCGCACGCGCCGAGAAGGGGGCACTGCTACAGGTTGCCGGAAAGGTTTACTGCGAGTAAACTAGAGATGGGAAGTTCGGATCTTTCACATGAATCGGTTCATTCAAATGAACTGAATCATGAATCAAATCTCCGGTTCATTCGCTGAGCTGACAAGAAGCAAGTGAACCGAAGCTTAGGTTGCGCAATGCGCTGATGACGGATGCTTCCATTCACTTGCTGACTCGCTGAGTCGGCTCTTGGTCTGAGTCAGGAAGTTTATTCTTTAAAACCCTGTGTGTAATTATCTACCCCACTGTAGGAAAAAAACAAGCATCGGGGGGGGGGGGGGGGTGAATTTAACACTGGGGTAAATAGTATAATTAAAATGGAGGGTTAAATGTGTAAATGTATTTAAAAAAAATACATCTCTGTCAAAAGTTATATAGCTACTGAATGAGACAGAAGAAGGGATGCCTTTAACATATATATCTCCTTGAGAAGCCAATTTGACCCTAAAGGGTTAATTCAACCTGTAATCTAAACTCTGTGTCATCTGTCACTTCTCTTCTCTCTGCTCTGCTATCAGTGAACCTTTCCGGGATATATTGTCTCACATGCGGGTGTCGGAGCCGCTATCTAATAGCGGGAGACTCCCTGAACTTCCGGGAGACTTGAGATACCTGGTGTCTTGTGGTGAGGCATGGTTTACTATGGAGGCCTACCTGGACACTCGGTAACCTCCTGCATTAGGCCTTGGTGACCCGACACTCTCCGAGAGAAGTCCTTGGTGGTGACATCTGTTTATGGGGTGGAACTCTCAGAATCTATACCTTATGCCACTTGACCATGGAGTTTCAAGTGGGAATTCTACATACAGAGAAGATTTATTTCTCTGTCTTGCCTGTATCTACTAGTCTTCTCCAATTGGGACTGCCCTGGCTCTGTCTTAGTCTAACTCTAGCTGTCTGGCATTGGTGGAGGCTGCCCGAGCTCTACCAGGTTTTCAGAACCTTCAAGATGATAAAGATAAGTTCTGCATTTACATCTCACACATCTCCTTCTTCTCTCTTATTGTAGGGTCGTTTAGAGCTCATAAGCTACGTGCATAGGATGGTGCAAACTGGACAAAACCAGTTCATACTGGTATAGTATTGCGGACACAGGGGAACTCCCGTATGGACATATTTGTACAATGTTTCCTGTACCCAATGTAATTTGCGTCATGTCTAGTCTTCACAGTAAGAGGTAAATGTGTGGTTTTGCTTTACACTGATTTGATTAATGTAATCCCGCCTAATTATGTCTGTTGATAATTAAAGGGGTTGTCTCATCATGGACAATGGGGGCATAGCGTTAGGATATGCCCCTATTGTCTTATAGGTGCGGGTCCCACCGCTGGGACCTGCACCTATATCGAGAACGAAGCCCTCCAAATTCAAGAAAGAAGGGTTTCCATAACAAGGGTCTACCTCTTGCCTATGTCAGCAACTGATGTCTTCGAGAAGGAGACTGCGACTCTGCCCATTGTCTCTCTCTACCTGAAACCCAAGCTATGTCTGATTATATTAAAGGGGTTGGTCGTCTCAGCTCAGCAGTTTAGGGCTGTCGCTGTACTATCTGCTGCATAGGGGGCGGTGAGTCCTAGTTTGATGAAAGGCACATAGAAGCATGTGCCTACCAGTTCCCGAGGCTGCTGGTGAATAATTTTCACTAGCAGCTTCCAAATTGCATACTGTTATCTCTACATATGCATATACAGATAGTGCTTCTGAGCAAGCGCACAGTCTGACCCCCGATAATGGGGTGACTGCTACAATCGCTCTGATTCGATGTCTGGTAAATTTCCAGGGCTAAAGCGCAAGCCCTAGAAGTTTACGATATCACAAGATGACACATATTACAGATCCAGGGCTATTGAGCAAGCCCTGGATCTGTGATATGAGCTGCTGGAACGGGAGCTGCTGCATAAGCCTGCCTATGTGTGCTCCAATGATCCTGGCCACCAGAGGGGCTGGTGCTGTTACAAATCAGTGAATGTGAACCCAGTGCCAACTAACGGTTTGGCATAGGGCTAAGTAGAGATGGCCTTGCGGTTCGCCCAGCGGTCGTTTCGCGGCGAACTTTGCGCGTTCGCGATTCGCCGAACATGTGAACATATGGAGATATTCGCGCCTGCCATATTCTTTTACATTGTGAAGAACTTTGGCCCATGACACATCCATCAGGTGGGACAGGACAGCCAATTGAGACGTTTCAGCACATGGACAACCCTAAATAAACCTGATCTGGCCGCCATTCAGTGTTTTGCCAGTGTAGGGAGAGGTTGCTGTGTGGAGCAGGGACAGGCTGTTAGGGACACCAAACGCTAGCTAATAGGGCCACAAAAGTCCTTTTAAGCACTAGTATAGGTGTGCTATCGATAGGTGTGATACACAGAGGGGTGCGATATACTTATAATATACTTTTATAATGAGTCAAAAATACATAGATCTATATAGTGATCACCTGGAAGTCAGGGGCCTAGGGGCTAGGGGCTTACTAGGGCCATTTTTATATAGGGTAAGGTTCCGGATGGGGTCACTCTTATCGGGGCGGGTGGTCTGTGGTTAGGCTATCAGGGCCAGAATAGCACCCCCCCTGTAGGGCAATATCAGGGACAGTTCTTTGCCCACCCTGTCCTTCAATACCACATCATCATCTAGCCCAGGGATGGATGGTTTTTGCTTTCCCTCCGGGATTCATGGATGTGCACTGGAACCCCCCTGATTGTGGTAGGACATATGGTTTCTGATTTAGTGCCGCCGAGCACTTGTTATTGCCGACCACATCTATGCTTTTTGCTTAACTTTATTAATGAAATTTATTTTCATTTTGAGGGATATCTTTTCCATTCACACATCCGCAAAATGGGTCCGCATCCGTTCCGCAATTTTGCGGAATGGGTGCAGACCCATTCATTTTCAATGGGGCCGGAATGTGCTGTCCGCATCTGCATTTGCGGATCCACATCCGCATTTGCGGATCCGTGCTTCCATTTCCGCAAAAAAATAGAACATGTCTTATTCTTGTCCGCAATTGCAGACAAGATTAGGCATTTTCTATTATAGTGCCGGCGATGTGCGGTCCACAAATTGCGGAATGCACATTGCCGGTGTCCGTGTTTTGCGGATCCGCAGAATACTTACGGACGTGTGAATGGACCCTCATAGTAACATTATTAAAGGTAACGTTTTATCTTTATGTATATTCTAATGGATTGCCTTCCTTGTACAATGTTATAATATACTTTCTATGTTAGACAGTATATTATAGTGCATTTGTATTGTGCGGCCGTTGTGTGCGGTTCTGCTGCGATACTGCAGGTATATAGAGGGACAAGCGTTATTGGAACAAATAATTTCTACTGGTGTGATATACCAGTCCCCCCACCAAAAAAAAACTGATTGAAGCGTGTTATAAACCAATATACTTTTTTTATAGTGCATTTGGGTACTGTATTGTGCATTTGCGCATGCGCGTACGCGAAAATTATATTGCCGATATTTTGCATTAAAAAAATAAATAACTGGAGATCGCAAATTCGAATAATACATCTGGTATGTCACTGTCCATGTTGTGGGACTATTTGTGCACTTCTAGTAATTATTTCTTGGCGGCAAATATGAGCTGAAGGTTTTTCAGGTTCGCCTGCCATTAAAATGAATGGGACCCGCCGCAAACTTGTGGTTCGCGAACATTTGATCGCGTTCGCGAACCGTCCCGGCAGATGTTCGTCCATCACTAGGGCTAAGTGTAAGGGCGTTAATCTGGCGCTTCCCATTATTCACCTTTAACCCATGTACAGGGATCTGGACTTTGCTGCAGGTTGGCAACCAGACCACTACCTCCTGGGATAGTCCTGGTGTGGTTGGCAGCTGACCCACTGGGGTCAGGGACACTGGTGTAAGCACCTGAGGCTCTAGACACAGAAAACGCACCAAAACTGGAGGTACAGTCTGAACAGTCACTCATACTGATTCTATAAACTTGGCTCGAAAACAGAGATGCAGGGAAACCACACCACAACGGCAGAAGTAGTCTGGACAGTCTCAATACTGGAACTGCAGAAACTGAACTGGAGACAATAAGGCTGCGTTCACACGGGCGAGATTTCCGCGCGGGTGCAATGCGGTAGGTGAACGTATTGCACCCGCACTGAATCCCGACCCATTCATTTCAATGGGGCTGTTCAGATGAGCAGTGATTTTCACGCATCACTTGTGCGTTGCGTGAAAATCGCAGCATGCTCTATATTCAGCGTTTTTCACGCAACGCAGGCCCCATAGAAGTGAATGGGGTTGCGTGAAAATCGCAAGCATCCGCAAGCAAGTGCGGATTTTCACGCACGGTTGCTAGGAGACGATCGGGATGGAGACCCGATCATTATTATTTTCCCTTATAACATGGTTATAAGGGAAAATAATAGCATTCTGAATACAGAATGCATAGTAAACTAGCGCTGGAGGGGTTAAAAAAAATTACAAATAATTTAACTCACCTTAGTCCACTTGATCGCGTAGCCCGGCATCTCCTTCTGTCTCCTTTGCTGAACAGGACCTGTGGTGAGCATTAATTACAGGTAAAGGACCTTTGGTGATGTCACTCCGGTCATCACATGATCCATCACATGATCTTTTACCATGGTGATGGATCATGTGATGACCGGAGTGACGTCACCAAAGGTCCTTTACCTGTAATTAATGCTCACCACAGGTCCTGTTCAGCAAAGGAGACAGAAGGAGATGCCGGGCTACGCGATCAAGTAGACTAAGGTGAGTTAAATTATTATTTTATTTTTTTTAACCCCTCCAGCGCTAGTTTACTATGCATTCTGTATTCAGAATGCTATTATTTTCCCTTATAACTATGTTATAAGGGGAAATAATACAATCTACAGAACACCGATCCCAAGCCCGAACTTCTGTGATGTTTGGGTACCAAACATGCACGATTTTTCTCACGCGAGTGCAAAACGCATTACAATGTTTTGCACTCGTGCAGGAAAAATCGCGGGTGTTCCCGCAACACACCCACACATTTTCCCGCAACGCCCGTGTGAACCCAGCCTAAGAGAGCTTGCGGGCGGGGTAGTGATGGGGCAGGCAGGAACCAAAACTGTAGGGCAGACAGACTAGGAGATCTGAAATACGGACTTAGGGCTCGTTCAAACAAACGTGTGATGCCCATTGCTATATTGCGGACCACATTTGCGGATCCGCAATACACAGGCACCGTTCCGTTGCTATTCTGCATCTCGGATGCGGACCCATTCATTTCAATGGGTCCGGAGATGCGGAACGGAAAGCTACGGAAGCTCTAGGGAGTGCTTTCTAGCGTTCCGTGCTTCTGCACACCTCACTGGGAATTTTCCTGGTAGGCCCATTGCCTTTTCTATGCAGGTGGCTGCCAGCGAAGTGTCACACTCACTCTTTAACACACATCGCAGCCAGCCCTGCCATATGGAGTCGCTGCTCTGGAATCCCAAGCTGACACTATGGCTATTTCCATCAACATTGGAGGCATCTCCAAACACTTTTATCATTCTGGCAGCGTATGGGTATTACCCCTGTATGTTTAAAATGTATTCAGTCTCTACTTTTAAATTGTTACTACCAAATCTGAAACTCATGAACTTCTGTATGGGAGACTGACACATGCCAGCGTGCTACAGAGCACACTGTTATCAATGGGAGGAATTGATCAAACTGAAAACCGTCAGTAGTATTCCTGTACAATACATTGGTATCTACAGATCCATCTCGAATTATTTTAACCCTTTTCCGACTTCTACCATACATCTTGAGACTTTAAGACTTTAAACACGACGCCTGCTCAGAAGCTTTACACAGCAGACATTGTCTGCAATCTGCCATAATGCTGGTCACATCACAGACATTTAACCCCTCACATGCTGTGGTCAATTGCGACCATGGCATCTGAGGCAGCTTTTCCCTGGAGTCCTGTGCTTCCAGGGCCTGAATAGATCGAGGAAGCCATTCGGTTGCTTTGGCAGCGTTGTGCCTTTGAAAGACTCCTAGGCCTGCCATAGCAATGTTCCTATGGAGGCCTGTCTGTGGCTGCAATGGTAAATCATTCCAGTATATGGGAGAAGTGATCAGGTAATTGTATGTTAAAGTCTCCTAAGGAGACTTAAAATAAGTGAAAAAAACAAACAATAAAAACTAAAGATTACTGTCATTGTTGCGCACAAAATCCCCATACTATTAAAATATAAATGTATTTATTCTGTAGTAGGGCATATACATTCCAAAAGGGTAACAATAAAAACTACAGATTGCTCCGCAAAAAAAGCCTTCCTACTTGTCTTGACCACACCTTCTACCAGTTTGGTCCCATCTACAAAGTTGGCACCTGTCCTGAATTTACAGGGACAGTCCCTGGGCGTTTCCGGTCAGGGTTGGGTGTTCCCAGGGGCGAGGTTTTCAATGTCCCGATTTTTACCAACAAAAAAGCTGGCAAGTATACGTCTACAACATGGGGCCACTTTTACGTTCTTTTCCAGGGCAGCTTTGAGCTCCCAGTCCGCCCCTGTCAGAAGTGCACAGGAAGGATGGGTTCACGGCACTAACACGTACGGCAACACAGACTGCATAACGCAAGGGAATCGCTGAAGCACTAGGGGAGAGATTTATCAAACTGGTGTAAAGGAATACTGGCTTTCCCATAGCAACCAATCAGACTTCACCTTTAATTTTCCAAAGAAGCTCTGAAAATCGAAAGGTGAAATCTGATTAGGTACTAAGAAAGTTTTACTTTGAACCAGTTTGATAAATTTCCTACTAAGTCTTCCTAAGTCTTCCAAATACCTCACAGGGAACCTTAAAGCTCAGGCACCCTCTGCTGGGAGAGGGTGCCTTAAATACCCTGGGCCCCTCAGCCATTGGCTGGGGAAAGCTTAGTGAGCACGTGCACTGGCTGAACAGAAGAGCACATGCCCTATGGGCTCACTATCGAAGATAATGGAGGCTACAACATGGAGAGGATGCCAGATGCCATGGTGAGCAGTGCGGCGGCGTCACTCACAAGGAACAGCAGGACGGCAGTGGGCAAAAACTGAAGGTCTAACAGGAGCCATGTCTGGCAGTGAGCAAGCACAGCCACCACTGCTGGATTGCAGTGGTGGTTGTATCCCCTAATGAATGAAAGATACCATATATTAGTAAGTGAATTATATTAACATGGAAGGAATAAAATAACTGTAAATAAAAGATATCCTTTGCCACTTATCCAGGAGCTCTTTGATAGATTCAGTGGAACCAGGATCTTCATGAAGTTGGATCTCTGAGGAGCTTATAATCTCATTTGGATGCGAGAGGGTGATAAATGGAAGACTACTTTTAACATCTGAGATGGTCACAGAATATGTTGTCATGCCCTTTAGTCTCAGTAATTCTCCTGTGGTGTTTTAAGAATTCGTTAATGATATCTATTGTGATCTTCTTACCTGGAATTAGGTGAATGCTAAGTCAGCCTTCCAGTCTCTCAAGCAAGCCTTTTCTTCTGCATCAATACTTCAACATCCATATGTCTCCAAGCAGTTCTTTCTGGAGGTAGACAGATCTTCAGTGGAAGAAGAAGCTGCCCTCACTTGAGTACCTCTGGCAAGAAGTTCACCTGTGGCTTCTTCTCAAAGGCCTTCTCCTTGGCAGAACTAAATGATTTCATTTGGTGACTGGCAGTTGCTCACAGTCAAGTTAGCCTTTAAATAGTGGCATCATCTGCTGGAGGGCACCTGCCATCCTGTCATTATTTACACAGACTACAAGAACTTCACTTATCTCCAGTCAACTCAATCACCCAACTCTCGGCAGGCTCGGTGGTCATTATCCTTTGCACACTTCAATTTAATTCTGTATTTCTGTCCAGCTGAGAAGAATACCAATTTGGATACCCTCTCCCATTCCTTTGACCCTGCTGATCGCTCTGAGAAACCCCAGCACATGATTTATCCTGCACACATCATCCCTTTTGCTCCAATTCAGTAGAAGGACATTCAGCCTGGCAAGACGTTTATCCCCATGGCCAAGAGGAAGGAGGTGGAAAATCTGGGGGCATCATTTAAAAGTCACCAGTCATCCTGGTCTCCTCAAGACAGTTCGGGCTTATGCACACGACCGTATGTATTTTGCGGTCTGCAAAACACAGATACACAAAAAATACGGATGACGTCCGTGTGCATTCCATATTTTAGGGAACGGAACAGCTAGAACCGTACTATCCTTCTCCGTAATGCAGAAAATAATAGGACATGTTCTATTTTTTTGCGGAACTGACATACGGAAACGGAATGCACACTGAGCAACTTCTGTTTTTTTTTTTCCGGACCCGTTGAAATGAATTGTTCTGCATACGGTCCCTAAAAAAAATGGAACGGACACGGAAAGAAAATATGTTCATGTGCATGAGCCCTTAATCTGATTAGTGTTACTGGTGGTCTGCAATTTCTAAAGATGTTCAGGACTTTGTTGCCGCCTGTCCTACCTGTGCCCAGGACAAGTCTCCTAAACAAAGACCGTCAGAGGTCCTACACCCCTTGCCAGTGCTGGATGTCCTGTGACAGCATATCACCATGAATTTTATCCCTGACCCTACCTCAGAGTGCATGCTAATTTGTGAGATAGCTGATCAGTTCTCGTAGATAGCTCACTTTATACTTCTGATTGGTCTCTCATGGCTACATGGGTTGCCCTTGCATATCGTGTCTTATGGCGGTGTGCAGCTATCTGAAAGTTGCTGAATGTTAAACTGGACCTTTCCTCAGCCTACCATCATAATCTAATTGTCAGGTGGAGTGCATTAATCAGATCCTGGTCAACTACCTGAGACACGTCAATTCTGCACATCATGATGATTGGGCTGCTTTATTCCACTGAGCACAGTTCTCTTACAACAACCATTCTAGTGAGTCTTCATGGGATATGGTTGCCAATTGCGAATTCCTCTTCCTGTCACTAAGATTCCACAAAAAAGACCGATAACCAGCGCTTCCTCCAAATATCGTGTGAATTTTATTTAAATAAATAATACATGGGTAGCAACATAAAAGGATAAAAATATATAAACTCTCAATAGGTCCCACCTTCCTATGACTGTCTCCTCCGTAGTCCTGGCAGCTGAGTCCACTATTAACAACTTCATCCAGAAAGAAACTAAAACTTCTCTACTTCAGGCTTCTGCTCACATGAAAAAGTCATCTGATAGCAAGCACAGGTCTCCACTTCAGGTCTGCTATAAGTTGTGCCTGCCTATCTTTTTGTGTATTCCTAACTCTTTTCCTGTTCCCCTCCTTAAGCCGGTTGTGCTCAATCATTATTCCAGAAGTTTTGTTCCTGCTTCTGCTCCTGTCAGTACTGAAGATGTATATGTAAAGTCAAGAATATTCTAGACATGAAGAAAATCATAGGCAGCACCTTCTTTTTAGTGGATTGGAGGGGCTATAGCCAAGAAGAAAGATCTTGTGAACTGGCTGGAAACAATGATGCTGCTGTTCCTCTGAAGTTTCTGCCCGACCAAAGAATAGAGGCCAGAATGGAAAGGCTACTGTTACAGCAAAGTATGTGAGCCATTGCTATTTTCCTCACCTGGCGGCCTGGACCTCACCTCCAGCTGCCTTCTTCCTGGTGGGTCTGCTCTGTCCCTTCACACAGGGAGGCTCGGCCTCTTTTCCTGTTTCCATAGGGCATATACACGTTTTCCCTCAAGTTAAAGGGCCACTGCGTGCACCTTAATCTTTACCAGCCAATGGCTGGCAGCTCTGGGGTACTTAAAGCAACTTCCTCTGTGGAAATGTGCCTGAGCAAAAGGTTCCATAGCTTGCCAAATTCCTGTCTGTTGTCTGCCTGTGCACCGACCTTTGCCTTTTCACTGGACTCTCTCTGTGGCCCTCTGCTGCCTGACTTGACCCATGCCTGACTTCCGTAATCGACCCTTCGCTGCCTGCCTGACCTCAGACCATTTAGCGCGTACTCCGTCTGCCCTGACCTCGGCCTGTCCCTGACTACAATTGTGCCTGTCCCCTCAGTGCTCCCCACTGATGTCTCTGATTGTGCTACTCAGCTATCAAACGACCCAGAGGCTACTCCAGGAGGAGCAAAGTCCAGATCCCTGTCTAAGTGAATACCAGAGGACTGCCAGAATAACCCCCTTACTACCAAATCTGTTTGTGCTCTGAAAGCTTGCAATATGTTTTGTCTTGTTAGCCTATAAAGGTATCACTCCCTTAATACTTTTGTATTTATTATTAACGCAAAAGTATTCAACATCGCATTGCTTTTGTGGGCTAACACCGTACTATGCAATCCTTGCCACACACCATACCAAATCTGTTGGTTGACACAGTGGTTCCACACCCACTGCCCTTTCAGCTACTCTATCTTTTAGTAGGCAGGACACTGTCAATACTAGTGATTAACAGAATTCTATTAATAAGTTTTGAATTTTTTAGAAGAAAATGAACAATCGGACAGATTCCTGTACAACAAAACAGTGACACAGAACAATACGTCAAGACAGGTACAATGATCAGCTGAATTTTATTGATACATTTCGAAAGATTTTTGAGTCCAGTACAATATATGGTTACTGTGTCAAGTACACTGGTCTGTGATCAACAGTTTTTGAAAAAGTTTTTATTCTATATTTTCAAATGTCATTTGGACGGAAACTGTGACATAGACGAATAGGTCAGACAGTACGCAATGAGCACTGGGATTACTATTGTAGACAATTTCTGTCTGTGATTGCGAATTATTCGATGCACATTGGGCTAATGATCATAAAAAAATAATAATAATACTTTAACTTTAAATGTTGCTGTACCAGTGGAGCAGTGTAGAAAATGGCTGGCACAGCATTTTACATAATGACACACCGACCAGAGGCTGTCCTGTCCCTAGCTAAAACCTCTCTCTCTGTTTAAAAAGTAATATATTAGCTATTGTCTTCCCTGAAACTATCCCTCACATAAAACTAACTAAATGTATAGTGTGTCTAAAGATAGGTTTTCTTTGCTTTATATTTGTCAAATGTCCTCATACATCAATGTACAAGCATAGAATACATTTACAGCTCTTGTTTGGGAGCTTATATAGTACCTGTGACATGTACAATGACTCATCAGTATAATGCCTCCTGATGTAAGGTGCTGACTGCAAGGCATTATGGGCAAAAGTGATTTAGAACTGGCTGAGGATCCGCCGAAGATATGAAGAGGCCTTGGTCTCTTCATAACTTCGGCAGAACCACTGCCAGTTTAGAGCTTTATTAAGACCGGCGTCTAAAACACCGGTCTTAATAAAGTTTGTACTTAAAAGTAGCATTGCTTTCTCAAAGGGGTGCCCTGAGCAATTCTGCCTCTAAGTCCTGATCATCTGGTGAAGACAGTTTTGGTCTCTGCTTAGCTAAACTTGGGTGATCCAGTCTGAGATTCACAGATAATCTCTATACAAAAGGTATGGTCAGATCTGTACCACCATGGCACTGAGAAGAAACTAGCTGGCTGCAGGTCTGCCTCTCTGGCTTTGAATTCTCAGCTACCATGCATTTTGGTAGTTGTCAGTTATGGGGAGGCTGGTAGAGGAAGAGTTACTGTCGGAACAATGAGATTAGTTGAGGCCATTTCTTTCACATTAAAGGGCTGGGAAAAAAATAATCACTTAGACACTATGTGATCTTCGTGACTTTGTACCCTTTTGGGTTGGCCCAGGAGATGCTTAGGAGTAGGTCAATTATACAGTGAAAAGAGTTGTGGAGAGGGTTGCTGAAGGTCAAAGGTGTGTAATGGAGCTTTAATAACTTTGAGTCATCGTGGGCAGAACCAGAGCTCGTTGTCCTGTGTGTGTTTTTTTATGTTCAATGAAACATGCTTTTCTTAAGAAATATTTCTCACAATCTGAACATGCAAATGGCTGCTCCACTGTGTCAATTCTTAGATGACTATTCAAACATGATTTCTGAGTAAAACATTTGCCACATTCTGGACATGAAAATGGTTTCTCCCCTGTGTGACTTCTTAGATGACTAACAAGATATGATTTCTGAGTAAAACATTTCCCACATTCTGGACATGAATATGGCTTTTCTCCTGTGTGAATTCTCTGATGTCTAGCAAGATCTGATTTCTTAATGAAACATCTGTCACATTCTGAACATGAAAATAGGTTCTCCCCTGTGTGAACTATATGATGTCTAACAACATCTGATTTATTAGTAAAACACTTGCCGCATTCTGAACATGAAAATCGTTTTTCCCTTGTGTGACTTCTTAGATGACTAGCCAGACATGAGTTCTGAGTAAAACTTTTTCCACATTCTGGACATGAAAATGGCTTCTCTCCTGTGTGAATTCTCTGATGCCTAGCAAGATCTGTTTTCTTAATAAAAGACCTGTCACATTCTGAACATGAAAATAGGTTCTCCCCTGTGTGAGTTCTTTGATGTGCAACAAGATATGTTTTATGAGTAAAGCATTTGCCACATTCTGAACAAGAAAATGGTCTTGCCCCTGTGTGAACTATGTGATGTCTAACAACATCAGATTTCTTAGTAAAACATTTGCCACATTCTGGACATGAAAATGGTTTCTCCCCTGTGTGACTTCTTTGATGTGTGAGGACATGTGATTTCGAAGTGAAACATCTCCCACATTCTAAACAAGAAAATGGCTTCTCCCCTCTGTGACTTTTTTGATGTTTAAACAGACCTGATTTATCAGTATAACATTTACCACATTCTGAACATGAAAATGGCTTCTCTCCTGTGTGAGTTCTCTTATGTATGAGGAGATATGCTTTGCAAGTATAAGATTTACCACATTCTGAACATGAAAATGGCTTCTCTCCTGTGTGAGTGCTCTGATGGACAATAAGATTTGATTTCTCAGTAAAACACTTCCCACATTCTGAACATGAATATGGCTTCTTCTTCGAGTGTGTTCTTTGATATACAACACCCTTTCTGTGACTTGCAGTTTGATTAACAGTCTGTGATGAACCAGATGATAGAAGATGTTTAAAAGGATCAGATGATAGATCCTTACTGTGAAAGGCTGATGGTACATCTGAGATAATGGCATGCTCTTCATATGTGTCTTGTGTGACACCATCATCTGCTTTAAAATCTGAAGATATCAGATGTTCCTCCCAGCTCCCGGTACAGTCATCTGCCAAAAACAAAATGGAGCTTATTATTTTTGAATGTGATAAGCTCAAAATTATTTTGGTATCGTATATCATTTCTATATAATAATTTCATACAAGTAGTAAAACAATTCAATTATTAACTGGAACAGTGGTTGAGCAGATCACAGTCTAACAGTAGGCCTCAGGGCAAGCACCAGTAAGTAGATCTTGATGTTAGGCCACCAGACTGTTCTCTTGCAGTTTTCTACTTGATATGGTAATGGTGCATTTAGCCTGTCACCAGACATTTTTATTTCAATAGGTTTATATCATTTGAATAAAGAGAATACAACATTGAAGGCAATAGTGTCATCAGTAGACGTAACATTTACATCACAAAATGTCACAGGAGATGAAAAACAAATATTATGTCAACCAAAATGCTCAGATGATTGAAGTATATTCAGTTACAAGAAACACGAAAGATGGCTGCCCAGGGGTATTTTTGCCAAGTGAGCTAGAACTAGAAATGTTCCCAGTGAGGATACAGCCAACATAGTGACATGGGTGACACCAAAAATGTAGAAAGAAAAGGAAAATAGTGTGAGGCATGAAAAGGGGGCCCCTGGGCAGCTTATTAAAACCAATAGGAAGAATATGCAATATTATTGCACTAGGCCAGGGCAATATGAGAGTTAATTAGGTCGAGATGACATAATAAATCCCAGCTTGACAGATTTTATAGAAATTCCTCATGTTAATCTAGGTCACCACACTGTGCTATTAAAGTGCTTAATGATTCACCCCATTTATAAAATATGTCTGCATCCACCTGAAAAAAAGCTGTAAAGTCATGCCCACACAGGGGTCTCACTTCCACCAAATCTGCTGTCTACTGTCTGTTGTCACGCAAGATCCATCCCTAGTGATTGAGACATATGAGACAGTTCACAGAAAGGGGGGTGGGGAGGGGCAGAGGTAGCTGAGATCCTGAGCTTGATAAAGAACTGCTTCTACACTGCTTGCAGAAGATCACAGGAGCATCCTGTCTTTCTGTGTGATTTCCCCCTCCTTATCTGTTCTGTGAGCTCCAGAGCTGAAAACAAAAAAATTGTGGCAAGTAAGAGAAATGGCATCACATTAGTACAGTGCTGGCAGATTTCACAGACTGGAGATGCCCTCTGCTTCTGAGAGAAATGTGTTTAGCCGTGCATGTGAAACAGGGAATAATATGGCTGAAAAAGACATTAGGGAAGCTATCGTTCCTTTTACAGTTATGAGTGTACAAAGAAGCAAAGCCATTTTTTGGGAAACTGATACGCCTTAAGTTATCTTTATTCTTCTATGTTTCACTTGTCTCTGGGATGAGGTGACCTTCTCCCACCTGCTCAGAAAGAAATCCATTTTACCATACTAAGTGATAAATAGCTTCAGTTGCAGCCACTCAAGGGTTTGGTATATACAAGCAGGTTTACCACAATGGTTTAGGATATGCTATTTTCTATATTCTTATTGCTTGCAGAGGAAAACACAGTTTATTATTCTGCCTTTCAAGTACTATGATGCTTTAAATTGTTTAAGTGGATATCAAGTTTGGAGATGTGGACATCCCAGATTGCACATTTCCTTCCCTTTTCAGTGTAAATTCTACACAGTGAGAATTACTGTTGGAGCATCTTTTACTGGCCTTGCTATGTATTTCCCTATTCTAGAAAAATATGCAAATGATCACTTGGAATAAAGGGTTGAGTGTAAGGACAGATGAGGACAGCAAGTCCTTGAACTAGAACCCAGCAAGCTTCCCCTACCTACTTGCAGTGTAAGCCCTAGATGGCAAAACCACAACTGGACGACAGTCTCTACACTTGTTAAGTGCAGGACAAACAAGACACACAAACGGACAACTCAAAAGGACAGTTGTATGAAATAGACAAGAACCACATGGGCTAAGCAATACCAAAACTTGAGACAGAGAGTGGTCAGAAGACAAGCTGAGGTCAAAACATTTGGTTACGCAGTATCAAAATGGGAGACAGGGAGTGGTAGAAGGCATGCTTAGGTCAAAACCAGACGGGCTACACAGTACCAAACCGTGAGACAGAGAGTGTTCAAAAGACAAGCCAGGGTCAGAAACACAGAGTAATCAGCAAATGCAGGAACAGGGAACAACTAACCTAGCGAGAGACCAAGATTATCACTGGCAATGGTTCCATTACATTGAATCTCCTGCTATGAAATTGCAGGGTTCCCATCAGTTACAATGGCAGCTTGGGGCCTTGTGAAGGCTCCTAGGCCTCCCATAGGAAATTGCCTTTTAATTCCCGCCTGCAGTATGCAATTGTAGTCTATAAAATAAGTGATTAGAGGATCACTGATTTGTATTCCCTAATGGGACAAAATAGTACAGTAAAATAAAATCTAAAAAATGTCCAAAGAACCACAAATGAAGTATAAGATGCTTTATTTGGAGGATATAAACCCATTAAGTATCCACTCCCCAATATAGCATATTATAAGTCATCTATATAGACTTCCAAACTGCTCCTCGTAAAAATTGTTGTATTGTTTTAAGACAAACCTCGGGATCAGAACATAATCCCAAAAAAAAAAACACAAACTGGTATCTTGCACATGGTGTAAGGCACATAGCCTCCTGCTTCTATTAAAGGGGTTTTCTAAGACTTTACTACTGATGACCTATCCTAGGTCATCAGTATCTGGTTGGGGTCCAACAACCGGGAACCCTGGCTGATCAGCTGTTTGAGAAGGTAGCGGCGCTCGCAGTAGTCCCACAGCCTTCTCTCTGTTTACTAAGAAACAACATTGTACATGTAACCGATGAACGCGAAGTTACTCGGCCTAGGAAAAGCCGGAGAAACAGCTGATCAGTGGGGGGCCCAGGTGTGGTTGACAGCTGATCCACTGGGTCAGAGACACTGCTTTGAAGTCCTGAGAGGTTAGGCAATATGCATAGTCTGAAGATGGACCTAGGTCCGGGCAGGTAGTGTACAAGCCTTTTCGTGAGACAAATCCGAGATCAGGGCAGGCGGCAGTAGGGCAATACAAGAAACAGGCTAAGGTCAGGGCAGGCTAGAAGTCAGAGTCAGTAGTCAGGCTAGAGTATAAAACATGGGTAGTCAGACAGGGAATACACATTTGCTGGTCACAGAGACTAGGACACCTAAAACTCATCCTCAGGGAGGGTACCTTAAAGGGGTTCTGCACTATGTTCTAACTGATGATCTATCCTCTGGATAGATCATCAGCTTCTGATCGGCGGGGGTCCGACACCCGGGACCCCCGCCGATCAGCTGTTTGAGAAGGCAGCGGCGCTCCAGTAGCGCCGCGGCCTTCTCACTGTTTACCGCCGGCCCACTGATGTCACGACTAGTATCAACTAGCGTGGGCGGGGCTAAGCTCTGTTCACTTGAATTAGCCCCACCCACGCTAGTTGATACTATTTGTGACGTCAGTGGGCCGGCGGTAAACAGTAAGAAGACCGCGGCGCTACTGGAGCGCCACTGCCTTCTCAAACAGCTGACCGGCGGGGGTCCCCGGTGTCGGACTCCCGCCGATCAGAAGCTGATGATCTATCCAGAGGATAGATCATCAGTTAAAACATAGTGCAGAACCCCTTTAAATAGCCAGAGACCCTCAGTCATTGGCTGGGGAATGATTTGGACCTAAAGAAACTGTCTAGTATGCCAACAGAGCAGACATGCAGGTCACAGCCTGCAGAGGATGCTGGCGACCAGGAGCTCCGCGGTCAAGAAGAGGAGAATGGGACCGGACACCAGGGTAAGTAGCGCAGCACCTGTGCCCGCAGGAAAGAGCGGGGCACGCCAGCAGGAACAATTTTATTTAATTTTAATTTAATTCCTTGGGACCCAAGCACAATCTGAGAATATACCCGAGTTGAAGGTATCATTGTAAATACTATAAGAAAGTAAAATATGCACTATTTTAACTGACAGAATACTGACTTACCTGGGCGGTTATCTGTAGGAATGTCCTTACATTGGTCATCATCCCACACATATGTCTCTGTAAGAATTTCCTCCTTAAACCGGTCATCACCCCTCACATATAAATATGTAGAATTAATATCGTACAGATCTTCATCCTGTTTCAAAAGCTGTGAAACAAATATTGTAACAGTCACCAGACAATTAGCAAAGTTGTATGAAAGGTTCAAGAGGAGCAGAAGATATTGTAAATTATCGTGACGTCCAAAATGATGTAGAAGTCGTTATCTGAGCCGAATAGCTGCTAGACTCCTAGAACCAAAATATACAGTCAGGTCCATAAATATTGGGACATCGACACAATTCTTACATTTTTGGCTCTATACACCATCACAATGGATTTGAAATGAAATGAACAAGATGTGCTTTACCTGCAGACTGTCCGCTTTAATTTGAGGTTATTTACATCCAAATCAGGTGAACGGTGCAGGAATTACAACAGTTTGCATATGTGCCTCCCACTTGTTAAGGGACCAAAAGTAATGGGACAATTGCCTTCTCAGCTGTTCCATGGCCAGGTGTCTGTTATTCCCTCATTATCCCAATTACAATGAGCAGATAAAAGGTCCAGAGGTCATTTCCAGTCTGCTATTTGCATTTGGAATCTGTTGCTGTCAAATCTCAAGATGAGATCCAAAGAGCTGTCACTATCAGTGAAGCAAGCCATCATTCGGCTGAAAAGACAAAACAAACCCATCAGAGAGATAGTAAAAACATTAGGCCTGGCCAAAACAACTGTTTGGAACATTCTTTAAAAGAAGGAACTCACCGGTGAGCTCAGCAACACCAAAAGACCCGGAAGACCACGGAAAGAAACTGTGGTGCATGACGAAGAATTCTTTCCCTGGTGAAGAAAACACCCTTCACAACAGTTGGCCAGATCAAGAACACTCTCCAGGAGGTAGGTGTATGTGTGTCAAAGTCAACAATCAGGAGAAGACTTCACCAGAGTGAATACAGAGGGTTCACCACAAGATGTAAACCATTGGTGAGCCTCAAAAACAGGAAGGCCAGATTAGAGTTTGCCAAACAACATCTAAAAAAGCCTTCACAGTTCTGGAACAACATCCTATGGACAGATGCGACCAAGATCAACTTGTACCAGAGTGATGTGAGGAGAAGAGTATGGAGAAGGAAAGGAACTGCTCATGATCCTAAGCATACCACCTCATCAGTGAAGCATGGTGGTGGTAGTGTCATGGCGTGGGCATGTATGGCTGCCAATGGAACTGGTTCTCTTGTATTTATTGATGATGTGACTGCTGACAAAAGCAGCAGGATGAATTCTGAAGTGTTTGGGGCAATATTATCTGCTCATATTCAGCCAAATGCTTCAGAACTCATTGGACGGCGCTTCACAGTGCAGATGGACAATGACCCAAAGCATACTGCAAAAGCAACCAAAGAGTTTTTTAAGGAAAAGAAGTGGAATGTTATGCAATGGCCAAGTCAATCACCTGACCTGAATCCGATTGAGCATGTATTTCACTTGCTGAAGACAAAACTGAAGGGAAAATGCCCCAAGAACAAGCAGGAACTGAAGACAGTTGCAGTAGAGGCCTGGCAGAGCATCACCAGGGATGAAACCCAGCGTCTGGTGATGTCTATGCGTTCCAGGCTTCAGGCTGTAATTGACTGCAAAGGATTTGCAACCAAGTATTAAAAAGGTAAAAATTGATTTATCATTATTATTCTGTCCCATTACTTTTGGCCCCTTCACAAGTGGGAGGCACATATGCAAACTGTTGTAATTCCTGCACCGTTCACCTGATTTGGATGTAAATACCCTCAAATTAAAGCTGACAGTCTGCAGGTAAAGCACATCTTGTTTGTTTCATTTCAAATCCATTGTGGTGGTGTATAGAGTAAAACATTTTAGAATTGTGTCGATTTCCCAATATTTATGGACCTGACGGTAGATATTAGATGATGGCTTAATGACAAGAACCTCATCCACATGTATATTCAGCATGGCTACAGATGATTCGGGTTGCTTTAGTGGAGCAAGATCAGCTTCTTGGTTGTTTGTCTGGGAATAGATGGGTATTAATCCAACTTGCTGGTTCTTTAGGACAATTTACGTGGAGTGATGATAGAAAACAAGCATTCATATAAATGTTCATTTGACCAATATTCTTCAAGTGTAATCATGCTTTTGATCTCCTGACAAACAAGCAAACACATGCAGTACTTTTAGTCCTGCTGCCTCTCGCCGTGCGCTGCCGCTGGAACTCCGCCCCCGCCCCCATTATAGTCAATGGGGACGGAGCGGCAGTCCGGGGGCACACATGAACTAGCGGCAGGACGGATCCGACAGGCTGTTCACCTGCCGGAACAGCCTGCCGGACTACCCTGCCGCTAATGTAAAAGTACCCTTAGGCCTTATTCACACGTCCGTTGTTTCTTTCCTGATCTGTTCCGTTTTTTGCGGAACAGATCTGGACCAGATCTGGACCCATTCATTTTCAATGGGTCCTAAAAAAAAAATCGGACAGCTCAATGATTTTTTTTCAGGACCCATTGAAAATGAATGGGTCCAGATCTGGTCCAGATCTGTTCCGCAAAAAACGGAACAGATCAGGAAAGAAACAACGGACGTGTGAATGGACCCTTACTCAGCGTGAGAGGCAGAGCAATGTTGGGAGTTGTAGTTATTTAACTTGGACTGTATGTTAGGGCTGAAGGGAGGGACGTTATTTACATAGGACAGTGAGGTGGAAATGTTAATTACATGGGACGGAAATTTGGAAGTGGCTGGTGTAGAGTGATGTTATTTACATGGGACTGTATGTTGAAGGTGTCTGGGGGAGGGAGTGATGTTATTTATATGGGACTGAATATTGAGGAGGTGATGTTATTTACATGGGACTGTATGTTGAAGGCGGCTGGGGAGGAGGTGATGTTATTTACATGGGACTGTTTTCTGGAGGGGCTGTAGATAGACAGGGATGTTATTTACATGGGACTGTATATTGGAGGGGGCTGGAGAGATGGTGTGATGGTATTTATATGGAACTCTATGGGGGAGGGAGGGAAATAGTGTTATTTGCATGGGCCTGTATGGCGGAGGTGTTGAGGAATTATAATTTCTGAGGACACTAAACGGAGGAATATAAATACTGGGGGCACTGCAGGCGGCATTATAAATACTTGGGGCGCTTCAGGGCGAGCATTATAACAGTATGGGCGATATAAATACTGGGGGCACTGTGGGGGTATTTTAAATCCAGGGGACATTAGGCGTTCTTATTACTACTGGGGGCTCTATAGGAGGGACTTATAGATCCACATTATTTCTACTAAGAGCATTATGGGGGTCCTTATTACTACTGAGGGGTCTGTAGATAGCTTAATTACCACTGGGGGAACAATAGGGAGCATTATTACTACTGGAGACTCTATAGGAGGGACTTATAGATCTGCCTTATTTCTACTAAGAGCACTGTGGGGGTCTTATTACTACTGAAGGAACAATAGTGGCCTTATTTCTACTGGGGGCTCTGTGAGGGTATTATTAATACTGGAGGGCTCTTCTACTAATGGGCGCACTCTTGGGGAGCACTATCACTGTTGGGGGCACTGTAGGGGGCAGTATTACTAATGAGAGCATTCTAGAAGGGAATTACTATTGGTGGGACTATGAGGAGCACTATTACTATGGGGATAATTATCTGTATGGCACTTATTTTTCTTCAGGATAGTATTTGGGGGTACAGAAAAGTAAGGAAGCTAAGATGTCTGTGTGTTACACTCTGCAGATATAAGGCGGCTGAGAGAAGTTCTCCAGACCGAAATGAAGAAGATGATGACAGAGAAGATCTATGTCGGAGGAGACGTCACATGGGAGGCCTTGGATGTGAGAGGTAAGTGCTGCTGTATAGCAAGTACAGTAAAATGTCTTCAGTGCTAGTGTTTGCAGGGGGAAGGGGGGAATGCGGTTGTTCAACTTGGGCCATATGCATTGGTGCTTGGGCCCCGGGAACTTTTGAGACCCTAGCAACGCCCCTGCCATAACCAGAACATTGTGATAACATCCAGACAACATATAATGTCTATGGTCAGCCTTAACCCAGTCAATGGTCTATGGTCAGCTTTATCCCAGTGATCTGAAGAGGACTTCACAGTCCTCTACAGACCATAAGGAATATCTACCTGATGATCCTGTGGAAGAAGAGGACTGGGACATCTCTCTGGTGTTCTTCTCTTATCGGATCTACCTGTAGGAGACACATACAGTGACTGAATTCATTCTTTACATACAGATAATTAAAGGATGGGTGTATTCAGTCCTGTCTATTACCTGGTGATGTGAGGGTCTGGTGGTTCTCCATCATGACGTCCTTGTACAGATCCTTGTGTCCTTCTACATACTCCCACTCCTCCATGGAGAAATAGACAGTGACATCCTGACACCTTATAGGAACCTGACAACACAATGATACAGTCATCACCCAGACCCCTCCAGTGCTGTTACTGTATAATGTCCCAGCATTCCCAGCAGTGTCACCTCTCCAGTCAGCAGCTCCATCATCTTGTGGGTGAGTTCT
Organism: Bufo bufo; assembly: GCF_905171765.1. Classification (NCBI taxonomy): domain Eukaryota; kingdom Metazoa; phylum Chordata; class Amphibia; order Anura; family Bufonidae; genus Bufo; species Bufo bufo. Next base: position 33,640,118 of record NC_053390.1, on the reverse strand, counting down.
AGGATCTTCTGTTCATTGATTTCCTTGTGTATAATGGAGTGAGGTGGAGGACCCATCATTGGGCTCAAGGTTCTTCCCCATCCTTTAGACACAGGGGCCTGACAGCGCTCAGTAGAGGTCTTCTTCACCACTGTGTAATCCTGGATATGGGGAGACACAGCAATAAATATCATTACTGACATTTCCAGAGTCCATCACATCTACAGCCATGGCCATCTGTTGGGTAGCATGGTGTCTTGAAGCAGTGGGGTCCAATGTATGGTATCAAGTTTGTATGTTCTTCGTGTGGATGCATGGGTTTCCTCCCAGACACCAAAATACATTTATAGGGAATCTAGATTGTGAGCCCCAGTGGGGACAATAAATGGTGACAATGTCTGTAAAGTGCAGCAGAATATGAAGGCATTATATAAGCAAGAGAAATAAATAATAGGAATGATCTAATGTGACATCATCAGAATCTCTCACCTCTCCAGTCATATCATCTGTTATTACCATAGATAAGAATGATCTAATGTGACATCATCAGAATCTCTCACCTCTCCAGTCATATCATCTGTTATTACCATAGATAAGAATGATGTAATGTGACATCATCAGAATCTCTCACCTCTTCAGTCATATCATCTGTTATTACCATAGATAAGAATGATGGAATGTGACATCATCAGAATCTCTCACCTCTCCAGTCATATCATCTGTTATTACCATAGATAAGAATGATGTAATGTGACATCATCAGAATCTCTCACCTCTCCAGTCATATCATCTGTTATTACCATAGATAAGACTGATGTAATGTGACATCATCAGAATCTCTCACCTCTTCAGTCATATCATCTGTTATTACCATAGATAAGAATGATGGAATGTGACATCATCAGAATCTCTCACCTCTCCAGTCATATCATCTGTTATTACCATAGATAAGAATGATGTAATGTGACATCATCAGAATCTCTCACCTCTCCCGTCATATCATCTGTTATTACCATAGATAAGAATGATGGAATGTGACATCATCAGAATCTCTCACCTCTCCAGTCATATCATCTGTTATTACCATAGATAAGACTGATGTAATGTGACATCATCAGAATCTCTCACCTCTCCAGTCATATCATCTGTTATTACCATAGATAAGAATGATGTAATGTGACATCATCAGAATCTCTCACCTCTCCAGTCATATCATCTGTTATTACCATAGATAAGAATGATGGAATGTGACATCATCAGAATCTCTCACCTCTCCGGTCATATCATCTGTTATTACCATAGATAAGAATGATGTAATGTGACATCATCAGAACCTCTCACCTCTCCAGTCATATCATCTGTTATTACCATAGATAAGAATGATGTAATGTGACATCATCAGAATCTCTCACCTCTCCAGTAAGTTGGAAGAGTATCTCTAGGGTGAGATTTATTATCCCCTCGACCATCTTGTCTCTGTTCCTATCCATCCTTGATGGGTAAATCAGGAAAATTATTTTATACAGAAGATATCATTGGAGATGATTCTTTATCGTAGGAACCTGAATGGAAATAAGATAAAACGTAAAAAGCACAAAAAAATCTCATGTAAAAAATATTAACAAGTGGGATACATTACAGCCTTCTATTGGAGGTATATGTCAGGAGATCCTCCTAATGTGTACCTCTATTGAGATGTGAATGGAGCCTTAAAGCACAGATGTTGCATAGATGTTGTATGTATATGGGTTGTGGTCAAGTGGTTCTTTCATGTATGTGGTCAAAGCCAAGTGTATCTACCGTTCTTAAAGGGGTTTTCCCACTCAGAACACTTATCCTCTTGCACAGTATAGGAGATAAGTATTTGATTGCTGGGGTTAAGCCACTGAGATCCACAGCAATCATGAAAACAAAGTTTATAGAATCCCCCATGAGAATGGCGTGGTGATGCACACATGTGACCACTGCTCCATACTCATAGGGGACTTTGGGACTTGTTTTAGTAAAAACTGAGGGTCCCAATGATCGGACCCCCAGAAATTAGATACTTGTCATCATGTGCACAGGAGTTGTGTTACTAATGCGAAAAGTTTTTTTTGGGTCTTCTGTATTGATGACCTATCCTCAAGTATAGGTGATCGATATATGACTGGTGGGGTCAGGAGGGCGCAGTGGTCGCTTCAACCAGCTGATATGCCGGTTGCCATGAGGAGTCCCTGCTCTGTGTCCGTATATGCAGTCGGTGCTATGATGATGAAATCAGTATGTTTGGGGTATAACTGTGTGTATTTAGTGTTTATTCAGGCTCTATTTTTAAATTTTCGTTACCAGGACCTTCTGTATTACAGGCAGCCACAGAGCCCAATGCAATTAATAGGAGGATTTTCTCTGACCATTCTTATCATGTATAATGTATTCCCATGTACTGCTATCTACAGATACATCTCTATATATACCAGGATATTGCATGGCGATTACAGATACATCACTATATAGACCAGGACATTTAGAGGATAAAAGCAGGAGGATAGTCTTATAATTTTTTTCAGTAACAAAAATCACAAAACCATTCATTATAGGAGAACCATTAAAATAATGGAAGCACCGTCTCCATCAAATGATGGAAATCAACGTCACCTCACTTACTATAAAATGAACGCCTCCTGCCCCTCATTTTAACCCTTTCCTGACATGTGACGTACTATTAAGTCACATGCCGGGTCCTTAAAGCTGGTGCCTAGCAACTGAGTGCCTGCTCTTTCTTACAGCAGACACCCACGGCTAATACATTTAACCCCTCAGATGCCGTGGTCAAACCTGACCACGACATCTGAGTGCGCTGAAATCCAAAAGTGTGCACTTCCGGTGACGCTCCGGCCGCGTGGCGATTGAAGGAGCCGGAGCTTGTGTGCGTCAGCCCCTGTCATAGTGAATGACAGTCTTTCCTATGGAGCCCTTGTCTGTAATAGGGCTCCATAGGAAAGTAGTAAAATCATCATAGACTCCAATGCTAGTGCATTGGAGTCTATGATAATAGCTTGATTATTGCTTATTATAGTTCCCTATGGGAACTATAAAAAAAAGTGTAAAAAAAAAAAAAAAAGAGGGTCAAAATGGCCGATTTGCCATTTTTTGGTTGCTTCTCCTCCCACATAAAAAAATTTATAAAAAGTAATCAAAAAGTTGCACATGGCCCAGAATGGTATCAATGAAAAGTACAGATCACCCCACAAAAAATGAGCCCTCATACAGCTCCGCACACATAACTACAAAAAAGATATAGGGGTCAGAAAATGACAGCAAAAAAATAAATAAATGGAATTTTTTCCCACTTCCCACTACATTCTATGCAATATTAAATGTGGGCGTTGAAAAGTAAAACTTGTCCTGCAAAAAATAAGTCCTCTATGTGAACAGAAAAATAAAAAAGTTATGGCTCTAGGAAGGCAGGGAGCGAAATACTTAGGCATACACATAACTACAGATAGCTCCAACTGCTACTCGCTTATCATTTATTCCCTTGACATATTAATTCCCACTGACTATAAAATGATCTCCTCCTGACGGACCGCACTGACTATAAAATGATCTCCTCCTGACGGACCGCACTGACTATAAAATGATCTCCTCCTGACGGACCGCACTGACTATACAATGATCTCCTCCTGACGGACCGCACTGACTATAAAATGATCTCCTCCTGACGGACCGCACTGACTATACAATGATCTCCTCCTGACGGACCGCACTGACTATACAATGATCTCCTCCTGACGGACCGCACTGACTATACAATGATCTCCTCCTGACGGACCGCACTGACTATACAATGATCTCCTCCTGACGGACCGCACTGACTATACAATGATCTCCTCCTGACGGACCGCACTGACTATACAATGATCTCCTCCTGATGGACCGCACTGACTATACAATGATCTCCTCCTGACGGACCGCACTGACTATACAATGATCTCCTCCTGATAGACTGCACTGACTGTAATAGAAAACTGTCACATACGGGTTTTGTTTTTTTCTATATCAGCAGTGAGAAGACAATAGCTCGCCATCTGATCCCCTCTGCGCTGAATTAGACTGTTTTATTGAAGCCACGACCCAGACATTTATCAGCGTCAGATTAGTGGCACCAACCACACAGCCACCAGTGCAGCCTCCATGTTCCACCGTCCTTCCGGTAGGAACATGGCTAAGGCTAATGAGGTGAGTATGTAGATCATAGTGAAGGGGTTAATAATAAACCTGCCCCAGTAATCCTGAGTGACTACTCACTTACCTCCAACTGTAGAGGAGCCGTGTGGTGACAGGACCTGTGATGATGTCACTGTCATGTGATCAGTCACATGTGTGGGAGGAGTCAGGAGTCACATGACCAGCTCTCTATGGCTACAGGAGTCTGCTGTGCTTGAATAGCTGATGTTACGTGTCAGGATTAGTGTTAGTCGAGCAGCAAAGTGCTCGGGTGCTCGGGTAGAACACCTCGGGGTGCTCCGAGCACAATGGAAGTCAATGGGAGAACCCGAGCATTAAACCAGGCACCCCCTGCTCTGAAGAAGGGAGGGTGTCTGGTTCATAGGAAAAGGTCAGAAATTGATGGAAACACCACCGAAATGGTTCGGGAACAGCATAGGGAGGATGTCTGGATGCATCTTGGACTCCCAGGTCGCTGCTGGGAACGATGTTGTCCGAGTAGTACGCCACTTTTACAGACTGACAATAATACGCACCAAACCGAAGATAAAATCGATTTTAGAGGAAAAATTGTTAGGAAACATTCTTTCCTGTATATTTACTTGTGGTCGGGGCTATATGTGAAAGAACCTACCCCCTAATGTATGCCCCAACAGAACTAGCGGCTTGAGTTGTGCCATAACCGCTTCCGTCGAGAGTACACCTGAAAGAGGGCATACCCTGTAGGAGAGTGAAAGGAAAAGGGCGGGTTGGGAGGGGAACACTGCTGCCGTCCGTCCCCTCTGGAGAAAGGTGCGTCCTAGATATAGGGCAGGGCGCCCCTCCCACAAATGCAGGCCAATTAATCGGCCTTAATACTTGTGGTCGGGGCTATATGTGAAAGAACCTACCCCCTAATGTACGCCCCAACAGAACTAGCGGCTTGAGTTGTGCCATAACCGCTTCCGTCGAGAGTACACCTGAAAGAGGCCAAAAACCCAGCATGAAAATACAAAGCGTGTTCATTGACGTATTACAACGCCAAATTCTGAAAGGCACAAGAAATATCGCTAACGGGGTTCGGAACATAACGGCTGTAACAAGACGAGCGCCACCGGCCCAACTTACGGATAATGTGTGCTGGCACCTGATTCCTGAAGCGGCCGAGGCTGCCCCAATCCTGAACGAATGCCCTGACACCGTGAGGGGGTCAAAACCTAGATTGACCGCCAGTATACGCGCATGCGCTATGAACTGGGAGGTAGACAACGCTGCTGTCCCGAAGGGTAACAGTGGGGTGTTAGTGCCGCGACCGGCCAGTGCCCCTGACAATCCCTGCAGGACGTGGACCGGACCCCACTTGTGAGACGTGGGGAAGAATTTGACCTGGGTAGGGGGACCTGACTGGGAGGTCTTGGTCATTAAGACCACAGTACGGCCTGTCCAATGGTTACCCTAAACATGCGCTGCTGCCACCACGGGATACAGGTCCCTAGCCTCCGTTGCCTGGAAATTCCCGTGGCCTCGCAAAACTCCTCCGGCCACGCCCCATTCAGCCAACGGGGGCCAAAAAAGCAGCAAAACCAGTGCTGACCCCGCTGTTGGAGAATATGACGGGGGAGTTGTGGGAGACCGCCGGGACAAACATGGACACGCCATTCCAATGACTCAAGAAGTGGTCCCACATGCTCAAATCCGCTTGCGCTTGACTGTCCAGGAACACTGGACTATCCTGACAGGGAATAACTGAGACACGGCTGGATGATAGCTATGACAGTGGGAATAACTGAGACACGGCTGGATGATAGCTATGACAGTGGGAATAACTGAGACACGGCTGGATGATAGCTATGACAGTGGGAATAACTGAGACACGGCTGGATGATAGCTATGACTGTGGGAATAACTGAGACACGGCTGGATGATAGATATGACAGTGGGAATAACTGAGACACGGCTGGATGATAGCTATGACAGTGGGAATAACTGAGACATGGCTGGATGATAGCTATGACAGTGGGAATAACTGAGACATGGCTGGATGATAGCTATGACATAGTGGGAATAACTGAGACACGGCTGGATGATAGCTATGACTGTGGGAATAACTGAGACACGGCTGGATGATAGCTATGACAGTGGGAATAACTGAGACATGGCTGGATGATAGCTATGACAGTGGGAATAACTGAGACACGGCTGGATGATAGCTATGACAGTGGGAATAACTGAGACACGGCTGGATGATAGCTATGACAGTGGGAATAACTGAGACATGGCTGGATGATAGCTATGACTGAGAGGGGGAATAACTGAGACATGGCTGGATGACAGCTATGACAGTGGGAGTAACTGAGACATGGCTGGATGATAGCTATGACAGTGGGAATAACTGAGACACGGCTGGATGATAGCTATGACGTGGGAATAACTGAGACATGGCTGGATGATAGCTATGACAGTGGGAATAACTGAGACATGGCTGGATGATAGCTATGACAGTGGGAATAACTGAGACATGGCTGGATGATAGCTATGGCAGTGGGAATAACTGAGACACGGCTGGATGATAGCTATGGCAGTGGGAATAACTGAGACATGGCTGGATGATAGCTATGGCAGTGGGAATAACTGAGACATGGCTGGATGATAGCTATGGCAGTGGGAATAACTGAGACACGGCTGGATGATGGCTATGACAGTGGGAATAACTGAGACACGGCTGGATGATAGCTATGGCAGTGGGAATAACTGAGACATGGCTGGATGATAGCTATGGCAGTGGGAATAACTGAGACCTGGCTGGATGATGGCTATGACAGTGGGAATAACTAAGACATGGCTGGATGATAGCTATGACAGTGGGAATAACTGAGACATGGCTGGATGATAGCTATGACAGTGGGAATAACTGAGACACGGCTGGATAATAGCTATGACAGTGGGAGTGGTACGAAAACCTACCCTGAGGAATGACGCGCATCGCAAAATTTACATGCCTAACAACGACTGCAGTTCCACCTTGGTGGTGACCCTACCAGTGACGAAACTGTGAATGGCTGCGCGGACCCTAACCAACTTGTCTTCCGGCAACCTAGCTGACATGCTCTCTGTGACTGTAAAACAAGCAAAAAACGGACCGTCACTACCACTGTTTAGCAACAATTTGACCACCACCCGTGCCTTGACACCACCACCGCCACTGCAGAAACCATCATGCAAAGGTAACCGACCCTGGTGACCACCCGACAGGTACGGAGAAAGAGGAGACGTGTGACAGGGGAAAATAAATTAGAGACAAAGAAGGAGGACCTTACCGGAAACCGGACACGATGCTGATATGAGAAGAACACAAGGAACCAACCGTGGAAATAGACCTATCCGCATGAATTAAGCAGAATAATTTTTATTTATTTTTTTTTTTTTTTTTTTTTTTTTTAACAACGCTTGCGCCTGCGTTCAGGTGGCCCGAAGCTGGGTGACGAGACACGATTGTCAGATTGCCGGGGTTCTCACGGAGTTGGCTGAACGGCTGACGGGCCTATGCCAAAATAAAAACACAGCTATCTACGTAGCAAGCAAATTGCGACAAGTGTATGAAGACAGGCAAATGAGAAACCTGCCCATCTGAAACAGAACAATGAATGCCATACAATGTGAAGGGTCTGGCGTGCCCCTGCTGGCCTACGTCTAGGGGCGCCTGTTACTGGGGGTACTACCCCCAACAACTCATCACCATCACGCTGTATGGCATTAACCCCCTACCTAACTGACAGCACGGCGGCCCGTGCCAGACTTTGCCCCCCATATAACAGTCATGGTGATTATACAAAATTCGTCTTGACAGAAAAGTTAAAACAGCTAGGCTGTGATTAATCAGGCAGATTGAAACTCCGCCCTCAAAGACTAGCCTTCTCATTGACATCCCCCCCCTCCCCCCGTCCTTACTCCCTTACAAGCCTCCCCCAATGCAGAAAGATAGAGCCTAATGCGAGTTGCCCCAGCAAATATACGAACGGAGTCCCGCTGACTCCTGCTACCTGCGTGCAAGTCACGTGGGAGCGGGGCGTGCTGCCAGACTGCCGTTCCGGTGTGGGGATGTCCCTCTCATACCTTAGAGGGACCGACCCCACCGACCGGACTAAGGAGCCGACACTGCGCTGAGGCAGCCGCACGAGGAGGAACAGGACGCCGGACTGCAGGAGGAAGCGCCGACCGGAAGTGACGCTCTGTCGCCTAGGAGATGCTGACGCCGCCGGCTGTAACAGGAACACTGCTGCCGTCCGTCCCCTCTGGAGAAAGGTGCGTCCTAGATATAGGGCAGGGCGCCCCTCCCACAAATGCAGGCCAATTAATCGGCCTTAATACTTGTATATAAAGTGCAAGGGCTGCCAAACATTACCAGGAAGAGGCACTCCGATACAACCTGTATATCACATAAAGGAGGGCCTCATTCACATTGTGGTACAATTGTTCAGGTAGTGGGACTCCTACACTCATGAAGCCTATGCACTAAGTGAAAGGGCTGCCAAAAATTACAAGGAACCGGCACTACAATACACCCCTTATTACACATAAAGGAGGGCATCATACACACCCTTGAAAAATTATGATTGATGGCCTGCTGGTGACCCTCAAAAACGATTGGAGCAAGGGTCTGCTGATCTGACCATCTAAAACATTAGGGGCGAGTGCCTGCTGCTGATCTGACCATCTAAAACAGGTATCCTCAAACTGCGGCCCTCCAGCTGTTGCAAAACTACAACTCCCAGCATGCCCGAACAGCCTACAGGTATCAGCCTACAGCAGGGCATTGTGGGAGTTGTAGTTTTTTAACAGCTGGAGGGCCGCAGTTTGAGGATGCCTGATCTAAAACATTAGGGGTGAGAGTCTGCTGCTGAGCTGACCCTCTAAAACATTAGGGGCGAGTACCTGCTGCTGATCTGACCATCTAAAACATTAGGGGTGAGGGCCTGCTGGTGACCCTCAAAAACATTATGAACAAGGCCCTGCTGGTGACCCTCTAAAACATTATGGGCGAGGGCCTGCTGGTGACCCACTAAAACATTATGGGTGAGGGCCTGCTGGTGACCCTCAAAAACATTATGGTTGAGGGCCTGCTGGTGACCCTCAAAAACATTATGGCTGAGGGCCTGCTGCTGAGCTGACCCTCTAAAACATTAGGAGCAAAGGCAGCCTAATAAGCATGTTGATATGATAGAGTAGGAGGACGAGAAAAGGGAGATTGAACCATATACTCTGTTTAGTGGTGGAAGGGAATACAGTGTATTTAATACACCATAAAAGACACATTTAGAGTGCCTTTATGTTCAGCCGCTTTCCGCTGGTGGAGTAGAGACGTCAGGGGCAATCCAGGCCTTGTTAATTTTTATAAGAGTCAACCGGTCAGCATTTTCAGTTGACAGGCAGATGCGCTTATCAGTTATTACGCCACCAGCAGCACTAAATGCACACTCTGACAAAACGCTGGCGGCAGGGCAGGCCAGCACCTCCAAGGCGTAGAGCGCCAGTTTGTGCCACGTGTCCAGCTTGGACACCCAATAGTTGTAAGGCACAGAGGGATCACTGAGGACGCTGACACGGTCTGCTACGTACTCCTTCACCATCTTCCAAAATGTTTTCCTCCTTGTGACACTAGGCCGCGCATCAGGGTGAGGATGCTGGTGGGGTGTCATAAAACTGTCCCAGGCCTTGGAGAGTGTTGCCCTGCCTCTATTGGAACTGCTGTGTGTTCCCCTCGTCTCTCCTCCTCGGTTGCCCAAGGAACTATGTACTCTGTAGCCACCGTTGTCAGCTGGAAATTTTTGGAGCAATTTTTCCACAAGGACCTTCTGGTATTGCACCATTTTGCTCGTCCTCTCCACCACAGGAATGAGAAATGAGAAGTTCTCTTTGTAGCGGGGGTCGAGAAGGGTGAACAACCAGTAATCGCGTACAATCGCGGGAAAGGCAGCCTAACATAAAGTCAGCCATCTGTGCCAGAGTCCCAACAGACAAGACTTCGCTGTCCTCATCAGGAGGATGACTCTAAATCTCCTCATCCTCTTCCTCCTCTTCTACCCATCCATGCTGAACAGATGGAATAAAACTTCCATGAGTACTACTCTCTGTAGCAGAGGCAACTGTCTCCTGCTCCTCCTCCTCCAATTTGCGCTGAGAAGACGAACTGGGGGTGGTCTGGCTATCACCCTGCGTACTGTCTTCCTGCATTTCCATCTCTTCCACATGCAAAGCGTCCGCCTTCATTGTGAGCAGCGAGTGTTTCAGTAGACACAGAAGTGGAATGGTTACGCTGATAATAGCTTTATCGCCGTTCACCATCTGTGTTGATTCCTCAAAGTTGCGTAAAAACTCACAGAGGTCAGACATTCATGCCCACTCGTCGCTTGTGAAGAGCGGAAGCTGACTGGAAAGGCGATGACCATGTTGCATCTGGTATTCCACTACTGCCCTCTGCTGCTCACAAAGCCTGGCCAACATGTGGAACGTCGAGTTCCAGCGCGTGCTCACATCGCACAACAGTCAGTGAACTGGCAATTGCCAGCGCTGCTGCAGCGTTGCCAGACTGGCGGAAGCTGTCGGTGACTTGCAGAAATGGGCACACACGCGGCGCACCTTCTCCAGTAGCTCAGCCAAATTGGGGTAGGTTTTGAGAAACCGCTGAACCACTAGGTTGAACAAGTGGGCTAGGCATGGTATGTGTGTGAGCTTGCCGAGCTCCAAAGCCGCCACCAATTTACGGCCATTATCAGATACAACCATGCCTGGTTCTAGGTTGAGTGGCGAGAACCACAGCTCAGTCTGGTCCCTTATCCCCTGCCACAGCTCTGTGGCGGTATGCTGTTTGTCACCTAAGCAGATCAATTTAAGCACGGCCTGTTGCCGCTTTCCCACTGCACTGCTTCCAGCTACAGACTGATGTCTGACTGCTGCAGCAAGATGGTAATTCAGAGGTGGAAGTGGACGAGAAGGCGGAGGAGGAGAAGGGGGAATTGCAGCCACTAACGTAGGTGGTGGCAGAAACCCTGATGGAAGTAGGGCCCGCAATCCTTGGCGTCGGTAGCACCTGTGCCATCCCAGGGTACGACTCGCTCCCGCCCTCCACAACGTTCACCCAGTGTGCCGTCAGGGAAATGTAGCGTCCCTTGCTAAAAAGCACTTGTCCATGTGTCAGTTGTTAAGTGGACCTTCCCATTAACTGCGTTGGTCAGGGCACGGGTGAAGTTACGGGACACATGCTGGTGTAAGGCTGGGACTGCACACCGTGAAAAATATTGGCAGCTGGGGACAGAGTAACGCGGGACGGCACCTCCATCAGGCTGCGGAAAGCCTCAGTGTCCACAAGCCTAAATGGAACATTTCCAGGGCCAGCAATTTGGAAAGGTGCGCATTTAGTGCATTTAGTGCTATGGCTGGGTGGCTGGGTATTTGCGCTTTCATTCAAAGGCCTGGGGTATGGATATCTGTACGCTGCGCTGGGACACAGAAGTGGATGTGCTAGCTGATGGTGCTTGCGAAGGTCCAGGTGCAGGGCGGGAGGCATCCAGACCTGCGTCTTTGACAGGGGATTGGCCAGCACGTAACACAGGGGAAGAGGAGGCAGTGGTGTGACCCGCAGACACTGATAGTGGACCCAGGCGTTCGGCCCACCTATTAGGGTGCTTTGATGCCATGTAGCTGATCATGCTGGTGATAGTGAGGTTGCTAGTGTTCACGCCCCTGCTCATTTTGGTACAGTACACAGGCTGAAAATGACAATTCTTTTATTGTCCGCACTTTCCTCAAAAAAGTGCCAGACTGTGGAACACCTACCCCTTGGCAAGGGAGATTGCCGCAAGGGGGTGTTCCATGGAACAGTTGTGGGCCTGTTTGGTGTGGCCTGCCTTCTCCCTTTTGCCACGCCACTGCCTCTTCCAGCCTGTTGCTGTGCTGCGGATCCCTCCCCCTCTGTACCGCTCTCCTCGCTCGGCTTGCCACCTTCCCAGGTTGGGTCAGTCACTTCATCGTCCACCACCTCCTCTTCCACTTCCTCACTCTGGTTATCCTCCTGACTTGTTGACCTAAAAACAAGCTCAGTTATTAACAACTGTGTCTCATCCTCATCATGAACCTCTTGAGACACTAATTGCCGTTCCCCACCGTCATCTTCTTCTGACTGTGGATGCTCAAGAGTTTGGGAATCAGGGCACAATATCTCCTCATGTCCCTCTTCAAGCGGGCTTGTCGAGAGGCCCAAATCAAGGAATATTGATGAAAAGAGCTCCTCTGAATATCCGAGTGTGGGATCACTTGTTTGCCAAGACTCTCCATGGTGGGAGGAAGGAGTATCAGGGTGAGGATTCTGTTGACCAGACTCTTGGCTACTGAGACTGGACTTTTTGGAAGACAGGGTGGTGCTTAACCGACTGAAAGCATTATCTGCTGCAATCCAACCGACCACCTGGTCGCACTGGTCTGACTTCAAGAGTGGTGTCCTGCGCCACCCTGCAAACTGGGACATGAAGCTAGGTATCGTGAATGAGTGTGTTTCTTGTGCTCTGGCAGCAGGCACAGTTTCACCACAGCTTAATCCTTATGCCACATCATTCTGTCCTGATCAATCTCAGCCTTATAGGCCAGAGCGTCTACATGCCCCAGAGACACCACAATGCAATCCAGCAACAAAGAATGGGAGATCAGACATGTCAGACTTTGCCAGATACATAATGCGCAGGGAGCTGATTAACATTAGTCTCTCGAAGTATAATGACCGTGATGAAAACTACAGAGCCTGGAATTCGACCTTTGAAGCTGTAATCCGTGATCTTACCCTCACTGCCAAGGAAGAACTTGATTTGCTTGTCAACTGGTTAGGCCCAGAATCTGCAGAACGCGTAAAGACATTAAGTGCAGTTCAAGCAGGCCACTCAGAGGAAGGTCTCGCTGCAGCATGGGAGAGACTTGAACAGACCTATGGCAGTTCTGAAGCTATAGAAAGTGCCTTATTCAAGAGACTTCAAGCCTTCCCAAAGATAACTGGCAAGGACAATCGCAAGCTCCAGGATCTGAGCGACCTACTAAAGGAATTAGAATTGGCTAAAATGGACCCACATCTGCCAGGACTGAGTTACCTTGATGCTGCCCATGGTGTCAATCCAATTGTGTTGACACTACCACACGGCATGCAAGAAAAATAGGCAGACCAGGGCTGCAGATACAAGAGAGAACACAATGTGTCTTTTCCCTCTTTCTCTTATTTTTCCAGATTCATTAGTGACCAAGCTCTGAAGAAGAATGATCTCAGCTTTGACTTCACAGAATCCACTCTACCTGCTTCATCCTCATGCTCAAGGTATGACAACACAACAAGTAAACATAGAGACTTAAAGGGAACAGTATCCGTTAGGAAAACAAATGTCCAAGGGGATGGGAAGGTGCAAACTGACTCCACCCACTCCTCTGCCTACTTGCACTTACCCGTCCTAGGTAACGGAGCGCAATCCCTAACCTGCGTAAGTGCGGGGGGACAAACAAACATACAAACAGACAGAGGTCGAATGGCAAGGTCAAAACCAGGAAGTCAAGGCGGTAAAAGGGAAAAGGCAGAAGCAAAGTCAATGAGCAAACCGAATGTCAATACCAGGAGAAGCAAGTCAAACAAAAGGAGCAAGCAAGAGACGAAGTAAAGTAATAAGCCAAAGTTCAAATACAAAGTCCAAATGCAAACCGAGTAACCACAAGGTGTAGGACCTTAATCACAGGCAACCTGTGGCCAGCAGACTGCCTGTTAAATAGGGGAGCGAAGGAGTCATGTGACGTGGCCAGCGTCACATGACTCATCCCCTTGCACACTGCTGAGCGCCGAGTGTCCAGTTCGGCGCTCAGACTTTTCGTTGAACTTATGGGAGCGGAGAACGCCGGCCACGCAAAGGAGGCGTGCGAGGCCGCATCCTCTCCGCCCCCTGTTGCCTTGGAGACGAGGACGCAGCACACGTCCTCGCTCCGAAGTTATCGCACGGTGCCGGTGCCCCCGAAGGGAAGGAGGACGAAGCTGGCGCCCTGTGACACCTCCACTACTAGGAAGAACACTCCTGTCCTTAAAGAAAAGGACCCTCACCGCATGTGCCCTATCCACAAAAGACCTCATCCTTTAAAAGAATGTCATGGGGTCAGGGCAAAGACTTTGCAAGAACGCAGAGAGATGCTCAAAGAGCTTGGAGTGTGTTACAAGTGTTGTGCTTTGTCAAATCATATGGCAAAAGACTGTAAAGCTATCATCAGGTGTGCAGAATGCAGCAGTGACAAGCATGTTACAGCCATGCATCCTACTTTGCCTCCAGACAACGCACAATCTCAAGCCGCAACCAACGCTGTTGCACTTCATGGGGGGGAGCCACCAGCTCAAGAGCTAGCTACGACTGTCTCCTCTTCCTGTATGGAAATATGTGGCAAGGAGACTGGTTCCAAGTGCTGTGCAAAAGTGTGTTTGATCAACGTCTACCCAGAAGGGCAATCTGAAAAGGCCACCAGAATGTACGCCATTATAGGTAAACAAATCAATAGGTCTCTGGCAAAACCTAAATTCTGACTTTGACTCCTTTCTTAAATGCACTGGCAGTCCATCAATAACATCACTATATCAGGCAGTGAGGGACAGGTTGAGAACCAAAGACCCCAAAGGGTTATTTACAAAATGGGGTCAGATTCTAGGTATCAAAGAGGTTACAAACCTTGCCCGTAAATGCCTTATGGCTTTATATAAAGCAATAATAAACGGAGGGAAACTCATATTAAAATATTACACCACGCAGTATATGCATTTGACCTCCCCAGGTCCTCCGGGAAACCAGATAGGCTAATAGCATGTCCCAGATGTACATTATCAAACTCTGACTTATATCACGGCCTATGGAGCTGCCCAAAATGTAATGGGTACTGGATACAAGTGGGACGCATACTGAATAAAATCTGCATATTTCAAGGAGCTATTAAACCATCCTTAGTGATCTTACATGCAGAGGAGGATGCGGACAAACATGAAAATGGTGATAGGTGGAATAGGGGCCTTCCCCCAATAGGACACAAGCTGTTGATGATAGCCAAAAGATCTCTGTTGGCACAATGGCTGACTTCGGTTATTCTGGACATGGATGTAGTGATTGGGCAACTCAAGCATACCTTCCATCTTGAATAGCTTGAGTCTCTCAAACAATCGGAGACACTGGGGAAGAAATTATTCCAAACGTGGAAACAATTTATTTTAGAATACGTCCCGTGTTCAGAATACCCGAGAGTGTTGGGACCCTTCAAGCTTTCGGCCTGGTACTTGTTAGAGGATCTGAAGGGCACCCTGGGGAAACTAAAGGTTAGTTAAACCTCTGGTTTCTTGGTGTTGAGAAACTATGATTGTACAGGGAAACTTAACAGAAATGTACTGGGAGGACATCTCAGAGGAGGGTTAGACTTGAGTAGTGGCTGCATAGGGAATAATTTCTTTGGAAGGGTTGGAAGGGTGGGAGAGGGAGTTGAGAGGGATAACTCTGGAATAGTTATATCCAAATGAATAGCACACTTTGTGTTGAGTATTGGATTGCTTTATTTGTGTATTAATGTACATTTATTTGGAAATAAAAAGCAATAAAATGATGTTAAAACCCCCCACAAAACCTAAATTTGAGATCTTCGGCATAACGGGAGAAACAACACCATACACCCTCAACACTTGTTCTGATCGTGTAGAGACTTATGGCAGAAAAGCCACTGGATACCTTATCTCCTCAATTAAAGGGAACGTTCATATACCCTTGCCAACGTTAATTGAATGCGACCAGATTCCTACTCCAGAAGCTGCATACCATCATTCCCACTTGAAACATCTAGCTAGTGAGATTCCTCCTATGGACATGAATGCTGACGTCCTACTCTTGCTCGGGAGAGACATTTTGAGAGTCCACAAGGTGCCGCAAGCCGGTCTGAAATCAAATGCGGTCACCGGGAGCAGGCAGTTCCGAGACTTGTGAGTCAAGATGGCAGCCCGCATGTGTTCGCTGGCGAACACTGCGAACTGGCCATCACCGCCAGACATCATTCCTACCCTTTATTATAATTTAGGAATATCAGTGTTTTGTACAACACTAGAGGACAACAGATTAGCCTTGTCCATAGATGACAAAGAGTTTATTAAAATAATGGACAATGGATTCTTCAAAGATGCATCTAACCATTGAGCTGCACCTTTACCTTTCTGTGCTGTAAGAGCCAGACTTCCTGACAACTGGGAACAGGCACTATCCAGATTCATCTCCTTGCAACGTACGTTAAAAAACAAACCCAAAATGAAAAATCTTTTTGTGGCCTTTATGGAAAAGATATTTCACAATGACCATGCAAACCCGCTCCACCTTTGCAAGAGCATGAAGAATGCTGGTACCTTCCCTCCTTTGGAGTATATCACCCACGGAAACCAAACCAGATAAGAGTGATATTCGACTCAAGTGCCAAACATAATGGCGTATCTCTGAACTACATCCTTCTCACCGGTCCAAACCTGACCAATAATCTGGTAGAAGTACTTATGAGATTCAGAAAGGAGCCAGTTGCCATTACTGCAGACATTGAACAAATATTCCACTGCTTTATTGTACGGCAAGACCACAGAAATTATCTCAGGTTTCTTTGGCACAGAGACAATGACACCAGTAAGGAAATGGTTGAATACCGCATGGCTGCCTCTGATGGTGAGTCAGAGTTTGGGAAAGATGTCTGAAACGTCGTTGAAAGAGACTTCTACGTGGACGACACACTCAAATCCTTGCCCACAGCGGAGGAAGCCATAGATTTGCAAGCATGGTTACATGCTGGAGGTAACTGGTGAGTTGTTTGTGAGTCGGCCTCATGCTCCTGTAATTTGCCCACTGGCTCCTGGTATAGCCCATACGGCTCAGGTAGGTGAGTGTTAGGTCCCCGAGCTACTTGAGAAACCTTGGCGCGGTGCTCGGGCTCAGACATGTCCTACACCGTAGGATATGTTGGCTAATCTCTCAATTTTAAAATCAGTTTGAGGGTTTAGTAAGACCGCAGAGTGCACCTGTCTTTGCTATTATTTTGTTATATTGCTATATTGATTATAACATCCACATTATTGCTATCTTGTGTAAGATGTCTATTGTGGTACTTGTGGTTCGCTGCGGGCATCCTCCACTGTATGCATTTTTGCTGGGGATCGTCATTAGCAACGGGCCACAAGTGCAGGATTTGCTCCCCTATATACACTCACCTTAAGAATTATTAGGAACACCTGTTCTATTTCTCATTAATGCAATTATCTAGTCAACCAATCACATGGCAGTTGCTTCAATGCATTTAGGGGTGTGGTCCTGGTCAAGACAATCTCCTGAACTCCAAACTGAATGTCAGAATGGAAAAGAAAGGTGATTTGAGCAATTTTGAGCGTGGCATGGTTGTTGGTGCCAGGCGGGCCGGTCTGAGTATTTCACAATCTGCTCAGTTACTGGGATTTTCACGCACAACCATTTCTAGGGTTTACAAAGAATGGTGTGAAAAGGGAAAAACATCCAGGATTGCGGCAGTCCTGTGGGCAAAAATGCCTTGTGGATGTGTCACGAGGGTGTCAAGAACCACGCCTGACTCCGTTATACCCGGGGTCAGGAAGTCGCAGCGGTTGGCTGCGCGCTCTATGTAAGATAGGGCTGTTTCCTTATGGTAGCTTTCTGGGTTTGCTTTGCAACCCTTTTTGGCTCACTCAGGGATCTGTAGCTCCTTCTCCTCAGCTGTTCCTTGTCCAGCACTCCCAACCTCCTTATATTCCCCTCTCACACTTCTCTGGTTGCCAGATATAGAGCTTCCTGCCTGGACTTCTATACTGACCCTCTGGAGCTGTGTTGCTGCGTTCTCTGGTTGTTGGTCCAGAACGTTACCCTCCGGATCCCTGTTGGACCTTTGTGGTCTTCTGTGGTCGCCCACCTGGGTGTATGTGTTTGTCTGCATTGTCTGTCCTCTCCCTGGTGTTTCCCTCTTAGTGTCAGTGGTGCGGACTAGCGATCCCTCCGGCCCGTTCACTATCTAGGGCTCATTTTAGGGAAAGCCAGGGTTTAGGCACGTGATCGCCGCACGGGTGAGGAACCCGTCTAGGGACGTCAGGGCAGTCAGGTGCCCGCCGCAAGGTGAGTCAGGTGTCACCACCTTTCCCTCTCCCTTGGGCAGGGCTTTCCCTTTTCCCTCCCTGTGCGTGACGCCGGTCATTACATTATATCTGGCCCTTATTTTGTGTAGGTAAAAAAAAAAATAATAATACATTTTTTTTTTTTACCTACTTAGAATCCAGTATGGATCCAATTGCTGCTCTGTCCAAACAATTTCATGGCCTGTCTTTGGAGGTGGCAGGATTGAAGGCGTCGGTCCTCCAGCAACAGCAGCAATTACAACTGACCGCAAGCCCAGCGGTTGCTACTGGTAACCAGGTTGTTGCGGAACCCAAGGTCCCTCTCCCTGACAGATTTTCTGGGGGAAGGGACAAGTTTTTGACATTCCGTGAGGCCTGTAAATTATATTTTAAACTGCGCCCTTACTCCTCTGGTAATGAAGAACAGCGGGTGGGGGTTGTTATTTCCCTGCTGCAGGGGGACCCGCAGTCCTGGGCGTTCTCTTTACCCACTGATTCCCAGGCTCTTCGGTCAGTGGATGAGTTTTTTGGGGCCTTGGGTCTCATATATGACGACCCTGACCGAGTCGCACTGGCTGAATCAAGATTACGGAGACTCCTACAAGGAGAGCGGCCGGTAGAGGAGTATTGCTCTGACTTCCGTAGGTGGGCTACGGATACCCAATGGAACGACCCGGCTCTCAGGAGTCAGTTTTGCTCTGGGTTATCCGAAAGGGTTAAGGATGCGCTTGCATTATATGAGACCCCCTTTTCCCTTGATGCGGTTATGTCCCTTTCTATCCGAATAGATAGACGCCTTAGGGACAGGTTGAAAAAACCGGAGCAATTGGTAACCCCTCCCAAGCAGCAGTTAGTCTGTACGGACTTAGACGAGCCTATGCAGCTAGGAGGAACTACCTGTCAGGTCCGTCCTCCTGCGGCTCGCCGTAGGCGTGTTTTTTTTTTTTTTTGTGGGGAGAGGGGTCATTTCATTAATGTCTGTCCTTCTTTCATCAGAAACAAAAGACCGTCGGAAAACTACTAACCCCAGGCTGTGTGGAGGATGTCAGCCGGGGGGGGGTATATGTTTCCTCCATACGTACATCGCAATTTGTGTTGCCAGCGGTTATTGTTTTTGGTGTTAAGACGGAGACTATTTCTTTCTTTCTAGACAGTGGAGCAGGGGTAAATTTGATAGATGCCCATTTTGCCCGCACTATGGGTTTGTCTCTCTGTGCGCTACAGAGACCTATTCCCATATTCGCTATTGATTCTGCTCCTCTGTCTCAGAGAAACCTCACCCACATTGTTCATAATTTACACCTTCGGGTAGGGGACCACCATAACGAGATGCTTTCATGTTATGTTCTGGAGGGGCTTCCCACTCCGGTAGTGCTGGGCCTTCCCTGGTTGGTAGCGCACAATCCAGTGGTGGATTGGCAGGCCAGGGAGATATCGGAGTGGAGTGAGCATTGCAGAGAAAATTGCTTAAATAGCAATTGCTTGGTCGCCTCCATAACTACCCTACCTACATTTATTTCGGATTTTGAGGACGTTTTTTCTGAAAAGGGTTGTCAGAAGTTACCACCTGACCGTCCTTATGATTGCCCGGTTAACCTTATTCCTGGCGCAAAATTACCCAAGACCAGGTTATATAATCTTTCGGGTCCCGAGAGACAAGCCATGAAAGATTATATCTCCGAGAGCTTGGCTAAGGGACACATCAGACCCTCTTCTTCACCCGTGGCTGCAGGGTTTTTCTTCGTTAAAAAGAAAGATGGGGGACTGCGTCCTTGCCTAGATTTTCGCGAATTAAATCGGATAACCATCCGAGACCCATACCCTCTTCCTCTCATTCCTGACCTGTTTAACCAGATTGCGGGTGCTAGGTGGTTCTCCAAACTTGATCTTAGGGGGCCTACAATCTGATTCGTATCAAGGAGGGGGATGAGTGGAAGACAGCTTTTAACACCCCTGAGGGGCATTATGAAAATCTAGTTATGCCTTTCGGTCTGACCAATGCTCCTGCCGTCTTTCAACATTTCGTTAATGACATTTTTAGTCATCTAATCGGCAGGTTTGTGGTAATATACCTAGATGATATTTTAATTTATTCGTCTGATCTGAGAACACATGAGGTGCATGTCAGACAAGTACTGCAGGTCCTACGGACGAATAAATTATATGCTAAAATTGAAAAATGTGTCTTCGCCGTTCAGGAGATACAATTCCTAGGTTATTTTTTATCTGCTTCAGGTTTCCGTATGGATCCTAGGAAGGTCCAGGCAATTTTAGATTGGGATCTTCCTGAGTACCTCAAAGCACTGCAACGGTTCTTGGGCTTCGCGAATTTCTATAGGAAATTCATTAAAAATTATTCAGTTATTGTAAAACCCCTTACTGACATGACTAGGAAGGGGACTGATTTTTCTAAATGGTCTGACGCCGCTAAAGTTGCTTTTTCCTCTCTAAAAGAGAGGTTTACCTCGGCACCTGTACTAGTCCAACCTGATGTCTCTCAGCCTTTTATTGTTGAAGTCGATGCGTCAGAGGTGGGAGTGGGGGCGGTGCTGTCTCAGGGTCCGACTCCTGGCAAATGGCGTCCTTGTGCTTTCTTTTCTAAAAAACTATCTGCAGCAAAAAAGAACTACGATATTGGCAATAGGGAACTATTAGCTATTAAACTAGCGTTTGAAGAATTGCGTCACTTTTTAGAGGGGGCAGTCCACCCCGTCACTGTGATTACGGACCACAAAAATCTTCTGTACCTCGAATCAGCTAAGCGTCTCACCCCTAGACAAGCTAGGTGGTTGCTATTTTTTACCAGGTTTAACTTTGTTATTACCTATCGTCCTGGGGCAAAGAATACCAAGGCTGATGCACTATCTCGTTGTTTCCCTGGAGGGGGTAATGTGAGTGATCCGGTACCCATTCTTCAAAGAGGAGTGGTTGTTTCTGCGGTACACTCTGCTCTGGAGGGGAAGGTGTTAGAGGCCCAGGGGGACGCCCCGGTCTCTTGCCCCTCAGAGAAATTGTTTGTACCGTTGAACCTGCGTTTCGAATTATTAAAGGAACATCATAATTCGGCACTTGCTGGGCACCCGGGTAGTAAAGCAACCTTGGAGCTATTGTCTCGTCGTTTTTGGTGGCCAAGGTTGCGTCAGGATGTATTGGATTTTGTGTCTTCTTGTTCTACCTGTGCGCGCGCAAAAGTCTCTCATACACGTCCTGCAGGGTCTCTATTACCACTCGTCATTCCCAATAGACCATGGACACATCTGTCAATGGATTTTATCACTGACTTACCTTTGTCTGCGGGTAAAACAGTTATTTTGGTAGTAGTGGACAGGTTTAGCAAAATGGTACACTTCATTGCGTTACCCGCACTACCTAATGCTAAGACTCTTGCTCAGGTATTCATCAGTGAAATCGTGAAGCTTCACGGGGTCCCTTCCGATGTTGTTTCGGATCGGGGTACCCAGTTTATTTCTAAATTTTGGAAAGCTTTTTGTTCCCGTTTGGGGGTACACTTGTCCTTTTCCTCAGCTTTCCATCCTCAGTCGAATGGACAGACTGAGCGTACCAACCAAAACCTGGAGACATATCTAAGGTGTTTTGTGTCTGAAAACCAAGAGTTGTGGTCATCATATTTACCGTTAGCTGAGTTTGCCATAAATAATCGTCGTCAGGAATCCACTGGCAAGTCACCATTTCTTGGTGCATATGGTTTTCATCCCCAATTCTGTACTTTCAAAGAGGGGGGGTCTTCTGGGGTTCCCGAAGAGGAACGGTTTTCGTCATCTCTTTCATCGGTATGGCAGAAGGTGCAAGCTAACTTGAAAAATATGGGAGGTAAATACAAATGCATGGCTGATAAAAGACGGTCGCCAGGTCCGGACCTAGGAGTGAATGACTATGTGTGGTTGTCTACTAGGAATATTAAATTAAAGGTTCCCTCTTGGAAACTGGGTCCTAGGTTCATTGGCCCTTACAAAATTGTAGCCATCATCAACCCCGTGGCTTTTCGCCTGGAGCTACCTCAGACTTTTAAAATCCATAACGTCTTTCATAAGTCGTTACTCAAAAAATATGTTCCACCTCTAGAACCGTCACCGCTGCCACCCCCTCCTGTTGTTGTGGATGGTAATCTAGAGTTTCAGATATCCAAAATTGTTAATTCTCGTCGGGTCCGCCGCTCTCTTCAATATCTGGTGCATTGGAGAGGTTACGGTCCCGAGGAAAGAATGTGGGTTCCTGCGTCTGAGGTAAACGCCAACAGGCTAGTTCGGGCTTTTCATGTCTCTCATCCTGAGAGACCTGGTCCTGAGTGTCCGGAGGCCCCTCGTTCGGAGGGGGGTACTGTCACGAGGGTGTCAAGAACCACGCCTGACTCCGTTATACCCGGGGTCAGGAAGTCGCAGTGGTTGGCTGCGCGCTCTATGTAAGATAGGGCTGTTTCCTTATGGTAGCTTTCTGGGTTTGCTTTGCAACCCTTTTTGGCTCACTCAGGGATCCGTAGCTCCTTCTCCTCAGCTGTTCCTTGTCCAGCACTCCCAACCTCCTTATATTCCCCTCTCACACTTCTCTGGTTGTCAGATATAGAGCTTCCTGCCTGGACTTCTATACTGACCCTCTGGAGTTGTGTTGCTGCGTTCTCTGGTTGTTGGTCCAGAACGTTACCCTCCGGATCCCTGTTGGACCTTTGTGGTCTGCTGTGGTCGCCCATCTGGGTGTATGTGTTTGTCTGTATTGTCTGTCCTCTCCCTGGTGTTTCCCTCTTAGTGTCAGTGGTGCGGACTAGCGATCCCACCGGCCCGTTCACTATCTAGGGCTGATTTTAGGGAAAGCCAGGGTTTAGGCACGTGATCGCCGCACGGGTGAGGAACCCGTCTAGGGACGTCAGGGCAGTCAGGTGCCAGCTGCAAGGTGAGTCAGGGGTCACCACCTTTCCCTCTCCCTTGGGCAGGGCTTTCCCTTTTCCCTCCCTGTGCATGACGCCGGTCATTACAGGATGCTAGAGGTCAGAGGAGAATGGGCCCACTGATTCAAGCTGATAGAAGAGCAACGTTGACTGAAATAACCACTTGTTACAACCGAGGTATGCAGCAAAGCATTTGTGAAGCCACAACACGCACAACCTTGAGGCGGATGGGCTACAACAGCAGAAGACCCCACCGGGTACCACTCATCTCCACTACAAATAGGAAAAAGAGGCTACAATTTGCACGAGCTCACCAAAATTGGACTATTGAAGACTGGAAAAATGTTGCCTGGTCTGATGAGTCTCGATTTCTGCTGAGACATTCAAATGGTAGAGTCCGAATTTGGCGTAAACAGAATGAGAACATGTATCCATCCTCTGATGGCTACTTCCAGCAGGATAATGCACCATGTCACAAAGCTCGAATCATTTCAAATTGGTTTCTTTAACATGACAATGAGTTCACTGTACTAAAATGGCCCCCACAGTCACCAGATCTCAACCCAATAGAGCATCTTTGGGATGTGGTGGAACGGGAGCTTCATGCCCTGGATGTGCATCCCTCAAATCTCCATCAACTGCAAGATGCTATCCTATCAATATGGGCCAACATTTCTAAAGAATGCTATCAGCACCTTGTTGAATCAATGCCACGTAGAATTAAGGCAGTTCTGAAGGCAAAAGGGGGTCCAACACCGTATTAGTATGGTGTTCCTAATAATTCTTTAGGTGAGTGTATATGCACAACTGCATGTGGGTTTGAGCACTTCCTACTTGTTTAATACCACGCCATTCTTTTCAGTTAAGCCATAGATCTGCTCAAAAGGACACAAGGTATGCTTTCAAAATCTTGTCTGAGGTTACATAAAATCGCCCCTAACTGTGCTGTTGTAATGAAAGCCTTCCAGCCCTGTGATCATGCCACAGAATTCAGAGACTTGAATCTAGGGACAGACAATCCACCAGTACAGAGAAGTCTGGGTTTGAGGTGGGACTTATCAAATGACTCCCTTGAGTTTCAAGTTAGCTGTGCAGATAAACCATTTACTAAACGGGGAGTTCTCTCAGTGGTGAACAGCCTATATGATCCCCTGGGATTTGTAGCACCTTTGACTGTACAAGACAAATTCCTGTTAAGACAGCTCTCAGACTCTATTTCGGACTGGGATGCTCCACTGCCCTCTGACAAACAGCAACAGAGTTTTGGAAGGAATGCTTGCATGCATTAGACAGGATTCACATACCACGGTGCTACACTCCAACATCCCTTACAACAACTCGGAGGAAAGAAATCCACATCTTCTCTGATGCGTCTACTGAAGCAATCGCAGCTGTTGCTTATTTGAAGATAATAGACTATTGCAATGAAGCTCATGTTGGATTTCTGTTTGGAAAGGCTAAATTAGCTCCAAAACCCGAGCACACCATTCCTAGGCTTGAACTTTGTGGGACTGTACTAACTGTAATGATTGCAGACTTCATACAGCATGAGCTAGATATTCATATGGATGACATTTAATTTTACACAGATAGTAAGGTTGTTGGGTTATATATACAACCAGTCGAAACGCTTCTACGTCTATGTCAGTAACCGCATTGAAAGGATTAGAAGGTCCTCTAAACCTGAACAGTGGCACTATATCTGGTAGAGTCTCTTCTTGGTTAATAGGTCCGGAGTTTTTGCTCAACTAGAGTAAAGAAACTCCTACTCAAAGCGTCTTCAGTCTCCAAGACCCTCATGAAGATCCAGAGATTCGCCCTGAAGTTAGTACCCTTGTCACCATGTCTAAAAGAAGGTCTGGTCTCCCATTCCTTTGACCCTGCTGATCGGTCTGAGGAGCCCCAGCCCATCATCAGTATTGCCCACATCATCCCTGTTGCTCCAATTCAGTTTATGGACATTCTGCTTGGCAAGACGTTTATCCCTATGGCCAAAAGGAAGGAGGTCTTATTCTGGGGGCATCACTCCAAAGTCACTAGTCACCTTGGTCTCCTCAAAACAGTTAATCTGATTACTTGCATTACAAGTGGTCTATATTTTCTAAAGATGATCAGGACTTTGTTGCCACCTGTCCTACCTGTGCCCAGAACAAGTCTCCTAAACAAAAACCTGCAAAACTCCTACCCCTCTTGCCAGTGCTGGATGCCCCATGACAGCATATCACCATGGATTTTATCACTTAACTTTCTCTTTTGTCAGAGTGCATGCTAATTTAGGTTGTGGCTGATCGATTCTCATAGATAGCTCACTTTGTACCTCTGCTTGATTTCTCGCCTGCCAACCAACTGGCCAAATTGTTTGTGGAACATATTTTCTAACTACATTGGTTGCGCTTACATGTAATGTCCGATAGGGGTGTGAAGAGTGGAGAGCTATCCGAAAGTTGCTGTATATTAAACTGGATTTTTCCTTAGCCTACCATCGTAAACTAATTGTCAGGTGTGCGCATTAATCAAGTCCCGATCAACTCTCTGAGACATGTCATGATGATTGGGCTGCTTTACTCCACTGAGCAAAGTTTTGTTACAACAACCATTCTAGCGAATATTCTGGTAAGACCACTTTTTTCATGGTGTATGGCGGCCAATTACGAATTCTGTAGTGCCCTGGAGCAGGGGTACTTTGAAGTCTCGACATTTGTGGACACTTGCCCATTTCCCCTATGCAAAGTTATAAACTTCTTCCTTTGTTTCACTTTAAAGGGTTAACTTGCAGTGACTTGTTTAATACTGTGGAACTGCAGTTCATATGTATGGTGTGACATATACCTTGTTGTTTTGCACAGTACTGCGGAAAGAGTTAATACTGAGACTTTTGGGACTTTGATTGAAAAGCTGGTAATTTTCCACAGCTACCATAGGGCTTAAAGAAGAGCATGTTTTGGAGGGGAAAAAGCCAAACTTGTTCATCACCAAAACTAGACAGACTGACCTTTTGGATGTCTGGTTTAGCTATGTTTTGTCTGGAAAAACTGCTGTCATTGCCATTGAAGTTCTAATGTAAGTCTATGAGAGATGTTAAGTGTAACAATGTATCTATTTGTACTGAATTTCTCCACTCCACCCCTCTCACTAGAAGGTTCTAGTTTAGCTAGAAATGGTATATAAGGAGAGCAGTCAGAGCCTCTAGTGTTCTGCAGTTAGGGACCAGTGCTTGGAGGGGAAGACTTTGCCAGTCTACATAAGTGACCAGAAGAAGACACATGGGGATACTCTGCCACAGACCATGGGTCACCATCCCTATGACCAAGGAGCCACCCGGACTACTGAGCTACAGACCATGGGCCTCCAGCCTTTGAACAGGCTACCAGCCTTCTGAAGGGAGAGAGGGATAGCTAGTTCAGCCAGCCCTATACCTTGCCTGTATTGTTTTGTAACTGAATTCCTCCAATAAAAAAGCACACTGGTTTACTGCAGACCCTGACTCTCTGAAGTAATTTTCAATTCGGGTGCACCACGCCTTCCCTTCCGGAGAGCAGCAACACATCATGAGTGCCTGGGGGACCCAGCGTAGCCACTGCAATTCCTCTTTCTATGACTGTCTCCTTCTGTCAGCAGAGTTCACTCAATCAACAACTTTACCCAGATATGGCAAAAAATCTAAACTCTATTTCAGGCTTCTACTCACATGAAAAGCTCAGCTGATTGCAATAATTAAGAAAAGAGGTAGCATCTTCTTCTTAGTGGATTGAAAGGACAATGGCCAAGAAAAAAGATCTTGGGAACTGGCTGAAAAGATTGATGCCCCTGTTCTTCTGAAGTTTGTGCAGCAACTGGACCAAAGAAGAGAGGTCATAATGGGGAGGCTACTGTTATAGTAAAGTCTGTTAGCCATTCCTGTCCTACTTACTGTATCTCACCCAATGGCCTGGACCCACCTCCCACTGCCTTCTTCCTGGCGGGTCTGCTTTGTCCCGCCACAGAGGATGCAGCCAGCTTTCTGGCTCAACCTCTGTTCCTGTGTCCATAGGTCACATGCACGTGTTCACTCTGGTTAAAGGGCCAGTGTGTGCACCCTAATCTTTACCAGCCAATGGCTGGCAACCCTGGGGTACTTAAGGGAACTTCCTCTGTAGGAAGGTGCCTGAGTAATAGGTTCCATAGCTTGCCAAGTTACTGCAAATGTGTGCTGTCTTTGTTGCCTGCCTGTGTACTGACCTCTGCCTTTTTACTGGACTCTGACCCTCTGCAGCCTGACCCGACCCATGCCTGACTTCCGTATTGACCATTCGCTGCCTGCCCTGGCCTCAGACCATTTAGCACCTACTCTGTTTTCCCTGACCTCGACATATCCCTGACTACAGTTGTGCCTGTCCCCTTGTTCCCCTACTTTGTTATCGCTTACCCTGTGACTCAGCTATCAACCACCCAGAGGCTATTCCAGGAAGTAGCAGCCTGGTGGTTCCCCTACAGCAAAGTCAAGATCCCTGTATAGGTGAATACCAGAAGACTGCCACGATAATGCCCTTAGGACCAAATCTGTTCCACACCCACTGCCCTAGCAGTGACTCTAGAGTTTAGCAGACATGATGCAGTCAGTACGTCAGGTCACATACACTAGTGATCAACTGAAACTTTAAAAAAATTCCAGTACAGTAAAACAGTGGAGCAGAATAATACATCAGGACAGGTATGATAGTGATGAACTGAATTTTATTTATAAACTTTGAAAGATGTAGTACAATATACTATAACTGTGACACAGAAGAATAAGTCAGACAGTATGCTAGCAGCACCAGGATTAAAATTTTAGACCATTTGTGGCTGTGATTGGGAATTATTTGATGGCCATTGGGCTAATGCTCATTAATTTTAAAAAAAAGTGAGTCCTTTAGCTTTTAATGTTGCGATACCAGTGGAGCAGTGTATAAAATGGCTGGCACAGCTTTTTACATAATGGCGCACTGACCAGAGGCTGTCCTGTCCCTAGCTAAAACCTCTCTCACGCTCTAACAATTGATTTCATCTAACTAGTGTTTGTCTTCCCTGAAACTCCCCCCTGACATAAAACTAGCTCAATGTATTGTGTGTTTAAAGATATTTTTTCTTTGCTTTGTATTTGTCAGGTGTCCTCACACATCAACGTACAAGCCTAGAATACACATGTATCTCCAGCTTGGGAGCTTATATAGTACCTTACTAATTTGCAAACAAAATGGATAAAGTCCAGTACCATGAGTCATGAGTAAGGACCAGGATTGTAGGGTCTGAAACGCGTAGATTTACACTGTATTCTGCTTATGGATTTTACCACTTGAAATAAAGAATACTACATTTTAAAGAAGCTGGACTTCATGTCCATCTGTGTCCATGCTTCGGAAGTACTTAACGTAGGTGAGCGCTGCAAAATATTTTTTCATGTTTTGATCAGTACCTGACTAATGTTGACTGACTCATCAGTATACTTGCTCCTGATTGGCTGCGGTGAGCTGCTGACTACAAGGCATTATGGGCAAGCATGATTAAGCCCTGATTGTATGGCTATTGTTAACTCTGTTAAAATGATGATAAGCTGCTTTTGAGCCACTAAGTTTGTACTTAAAAATAGCATTACTGTCTGTATTACTGTTATGTATCTTGTACTATTAGTATTTTGTGTCCATTCCTTGCAATTTGAGATTCTGACCCACTCTCCCTGAGGATGATGTGTCCTTTGATTAGATGTGTTCTTTACATGTCGTTTCAATAAAGATGGTATTTTTAATACATCATTGCCATGTGCTACTTTGATCAGTTTTGTTACCCTCTTGGCTTGGTTAAGTGAAAAGATTTGTGGAGGAGAGAGTTGCTGGAGGTTGATGGTATGCAAACAGAGCTTCACTAACTCTCGGTCATCCTGGACAGAATTGGAGATCGCCTTCATGTGTGAATTTTCTTATGTTCAAGGAGACATGCTCTTCTTAAGAAACATTTTTCACATTCTGAACATGCAAATGGCTGCTCCACTGTGTGAATTCTTAGATGACTATTCAGACATGATTTATGAGTAAAACATTTCCCACATTCTGGACATGAAAATGGTTTCTCCCCGGTGTGACTTTTTAGATGAACAGCCAGATGTGATTTCTGATTAAAACATTTCCCACATTCTGGACATGAAAATGGCTTCTCTCCTGTGTGAATTCTCTGGTGTTTAACAAAATCTGATTTCTTTTTAAAACATCTGTCACATTCTGAACATGAAAATTTGTACTCTCCTGTGTGAACTATGCGATGTCTAACAACATCTGATTTCTTAGTAAAACATTTGCCGCATTCTGAACATGAAAATGGTTTTTCCCTTGTGTGAATTCTTACATGAGTAGCCAGACACGATTTCTGAGTAAAACATTTTCCACATTCTGGACATAAAAATGGTTTCTCCCCTGTATGACTTCTTAAATGACTAACCAGATATGATTTCTGACTAAAACATTTTCCACATTCTGGACATGAAAACGGCTTCTCTCCTGTGTGAATTCTCTGATGTCTATTAAGATCTGATTTCTTAATAAAAGATCTGTCACATTCTGAACATGAAAATGGTTTCTCTCCTGTGTGACTTCTTTGATGTTGAAGAAGATGTGTTTTTTGTTTAAAACTTTTCCCACATTCGGGACACGAATATGACTTCTTTGAGTGTGTTCTTTGATATACAACACCCCGTCTGTGACTTGAATTTTGCTGAGCAGCCTGTGATGAATCAGAAGATCGGAGATGTTTAACAGGATCAGATGATAAATCTTTGCTCTGAATGGCTGAGGGTACATCTGAGATAATGGCACGCTCTTCATATGTGTCTTGTGTGATACCACCTTCATCTGCTTTCAAATCTGAAGATATCAGATGTCCCCTTGAGCTCCCGCTATAGTTATCTGCCAAGAATAAAATTTTGAAAGCAATAAGCTTAAAATTATTGATATTTTATAAAATTTCTATATAGAATTTTCATACGAATAGTAAAACAATTAATTTATCAATGGAAATACTGGTGGCAAAGAAGATCTCAATCTAACAGTAGACCTCCGAGCAAGGACCATTAGATCTTGATATCAGAACACCAGACACACTCTCACTTTTAAGTTGAAGCCAGCATCTTCATAGGGTCAAGGTGCACTGCGCCTGTCACCAGACATTTTTATTTCAATAATTTTATCATTTGAAATAAAGAGAATACAACATTGAAGGCAATTGAGTCATCAGTGGACAAAACATTCACATTACAAAATGTCACAGGAGAACCAAACTGAACTCAGCTTCGGTTCCGAGGTACTAGTCGGAACTGAAGCCGAGTTCGGTTTCAAGTTTTAAAGTGGTTTTCCATTTAAAAATCAACTACCGAAGTTATTCAATGAAGTTACATTCTAATACTGTATGGAGACAAATCTCTGTACAATATTATTCCAAAGTTTTGAACGAAGCGACTTTGAATGAATCATCCGAAACTCACTTCACTCAACACTAATTGAGATAATTGAAGTATATTCAGTTACCAGCAACAAGAAAGATGGCTGCCATGTGAGCTAGACCTAGTAATGTTCCCAGTCCCCAGGATATATCCAACATAGTAAATGAACATGGGTGAAACCAACAATGTGGAAATATAAGGGGAAAAAGGAAAAAGTTTAGGGCATGAAAAGGGGATCCTGGGCAGCAAAACTGATCAGAAGAATATGCAGTTATTGCACCAAGCCAGAGCAGTATTAGAGTCAATTAGGTGGGGATGGCATAATCAATCTGAGCTTGTCAGATTTTTTAAGATCTGCCTACATCCACCTAAACAAAAGCTATAAAGTCATGATGACTAGGGGCCTCATTTCCACTTTATCTGCAGACCGCTGTCTGTTGTCAGGCAAGATCTATCCCTAGTAACATAAGACAGTTCACAGGAAGTGGGGGCATGCCAGAGTTAGCTGAGATCCTGAGCCTGATAAAACAACTGCTTCTACACTGCTTCTGAAGATCACTAGAGCATCCATCCTGCCTGTCTGTGTGATGTATCTCTCCTTGTTTGTTCTATGAGCTCCAGAGCTGAAAAGAAACATAATGGGATTTCAAGGAAAGGACATCACAACAATACAGTCCTGGCAGATTTCACAGAAGAGAGACACCTTCAGCAGTGGCGTACCAAGGGGGGGGCGGGGGGGGGCAGCCCGCCCCGGGTGCCACTCACAAGGGGGGTGCCATGACGGAGTCACCCCTCCTCCATCCACTGCTGCACCGCGACGCGACTCCGCCAGGCGCCGGCTTCAAGTTCTGTGGAAGGATTATTGCGGCGGCGCGCAACATGACGTCACGACGCTGACGCTGCGCCGCCTTCACGGATCTTTTAAAGAAGCGGAAGGATCCATTACCAGCGGTCGGACGGAGCCTGAGGCATCATCAAAATGTGAGTAAATAATTGTGTAATTAAGTGGGGGTTTGTAATTAAGGGGGGGGGGGGGTATTTAAGGGATGTGTGTGTGTAATTAAGGGAGGGGTTTGTAATTAAGGTGGGGAGGGAGGGGGTGTAATTAAGGGGGGGAGTCGAGTGTGTAATTAAGGGGGGGTGTAATTAAGGGAGGGGGTGTAATTAAGGGAGGAGGTGATGTGTAATTAAGGGGAGAAGAGAGGGGGTGTAATTGAGGGGAGAAGAGAGGGGGTGTAATTAAGGGGGGTGTGTGTAATTAAGGGGGGGTGTAATTAAGGGAGGGGGTGTAATTAAGGGGAGAAGAGAGGGGGTGTAATTAAGGGGGGGGTGTAATTAAGGGGGGGTGTAATTAAGGTGGGGAGGGAGGGGGTGTAATTAAGGGGGGGTGTTATTAAGGGAGGGGGTGTAATTAAGGGGAGAAGAGAGGGTGTAATTAAGGGGGGGTGCAGGATTTGTTCATTTTATTGATGGGGATTTCGATTTTTTTTCTTTTTGGTGCAGATGGAAAGTGATTTTTTTAAGGGGGTGCAGGTTTTTATTTTATTAAGGAAGGGTTAAGGGGTCTATTAAGGGGTGGTTAATGGGTTTTATTAAGGGGGGTTAATGGGTTTATTTCGTTAAGGGGGTGTGCAGAGGTTTATTTATATTAAGGGGTTTTATTTTGTTAAGGGGTGTGCAGGGGTTTATTTTATTAAGGAGGGTGCAGGGTTTTACTTTATTAAGGGAGGTTAAGGGGTTTTATTAGGGGGGTATAGAGCTTACAAATTTGTAATAAATATTATTGAAAACATTGAAAAAAGTTTGTGCATGTTTTCTTAACTTTCTTGAAGGGGGGGGGGGGGGGGGGGGGGGGTGCCAAACAAAGGGTTCGCCCCGGGTGCCAAATGCTCTAGGTACGCCCCTGACCTTCAGCTTCTGAGAGAAATGTATTTAGCTGTGCAGCTGAAACAGGGAATAATATGGATGAAAGAGACATTAGGGAAGCTAAAAAAAGACCTGTTTCTACACAGTTATGATTGTACAAAGAAGCAGAGCCATATTTAAAAAAACAAACAAAAAAAAACTCTGATACGGTTTCAAGTTATTTTTTTTATTCTTTTATGCTTCACTATTCTCCAGCATGGGAAGACCTTCTCCCACCTGCTCAGGAAAAAGTCAATTTTACCATACCAAGTGACAAATAACTTCAGTAGCAGCCATTGAAGGGTTTGGTATATACAAGCTGGTTTACCACAATGGTTTGATGCAGTTGGTTTACTATGTACTTTTTTCTATGTTCCTATTGCTTGAAGATGAAAAGACACAGTTTATTATTCTGCCTTTCAAGTACTATGATAGTTTAAATTGTTTAAGTAGACATCAAGTTTGGAGATGTGGACATCCTAGATTGCACTTTTCCTTCTGTTTCCAGTGTAAATTCTACACATTGAAAATGACTATCGAAGCATTTCCCTATTCTAAAAAGAAAGGGAAGAGGAGACTCTCCCAGACTACTAAGTAACCAGAAGAAGATGCTGAGACGGGGATATGCTGCCACAGACCCTGGATCACCAGCCTTTGACCAGGGTACCAGCCTTCTGAAGACAGAGAGAAGAACAGCTATCTCAGGCCTTTCCTCAGCATCAAACCCTTCTGCCAGGGAGGA
Organism: Bufo bufo; assembly: GCF_905171765.1. Lineage (NCBI taxonomy): Eukaryota > Metazoa > Chordata > Amphibia > Anura > Bufonidae > Bufo > Bufo bufo. The sequence continues at coordinate 33,606,775 of NC_053390.1, read as the reverse complement.
GACTGGAGAAGCCAACCCCATGTCTTGACTGTATTGTTTTGCACCTTGAGTTCCTCCAGTAAAGAAGCAGACTGGTTACTGCAGACCCCGTACTCTCAGGACTTATTTCCCATTGGGATGCACCACGCCTTACCACCTCTTCCAGAGAGCAGCAACACGTGGTGACACCTCGACGGTGTCCAGGGGACTCAGCGTAGCAGTGGGGCCACCCCAAACCCAGGCCATTGTACGAGTAGCGCAGCGCCCTTGAAAAAGAGTGGGGCGTTTCAGCGCAATAATTTTATTTAATTTTCATTTAATTCCTTGGGATCCAAGCACAATCTAAGAATGTACCCGACTTAAAGGTACCATTCTAAACACTATAAGGTAAAATATGCACTGTTTTAAAGGGGTTTTCCCATCTCAGACAATGGGGGCATATTGCTAGGACCTGCACCTATCTCATAAACGCAGCCAGGAAAATGAAGGAGGGCACACCAGGCATGCATGTCCGCCCTCCATTTTTTTCAGCGGGCCAATAAGAACGGTTGGTGGCGGCTAGACCTGGCACTGCCAGCCACCACTTTGATGGCTTTGTTTTAGGATTTGTTTTAGAACCTCTAGAACATGCGACTATCAGACAATGGGGGCATATAGCTAAAATATATGGTCTGATATGGGAATACCCCTTTAACTGACTAAAAGTTAAATTCCTCATCAGTACTGACTCACCTTGGTGGTTATCTGTAGGAATGTCCTTACACTGGTCATCACCCCTCACATATGTCTGTGTAGGAATTTCCTCCATACACTGGTCATCACCCCTCATATACACCTCTGTAGCATTGATATTGCTCAGATCTTCATCCTGTTTCAAAAGCTGTGAAACCAATATTGTAAAAGTCACCAGACAATTAGAGAAGTTACGTGGAAGGTTCTAAAAGAGCAGAAGAAATCATAAATTATCGTGACGTCCACAAATGACGTAAAAGTAGTTATCTGAGCCAAATGATATTTGGCTCAGAGCCATAGATATTAGATGTTGGCTCAGTGATGAGAACCACATCCACATGTATTATCAGCATGCCTAGACATGATTCGGGTTGCTTTAGTGGAGCAAGATTAGCTTCTTGGTTGTTTGTCTGGGAATAGATGGGTATTAATCCAACTTGCTGGTTCTTTAGTACAATTTAAGTGAGGTCATGATAGAAAACAAACATTCATATAAATGTTCATTTGACTGATAATTTTCACGTGTAATCATGCTCTTGATCTCCTGGCAAACACTCATTTCTTGGGTGACTGAATGATTTAATAGATCATAATTTGACGGCAGCACATTGCCCTGTGTAGACGGAGGATGTACAGCCATCAAAGGAAATCTGTATGGGAATGTATTTATGAATGTTCCTCCCATACTAACCATAAAAGCCGCACGTAGATAAATGCAGCAGTAAATGAGTACCGGTCAGCATGCTGTATTGCTGATTGGTGCTTCTTAGTGGACAGAGAATCTGCCTGTGAAAGGACCCTTATTCCCACCAGCAGTCTTCATGGTCAGAACATAGTGATTACATCCAGACAACATCTAATGTCTATGGTCAGCTTTAACCCCGTCATCTCCACCTTTCTCATTACACAGATATAAACATATAATTCTATGGGGATAAACAAGACTGACAAAACAAGACTTCACATCCTTCTACAGATCACAGGGAATATTTCCATCTACCTGATGATCCTGAGGAAGAAGAGGACTGGGACATCTTTCTGGTGCCATTCCTTTACTCGATCTTCCTGTAGGAGACACATACAGTGACTGAATTCATTTTTTCGATACAGAATTTTAAAGGACGGGTGTATTCAGTCCTGTCTATTACCTGGTGACTTGAGGGGCTGGTGGTTCTCCATCATGACGTCCTCGTACAGATCCTTGTGTCCTTCTACATACTCCCACTCCTCCATGGAGAAATAGACAGTGACATCCTGACACCTTATAGGAACCTGACAACACAATGATACAGTCATCACCCAGACCCCTCCAGTGCTGTTACTGTATAATGTCCCAGCATTCCCAGCAGTGTCACCTCTCCAGTCAGCAGCTCCATCATCTTGTGGATGAGATCTAAGATCTTCTGTTCATTGATCTCCTCATGTATAATGGAGTGAGGTGAAGGCCTCGTGATTGGGCTCAAGGTTCTTCCCCATCCTTCAGACACAGGAGCCTGACAGAGCTCACTAGAGGTCTTCTTCACCACTGTGTAATCCTGGATATTGGGAGATACAATAATACATATCACTATGGCCATCTGTTGGGCAGAATGGTGGCTGAGAAGCTAGCACTGCTGTCTTGCAGTGATGGAGTCAATGTATTGGGTCAAGTTTGTATGTTCTCCATGTGTTTGCATGAGTTTCCTCCCACACATCAAAAGACATATTTTTAGGGAGATTGTGAGCACCACTGGGTACAATGAATGATGAAAATGCTGTAAAGTGCTGCAGAATATGAAGGCATTATATAAGCAAATAAGATAAATAATAGGAATGATGTAATGTGACATCATCAGAATCTCTCACCTCTCCAGTCATATCATCTGTTATTACCATAGATAAGAATGATGTAATGTGACATCATCAGAATCTCTCACCTCTCCAGTAAGTTGGAAGAGTATCTCTAGGGTGAGATGGAATATCCTCTCTGTCATCTTGTCTCTGTCCCCATCCATTCTTGATGGGTGAATAAGGAAAATTCTCTTATACAGAAGATATCAACGGAGATGATTCTATATTGTAGGAACCTGAATGGAAACAAGATAAAACAACGTAAAAACCACACAAAATCTCATGTAAAAAATATTAACAAGTGGGATACATCACAGCCTTATATTTGGAGGTACATGTCGGGTGATCCTCCTAATGTGTACTTCTACTGAGATGTGAATGGAACCTTAACCCCTTATGGACCGGGCTCATTTTCACCTTAAGGACCAGGCCATTTTTTGCAAATCTGACCAGTGTCACTTTATGTGTGAATAACTTTAAAACGCTTTTACTTATCCAGGCCATTCTGAGATTGTTTTTTTCGTCACATATTGTACTTCATGACACTGGTAAAATGGAGTAAAAAAAATCATTTTTATTTATAAAAAAAATACCAAATTTAGCCAAAATTTTGAAAAATTAGCAAATTTCCAAGTTTCAATTTCTTTACTTCTATAATACATAGTAATACCTCCAAAAATAGTTATTTATTTACATTTCCCATATATCTACTTTATGTTTGGATCATTTTGTGAATGCCATTTAATTTTTTGGGGATGTTACAAGTCTTAGAGGTTTAAAATCAAATCTTGAAATTTTTTTGAAAATTTCCAAAACCCACTTTTTAAGGATCAGTTCAGGTCTGAAGTCGCTTTGTGAGACTTACATAATAGAAACCACCCAAAAATGACCCCATTCTAGAAACTACACCCCTCAAGGTATTAAAAACAGATTTTACAAACATTGTTCCACAAGAATTAACGGAAAATGGAGATGAAATTTCAGAATTTCACTTTTTTGGCAGATTTTCCATTTTAATCATTTTTTTCCGCTAACAAATCAAGGGTTAACATCCAAACTAAACTCAATATTTATTGCCCTGATTCTGTAGTTTACATAAACACCCCATATGTGGTCGTAAACTGCTGTACGAGCACACGGCAGGGCGCAGAAGGAAACTATGGGATATCAGTGTGTGAAGAGTGGGAGAAGAGGGTTGCATTGACAATCCAACACAATGGGCAGCACATTGAACACATTTTATAAGTGGTCAGAAACTTGTAAATAACTCAAGAAAGAATAAAACCAAGCACACCATTGTTTTTCTTGTGAAATTCCCAATAAGTTTGATGTGTCACATGACCCTCTTCCTATTGAAAAAACAAAAGTTGGATTCAAAATGGCCGACTTCAAAATGGCCGCCATGGTCACCACCCATCTTGAAAAGTTTCCCCCCTCACATATACTAATGTGCCACAAACAGGAAGTTAATATCACCAACCATTCCCATTTTATTAAGGTGTATCCATATAAATGGCCCACCCTGTATAATGTATTCCTATGTACTGCTATCTACAGATACATGTCTATATACACCAGGATATTGTATGGCGTTTACAGATGCAGCACTATATATAGGTATAGTTTTATAATGTTTTTTTAGTAACTGCAAAAAAAAATTATGGCAGAAAACAAAGAAAAAATAAATAAATCACAAAACCATTCATTATAGGAGAACCATTGAAATAATGGAAACACCGCCATCGCATGACGAAATCAACTTCACCTTAGTTACCATAAAATTATCTCCTCCTTTTGGACCGCACTGACTATAAAATGATCTACTCAGCTACGAAGCCAGAGGGTTGGCGAAACGCGCGTTGGGGCAGCAGCACACTGAGAATCTCGCTCTAGATGTCCACCATGGGTCAATGATTTGTGTTACTCTCTGTTAGATGCCGTCATGTTATGCAGCTCATGCACACTTTAGGATACGGTTTTACCATCACATCACTGGTGAAAGGCGACCGGACTTTCCTTTAGGGCTATTTGGCCCTCATACACTGTATGATAATAGCATTTCTGCGAGTGTCATTACACCTCTCGCATCAAGTATCTTTTGTGTGTATGTGGACTGTATGCATACTGCTAATTGTGGATATTATTTATTATCCAAGTGGGCTTGCCACCCGAGCTTCTCAAGTGTGGTCTCCACTACCAGGGGTTTTGGGAAAGGGGGTCTTGCGGCCAACTTTTCCCTTCATGTTTTCACCATGTCTTTATATTTATTTTTATTACCAATAAAGTTTATTTTGCTTGATACATCCGCGAGTATTTTCATCATTTATAGGGGTTAATTGTTTAGTCGTTGTAGGAGCAGTATTGTAATTATCTAGGCCCCTTTATTACTCGAGTTTGTTATATCTGAGGTATGTGTCGGTTCTTATAAAATGATCTCCTCCTGACGGACCGCACTGACTATACAACGATCTCCTCCTGACGGACCGCACTGACTATACAATGATCTCCTCCTGACGGACCGCACTGACTATACAATGATCTCCTCCTGACGGACCGCACTGACTATACAATGATCTCCTCCTGACAGACCGCACTGACTATACAATGATCTCCTCCTGACGGACCGCACTGACTATACAATGATCTCCTCCTGACAGACCGCACTGACTATACAATGATCTTCTCCTGAAGGACCGCACTGACTATCCAACGATCTCCTCCTGACGGACCGCACTGACTATACAATGATCTCCTCCTGACGGACCGCACTGACTATACAATGATCTCCTCCTGACAGACCGCACTGACTATACAATGATCTCCTCCTGACGGACCGCACTGACTATACAACGATCTCCTCCTGACGGACCGCACTGACTATAAAATGATCTCCTCCTGACGGACCGCACTGACTATACAATGATCTTCTCCTGAAGGACCGCACTGACTATACAATGATCTCCTCCTGACGGACCGCACTGACTATACAATGATCTCCTCCTGACAGACCGCACTGACTATACAATGATCTCCTCCTGACGGACCGCACTGACTATACAACGATCTCCTCCTGACGGACCGCACTGACTATAAAATGATCTCCTCCTGACGGACCGCACTGACTATACAATGATCTCCTCCTGACGGACCGCACTGACTATACAATGATCTCCTCCTGACGGACCGCACTGACTATACAATGATCTCCTCCTGACGGACCGCACTGACTATACAATGATCTCCTCCTGACGGACCACACTGACTATACAATGATCTCCTCCTGACGGACTACACTGACTATAAAATGATCTCCTCCTGACGGACCGCACTGACTGTACAATGATCTCCTCCTGACGGACCACACTGACTATAAAATGATCTCCTCCTGACGGACCGCACTGACTATACAATGATCTCCTCCTGACGGACCGCACTGACTATAAAATGAACATCTCCTGATGGACCGCACTGACTATACAATGATCTCCTCCTGACGGACCGCACTGACTGTACAATGATCTCCTCCTGACGGACCGCACTGACTATACAATGAACATCTCCTGACGGACCGCACTGACTATACAATGATCTCCTCCTGACGGACCGCACTGACTATACAATGATCTCCTCCTGATGGACCGCACTGACTATACAATGATCTCCTCCTGACAGACCACACTGACTATACAATGATCTCCTCCTGACGGACCGCACTGACTATACAATGATCTCCTCCTGATGGACCGCACTGACTATACAATGATCTCCTCCTGACGGACCGCACTGACTATACAATGATCTCCTCCTGACGGACCGCACTGACTATACAATGATCTCCTCCTGACGGACCGCACTGACTATACAATGATCTCCTCCTGACGGACCGCACTGACTATACAATAAACATCTCCTGACGGACCGCACTGACTATACAATGATCTCCTCCTGACGGACCGCACTGACTATACAATGATCTCCTCCTGACGGACCGCACTGACTATACAATGATCTCCTCCTGACAGACCGCACTGACTATACAATGATCTCCTCCTGACGGACCGCACTGACTATACAATGATCTCCTCCTGACGGACCGCACTGACTATACAATAAACATCTCCTGACGGACCGCACTGACTATACAATGATCTCCTCCTGACGGACCGCACTGACTATACAATGGTCTCCTCCTGACGGACCGCACTGACTATACAATGATCTCCTCCTGACGGACCGCACTGACTATACAATGATCTCCTCCTGACGGACCGCACTGACTATACAATGAACATCTGACGGACCGCACTGACTATACAATGGTCTCCTCCTGATGGACCGCACTGACTATACAATGAACATCTGACGGACCGCACTGACTATACAATGAACATCTGACGGACCGCACTGACTATACAATGATCTCCTCCTGACGGACCGCACTGACTATACAATGATCTCCTCCTGACAGACCGCACTGACTATACAATGATCTCCTCCTGACGGACCGCACTGACTATACAATGATCTCCTCCTGACGGACCGCACTGACTATACAATAAACATCTCCTGACGGACCGCACTGACTATACAATGATCTCCTCCTGACGGACCGCACTGACTATACAATGGTCTCCTCCTGACGGACCGCACTGACTATACAATGATCTCCTCCTGACGGACCGCACTGACTATACAATGATCTCCTCCTGACGGACCGCACTGACTATACAATGAACATCTGACGGACCGCACTGACTATACAATGGTCTCCTCCTGATGGACCGCACTGACTATACAATGAACATCTGACGGACCGCACTGACTATACAATGAACATCTGATGGACCGCACTGACTAAAATGAGATCTGGTTTCCAATAGAAAACTCATCATTTTACAGGACAAGAAAACGCAGTATGCTCTGCTAATCTGTCACTTATTTTTGATGGAATCTACAATGGAAGCTCCTGACGGATCCTCCAATACAGATGTGGGCGACATGGACTCCTCTGCATGTAATCATCCCCCCTATCTGTCAGAGCATACCTGTTCTCTGACTGTCACATACGGGGGTCTTTTTTTCCAGTACAGCCATTAGAAGACAATAGCTCGCCATCTGATCCCCTCTGCGCTGAATTAGATTGTTTGATTGAAGCCACGACCCAGACATTTATCAGCGTCAGATTAGTGGCACCAACCACACAGCCACCAGTGCAGCCTCCATGTTACACCGTCCTCCCGTCCATACTGGATCTTTAGTGAAAAACCTGCGGAGCTTCTCTAGCGATACCCATTACACTCTGCAGTAATGGCGACTATCACTAGAGAGGAAGATCTGACAGGTGGAGGGGGTTTCCGTCAGAACAGACATTTTCCTCACAACTGTCGCTATAAACCATAGTCTTCTATTAGTTTTACAGAATAAACCAGTATAAGAAACCAGGGCAAACTGGACTCCAGTATAGAGTAGCAGTGGAATAGGAGGAGCGGATGGATTTTTCCTCTCTTTGTAGTTATTTCTTTCTCTATAAGAGCTCATTCATTACTCCTGTTCACGCATGAAGTGAACGCATTGTAATTGCAGGAAAGAGCGAGAGGAAGCCGCTACTAGGGCTAAGCGACGACAATAAGTCGCGCGACACATAGGGCACAATTACACTGCGACATTTTGTCGCGCAACAATTTTTATAATGACAGTCTATGGTGTCGCACTGCAACGTGCAACATGGTGCGACTGCGACACGACAGTCGCAGAAAAATCTATTTTGGATGGGTTTTTTGCGACTGTCATGTCGCAGTCGCAGTATGTCGCTGTGCGACACCATAGACTATCATTATAAAAATGGTCGCGTGACAAAAGTCGTTGTGTAGCCCTAGCCTTACAGCCACTGCACAACCCCTTTAAAAACAACAGGAAAAACTGTAATTTCATAAAAAAAAAAAAAAGACTCAAACCACAGCCCCCTTTTTACCCACATAAAAATGCCTTTTGTGTATTTTTTGTTGTGAAGGTGGTAACCCTAGTAGTGGGGGGGGGGGGGGGGGTGTTGGCAGGGACATGGCTAAGGCTGATGAGGAGGCCATTTATTGGGGATGAGGTGACTATATAGATCGTAGTGAAGGGGTTAATAATAAACCTGCCCCAGTAATCCTGAGTGACTACTCACCTACCTCCAACTGTAGAGGAGCTGTGTGGTGGCAGGACCTGTGATGATGTCATTGTCATGTGATCAGTCACATGTGTGGGAGGAGTCAGGAATCACATGACCATCTCTCTATGACTACTGAATGGCTGATGTTATAGGTCAGGATGTGTGCAGCAGAGCTGTGTGTGTAATGTACATGTAGAGAGCTGTGTGTGTAATGTACATGTAGAGAGCTGTGTGTAATGTACATGTAGAGAGCTGTGTGTGTGTAATGTACATGTAGAGAGCTGTGTGTAATGTACATGTAGAGAGCTGTGTGTAATGTACATGTAGAGAGCTGTGTGTGTAATGTACATGTAGAGAGCTGTGTGTGTGTAATGTACATGTAGAGAGCTGTGTGTGTAATGTACATGTAGAGAGCTGTGTGTAATGTACATGTAGAGAGCTGTGTGTAATGTACATGTAGAGAGCTGTGTGTGTGTAATGTACATGTAGAGAGCTGTGTGTAATGTACATGTAGAGAGCTGTGTGTAATGTACATGTAGAGAGCTGTGTGTGTGTAATGTACATGTAGAGAGCTGTGTGTGTAATGTACATGTAGAGAGCTGTGTGTAATGTACATGTAGAGAGCTGTGTGTGTGTAATGTACATGTAGAGAGCTGTGTGTAATGTACATGTAGAGAGCTGTGTGTAATGTACATGTAGAGAGCTGTGTGTAATGTACATGTAGAGAGCTGTGTGTGTAATGTACATGTAGAGAGCTGTGTGTGTAATGTACATGTAGAGAGCTGTGTGTAATGTACATGTAGAGAGCTGTGTGTGTAATGTACATGTAGAGAGCTGTGTGTGTAATGTACATGTAGAGAGCTGTGTGTAATGTACATGTAGAGAGCTGTGTGTAATGTACATGTAGAGAGCTGTGTGTAATGTACATGTAGAGAGCTGTGTGTGTAATGTACATGTAGAGAGCTGTGTGTGTAATGTACATGTAGAGAGCTGTGTGTAATGTACATGTAGAGAGCTGTGTGTAATGTACATGTAGAGAGCTGTGTGTGTAATGTACATGTAGAGAGCTGTGTGTGTAATGTACATGTAGAGAGCTGTGTGTAATGTACATGTAGAGAGCTGTGTGTAATGTACATGTAGAGAGCTGTGTGTGTAATGTACATGTAGAGAGCTGTGTGTGTAATGTACATGTAGAGAGCTGTGTGTAATGTACATGTAGAGAGCTGTGTGTGTGTAATGTACATGTAGAGAGCTGTGTGTAATGTACATGTAGAGAGCTGTGTGTGTAATGTACATGTAGAGAGCTGTGTGTGTAATGTACATGTAGAGAGCTGTGTGTGTAATGTACATGTAGAGAGCTGTGTGTAATGTACATGTAGAGAGCTGTGTGTAATGTACATGTAGAGAGCTGTGTGTGTGTAATGTACATGTAGAGAGCTGTGTGTGTAATGTACATGTAGAGAGCTGTGTGTGTAATGTACATGTAGAGAGCTGTGTGTGTAATGTACATGTAGAGAGCTGTGTGTGTAATGTACATGTAGAGAGCTGTGTGTAATGTACATGTAGAGAGCTGTGTGTAATGTACATGTAGAGAGCTGTGTGTGTAATGTACATGTAGAGAGCTGTGTGTGTAATGTACATGTAGAGAGCTGTGTGTGTAATGTACATGTAGAGAGCTGTGTGTAATGTACATGTAGAGAGCTGTGTGTGTAATGTACATGTAGAGAGCTGTGTGTGTAATGTACATGTAGAGAGCTGTGTGTGTAATGTACATGTAGAGAGCTGTGTGTGTAATGTACATGTAGAGAGCTGTGTGTAATGTACATGTAGAGAGCTGTGTGTAATGTACATGTAGAGAGCTGTGTGTGTGTAATGTACATGTAGAGAGCTGTGTGTAATGTACATGTAGAGAGCTGTGTGTGTGTAATGTACATGTAGAGAGCTGTGTGTGTGTAATGTACATGTAGAGAGCTGTGTGTATGTAATGTACATGTAGAGAGCTGTGTGTAATGTACATGTAGAGAGCTGTGTGTGTGTAATGTACATGTAGAGAGCTGTGTGTGTAATGTACATGTAGAGAGCTGTGTGTGTAATGTACATGTAGAGAGCTGTGTGTGTGTAATGTACATGTAGAGAGCTGTGTGTAATGTACATGTAGAGAGCTGTGTGTGTGTAATGTACATGTAGAGAGCTGTGTGTGTAATGTACATGTAGAGAGCTGTGTGTAATGTACATGTAGAGAGCTGTGTGTAATGTACATGTAGAGAGCTGTGTGTGTGTAATGTACATGTAGAGAGCTGTGTGTGTAATGTACATGTAGAGAGCTGTGTGTGTAATGTACATGTAGAGAGCTGTGTGTGTAATGTACATGTAGAGAGCTGTGTGTGTGTAATGTACATGTAGAGAGCTGTGTGTGTGTGTGTGTGTAATGTACATGTAGAGAGCTGTGTGTGTGTAATGTACATGTAGAGAGCTGTGTGTAATGTACATGTAGAGAGCTGTGTGTAATGTACATGTAGAGAGCTGTGTGTAATGTACATGTAGAGAGCTGTGTGTGTAATGTACATGTAGAGAGCTGTGTGTGTGTAATGTACATGTAGAGAGCTGTGTGTGTAATGTTCATGTAGAGAGCTGTGTGTGTAATGTACATGTAGAGAGCTGTGTGTGTAATGTACATGTAGAGAGCTGTGTGTGTAATGTACATGTAGAGAGCTGTGTGTGTAATGTACATGTAGAGAGCTGTGTGTGTAATGTACATGTAGAGAGCTGTGTGTGTAATGTACATGTAGAGAGCTGTGTGTAATGTACATGTAGAGAGCTGTGTGTAATGTACATGTAGAGAGCTGTGTGTGTGTGTGTAATGTACATGTAGAGAGCTGTGTGTGTGTAATGTACATGTAGAGAGCTGTGTGTGTGTAATGTACATGTAGAGAGCTGTGTGTGTGTAATGTACATGTAGAGAGCTGTGTGTAATGTACATGTAGAGAGCTGTGTGTGTAATGTACATGTAGAGAGCTGTGTGTGTAATGTACATGTAGAGAGCTGTGTGTGTAATGTACATGTAGAGAGCTGTGTGTGTAATGTACATGTAGAGAGCTGTGTGTAATGTACATGTAGAGAGCTGTGTGTAATGTACATGTAGAGAGCTGTGTGTAATGTACATGTAGAGAGCTGTGTGTGTGTGTGTGTGTAATGTACATGTAGAGAGCTGTGTGTGTGTAATGTACATCTAGAGAGCTGTGTGTGTGTAATGTACATGTAGAGAGCTGTGTGTAATGTACATGTAGAGAGCTGTGTGTGTGTAATGTACATGTAGAGAGCTGTGTGTAATGTACATGTAGAGAGCTGTGTGTGTAATGTACATGTAGAGAGCTGTGTGTATGTAATGTACATGTAGAGAGCTGTGTGTAATGTACATGTAGAGAGCTGTGTGTGTGTAATGTACATGTAGAGAGCTGTGTGTGTAATGTACATGTAGAGAGCTGTGTGTGTAATGTACATGTAGAGAGCTGTGTGTGTGTAATGTACATGTAGAGAGCTGTGTGTAATGTACATGTAGAGAGCTGTGTGTAATGTACATGTAGAGAGCTGTGTGTGTGTAATGTACATGTAGAGAGCTGTGTGTAATGTACATGTAGAGAGCTGTGTGTGTGTAATGTACATGTAGAGAGCTGTGTGTGTAATGTACATGTAGAGAGCTGTGTGTAATGTACATGTAGAGAGCTGTGTGTAATGTACATGTAGAGAGCTGTGTGTGTGTAATGTACATGTAGAGAGCTGTGTGTGTAATGTACATGTAGAGAGCTGTGTGTGTAATGTACATGTAGAGAGCTGTGTGTGTAATGTACATGTAGAGAGCTGTGTGTGTGTAATGTACATGTAGAGAGCTGTGTGTGTGTGTGTATAATGTACATGTAGAGAGCTGTGTGTGTGTAATGTACATGTAGAGAGCTGTGTGTGTAATGTACATGTAGAGAGCTGTGTGTAATGTACATGTAGAGAGCTGTGTGTAATGTACATGTAGAGAGCTGTGTGTGTAATGTACATGTAGAGAGCTGTGTGTGTAATGTTCATGTAGAGAGCTGTGTGTGTAATGTACATGTAGAGAGCTGTGTGTGTAATGTACATGTAGAGAGCTGTGTGTGTAATGTACATGTAGAGAGCTGTGTGTGTAATGTACATGTAGAGAGCTGTGTGTGTAATGTACATGTAGAGAGCTGTGTGTAATGTACATGTAGAGAGCTGTGTGTAATGTACATGTAGAGAGCTGTGTGTGTGTGTGTAATGTACATGTAGAGAGCTGTGTGTGTGTAATGTACATGTAGAGAGCTGTGTGTAATGTACATGTAGAGAGCTGTGTGTGTGTGTAATGTACATGTAGAGAGCTGTGTGTAATGTACATGTAGAGAGCTGTGTGTAATGTACATGTAGAGAGCTGTGTGTGTAATGTACATGTAGAGAGCTGTGTGGATGTAATGTACATGTAGAGAGCTGTGTGTAATGTACATGTAGAGAGCTGTGTGTGTGTAATGTACATGTAGAGAGCTGTGTGTGTAATGTACATGTAGAGAGCTGTGTGTGTAATGTACATGTAGAGAGCTGTGTGTGTGTAATGTACATGTAGAGAGCTGTGTGTAATGTACATGTAGAGAGCTGTGTGTAATGTACATGTAGAGAGCTGTGTGTGTGTAATGTACATGTAGAGAGCTGTGTGTAATGTACATGTAGAGAGCTGTGTGTGTGTAATGTACATGTAGAGAGCTGTGTGTGTAATGTACATGTAGAGAGCTGTGTGTAATGTACATGTAGAGAGCTGTGTGTGTAATGTACATGTAGAGAGCTGTGTGTGTAATGTACATGTAGAGAGCTGTGTGTAATGTACATGTAGAGAGCTCTGTGTGTGTAATGTACATGTAGAGAGCTGTGTGTGTAATGTTCATGTAGAGAACTGTGTGTAATGTACATGTAGAGAGCTGTGTGTGTAATGTACATGTAGAGAGCTGTGTGTAATGTACATGTAGAGAGCTGTGTGTGTAATGTACATGTACAGAGCTGTGTGTAATGTACATGTAGAGAGCTGTGTGTGTAATGTACATGTAGAGAGCTGTGTGTGTAATGTACATGTAGAGAGCTGTGTGTGTAAGGTACATGTAGAGAGCTGTGTGTAATGTACATGTAGAGAGCTGTGTGTTTGTAATGTACATGTAGAGAGCTGTGTGTGTGTAATGTACATGTAGAGAGCTGTGTGTGTGTAATGTACATGTAGAGAGCTGTGTGTGTGTAATGTACATGTAGAGAGCTGTGTGTAATGTACATGTAGAGAGCTGTGTGTGTGTAATGTACATGTAGAGAGCTGTGTGTGTGCAATGTACATGTAGAGAGCTGTGTGTGTGTAATGTACATGTAGAGAGCTGTGTGTAATGTACATGTAGAGAGCTGTGTGTTTGTAATGTACATGTAGAGAGCTGTGTGTAATGTACATGTAGAGAGCTGTGTGTGTGCAATGTACATGTAGAGAGCTGTGTGTGTGTGTAATGTACATGTAGAGAGCTGTGTGTGTGTAATGTACATGTAGAGAACTGTGTGTAATGTACATGTAGAGAGCTGTGTGTGTGTAATGTACATGTAGAGAGCTGTGTGTAATGTACATGTAGAGAGCTGTGTGTATGTAATGTACATGTAGAGAGCTGTGTGTGTGTAATGTACATGTAGAGAGCTGTGTGTGTGTAATGTACATGTAGAGAGCTGTGTGTAATGTACATGTAGAGAGCTGTGTGTGTGCAATGTACATGTAGAGAGCTGTGTGTGTGTAATGTACATGTAGAGAGCTGTGTGTGTAATGTTCATGTAGAGAACTGTGTGTAATGTACATGTAGAGAGCTGTGTGTAATGTACATGTAGAGAGCTGTGTGTGTAATGTACATGTAGAGAGCTGTGTGTAATGTACATGTAGAGAGCTGTGTGTGTGTAATGTACATGTAGAGAGCTGTGTGTGTGTAATGTACATCTAGAGAGCTGTGTGTGTGTAATGTACATGTAGAGAGCTGTGTGTAATGTTCATGTAGAGAGCTGTGTGTGTGTAATGTACATGTAGAGAGCTGTGTGTGTGTAATGTACATGTAGAGAGCTGTGTGTGTGTAATGTTCATGTAGAGAGCTGTGTGTGTGTAATGTACATGTAGAGAGCTGTGTGTAATGTACATGTAGAGAGCTGTGTGTGTAATGTACATGTCGAGAGCTGTGTGTAATGTACATGTAGAGAGCTGTGTGTAATGTACATGTAGAGAGCTGTGTGTGTAATGTTCATGTAGAGAACTGTGTGTAATGTACATGTAGAGAGCTGTGTGTGTGTGTAATGTACATGTAGAGAGCTGTGTGTGTAATGTACATGTAGAGAGCTGTGTGTAATGTACATGTAGAGAGCTGTGTGTGTGTAATGTACATGTAGAGAGCTGTGTGTGTAATGTACATGTAGAGAGCTGTGTGTGTGTAATGTACATGTAGAGAGCTGTGTGTAATGTACATGTAGAGAGCTGTGTGTGTAATGTACATGTAGAGAGCTGTGTGTAATGTACATGTAGAGAGCTGTGTGTGTGTTATGTACATGTAGAGAGCTGTGTCTGTAATGTACATGTAGAGAGCTGTGTGTAATGTACATGTAGAGAGCTGTGTGTAATGTACATGTAGAGAGCTGTGTGTGTGTGTAATGTACATGTAGAGACCTGTGTGTGTGTAATGTACATGTAGAGAGCTGAGTGTGTAATGTACATGTAGAGAGCTGTGTGTGTGTAATGTACATGTAGAGATCTGTGTGTGTGTAATGTACATGTAGAGAGCTGTGTGTGTAATGTACATGTAGAGAGCTGTGTGTGTGTAATGTACATGTAGAGAGCTGTGTGTGTAATGTACATGTAGAGAGCTGTGTGTAATGTACATGTAGAGAGCTGTGTGTGTAATGTACATGTAGAGAGCTGTGTGTGTGTAATGTACATGTAGAGAGCTGTGTGTGTAATGTACATATAGAGAGCTGTGTGTAATGTACATATAGAGAGCTGTGTGTAATGTACATGTAGAGAGCTGTGTGTGTAATGTTCATGTAGAGAGCTGTGTGTGTGTAATGTACATGTAGAGAGCTGTGTGTAATGTACATGTAGAGAGCTGTGTGTGTAATGTACATATAGAGAGCTGTGTGTAATGTACATGTAGAGAGCTGTGTGTGTAATGTTCATGTAGAGAGCTGTGTGTGTGTAATGTACATGTAGAGAGCTGTGTGTAATGTACATGTAGAGAGCTGTGTGTAATGTACATGTAGAGAGCTGTGTGTAATGTACATGTAGAGAGCTGTGTGTAATGTACATGTAGAGAGCTGTGTGTAATGTACATGTAGAGAGCTGTGTGTGTGTAATGTACATGTAGAGAGCTGTGTGTGTGTAATGTACATGTAGAGAGCTGTGTGTAATGTACATGTAGAGAGCTGTGTGTAATGTACATGTAGAGAGCTGTGTGTAATGTACATGTAGAATGCTGTGTGTGTGTAATGTACATGTAGAGAGCTGTGTGTAATGTACATGTAGAGAGCTGTGTGTAATGTACATGTAGAGAGCTGTGTGTAATGTACATGTAGAGAGCTGTGTGTAATGTACATGTATAGAGCTGTGTGTAATGTACATGTAGAGAGCTGTGTGTAATGTACATGTAGAGAGCTGTGTGTAATGTACATGTAGAGAGCTGTGTGTAATGTACATGTAGAGAGCTGTGTGTGTGTAATGTACATGTAGAGAGCTGTGTGTAATGTACATGTAGAGAGCTGTGTGTGTGTAATGTACATGTAGAGAGCTGTGTGTGTAATGTACATGTAGAGAGCTGTGTGTAATGTACATGTAGAGAGCTGTGTGTGTAATGTACATGTAGAGAGCTGTGTGTGTAATGTACATGTAGAGAGCTGTGTGTAATGTACATGTAGAGAGCTCTGTGTGTGTAATGTACATGTAGAGAGCTGTGTGTGTAATGTTCATGTAGAGAACTGTGTGTAATGTACATGTAGAGAGCTGTGTGTGTAATGTACATGTAGAGAGCTGTGTGTAATGTACATGTAGAGAGCTGTGTGTGTAATGTACTTTACAGAGCTGTGTGTAATGTACATGTAGAGAGCTGTGTGTGTGTAATGTACATGTAGAGAGCTGTGTGTGTAATGTACATGTAGAGAGCTGTGTGTGTAAGGTACATGTAGAGAGCTGTGTGTAATGTACATGTAGAGAGCTGTGTGTTTGTAATGTACATGTAGAGAGCTGTGTGTGTGTAATGTACATGTAGAGAGCTGTGTGTGTGTAATGTACATGTAGAGAGCTGTGTGTGTGTAATGTACATGTAGAGAGCTGTGTGTAATGTACATGTAGAGAGCTGTGTGTGTGTAATGTACATGTAGAGAGCTGTGTGTGTGCAATGTACATGTAGAGAGCTGTGTGTGTGTAATGTACATGTAGAGAGCTGTGTGTAATGTACATGTAGAGAGCTGTGTGTTTGTAATGTACATGTAGAGAGCTGTGTGTAATGTACATGTAGAGAGCTGTGTGTGTGCAATGTACATGTAGAGAGCTGTGTGTGTGTAATGTACATGTAGAGAGCTGTGTGTGTGTAATGTACATGTAGAGAACTGTGTGTAATGTACATGTAGAGAGCTGTGTGTGTGTAATGTACATGTAGAGAGCTGTGTGTAATGTACATGTAGAGAGCTGTGTGTATGTAATGTACATGTAGAGAGCTGTGTGTGTGTAATGTACATGTAGAGAGCTGTGTGTGTGTAATGTACATGTAGAGAGCTGTGTGTGTGCAATGTACATGTAGAGAGCTGTGTGTGTGTAATGTACATGTAGAGAGCTGTGTGTGTGTAATGTTCATGTAGAGAACTGTGTGTAATGTACATGTAGAGAGCTGTGTGTAATGTACATGTAGAGAGCTGTGTGTGTAATGTACATGTAGAGAGCTGTGTGTGTGTAATGTACATGTAGAGAGCTGTGTGTGTGTAATGTACATCTAGAGAGCTGTGTGTAATGTTCATGTAGAGAGCTGTGTGTGTGTAATGTACATGTAGAGAGCTGTGTGTGTGTAATGTACATGTAGAGAGCTGTGTGTGTGTAATGTTCATGTAGAGAGCTGTGTGTGTGTAATGTACATGTAGAGAGCTGTGTGTAATGTACATGTAGAGAGCTGTGTGTGTAATGTACATGTAGAGAGCTGTGTGTGTAATGTACATGTCGAGAGCTGTGTGTGTAATGTACATGTAGAGAGCTATGTGTGTAATGTACATGTAGAGAGCTGTGTGTAATGTACATGTAGAGAGCTGTGTGTGTAATGTTCATGTAGAGAACTGTGTGTAATGTACATGTAGAGAGCTGTGTGTGTGTGTAATGTACATGTAGAGAGCTGTGTGTGTAATGTACATGTAGAGAGCTGTGTGTAATGTACATGTAGAGAGCTGTGTGTGTGTAATGTACATGTAGAGAGCTGTGTGTGTAATGTACATGTAGAGAGCTGTGTGTGTGTAATGTACATGTAGAGAGCTGTGTGTAATGTACATGTAGAGAGCTGTGTGTGTAATGTACATGTAGAGAGCTGTGTGTAATGTACATGTAGAGAGCTGTGTGTGTGTTATGTACATGTAGAGAGCTGTGTCTGTAATGTACATGTAGAGAGCTGTGTGTAATGTACATGTAGAGAGCTGTGTGTAATGTACATGTAGAGAGCTGTGTGTGTGTGTAATGTACATGTAGAGACCTGTGTGTGTGTAATGTACATGTAGAGAGCTGTGTGTGTAATGTACATGTAGAGAGCTGTGTGTGTGTAATGTACATGTAGAGATCTGTGTGTGTGTAATGTACATGTAGAGAGTTGTGTGTGTAATGTACATGTAGAGAGCTGTGTGTGTGTAATGTACATGTAGAGAGCTGTGTGTGTAATGTACATGTAGAGAGCTGTGTGTGTAATGTACATATAGAGAGCTGTGTGTAATGTACATATAGAGAGCTGTGTGTAATGTACATGTAGAGAGCTGTGTGTGTAATGTTCATGTAGAGAGCTGTGTGTGTGTAATGTACATGTAGAGAGCTGTGTGTGTGTAATGTACATGTAGAGAGCTGTGTGTGTAATGTACATGTAGAGAGCTGTGTGTGTAATGTACATATAGAGAGCTGTGTGTAATGTACATATAGAGAGCTGTGTGTAATGTACATGTAGAGAGCTGTGTGTGTAATGTTCATGTAGAGAGCTGTGTGTGTGTAATGTACATGTAGAGAGCTGTGTGTAATGTACATGTAGAGAGCTGTGTGTGTAATGTACATATAGAGAGCTGTGTGTAATGTACATATAGAGAGCTGTGTGTAATGTACATATAGAGAGCTGTGTGTAATGTACATGTAGAGAGCTGTGTGTGTAATGTTCATGTAGAGAGCTGTGTGTGTGTAATGTACATGTAGAGAGCTGTGTGTACTGTACATGTAGAGAGCTGTGTGTAATGTACATGTAGAGAGCTGTGTGTGTGTAATGTACATGTAGAGAGCTGTGTGTGTAATGTACATGTAGAGAGCTGTGTGTGTGTAATGTACATGTAGAGAGCTGTGTGTAATGTACATGTAGAGAGCTGTGTGTAATGTACATGTAGAGAGCTGTGTGTAATGTACATGTAGAGAGCTGTGTGTAATGTACATGTAGAGAGCTGTGTGTGTGTAATGTACATGTAGAGAGCTGTGTGTGTGTAATGTACATGTAGAGAGCTGTGTGTAATGTACATGTAGAGAGCTGTGTGTAATGTACATGTAGAGAGCTGTGTGTAATGTACATGTAGAGAGCTGTGTGTGTAATGTACATGTAGAGAGCTGTGTGTAATGTACATGTAGAGAGCTGTGTGTAATGTACATGTAGAGAGCTGTGTGTAATGTACATGTAGAATGCTGTGTGTGTGTAATGTACATGTAGAGAGCTGTGTGTAATGTACATGTAGAGAGCTGTGTGTAATGTACATGTAGAGAGCTGTGTGTAATGTACATGTAGAGAGCTGTGTGTAATGTACATGTATAGAGCTGTGTGTAATGTACATGTAGAGAGCTGTGTGTAATGTACATGTAGAGAGCTGTGTGTAATGTACATGTAGAGAGCTGTGTGTAATGTACATGTAGAGAGCTGTGTGTGTGTAATGTACATGTAGAGAGCTGTGTGTGTAATGTACATGTAGAGAGCTGTGTGTAATGTACATGTAGAGAGCTGTGTGTGTAATGTACATGTAGAGAGCTGTGTGTGTGTAATGTACATGTAGAGAGCTGTGTGTGTAATGTACATGTAGAGAGCTGTGTGTAATGTACATGTAGAGAGCTGTGTGTGTAATGTACATGTAGAGAGCTGTGTGTGTGTAATGTACATGTAGAGAGCTGTGTGTGTAATGTACATGTAGAGAGCTGTGTGTAATGTACATGTAGAGAGCTGTGTGTAATGTACATGTAGAGAGCTGTGTGTGTGTAATGTACATGTAGAGAGCTGTGTGTGTGTATTGTACATGTAGAGAGCTGTGTGTGTAATGTACATGTAGAGAGCTGTGTGTGTGTATTGTACATGTAGAGAGCTGTGTGTGTAATGTACATGTAGAGAGCTGTGTGTGTAATGTACATGTAGAGAGCTGTGTGTATTGTACATGTAGAGAGCTGTGTGTGTGTGTAATGTACATGTAGAGAGCTGTGTGTGTAATGTACATGTAGAGAGCTGTGTGTGTGTGTGTGTAATGTACATGTAGAGAGCTGTGTGTGTAATGTACATGTAGAGAGCTGTGTGTAATGTACATGTAGAGAGCTGTGTGTAATGTACATGTAGAGAGCTGTGTGTAATGTACATGTAGAGAGCTGTGTGTAATGTACATGTAGAGAGCTGTGTGTGTGTAATGTTCATGTAGAGAACTGTGTGTAATGTACATGTAGAGAGCTGTGTGTAATGTACATGTAGAGAGCTGTGTGTGTAATGTACATGTAGAGAGCTGTGTGTGTGTAATGTACATGTAGAGAGCTGTGTGTGTGTAATGTACATCTAGAGAGCTGTGTGTAATGTTCATGTAGAGAGCTGTGTGTGTGTAATGTACATGTAGAGAGCTGTGTGTGTGTAATGTACATGTAGAGAGCTGTGTGTGTGTAATGTTCATGTAGAGAGCTGTGTGTGTGTAATGTACATGTAGAGAGCTGTGTGTAATGTACATGTAGAGAGCTGTGTGTGTAATGTACATGTAGAGAGCTGTGTGTGTAATGTACATGTCGAGAGCTGTGTGTGTAATGTACATGTAGAGAGCTATGTGTGTAATGTACATGTAGAGAGCTGTGTGTAATGTACATGTAGAGAGCTGTGTGTGTAATGTTCATGTAGAGAACTGTGTGTAATGTACATGTAGAGAGCTGTGTGTGTGTGTAATGTACATGTAGAGAGCTGTGTGTGTAATGTACATGTAGAGAGCTGTGTGTAATGTACATGTAGAGAGCTGTGTGTGTGTAATGTACATGTAGAGAGCTGTGTGTGTAATGTACATGTAGAGAGCTGTGTGTGTGTAATGTACATGTAGAGAGCTGTGTGTAATGTACATGTAGAGAGCTGTGTGTGTAATGTACATGTAGAGAGCTGTGTGTAATGTACATGTAGAGAGCTGTGTGTGTGTTATGTACATGTAGAGAGCTGTGTCTGTAATGTACATGTAGAGAGCTGTGTGTAATGTACATGTAGAGAGCTGTGTGTAATGTACATGTAGAGAGCTGTGTGTGTGTGTAATGTACATGTAGAGACCTGTGTGTGTGTAATGTACATGTAGAGAGCTGTGTGTGTAATGTACATGTAGAGAGCTGTGTGTGTGTAATGTACATGTAGAGATCTGTGTGTGTGTAATGTACATGTAGAGAGTTGTGTGTGTAATGTACATGTAGAGAGCTGTGTGTGTGTAATGTACATGTAGAGAGCTGTGTGTGTAATGTACATGTAGAGAGCTGTGTGTGTAATGTACATATAGAGAGCTGTGTGTAATGTACATATAGAGAGCTGTGTGTAATGTACATGTAGAGAGCTGTGTGTGTAATGTACATGTAGAGAGCTGTGTGTGTGTAATGTACATGTAGAGAGCTGTGTGTGTGTAATGTACATGTAGAGAGCTGTGTGTGTAATGTACATGTAGAGAGCTGTGTGTGTAATGTACATATAGAGAGCTGTGTGTAATGTACATATAGAGAGCTGTGTGTAATGTACATGTAGAGAGCTGTGTGTGTAATGTTCATGTAGAGAGCTGTGTGTGTGTAATGTACATGTAGAGAGCTGTGTGTAATGTACATGTAGAGAGCTGTGTGTGTAATGTACATATAGAGAGCTGTGTGTAATGTACATATAGAGAGCTGTGTGTAATGTACATATAGAGAGCTGTGTGTAATGTACATGTAGAGAGCTGTGTGTGTAATGTTCATGTAGAGAGCTGTGTGTGTGTAATGTACATGTAGAGAGCTGTGTGTACTGTACATGTAGAGAGCTGTGTGTAATGTACATGTAGAGAGCTGTGTGTGTGTAATGTACATGTAGAGAGCTGTGTGTGTAATGTACATGTAGAGAGCTGTGTGTGTGTAATGTACATGTAGAGAGCTGTGTGTAATGTACATGTAGAGAGCTGTGTGTAATGTACATGTAGAGAGCTGTGTGTAATGTACATGTAGAGAGCTGTGTGTAATGTACATGTAGAGAGCTGTGTGTGTGTAATGTACATGTAGAGAGCTGTGTGTGTGTAATGTACATGTAGAGAGCTGTGTGTAATGTACATGTAGAGAGCTGTGTGTAATGTACATGTAGAGAGCTGTGTGTAATGTACATGTAGAGAGCTGTGTGTGTAATGTACATGTAGAGAGCTGTGTGTAATGTACATGTAGAGAGCTGTGTGTAATGTACATGTAGAGAGCTGTGTGTAATGTACATGTAGAATGCTGTGTGTGTGTAATGTACATGTAGAGAGCTGTGTGTAATGTACATGTAGAGAGCTGTGTGTAATGTACATGTAGAGAGCTGTGTGTAATGTACATGTAGAGAGCTGTGTGTAATGTACATGTATAGAGCTGTGTGTAATGTACATGTAGAGAGCTGTGTGTAATGTACATGTAGAGAGCTGTGTGTAATGTACATGTAGAGAGCTGTGTGTAATGTACATGTAGAGAGCTGTGTGTGTGTAATGTACATGTAGAGAGCTGTGTGTGTAATGTACATGTAGAGAGCTGTGTGTAATGTACATGTAGAGAGCTGTGTGTGTAATGTACATGTAGAGAGCTGTGTGTGTGTAATGTACATGTAGAGAGCTGTGTGTGTAATGTACATGTAGAGAGCTGTGTGTAATGTACATGTAGAGAGCTGTGTGTAATGTACATGTAGAGAGCTGTGTGTGTGTAATGTACATGTAGAGAGCTGTGTGTGTGTATTGTACATGTAGAGAGCTGTGTGTGTAATGTACATGTAGAGAGCTGTGTGTGTGTATTGTACATGTAGAGAGCTGTGTGTGTAATGTACATGTAGAGAGCTGTGTGTGTAATGTACATGTAGAGAGCTGTGTGTATTGTACATGTAGAGAGCTGTGTGTGTGTGTAATGTACATGTAGAGAGCTGTGTGTGTAATGTACATGTAGAGAGCTGTGTGTGTGTGTGTAATGTACATGTAGAGAGCTGTGTGTGTAATGTACATGTAGAGAGCTGTGTGTAATGTACATGTAGAGAGCTGTGTGTAATGTACATGTAGAGAGCTGTGTGTAATGTACATGTAGAGAGCTGTGTGTAATGTACATGTAGAGAGCTGTGTGTGTGTAATGTACATGTTGAGAGCTGTGTTTGTGTAATGTACATGTAGAGAGCTGTGTGTGTAATGTACATGTAGAGAGCTGTGTGTGTAATGTACATGTAGAGAGCTGTGTGTGTGTAATGTACATGTAGAGAGCTGTGTGTGTAATGTACATGTAGAGAGCTGTGTGTGTGTAATGTACATGTAGAGAGCTGTGTGTGTAATGTACATGTAGAGAGCTGTGTGTAATGTACATGTAGAGAGCTGTGTGTAATGTACATGTAGAGAGCTGTGTGTGTGTAATGTACATGTAGAGAGCTGTGTGTGTAATGTACATGTAGAGAGCTGTGTGTAATGTACATGTAGAGAGCTGTGTGTGTGTAATGTACATGTAGAGAGCTGTGTGTAATGTACATGTAGAGAGCTGTGTGTAATGTACATGTAGAGAGCTGTGTGTAATGTACATGTAGAGAGCTGTGTGTGTAATGTACATGTAGAGAGCTGTGTGTGTAATGTACATGTAGAGAGCTGTGTGTGTAATGTTCATGTAGAGAGCTGTGTGTGTGTAATGTACATGTAGAGAGCTGTGTGTAATGTACATGTAGAGAGCTGTGTGTGTAATGTACATGTAGAGAGCTGTGTGTGTAATGTACATGTAGAGAGCTGTGTGCAATGTACATGTAGAGAGCTGTGTGTGTAATGTACATATAGAGAGCTGTGTGTGTAATGTACATGTAGAGAGCTGTGTGTGTAATGTACATGTAGAGAGCTGTGTGTAATGTACATGTAGAGAGCTGTGTGTAATGTACATGTAGAGAGCTGTGTGTAATGTACATGTAGAGAGCTGTGTGTGTAATGTACATGTAGAGAGCTGTGTGTGTGTAATGTACATGTAGAGAGCTGTGTGTGTAATGTACATGTAGAGAGCTGTGTGTAATGTACATGTAGAGAGCTGTGTGTAATGTACATGTAGAGAGCTGTGTGTGTAATGTACATGTAGAGAGCTGTGTGTGTAATGTACATGTAGAGAGCTGTGTGTAATGTACATGTAGAGAGCTGTGTGTGTGTAATGTACATGTAGAGAGCTGTGTGTAATGTACATGTAGAGAGCTGTGTGTGTAATGTACATGTAGAGAGCTGTGTGTGTAATGTACATGTAGAGAGCTGTGTGTGTAATGTACATGTAGAGAGCTGTGTGTAATGTACATGTAGAGAGCTGTGTGTAATGTACATGTAGAGAGCTGTGTGTGTGTAATGTACATGTAGAGAGCTGTGTGTAATGTACATGTAGAGAGCTGTGTGTGTAATGTACATGTAGAGAGCTGTGTGTGTAATGTACATGTAGAGAGCTGTGTGTGTAATGTACATGTAGAGAGCTGTGTGTGTAATGTACATGTAGAGAGCTGTGTGTAATGTTCATGTAGAGAGCTGTGTGTGTAATGTACATGTAGAGAGCTGTGTGTGTAATGTACATGTAGAGAGCTGTGTGTGTAATGTACATGTAGAGAGCTGTGTGTAATGTACATGTAGAGAGCTGTGTGTGTAATGTACATGTAGAGAGCTGTGTGTGTAATGTACATGTAGAGAGCTGTGTGTGTAATGTACATGTAGAGAGCTGTGTGTGTAATGTACATGTAGAGAGCTGTGTGTAATGTACATGTAGAGAGCTGTGTGTAATGTACATGTAGAGAGCTGTGTGTGTGTAATGTACATGTAGAGAGCTGTGTGTAATGTACATGTAGAGAGCTGTGTGTGTGTAATGTACATGTAGAGAGCTGTGTGTATGTAATGTACATGTAGAGAGCTGTGTGTAATGTACATGTAGAGAGCTGTGTGTGTGTAATGTACATGTAGAGAGCTGTGTGTGTAATGTACATGTAGAGAGCTGTGTGTGTAATGTACATGTAGAGAGCTGTGTGTGTGTAATGTACATGTAGAGAGCTGTGTGTAATGTACATGTAGAGAGCTGTGTGTGTGTAATGTACATGTAGAGAGCTGTGTGTGTAATGTACATGTAGAGAGCTGTGTGTAATGTACATGTAGAGAGCTGTGTGTAATGTACATGTAGAGAGCTGTGTGTGTGTAATGTACATGTAGAGAGCTGTGTGTGTAATGTACATGTAGAGAGCTGTGTGTGTAATGTACATGTAGAGAGCTGTGTGTGTAATGTACATGTAGAGAGCTGTGTGTGTGTAATGTACATGTAGAGAGCTGTGTGTGTGTGTGTGTGTAATGTACATGTAGAGAGCTGTGTGTGTGTAATGTACATGTAGAGAGCTGTGTGTAATGTACATGTAGAGAGCTGTGTGTAATGTACATGTAGAGAGCTGTGTGTAATGTACATGTAGAGAGCTGTGTGTGTAATGTACATGTAGAGAGCTGTGTGTGTGTAATGTACATGTAGAGAGCTGTGTGTGTAATGTTCATGTAGAGAGCTGTGTGTGTAATGTACATGTAGAGAGCTGTGTGTGTAATGTACATGTAGAGAGCTGTGTGTGTAATGTACATGTAGAGAGCTGTGTGTGTAATGTACATGTAGAGAGCTGTGTGTGTAATGTACATGTAGAGAGCTGTGTGTAATGTACATGTAGAGAGCTGTGTGTAATGTACATGTAGAGAGCTGTGTGTGTGTGTGTAATGTACATGTAGAGAGCTGTGTGTGTGTAATGTACATGTAGAGAGCTGTGTGTGTGTAATGTACATGTAGAGAGCTGTGTGTGTGTAATGTACATGTAGAGAGCTGTGTGTAATGTACATGTAGAGAGCTGTGTGTGTAATGTACATGTAGAGAGCTGTGTGTGTAATGTACATGTAGAGAGCTGTGTGTGTAATGTACATGTAGAGAGCTGTGTGTGTAATGTACATGTAGAGAGCTGTGTGTAATGTACATGTAGAGAGCTGTGTGTAATGTACATGTAGAGAGCTGTGTGTGTGTGTGTGTGTAATGTACATGTAGAGAGCTGTGTGTGTGTAATGTACATCTAGAGAGCTGTGTGTGTGTAATGTACATGTAGAGAGCTGTGTGTAATGTACATGTAGAGAGCTGTGTGTGTGTAATGTACATGTAGAGAGCTGTGTGTAATGTACATGTAGAGAGCTGTGTGTGTAATGTACATGTAGAGAGCTGTGTGTATGTAATGTACATGTAGAGAGCTGTGTGTAATGTACATGTAGAGAGCTGTGTGTGTGTAATGTACATGTAGAGAGCTGTGTGTGTAATGTACATGTAGAGAGCTGTGTGTGTAATGTACATGTAGAGAGCTGTGTGTGTGTAATGTACATGTAGAGAGCTGTGTGTAATGTACATGTAGAGAGCTGTGTGTAATGTACATGTAGAGAGCTGTGTGTGTGTAATGTACATGTAGAGAGCTGTGTGTAATGTACATGTAGAGAGCTGTGTGTGTGTAATGTACATGTAGAGAGCTGTGTGTGTAATGTACATGTAGAGAGCTGTGTGTAATGTACATGTAGAGAGCTGTGTGTAATGTACATGTAGAGAGCTGTGTGTGTGTAATGTACATGTAGAGAGCTGTGTGTGTAATGTACATGTAGAGAGCTGTGTGTGTAATGTACATGTAGAGAGCTGTGTGTGTAATGTACATGTAGAGAGCTGTGTGTGTGTAATGTACATGTAGAGAGCTGTGTGTGTGTGTGTATAATGTACATGTAGAGAGCTGTGTGTGTGTAATGTACATGTAGAGAGCTGTGTGTGTAATGTACATGTAGAGAGCTGTGTGTAATGTACATGTAGAGAGCTGTGTGTAATGTACATGTAGAGAGCTGTGTGTGTAATGTACATGTAGAGAGCTGTGTGTGTAATGTTCATGTAGAGAGCTGTGTGTGTAATGTACATGTAGAGAGCTGTGTGTGTAATGTACATGTAGAGAGCTGTGTGTGTAATGTACATGTAGAGAGCTGTGTGTGTAATGTACATGTAGAGAGCTGTGTGTGTAATGTACATGTAGAGAGCTGTGTGTAATGTACATGTAGAGAGCTGTGTGTAATGTACATGTAGAGAGCTGTGTGTGTGTGTGTAATGTACATGTAGAGAGCTGTGTGTGTAATGTACATGTAGAGAGCTGTGTGTAATGTACATGTAGAGAGCTGTGTGTGTGTGTAATGTACATGTAGAGAGCTGTGTGTAATGTACATGTAGAGAGCTGTGTGTAATGTACATGTAGAGAGCTGTGTGTGTAATGTACATGTAGAGAGCTGTGTGGATGTAATGTACATGTAGAGAGCTGTGTGTAATGTACATGTAGAGAGCTGTGTGTGTGTAATGTACATGTAGAGAGCTGTGTGTGTAATGTACATGTAGAGAGCTGTGTGTGTAATGTACATGTAGAGAGCTGTGTGTGTGTAATGTACATGTAGAGAGCTGTGTGTAATGTACATGTAGAGAGCTGTGTGTAATGTACATGTAGAGAGCTGTGTGTGTGTAATGTACATGTAGAGAGCTGTGTGTAATGTACATGTAGAGAGCTGTGTGTGTGTAATGTACATGTAGAGAGCTGTGTGTGTAATGTACATGTAGAGAGCTGTGTGTAATGTACATGTAGAGAGCTGTGTGTGTAATGTACATGTAGAGAGCTGTGTGTGTAATGTACATGTAGAGAGCTGTGTGTAATGTACATGTAGAGAGCTCTGTGTGTGTAATGTACATGTAGAGAGCTGTGTGTGTAATGTTCATGTAGAGAACTGTGTGTAATGTACATGTAGAGAGCTGTGTGTGTAATGTACATGTAGAGAGCTGTGTGTAATGTACATGTAGAGAGCTGTGTGTGTAATGTACATGTACAGAGCTGTGTGTAATGTACATGTAGAGAGCTGTGTGTGTGTAATGTACATGTAGAGAGCTGTGTGTGTAATGTACATGTAGAGAGCTGTGTGTGTAAGGTACATGTAGAGAGCTGTGTGTAATGTACATGTAGAGAGCTGTGTGTTTGTAATGTACATGTAGAGAGCTGTGTGTGTGTAATGTACATGTAGAGAGCTGTGTGTGTGTAATGTACATGTAGAGAGCTGTGTGTGTGTAATGTACATGTAGAGAGCTGTGTGTAATGTACATGTAGAGAGCTGTGTGTGTGTAATGTACATGTAGAGAGCTGTGTGTGTGCAATGTACATGTAGAGAGCTGTGTGTGTGTAATGTACATGTAGAGAGCTGTGTGTAATGTACATGTAGAGAGCTGTGTGTTTGTAATGTACATGTAGAGAGCTGTGTGTAATGTACATGTAGAGAGCTGTGTGTGTGCAATGTACATGTAGAGAGCTGTGTGTGTGTAATGTACATGTAGAGAGCTGTGTGTGTGTAATGTACATGTAGAGAACTGTGTGTAATGTACATGTAGAGAGCTGTGTGTGTGTAATGTACATGTAGAGAGCTGTGTGTAATGTACATGTAGAGAGCTGTGTGTATGTAATGTACATGTAGAGAGCTGTGTGTGTGTAATGTACATGTAGAGAGCTGTGTGTGTGTAATGTACATGTAGAGAGCTGTGTGTAATGTACATGTAGAGAGCTGTGTGTGTGCAATGTACATGTAGAGAGCTGTGTGTGTGTAATGTACATGTAGAGAGCTGTGTGTGTAATGTTCATGTAGAGAACTGTGTGTAATGTACATGTAGAGAGCTGTGTGTAATGTACATGTAGAGAGCTGTGTGTGTAATGTACATGTAGAGAGCTGTGTGTAATGTACATGTAGAGAGCTGTGTGTGTGTAATGTACATGTAGAGAGCTGTGTGTGTGTAATGTACATCTAGAGAGCTGTGTGTGTGTAATGTACATGTAGAGAGCTGTGTGTAATGTTCATGTAGAGAGCTGTGTGTGTGTAATGTACATGTAGAGAGCTGTGTGTGTGTAATGTACATGTAGAGAGCTGTGTGTGTGTAATGTTCATGTAGAGAGCTGTGTGTGTGTAATGTACATGTAGAGAGCTGTGTGTAATGTACATGTAGAGAGCTGTGTGTGTAATGTACATGTCGAGAGCTGTGTGTAATGTACATGTAGAGAGCTGTGTGTAATGTACATGTAGAGAGCTGTGTGTGTAATGTTCATGTAGAGAACTGTGTGTAATGTACATGTAGAGAGCTGTGTGTGTGTGTAATGTACATGTAGAGAGCTGTGTGTGTAATGTACATGTAGAGAGCTGTGTGTAATGTACATGTAGAGAGCTGTGTGTGTGTAATGTACATGTAGAGAGCTGTGTGTGTAATGTACATGTAGAGAGCTGTGTGTGTGTAATGTACATGTAGAGAGCTGTGTGTAATGTACATGTAGAGAGCTGTGTGTGTAATGTACATGTAGAGAGCTGTGTGTAATGTACATGTAGAGAGCTGTGTGTGTGTTATGTACATGTAGAGAGCTGTGTCTGTAATGTACATGTAGAGAGCTGTGTGTAATGTACATGTAGAGAGCTGTGTGTAATGTACATGTAGAGAGCTGTGTGTGTGTGTAATGTACATGTAGAGACCTGTGTGTGTGTAATGTACATGTAGAGAGCTGAGTGTGTAATGTACATGTAGAGAGCTGTGTGTGTGTAATGTACATGTAGAGATCTGTGTGTGTGTAATGTACATGTAGAGAGCTGTGTGTGTAATGTACATGTAGAGAGCTGTGTGTGTGTAATGTACATGTAGAGAGCTGTGTGTGTAATGTACATGTAGAGAGCTGTGTGTAATGTACATGTAGAGAGCTGTGTGTGTAATGTACATGTAGAGAGCTGTGTGTGTGTAATGTACATGTAGAGAGCTGTGTGTGTAATGTACATATAGAGAGCTGTGTGTAATGTACATATAGAGAGCTGTGTGTAATGTACATGTAGAGAGCTGTGTGTGTAATGTTCATGTAGAGAGCTGTGTGTGTGTAATGTACATGTAGAGAGCTGTGTGTAATGTACATGTAGAGAGCTGTGTGTGTAATGTACATATAGAGAGCTGTGTGTAATGTACATGTAGAGAGCTGTGTGTGTAATGTTCATGTAGAGAGCTGTGTGTGTGTAATGTACATGTAGAGAGCTGTGTGTAATGTACATGTAGAGAGCTGTGTGTAATGTACATGTAGAGAGCTGTGTGTAATGTACATGTAGAGAGCTGTGTGTAATGTACATGTAGAGAGCTGTGTGTAATGTACATGTAGAGAGCTGTGTGTGTGTAATGTACATGTAGAGAGCTGTGTGTGTGTAATGTACATGTAGAGAGCTGTGTGTAATGTACATGTAGAGAGCTGTGTGTAATGTACATGTAGAGAGCTGTGTGTAATGTACATGTAGAATGCTGTGTGTGTGTAATGTACATGTAGAGAGCTGTGTGTAATGTACATGTAGAGAGCTGTGTGTAATGTACATGTAGAGAGCTGTGTGTAATGTACATGTAGAGAGCTGTGTGTAATGTACATGTATAGAGCTGTGTGTAATGTACATGTAGAGAGCTGTGTGTAATGTACATGTAGAGAGCTGTGTGTAATGTACATGTAGAGAGCTGTGTGTAATGTACATGTAGAGAGCTGTGTGTGTGTAATGTACATGTAGAGAGCTGTGTGTAATGTACATGTAGAGAGCTGTGTGTGTGTAATGTACATGTAGAGAGCTGTGTGTGTAATGTACATGTAGAGAGCTGTGTGTAATGTACATGTAGAGAGCTGTGTGTGTAATGTACATGTAGAGAGCTGTGTGTGTAATGTACATGTAGAGAGCTGTGTGTAATGTACATGTAGAGAGCTCTGTGTGTGTAATGTACATGTAGAGAGCTGTGTGTGTAATGTTCATGTAGAGAACTGTGTGTAATGTACATGTAGAGAGCTGTGTGTGTAATGTACATGTAGAGAGCTGTGTGTAATGTACATGTAGAGAGCTGTGTGTGTAATGTACTTTACAGAGCTGTGTGTAATGTACATGTAGAGAGCTGTGTGTGTGTAATGTACATGTAGAGAGCTGTGTGTGTAATGTACATGTAGAGAGCTGTGTGTGTAAGGTACATGTAGAGAGCTGTGTGTAATGTACATGTAGAGAGCTGTGTGTTTGTAATGTACATGTAGAGAGCTGTGTGTGTGTAATGTACATGTAGAGAGCTGTGTGTGTGTAATGTACATGTAGAGAGCTGTGTGTGTGTAATGTACATGTAGAGAGCTGTGTGTAATGTACATGTAGAGAGCTGTGTGTGTGTAATGTACATGTAGAGAGCTGTGTGTGTGCAATGTACATGTAGAGAGCTGTGTGTGTGTAATGTACATGTAGAGAGCTGTGTGTAATGTACATGTAGAGAGCTGTGTGTTTGTAATGTACATGTAGAGAGCTGTGTGTAATGTACATGTAGAGAGCTGTGTGTGTGCAATGTACATGTAGAGAGCTGTGTGTGTGTAATGTACATGTAGAGAGCTGTGTGTGTGTAATGTACATGTAGAGAGCTGTGTGTGTGCAATGTACATGTAGAGAGCTGTGTGTGTGTAATGTACATGTAGAGAGCTGTGTGTGTGTAATGTTCATGTAGAGAACTGTGTGTAATGTACATGTAGAGAGCTGTGTGTAATGTACATGTAGAGAGCTGTGTGTGTAATGTACATGTAGAGAGCTGTGTGTGTGTAATGTACATGTAGAGAGCTGTGTGTGTGTAATGTACATCTAGAGAGCTGTGTGTAATGTTCATGTAGAGAGCTGTGTGTGTGTAATGTACATGTAGAGAGCTGTGTGTGTGTAATGTACATGTAGAGAGCTGTGTGTGTGTAATGTACATGTAGAGAGCTGTGTGTGTGTAATGTACATGTAGAGAGCTGTGTGTAATGTACATGTAGAGAGCTGTGTGTGTAATGTACATGTAGAGAGCTGTGTGTGTAATGTACATGTCGAGAGCTGTGTGTGTAATGTACATGTAGAGAGCTATGTGTGTAATGTACATGTAGAGAGCTGTGTGTAATGTACATGTAGAGAGCTGTGTGTGTAATGTTCATGTAGAGAACTGTGTGTAATGTACATGTAGAGAGCTGTGTGTGTGTGTAATGTACATGTAGAGAGCTGTGTGTGTAATGTACATGTAGAGAGCTGTGTGTAATGTACATGTAGAGAGCTGTGTGTGTGTAATGTACATGTAGAGAGCTGTGTGTGTAATGTACATGTAGAGAGCTGTGTGTGTGTAATGTACATGTAGAGAGCTGTGTGTAATGTACATGTAGAGAGCTGTGTGTGTAATGTACATGTAGAGAGCTGTGTGTAATGTACATGTAGAGAGCTGTGTGTGTGTTATGTACATGTAGAGAGCTGTGTCTGTAATGTACATGTAGAGAGCTGTGTGTAATGTACATGTAGAGAGCTGTGTGTAATGTACATGTAGAGAGCTGTGTGTGTGTGTAATGTACATGTAGAGACCTGTGTGTGTGTAATGTACATGTAGAGAGCTGTGTGTGTAATGTACATGTAGAGAGCTGTGTGTGTGTAATGTACATGTAGAGATCTGTGTGTGTGTAATGTACATGTAGAGAGTTGTGTGTGTAATGTACATGTAGAGAGCTGTGTGTGTGTAATGTACATGTAGAGAGCTGTGTGTGTAATGTACATGTAGAGAGCTGTGTGTGTAATGTACATATAGAGAGCTGTGTGTAATGTACATATAGAGAGCTGTGTGTAATGTACATGTAGAGAGCTGTGTGTGTAATGTTCATGTAGAGAGCTGTGTGTGTGTAATGTACATGTAGAGAGCTGTGTGTGTGTAATGTACATGTAGAGAGCTGTGTGTGTAATGTACATGTAGAGAGCTGTGTGTGTAATGTACATATAGAGAGCTGTGTGTAATGTACATATAGAGAGCTGTGTGTAATGTACATGTAGAGAGCTGTGTGTGTAATGTTCATGTAGAGAGCTGTGTGTGTGTAATGTACATGTAGAGAGCTGTGTGTAATGTACATGTAGAGAGCTGTGTGTGTAATGTACATATAGAGAGCTGTGTGTAATGTACATATAGAGAGCTGTGTGTAATGTACATATAGAGAGCTGTGTGTAATGTACATGTAGAGAGCTGTGTGTGTAATGTTCATGTAGAGAGCTGTGTGTGTGTAATGTACATGTAGAGAGCTGTGTGTACTGTACATGTAGAGAGCTGTGTGTAATGTACATGTAGAGAGCTGTGTGTGTGTAATGTACATGTAGAGAGCTGTGTGTGTAATGTACATGTAGAGAGCTGTGTGTGTGTAATGTACATGTAGAGAGCTGTGTGTAATGTACATGTAGAGAGCTGTGTGTAATGTACATGTAGAGAGCTGTGTGTAATGTACATGTAGAGAGCTGTGTGTAATGTACATGTAGAGAGCTGTGTGTGTGTAATGTACATGTAGAGAGCTGTGTGTGTGTAATGTACATGTAGAGAGCTGTGTGTAATGTACATGTAGAGAGCTGTGTGTAATGTACATGTAGAGAGCTGTGTGTAATGTACATGTAGAGAGCTGTGTGTGTAATGTACATGTAGAGAGCTGTGTGTAATGTACATGTAGAGAGCTGTGTGTAATGTACATGTAGAGAGCTGTGTGTAATGTACATGTAGAATGCTGTGTGTGTGTAATGTACATGTAGAGAGCTGTGTGTAATGTACATGTAGAGAGCTGTGTGTAATGTACATGTAGAGAGCTGTGTGTAATGTACATGTAGAGAGCTGTGTGTAATGTACATGTATAGAGCTGTGTGTAATGTACATGTAGAGAGCTGTGTGTAATGTACATGTAGAGAGCTGTGTGTAATGTACATGTAGAGAGCTGTGTGTAATGTACATGTAGAGAGCTGTGTGTGTGTAATGTACATGTAGAGAGCTGTGTGTGTAATGTACATGTAGAGAGCTGTGTGTAATGTACATGTAGAGAGCTGTGTGTGTAATGTACATGTAGAGAGCTGTGTGTGTGTAA
Organism: Bufo bufo; assembly: GCF_905171765.1. Classification (NCBI taxonomy): domain Eukaryota; kingdom Metazoa; phylum Chordata; class Amphibia; order Anura; family Bufonidae; genus Bufo; species Bufo bufo. Next base: position 33,572,386 of record NC_053390.1, on the reverse strand, counting down.
TGTACATGTAGAGAGCTGTGTGTGTAATGTACATGTAGAGAGCTGTGTGTAATGTACATGTAGAGAGCTGTGTGTGTAATGTACATGTAGAGAGCTGTGTGTGTGTAATGTACATGTAGAGAGCTGTGTGTGTAATGTACATGTAGAGAGCTGTGTGTAATGTACATGTAGAGAGCTGTGTGTAATGTACATGTAGAGAGCTGTGTGTGTGTAATGTACATGTAGAGAGCTGTGTGTGTGTATTGTACATGTAGAGAGCTGTGTGTGTAATGTACATGTAGAGAGCTGTGTGTGTGTATTGTACATGTAGAGAGCTGTGTGTGTAATGTACATGTAGAGAGCTGTGTGTGTAATGTACATGTAGAGAGCTGTGTGTATTGTACATGTAGAGAGCTGTGTGTGTGTGTAATGTACATGTAGAGAGCTGTGTGTGTAATGTACATGTAGAGAGCTGTGTGTGTGTGTGTAATGTACATGTAGAGAGCTGTGTGTGTAATGTACATGTAGAGAGCTGTGTGTAATGTACATGTAGAGAGCTGTGTGTAATGTACATGTAGAGAGCTGTGTGTAATGTACATGTAGAGAGCTGTGTGTAATGTACATGTAGAGAGCTGTGTGTAATGTACATGTAGAGAGCTGTGTGTGTGTAATGTACATGTTGAGAGCTGTGTTTGTGTAATGTACATGTAGAGAGCTGTGTGTGTAATGTACATGTAGAGAGCTGTGTGTGTAATGTACATGTAGAGAGCTGTGTGTGTGTAATGTACATGTAGAGAGCTGTGTGTGTAATGTACATGTAGAGAGCTGTGTGTAATGTACATGTAGAGAGCTGTGTGTGTGTAATGTACATGTAGAGAGCTGTGTGTAATGTACATGTAGAGAGCTGTGTGTAATGTACATGTAGAGAGCTGTGTGTGTGTAATGTACATGTAGAGAGCTGTGTGTAATGTACATGTAGAGAGCTGTGTGTAATGTACATGTAGAGAGCTGTGTGTAATGTACATGTAGAGAGCTGTGTGTGTAATGTACATGTAGAGAGCTGTGTGTAATGTACATGTAGAGAGCTGTGTGTAATGTACATGTAGAGAGCTGTGTGTGTGTAATGTACATGTAGAGAGCTGTGTGTAATGTACATGTAGAGAGCTGTGTGTAATGTACATGTAGAGAGCTGTGTGTGTAATGTACATGTAGAGAGCTGTGTGTGTGTAATGTACATGTAGAGAGCTGTGTGTAATGTACATGTAGAGAGCTGTGTGTGTGTAATGTACATGTAGAGAGCTGTGTGTGTAATGTACATGTAGAGAGCTGTGTGTGTAATGTACATGTAGAGAGCTGTGAGTGTGTAATGTACATGTAGAGAGCTGTGTGTAATGTACATGTAGAGAGCTGTGTGTAATGTACATGTAGAGAGCTGTGTGTGTGTATTGTACATGTAGAGAGCTGTGTGTGTAATGTACATGTAGAGAGCTGTGTGTGTAATGTACATTTAGAGAGCTGTGTGTAATGTACATGTAGAGAGCTGTGTGTGTAATGTACATGTAGAGAGCTGTGTGTAATGTACATGTAGAGAGCTGTGTGTGTAATGTACATGTAGAGAGCTGTGTGTGTAATGTACATGTAGAGAGCTGTGTGTAATGTACATGTAGAGAGCTGTGTGTGTAATGTACATGTAGAGAGCTGTGTGTGTAATGTACATGTAGAGAGCTGTGTGTGTAATGTACATGTAGAGAGCTGTGTGTGTAATGTACATGTAGAGAGCTGTGTGTAATGTGGAGCCGGTTACTCACATGAGCAAAATAATTGCTGCTATCTTACATGTGCACATTGCTGCTGCTCAGCCCCATCACTCCACAGCATGGAGGTCAGTGTGAAGCAGGAGAGCAGTGACAGGAGGAACAGCAGAGGGACGTGTGCACCCTGCCCAGAACAAATAGTCACAGCCAGGAACAGAGCTGTCAGAAAGGCTGCTCTGCTGGAGGAGGACCCAGAGAAGATAAGAGGCGTGGGCGTCTTACCCCCTCCTCCCTCTTTGTAAGGGTGCTAGACATGACCTTCCCCAGCAAGAGTTAAACATAAATCACTTGATAAAAATATAATGTATAAAGCTGCACCCAATGTGCTAGATAACCAAAATGTGGTGCTCGCAGTTGAATAGTATCACCCATTCTACATAAAAATTGCATATCAAAATGACAACTGGGCACTCACTGACAATGGGGTCAATTAAAAGCAATTTATTAATACAAGTAAAATAAAATAAATGATCATACAGTTAAAAAACAAAGAAAAATCGGAACTGGAGATAGCAGCAATCCTATGTAATAAACCTCCAGTGGTCAGGAGAAAAGGTCTTTACACACCATGCAGGATATGGCTGAAAGCAATTCAAAAATCAAATGTCCTATATAAAATTCTCTTAAAATACACTGTGTACAGAATTATTAGGCAAGTTGTATTTTTGAGGATTAATTTTATTATTGAACAACAGCCATGTTCTCAATGAACCCAAAAAACTCATTAATATCAAAGCTGAATATTTTTGGAAGTAGTTTTTAGTTTTTTTTAGTTTTAGCTATTTTAGGGAGATATCTGTGTGTGCAGGTGACTATTACTGTGCATAATTATTAGGCAACTTAACAAAAAACAAATATATACCCATTTCAATTATTTATTTTTACCAGTGAAACCAATATAACATCTCAACATTCACAAATATACATTTCTGACATTCAAAAACAAAACAAAAACAAATCAGTGACCAATATAGCCACCTTTCTTTGCAAGGACACTCAAAAGCCTGCCATCCATGGATTCTGTCAGTGTTTTGATCTGTTCACCATCAACATTGCGTGCAGCAGCAACCACAGCCTCCCAGACACTGTTCAGAGAGGTGTACTGTTTTCCCTCCTTGTAAATCTCACATTTGATGATGGACCACAGGTTCTCAATGGGGTTCAGATCAGGTGAACAAGGAGGCCATGTTATTAGATTTTCTTCTTTTATACCCTTTCTTGCCAGCCACGCTGTGGAGTACTTGGACGCGTGTGATGGAGCATTGTCCTGCATGAAAATCATGTTTTTTTTGAAGGATGCAGACTTCTTCCTGTACCACTGCTTGAAGAAGGTGTCTTCCAGAAACTGGCAGTTGGACTGGGAGTTGAGCTTGACTCCATCCTCAACCCGAAAAGGCCCCACAAGCTCATCTTTGATGATACCAGCCCAAACCAGTACTCCACCTCCACCTTGCTGGCGTCTGAGTCGGACTGGAGCTCTGTCTTGATTGTTCGATGATCACGCTTCAGAAGCTTTGCAATTTTAAGAGTGCTGCATCCCTCTGCAAGATATCTCACTATTTTTGACTTTTCTGAGCCTGTCAAGTCCTTCTTTTGACCCATTTTGCCAAAGGAAAGGAAGTTGCCTAATAATTATGCACACCTAATATAGGGTGTTGATGTCATTAGACTACACCCCTTCTCATTACAGAGATGCACATCACCTAATATGCTTAATTGGTTGTAGGCTTTCGAGGCTATACAGCTTGGAGTAAGACAACATGCATAAAGAGGATGATGTGGTCAAAATACTCATTTGCCTAATAATTCTGCACTCCCTGTATATATGAAAAGGCAATTCGAAGATATGTGCAGTTCAGAGAGGTAATAGCAATCCAGTAGTGGTCAGGAACATGGGGGATTATACCAAACGCGTTACGGGACTACGGTCTCTTCTTCAGTGGTACCGCTTGTGTATTTAGAGTAGCGGGACGCCGCTCACTCATACGAATAATCTCCACTACGCCAATAACTATACGAATTATATTTGTATATATGACCATATACGAACATTGGCTCACTCTCGAACTTTGAAGACTGTTTTTATGTACCTTTGGAGGGATCTGAATATAGCACATACGATTTTATGCACCTAGTAACAAAGTGTATGGTTTGGAGGGACCGTTGTTCCTGACCACTGACCACTACTGGATTGCTATTACCTCTCTGAACTGCACATATCTTCGAATTGCCTTTTCATATATATTTTAACAGAATTTTATATAGGACATTCGATTTTATGTATTCAACATAGGACATTCGATTTTTTTAATTTTGCTTTCAGCCATATACTGCATGGTGTGTAAAGACCTTTTCTCCTGACCACTGGAGGTTTATTACATAGGATTGCTGCTATCTCCAGCTCCGATTTTTTTTATTGTTTTTTAACTGTATTATGATTTATTTTATTTTACTTGTATTAATAAATTGCTTTTAATTGACCCCATTGTCAGTGAGTGCCCAGTTGTCATTTTTATATAAATCACTTGATACCTATTATTTGGAATAACCCCAAACCTCCGAACCGTTCTACATCCAGGGGGAAACTCAGCTCTTAACCCACATTTATTGAGCCATAAAGGCGTAACATATAATCTATGTAAAATATTAAATTGTATCACTACGTGATTAAATTTGTGTGATATTAAACTCAAATTCGGTAATATATTTCCCCATCCCTCTACTTGGATCCTTGGGCAATCAATGATTGTGTTTTATTAAATAGTGCCTTGAGTAATAATTTATACAAATTTGCAATCTTAACCCTGTGATCTAAATTCCCTAAAAAATCATTTAAAGAGGTAGAAATATCTATCTCCAACAGTGATTTGTTCTTTACACTAGAAAGTGCCGAACATAGTTGAAAGTATCTAAACCAAGACAAACCGACCATAGTCTAACTTTGTGCTAAGACCGAAAACGGAAGTATCTCTCCATTTTTCACCATTTGTGCAACATATAAAATATTATTTTTCTGCCAATACTGGTCCCCGGCTATTTTATCTAAAGTCTGTAGTTGAAAATTATACTTGAGGGGAGTACACTGAAGAGATCCTGTTATTCCCAGCAATCTTCTAATAGTGTCCCATGCCTTAGATAATAACTTTTTAGCCTGTCTATACTCCTGTTGCGTATTAATCAATTGTCCCGATTCCAATAATGTGAATATATTATTATACGGAGATCTCCTCACCAGAGTGGTACACAATGCACTTTTCCTCCATTCACAGTATAGCCACAGTTGCCCGACTATAAAATAGCCCTTAAAGTAGGGAAGATTAAGACCTCCCTGATCCAAGGGCTTATATAAATATTCCAATTTAAGCCTTACCCTCTTTCTTCCCCACAACAGATCATTAATAATTCTCTCGATAAGCTTAAAAAAACGTACCCTCTATCCATATAGGTGAATTCCTAAGGCTATAAAGGAGCTAGGGCAGAATCACCATCTTGACCAAGGAGACTCTGTCAGCTCTGGACAAAGGAAGTCGGAGCCATATCCCAGATTTTAACCTCAACTTCGTTAATATGGAATCAAATTAAGCTGTAAAAAATCTTCGATCTTAGGAGATATAGTCATGCCCAAAAAATAAAAAGCATTAGAAACATTCAACATAGTCAAAGTTCCCTCAGTAGAGAGTACAAAGCTATCCACTGGCATAAGAGTGGTTTTTGACCAGTTTATACCTAGGCCTGAAACCTTACCAAAAGATTTAACTATATAGATGAGTCTTGGAAGAGTTATATTAGTATGAGCTATAAAAAATCATCCGCGTATAAGGAAATACAGTCCTCCGCCCCCATTGCTCCAAACCCTTCAATCTTAGAGTCTTGCCAGAGCTAAGGGCTCAATACAAATATCAAATAACAGTGGGGAGAGAGCACAGCCCTGGCGAGTACCCCTATTCAAAGCAAAGCTCGTTGTCAAACTCCCATTAATGTTCAGTCTTGCCAGAGGAGATCTATACAACAGTTTGATCATATCTATACATCTGTCTCCAAACCCCATCCTACCCAAGACCTTCCAGAGGAATCTCCACTCCACCCTGTCAAAAGCCTTAGAAGCATCCAAGGACGTGATGGAGCGGGAGACCCCCCGGATTATAATGATTATAATGGGTACCCTTATTTGGAATAAACCCGTTCTGATCTGGGTGTATGATTGAAGGAAAAACCTTAGAGAGTCTTGTAGTCAGAATCCTTGAAAGAAGCTTCACATCAGTATTCCGTAAGGATATAGGTCTATAGGACCCCAAGTCCAGCAGATCCTTTCCTTTTTTCAATATTAATATTTTTACAGCTTCTGTCATTGATTCCGGTAGAGTTCCATCTTTTAATGAGTCAACAAATACCTTCAGTAGACTAGGGAGAATAACCTCCCTATAGCTACGATAGAATTCATATGGAAATCCATCTATCCCAGGGGAGGAATTACCAGAACATGCTTTAATTGCAGCCTCTACTTCTTGTAGGGAGAAATCTACCTCAAGCGATTCTCTTTGGATGTCTGTAAGGACTGGAAAAGAGATGGCATCCAGATAAGAATCCATCATTTCATTGGTAATAGTGGTATCTGCTTTATATAGATCTAAAAAATGGTTTAAAAAAAACCCTGCAAAACAACGAAAAGTGAGGAGAGATCATTTATAGCTCCCCTACGTATTCACAAATATATCCAAAACTAAAGAGAGACCAGGAAAGGGGTATAGGGAATTAAAACGTAACTTTTACTATTAATCACATAAAACTATCTCCACACCAAAAAGACATACAATACACAAAAAATTCAATGTACGCCTGGCTGAGACAGCATGTAGCACACTACCCAAAGTGAATGGGACCAAAGAAAACAATGTTAGGGGGTAAAAAAGAGAAAAGGAACAATCTCACCAATCCAGACGTGATGGATAGTTGGGAAGATGTGGATCGTTCACAGACCCCAAACTGAATCTGGTATCCCGGTGTGCTCTCTTGGATACATAGTCTGTATACAGCTGGGCGAATTAGCCATTTGGCCATATAGACTGCTCACAGTAGCACAATCAACATGTGGCCTGGGTTGTTCTCCTGAGATGTTAGGGATATGGCAATAGTACAATATACCACGCCACATCATAATCCCAAGAGTAGAACCGGTGTAACGTTCCCATGTGAAGGTCTCTTCATGGGGGTGCCCACATGGTTTCCAAACCATTCTCTGGCTATCATTGCTTCCAAGACAAAAGCAAGACTCATTGCTGAAGAGGACCGAACTCCATTCCAGCCTCCATTTCAGTCTTGCTGTGCACCATGATAACCTTTGAGAGTGATGGTGTGAGGTCAATGGAACAACTGTAGCTGGTTGTTTGGCTCATTGCCAAATGTCTTCTGATGGTGCGTGTAGATACTGTTTGCTGCCCTAAGCTTGGGACGTGATGTCCACTTTCACTTGCTGCACAGAATGGATCGTGATGTGCCATTCTTCTAATCAGAGGATCTGTCTGTGCAGAGGTTCACCCCCTAAAGGGGTATTCTGGCGTTCCCCTGCTTTTCACCCTTTAACCCCTGTATAGGGGTCTGGACGTCAATGTAGGGAGCAACCGAACCACTACCCCCTGGGATGGTTCTGTTGTAGTTGGCAGCTGACTCACTGGGGTCAGGGACTTCGGTGAAAGCCAGAGCAGTCTGAACAGGCACCAAAACTTAAAACTGGGTTTTGAGATCCAGGCAGGAGCCAGAACACTTAGATAAGGTTAGACACAGGTTATACTTGTGATTAGGGTAGTGACAGAAGAACAAACAAAGTGGGCAGGCTGGCTACTTGACAGGAGCGTGGACTGGGTTAAAAGACAGGATACTGAACTGAAACACAAACAGAACTGAACTGGAAGTGTAGGAGCACACAGGATAGGTACAGGAGCATGGCAGGTACACAAGCAGGATAATGCCGGAGAATGCAGGAGAATTGCAGAAGCACTAAACTTCCAAACATCTTTATTGGTCACCAGGGAACCTAAAGCTTAAGTACCCTTTGACTGTGGGGGGTGCCTTAAAGGGGTGCCAGGAACCCCTCACCCTTGACTGAGTGCATATGTGCCCTAAGGGGACAGACTCTGGAGGACTACGTAGGAGCATGCAGGCCGCAACTTGCAGACGACATCAGTGTTGCTGGATGGCATTGTGAGTGGCACAGCACCTATGCCTGCAGAGGACTACAGAGCAGAGGAGGGCACAGACAGGTGACCTAACACCTATGAGACTTGAAATTTAGCTCTGGGGCATCCCATTTCTGTTGATCATTTTTTAGATGTTTCTACACCTTAATTGGAGTCATGTGTGGTAAATTCAGTTTTCATGAATTGAAAAGACACCACCCTGTCTATATAAGATCTCGCAGCTGACTATGCAGACAAAAACCAAGCCATGAGGAGGAGAGAACTGCCTGTTGAGCTCAGAGACAGGATTGTGTGGAAGCACAGATCTAGAGATGGGTACAAAAAATTATGTTGCAGTGAAAGTTCCCAAGAGTACAGTCACCTCCATAATTGGTAAATGCAAGACGTTTAGAACAACCACCAAACTGTTCAAACCACCAAACTGCGCAATCAGGGGAGACAGGCCTTGGTAAGATAGGTGACCAAGAACCCAATGTTAACTCTGGCTGAGCTCCATAGATCCTGTTAGAAGATGGGGTAAACTTCCTGAAGGTCAAGCATCACAGCAGCATCCCCCTAATCTGGGCTTTATGGCAGAGTGGCCAAAAAGAAGCCTCTCCTCAGTAAAAGACATATGGAAGACTGTCTGGAGTTTGCAAAAATGCACCTAAAAGACTATCAGACTGTGAGAAACAGGATTCTCTGGACTGATAAAACCAAAATTTAACTTTCTGGCCTCAATGATAAGAATCTTGTCTGGAGGAAACCAAGCATTGCTCATCACCTGCTCAACACCATCCCCACAATGAAGCATGGTAGTGGTAGGATCATGCTGTGAGGGACAGGGAGACTGGCCAGGATTGAATGAAAGCTGAATAGATTAAAGTACAGGGATATCTTTATTAAAAACCTGATCCAGAGTGCTCTGGACCCCAGAGGGCTGAAGGTTCACCTTCCAACAAGACAATGACCCAACTCTGTGAATCTCCTTGAATGTCCCAGGCAGAGCCCTGACTTGAACCTAATTGAAAATCTCTGGAGAGACCTGAAAATGGGTGTCTACCAATACTCTGCATCCAAATTGACAGAGCTTATGAGGATCTTCAAAAGAATGTCATAAAATCCACAAATCCAGGTTTGCAAACCAGGAAGACTGGAGGCTGTAATAGCTGCCAAAGGCGCTTTAACTAAGTATTGAGTAAAGTGTCTGAATAGTTATGTCAATGCAAAATGTTAGTTTTCATGCTAGCTGACATCACAGCCGGCTGACAATTTTAGCTTTAATACAAGACCAGGGTTGTGGTGTGAGAGGTGTAGGTATATGCAGCTTTCACTTGGACCAGTTTATAAGTGCTTCAAGTTACGATGTATTGCAGTTAGCGCTCGCTGCGATCCTGGTCTTGCCTTCTGAAGTGCCACCTTGCAAGGACATACAGTTGCAAGAAAAAGTATGTGAACCCTTTGGAATGATATGGATTTCTGCACAAATTGGTCATAAAATGTGATCTGATCTTCATCTAAGTCACAACAATAGACAATCACAGTCTGCTTAAACTAATAACACACAAAGAATTAAATGTTACTATGTTTTTATTGAACACACCATGTAAACATTCACAGTGCAGGTGGAAAAAGTATGTAAACCCTTGGATTTAATAACTGGTTGAACCTCCTTTGGCAGTAATAACTTCAACCAAACGTTTCCTGTAGTTGCAGATGAGACGTGCACAACGGTCAGGAGTAATTCTTGACCATTCCTCTTTACAGAACTGTTTCAGTTCAGCAATATTCTTGGGATGTCTGGTGTGAATCGATTTCTCAATCGGGTTGAGGTCAGGACTCTGACTGGGCCACTCCAGAAGGCGTATTTTCTTCTGTTTAAGCCATTCTGTTGTTGATTTACTTCTATGCTTTGGGTCGTTGTCCTGTTGCAACACCCATCTTCTTTTGAGCTTCAGCTGGTGGACAGATGGCCTTAACTTCTCCTGCAAAATGTCTTGATAAACTTGGTAATTCATTTTTCCTTCGATGATAGCAATCCGTCCAGGCCCTGACGCAGCAAAGCAGCCCCAAACCATGATGCCCCCACCACCATACTTCACTGTTGGGATGAGGTTTTGATGTTGGAGTGCTGTGCCTCTTTTTCTCCACACATAGTGTTGTGTGTTTCTTCCAAACAACTCAACCTTGGTTTCAACTGTCCACAGAATATTTTGCCAGTACTGCTGTGGAACATCCAGGTGCTCTTGTGCAAACTGTAAACGTGCAGCAATGTTTTTTTTGGACAGCAGTGGCTTCCTCTGTGGTATCCTCCCATGAAATCCATTCTTGTTTAGTGTTTTAGGTATCGTAGATTCGCTAACAGGGATGTTAGCATATGCCAGAGACTTTTGTAAGTCTTTAGCTGACACTCTAGGATTCTTCTTCACCTCATTGAGCAGTCTGCGCTGTGCTATTGCAGTCATCTTTACAGGACGGCCACTCCTAGGGAGAGTATCAGCAGTGCTGAACTTTCTCCATTTATAGACAATTTGTCTTACCGTGGACTGATGAACAGCAAGGCTTTTGGAGATACTTTTATAACCCTTTCCAGCTTTATGCAAGTCAACAATTCTTAATCGTAGGTCTTCTGAGAGCTCTTTTGTGCGAGGCATCATTCACATCAGGCAATGCTTCTTGTGAAAAGCAAACCCAGAACTGGTGTGTGTTTTTTATGGGGCAAGGCAGCTGTAACCAACACCTCCAATCTCATCTCATTGATTGGACTCCAGTTGGCTGACACCTCACTCCAATTAGCTCTTGAAGATTTCATTAGTCTAGGGGTTCACATACTTTTTCCACCTGCACTGTGAATGTTTACATGGTGTGTTCAATAAAAACATGGTAACATTTAATTCTTTGTGTGTTATTAGTTTAAGCAGACTGTGATTGTCTATTGTTGTGACTTAGATGAAGATCAGATCACATTTTATGACCAATTTGTGCAGAAATCCATATCATTCCAAAGGGTTCACATACTTTTTCTTGCAACTGTATGTCCTTGCAAGGTGGCACTTCAGAAGGCAAGACCAGGATCGCAGCGAGCGCTAACTGCAATACATCGTAACTTGAAGCACTTATAAACTGGTCCAAGTGAAAGCTGCATATACCTACACCTCTCACACCACAACCCTGGTCTTGTATTAAAGCTAAAATTGTCAGCCGGCTGTGATGTCAGCTAGCATGAAAACTAACATTTTGCATTGACATAACTATTCAGACACTTTACTCAATACTTAGTTAAAGCGCCTTTGGCAGCTATTACAGCCTCCAGTCTTCCTGGTTTGCAAACCTGGATTTGTGGATTTTATGACATTCTTTTGAAGATCCTCATAAGCTCTGTCAATTTGGATGCAGAGTATTGGTAGACACCCATTTTCAGGTCTCTCCAGAGATTTTCAATTAGGTTCAAGTCAGGGCTCTGCCTGGGACATTCAAGGAGATTCACAGAGTTGGGTCATTGTCTTGTTGGAAGGTGAACCTTCAGCCCTCTGGGGTCCAGAGCACTCTGGATCAGGTTTTTAATAAAGATATCCCTGTACTTTAATCTATTCAGCTTTCATTCAATCCTGGCCAGTCTCCCTGTCCCTCACAGCATGATCCTACCACTACCATGCTTCATTGTGGGGATGGTGTTGAGCAGGTGATGAGCAATGCTTGGTTTCCTCCAGACAAGATTCTTATCATTGAGGCCAGAAAGTTAAATTTTGGTTTTATCAGTCCAGAGAATCCTGTTTCTCACAGTCTGATAGTCTTTTAGGTGCATTTTTGCAAACTCCAGACAGTCTTCCATATGTCTTTTACTGAGGAGAGGCTTCTTTTTGGCCACTCTGCCATAAAGCCCAGATTAGGGGGATGCTGCTGTGATGCTTGACCTTCAGGAAGTTTACCCCATCTTCTAACAGGATCTATGGAGCTCAGCCAGAGTTAACATTGGGTTCTTGGTCACCTATCTTACCAAGGCCTGTCTCCCCTGATTGCGCAATTTGGTGGTTTGAACAGTTTGGTGGTTGTTCTAAACGTCTTGCATTTACATACATTCACATACTTTTTCTTGCAACTGTATGTGATACATCCTTGGTAGGGAAAAGGTTACACTTTGAAAGATTTTTTTTTAGAACAAAATTTGACAATTGGAAGAGGCCACTACAATGAAACTGTCACATAGAACATCACGTCAGGTCCACTAGTGATCAACTGAATTTAAAAACTTTTGAAAGATTAAAAAAAATATATTAATTTGACAATTGGACATTTTGGATTTCTTTTTAAATGTCAATAGGACAGGGTCAAGTACAATATATGGTTACTGAGAGGGACTGACACAGAACAGTATGTCAGTTCAGGAACACTAGTCTACTGTTCTACTCACTCTGTGTCTGTCACAGTTGGCAGTGGACTTGGGTGCTGGTGTCCTGTGTGTCTTTTAGTAATTTTCCTTGTTGAACCTCACTTCATTTTGCAGAACCCTCCTTTCGCTCTGTGTCTGCTATATATGTTGTGCGGTTTGTCTCATGCTCTTCCTGAGCAATAAGGTTCCTAGCTTGCTAGTTCCTTGCTAAGGTGCTTATTCCATGTACCAACCGCTGCCTCTTCACCATATTCTGACCCTCCATTGCCTGACCGGACCTTTACATTTACTGTTGTGACACTCAGCCTAGGGGTGGGCGATATGGCCTAAAATTTATATTGCAATATAATTTTAAGCATGTGCGATATGCGATATATATTGCGATATATTGTTTTCTATATTGGGGGGGGGGGGGGGGTTTAAACTTTTTATTTTTTTTATTTTTATTTAATAACTATTAGCCTCCTTAAGGGCTAGAACCCTTGTCATATTCACCCTAACAGAGCTCTATTAGGGTGAATAGGACTTTACACTCTCCCTGCTGCCCTGTGCTTTGTGCACACAACAGCAGGGAGCTGACCATGGCAGCCAGCCTCTCATGTGCCCCCCCCCAGCCTCTCATGTGCCCCCTCCAGCCTCTGATCTGCCCCCCCCGCCTCTGATCTGCCCCCCCCAGCCTCTGATCTGCCCCCCCCAGCCTCTGATCTGCCCCCTCCCAGCCTCTGATCTGCTCCCCAGCCTCTGATCCGCCCCCTATGGTAACTCAAACCCACCCCCCCTCCCTCCCCAGTATTAATCATTGGTGGCAGTGGCCACAGGGTCCCCCTCCTCCCCCCCCCATCTGTGGTGGCAGTGGGCAGTTCCGATCGGAGTCCCAGCAGTGTAATGCTGGGGCTCCGATCGGTTACCATGGCAGCCAGGATGCTACTGAAGTCCTGGCTGCGATGGTATGTTAGTGAGCAGCATTATACTCACGTGCGCCGTGGCCGCAGGTCGCTCCTTCTCATAGGTCTGTGCGGCGCATTGCTAATGCTATAAGCATTAGCAATCCGCCGCACAGACAGAAGGAGCGACCTGCGGCCACGGCGCACGTGAGTATAATGCTGCTCACTAACATACCATCGCAGCCAGGACTTCAGTAGCATCCTGGCTGCCATGGTAACCGATCGGAGCCCCAGCATTACACTGCTGGGACTCCGATCGGAACTGCCCACTGCCACCAATGATGGGGGGGGGAGGGGGACCCTGTGGGATATGGCCGGCACATTCATTGGTGGCCACAGTCCCTCCCCTCCTCCTCCTACTCTGTCCTCATTGGTGTTCAGCGGCAGCCGCGCACAGTGGGGAGGGAGGGACTCCCTCCTTCTCCCTCCACTGTGCCGGCCGGCTCAGGAGAAAATGGTGCGCACAGAGACCGCGATCATATCGCGATCCGGCGATATAGGCGATATGGCGAAAATCCATATCGTGGCCCAAATTTATATCGCATATCGCCTATATCGCCTATACCGCCCACCCCTAACTCAGCCCTGACCTTGAACTTGTTTCACATATTCACATATACTCTGCCTGCCTTGACCTTGGTCAATACTAACTACGAGTTTTGCCTGATCCCTCGATGCCCCACATCGTTGTCTCTTATCCATGAGTAGGCTGTTAACCACATAAGGATTAGTCCAGAAGGCAGTCACCTGAAAGCTCTCCTGCAGCGAAATCCAGGTCCCTGTTCAGGGGTTAAAGGGTGAATACCAGAGGACTGCCAGGATAATGCCCTTAGGTTAACCAAAAGGCATAATGGTTGGTTGACACAGTGGTTTTACATTCACTGTACTTAAAGGGTTTCTGTCAGTAGAATTAACCCTATTAAACTAGCTGACATTAGCGATGTGCTAATGTCAGCTGAACCTAACTAGCCTATTCCTACTTTTATCTATGCCCCCGTTACTCCAGAAATATAACTTTTATAATATGCTAATTAACCTCTAGGTGCAGGGGGGGGGCATTGCCCCTGCTCCTAGAGGCTCCATTCTCCCAACTCTGGCCACGCCCTGCTATACTAGATTGACAGGGCCAGGCTGCCTTCCCTTCCAACTGCCGACAATGTGCACTGTGGAACTCTCGCGTCGTTCAGTATTGGGTGTAGGCGCAGTGAGGAAGTTGGCGAGCGCCCTTCAAACACTGCGTCTGCGCCGAGTACTGAACGGGACGGCGCAGGCGCGAGATTTACACGGCAGACAGGGCCGGCAGTAGGAGGCCAACGCTGCCTGGCCCTGTTAATCTAGTGTAGCAGGGAGAACGGAGCCTCTAGGAGCAGGGGCAATGCCCTCCCAGCACCTAGAGGCTAATTAGCATATTATAAAAGTTATATTTCTGGAGTAATGGGGGCATAGATAAAAGTAGAAATAGGCTAGTTAGGTTCAGCTGACATTAGCACATTTCTAATGTCAGCTAGTTTAATAGGGTTAATTCTGGAGAACACGTACTGCACACATCCGTGAATCACTGACTTGTGAATGAGGCTTAAAGGCTATGTACACCTCCTACTTTCACTTTGTGTCGGTCTTCTAATAACCCTTATCTCTAAATTACTAAAAGGTCAGTAAGATAAGGATTGAGCTTTGATGAGCATTTCTAAAGTCTGTGAACAGAGATAAGGAGCTAGTCAACTCACTGCCTGACGGAACAGAGAGAAAGTTCAGATCGCTAGTAGAGCATCTCAGCTCTGTACAGAGAAAAGGACTCCATGTTTTTAATAAAGACCAACTGAAGAAATTATTTTTATTTATCAATAATGAGTACAATGCACTAATTTACACTGCTAGCGAAGATCTGGCAGTGTAATACTGCTGCCAATTACCCGATGGACAAGCTCGTTCATCGGGCAATCGGAATCTTTCAGCATACTGAAAAGTCATTGCTTGCCAGTGGCAGATCATGCCATCTAATCACGATCTGCTGGGGACAAGTGATGGCATTAGTGATCGCCCATCTCTATACTGTGGAGGAGATTGCTGCATGTAATAGCAGCGGTCTCCTCCGCTAATGAGCAGATGATTGCCGGAAAGAAAATTGTCCTTTCCGACAATTATCTGACTAATCTGCTAGTATAATAATAGCCTAAGGAACATTGTTTGCTAAGCGTGATTAAGCCTTGATTGTATGGCTAGATTTTACAATTATTCTTAACTCATCATCATCATTTGGTCTCTCCTTAGCTAAAATCCTGTTCATAGGTGAGCCAGCCTGCGTTTCACAGATAACCTCTGTACGAAGGGTATGGTCAGATCTGTAGCACCATGGGAAGAAACTAGCTGACTGCAGGTCTATCTCTGTGGCTTTGGACCCTCAGCATGCAGCACCATACATTGGGCAGTGTCAGGTATGGGGAGGCGTTTAGAAGCTGTCGGAGGCCCTGGGACTAGGTGACTATTATTCACATTAATGGGCTGAGAGAAAAATAAAACAGGCACCTTGGGAGCTCCATAACTGGGCACTCTCTTGGGAAGGTCCAGGAGGTGGTCAGGAGTTGGTCACTTTTAGAGTGATTTGTAATGGATGTCCAATAACTTGCGGTCATCTACGACAGAATCTTAATTCACAATGCTGTGTGAATGATTTCATGTTCAACAAGACATGCTTTTCTTAAGAAACATTTCTCACATTGTAAACATGAAAATGGATGCTCCTTGTGTGACTTCTTTCATGTTGAAGAAGATATGATTTGAAAGTAAAACATTTCCTACATTTTAAACATGAAAATGGCTTCTCCCCTGTGTGAATTCTTTTCTGTTGAAGAGCATATTTCCCACATTCTGAACATGAATACAGCTTCTCCCCTGTGTGAATTCTCTGCTGTTTCTCAAGATCTGATTTCAGGATAAAAAAAAATTCACATTCTGAACATGAAAATGGCTTCTCCCCTGTGTGAGTTATCTGATGTCTAACAAGATCTGACTTCTTGATGAAACATTTTCCACATTCTGAACATGAAAATGGCCTCTCCCCTGTGTGAGTTATTTGATGTGTGATGAGATTTGTTTTTGAAGCAAAACATTTACCACATTCTAAACAAATGATTTTGCCCCCTTATGAGTTCTCTGATATCTATCAAGATCTGATTTCTGGAAACATTGCCCACATTCTGGACATGAAAATAGCTTCTCTCCTGTGTGAATTCTCTGATGTCTAACAAGATCTGATTTATAGGCAAAACATTTTCCACATTCTGAACATAAAAATTACTTCTTCCCAGTGTGACTTCTTTGATGTTGGAAAAGATATGTTTTCTGTGTGAAGTATTTCCTACAATGAACATGAATATGACTTCTTTGTTTGTGTACTTAGTTGTTTAAAATGGTCAGATGATAGATCTTTACTGTGAAGGGCTGAGGGTACATCTGAGATAATGGCATGATCTTCATATGTGTCTTGTATGATACGACAATTCAAAGATATCAGATGTCCCTCTGAGCTCCAGGTACAGTCATCTGTCAAAAAAACTGAACTTATTATTTTTTAATGTTATTAGTTTAAATAAAATATTTTAAAACCTTTCTATATAAAATATTGTAAAAATAGCAAAACAAATCAATTATTAACTCAAATACTGGTGGCAATGCAGATCACAATCTAACAGTAAACCTCAGAGCAAGGACGAGTAGATTATGATGTTAGGCCCCCAGACTGTTCTTTTGCATTTTTTATACTTTTGCGTTGATGCCAGCAGGGTCATGGTGCAGTGTGTCTGTCACCAGACATTTCTATTTCAATGGTTTTATCATTTTGAATAAAGAAAACACATTGCAGGCAATAGTGTAATCAGTGGATGTAACATTTACATCACAAAATGTCACAGGAGAGGAAAAATAAATATTTTGTGACCCAAAATGTTGAGATGAGTATATTCAGTTATTGGCAACAAGAAAGATGGCTGCAAGTGGTATTGTTGCCAAGTGTGCAAATTTCCCAGTCAGGGCATCCCCAACATAGTAAATGAACATGGGTGACACCAAGAACACAAAAACAAGTAGAAAGAAAAGTAGAAAGAAAAATCTGAAAAAATTGTGGAGGGGGCAGGATGATCCTGGGCAGGCTATCAAAACTGATGAGAAGCATATGCAGTTATTGCGCTAAGGCTGGGCAGTATGAAAGTGAATCAGGTGAGGATGGCATAATCTGTAGAATATCGCTCCTGAACCTCTTAATTTGAGATATAAGAAGGGTGAAATACAATAAAAACGGGATGAGTCTTTTAGTGTAGAATAACAAAAAAACTGGTTTAATGCACACAAAAATAGGATATAAAAAGTAAGAAAAACAAAGTTATACAGCAGAAAGAGCTGAGCAGATTAAAGGGGTTATGCAGTCCTAGCATATTGATGACCTATCCTCAGGACAAATGGGCAGGCACAACTTAGGTTGTTGAGGTATGCTTACCTTTACCTTTGTTCTCTTCCACAGATAGTTCATGATTGCCTGATAGTTCATCAATATCAGATCAGCAAGGGTTTAACTCCTTGCACCCCCACCAATCAGCTGATTGAAGACGCCTCAGTGCTCATGCGAGTGTACCCAAGTTGAAGGTAACCATTGTAAAAACTATTAGTACAATATACACTGCCCAAAAAAATAAAGGGAACACTTAAACAACACAATGTAACTCCAAGTCAATCACACTTCTGTGAAATCAAACTGTCCACTTAGGAAGCAACACTGAGTGACAATCAATTTCACATGCTGTTGTGCAAATGGGATAGACAACAGGTGGAAATTATAGGCAATTAGCAAGACCCCCCCAATAAAGGAGTGGTTCTGCAGGTGGTGCTCACAGACCACTTCTCAGTTCCTATGCTTCCTGGCTGATGTTTTGGTCACTTTTGAATGCTGGCGGTGCTTTCACTCTAGTGGTAGCATGAGACGGAGTCTACAACCCACACAAGTGGCTCGGGTAGTGCAGCTTATCCAGGATGGCACATCAATGCGAGCTGTGGCAAGAAGGTTTGCTGTGTCTGTCAGCGTAGTGTCCAGAGCATGGAGGCGCTACCAGGAGACAGGCCAGTACATCAGGAGACGTGGAGGAGGCCGTAGGAGGGCAACAACCCAGCAGCAGGACCGCTACCTCCGCCTTTGTGCAAGGAGGAACAGGAGGAGCACTGCCAGAGCCCTGCAAAATGACCTCCAGCAGGCCACAAATATGCATGTGTCTGCTCAAACGGTCAGAAACAGACTCCATGAGGGTGATATGAGGGCCTGACGTCCACAGGTGCAGGACGTTTGGCATTTGCCAGAGAACACCAAGATTGGCAAATTCTGTGCTCTTCACAGATGAAAGCAGGTTCACACTGAGCACATGTGACAGACGTGACAGAGTCTGGAGACGCCGTGGAGAACGTTCTGCTGCCTGCAACATCCTCCAGCATGACCGGTTTGGCATTGGGTCAGTAATGGTGTGGGGTGGCATTTCTTTGGAGGGCCGCACAGCCCTCCATGTGCTCGCCAGAGGTAGCCTGACTGCCATTAGGTACCGAGATGAGATCCTCAGACCCCTTGTGAGACCATCTGCTGGTGCGGTTGGCCCTGGGTTCCTCCTAATGCAAGACAATGCTAGACCTCATGTGGCTGAAGTGTGTCAGCAGTTCCTGCAAGACGAAGGCATTGATGCTATGGACTGGCCCGCCCTTTCCCCAGACCTGAATCCAATTGAGCACATCTGGGATATCATGTCTCGCTCTATCCACCAACGTCACGTTGCACCACAGACTGTCCAGGAGTTGGCAGATGCTTTAGTCCAGGTCTGGGAGGAGATCCCTCAGGAGACCGTCCGCCACCTAATCAGTAGCATGCACAGGCATTGTAGGGAGGTCATACAGGCACGTGGAGGCCACACACACTACTGAGCCTCATTTTGACTTGTTTTAAGGACATTACATCAAAGTTGGATCAGCCTGTAGTGTGTTTTTCCACTTTAATTTTGAGTGTGACTCCAAATCCAGACCTCCATGGGTTGAAAAATTTGATTTCCATTTTTTTTATTTTTGTGTGATTTTGTTGTCAGCACATTCAACTATGTAAAGAACAAAGTATTTCAGAAGAATATTTAATTAACTCAGATCTAGGATGTGTTATTTTTTGTGTTCCCTTTATTTTTTTGAGCAGTGTATAAGTTCCTCATGAGTACCGACTAACCTGGGTGGTTATCTGTAGCAATGTCCTCCTTACACTGGTCATCAACCCTCATATAATTCTCTATACAAATATTGTAAAAGTCAACAGACAGTTGAAAAAGTTGCATGGAAAGTTCTAGAGGAGCATAAGAAAATAATCATGAAGACCAAAAACGACACGAATGAAGTAGTTAAAGGAGCCAAATGGCTGCATAGATATTAGACGATCGTTCAGTGATAAGAACCTCATCCACATGTATATTCAGCATGGCTAGACATGATTCAGGTTGTTTCAGTGGAGGAAGATCAGCTTATTATTTTGGTTGTCTGGGAATAGATAGGTATTGCTGGTTCTTCAGGGCAATTCACATGGGCTGATGATCGAGAACAAACATTCATATAAACGTTCATTTGGCCGTGTAATCATGCTCTTACCACGTGTAATCATGCTCTTGATCTTCTGACAAACAAGCAAACACTAATTTGTTGGTTGACTGCATCATTTAAAAATCCTAATTTGATGGCAGCACATTGCCCCATGTAGATAGAGGATGTACAGCCGACAAAGGAAAACTGTATGGGAATGAACGACTGTATTTATAAATGTTTATCCCATACTAAGGCCTTGTTCACATTTCTGTGTCTGTTTGATGTCTGTGAAAAAATCAGTCCATGTTTCATCTATAAAAGATCAGTGTTTGGCCTGAGTGTCCGTTTTTTACCTTCCGTGTGTCATCCGTATTCCACAGACACTGCTCTGCTGAGAGTTAATTTCCAGAGCATCTCCTATCAGTGGTCAGCGAAAAACAGACCAAACACGGATGCCATCTGTGTTGTGTTCCTGTTTTTCCATAGACTATAATGGGCGTGTTTCGTCTGCACCACATACCAGAGTAGTCCATGTCTCCGTGATTTTTTCACTGACCCAAGGTCATTAAAAAAATACTGATTTGTGAACATACATATTAAAATGAATGGGTATGTGTGGTGCCCGTGAAAAATATGCACACGTCAGTGAAAAACAAAAATATGAAGGAGGCCTAACTAACTATAAGGGTACAGCCACATGACATGCTACAGCAAGTCGCAGAAAAGTTGCTCAACAAAAAACATGTGTGAATTGTCTGCAACTAGCTGTTGCTTGAATATTTTAGAGTTGTGATTTGACTGCAAAAACACAGCAAAGTCACAAGCAAGTCGCACAAGACTTTTAGGTTAATGGAATAAAAGTTGCGTGCGACTTGGGACACAAAATCAAGTCCATATTTGTGTCGCTTCGTAACATCATTGACAATCATTAGATCAAATGTTGCGTGACTTTCTTGTCATGTAACCTTACCCTAAAATCCACATGTACACAAACACACTGAATGAGTACCAGTCAGCATGCTGTATTGTTGATTGGTGCTTGTTAGTGGGCAGAGACTCTACCCTTGTAAAAGGACCCTTATTCCCACCAGCAATCTCCATAGGTTAGGCACAATTGAAAATATATCAATACCCTATACTTGAAGGGTCAGTTGGGTACATCAATAATTCATGTTGACTACCAGAGTATCTTGCTTTTCAAAAGGTCAACATTATACACTGCTCAAAAAAATAAAGGGAACACTTAAACAACACAATGTAACTCCAAGTCAATCACACTTCTGTGAAATCAAACTGTCCACTTAGGAAGCAACACTGAGTGACAATCAATTTCACATGCTGTTGTGCAAATGGGATAGACAACAGGTGGAAATTATAGGCAATTAGCAAGACACCCCCAATAAAGGAGTGGTTCTGCAGATGGTGACCTGACCACTTCTCAGTTCCTATGCTTCCTGGCTGATGTTTTGGTCACTTTTGAATGCTGCCGGTGCTTTCACTCTAGTGGTAGCATGAGACGGAGTCTACAACCCACACAAGTAGCTCAGGTAGTGCAGCTTATCCAGGATGGCACATCAATGTGAGCTGTGGCAAGAAGGTTTGCTGTGTCTGTCAGCGTAGTGTCCAGAGCATGGAGGCGCTACCAGGAGACAGGCCAGTACATCAGGAGACGTGGAGGAGGCCGTAGGAGGGCAACAACCCAGCAGCAGGACCGCTACCTCCGCCTTTGTGCAAGGAGGAACAGGAGGAGCACTGCCAGAGCCCTGCAAAATGACCTCCAGCAGGCCATAAATGTGCATGTGTCTGCTCAAACGGTCAGAAACAGACTCCATGAGGGTGATATGAGGGCCCAATGTCCACAGGTGGGGGTTGTGCTTACAGCCCAACACCGTGCAGGACGTTTGGCATTTGCCAGAAAACACCAAGATTGGCAAATTTGCCACTGGCGCCCTGTGCTCTTCACAGATGAAAGCAGGTTCAAACTGAGCACATGTGACAGACGTGACATAGTCTGGAGACGCCGTGGAGAACGTTCTGCTGCCTGCAACATCCTCCAGCATGACCGGTTTGGCATTGGGTCAGTAATGGTGTGGGGTGGCATTTCTTTGGAGGGCCGCACAGCCCTCCATGTGCTCGCCAGAGGTAGCCTGACAGCCATTAAGTACCGAGATGAGATCCTCAGACCCCTTGTGAGACCATATGCTGGTGTGGTTGGCCCTGGGTTCCTCCTAATGCAAGACAATGCTAGACCTCATGTGGCTGGAGTGTGTCAGCAGTTCCTGCAAGACAAAGGCATTGATGCTATGGACTGGCCCGCCCGTTCCCCAGACCTGAATCCAATTGAGCACATCTGGGACATCACGTCTCGCTCTATCCACCAACGTCACGTTGCACCACAGACTGTCCAGGAGTTGGCAGATGCTTTAGTCCAGGTCTGGGAGGAGATCCCTCAGGAGACCGTCCGCCACCTCATCAGGAGCATGCACAGGCGTTGTAGGGAGGTCATACAGGCACATGGAGGCCACACACACTACTGAGCCTCATTTTGACTTGTTTTAAGGACATTACATCAAAGTTGGATCAGCCTGTAGTGTGTTTTTCCATTTTAATTTTGAGGGTGACTCCAAATCCAGACCTCCATGGGTTAAAAATTTTGATTTCCATTTTTTTTTTTTGGTGGGATTTTGTTGTCAGCACATTCAACTATGTAAAGAACAAAGTATTTCAGAAGAATATTTAATTAATTAAGATCTAGGATGTGTTATTTGTGTGTTCCCTTTATTTTTTTGAGCAGTGTACTTGGCTACATCCATTAGAAGCCATGTCCCATAATTGATTACCGAAGAATCCTATTCTCTACAGAATTCATAGCTGAGAGACAAGTTGCTTTAAACAAAGTTCTTTGTTGAAATAGCTGTAAGATGGCTGCTTAGGACAACATGGATGACTATGCACTAAGACCTAATTTTTCTACAAGTTTCATTTTTTTTAAACTAGTTTGATTGAACAAGTAATACAATGCAAGGCAAAGGCAAAAATATAGTGCCATACCATACACATCCAAGCACAATTACACAAGCAAGTACCCCCTGTAGAAGACAAATATGCACAATATATGTATGCTAAACACAGCATAGATTTCATGTGGAATGCAGGAGCACAGGCCTATAAATGTAGATAGAAATAATGGTAGGAAAACCAACATATGTGTGGATATTGGAATGAACATAGCAAGATGACTATAGTAGAGGATGAACACCACCTTCAAGGATGAGATGTGCGAGAGAGAAGTCCTGATGGACTTAAAAGGTTTGAGGCGAGTATAGAGTGAGAGATTAACTACACTATGCCCCCCTCATACTTTATGGTATTTTCTGCATTTATAGATGGTTTGCTCAAGTGGTATTATAGCATTGATTATGGACTTCCATTTAACAATAGTTGGGAGTCCACCCGCTTCAGCTCAAGAATAACGTTTCTCTCAAAAAATGTGGGTGTAAATGGGACCATTGTTTATCCAGTAACAAACCAAATAAGCAATTTAGTGGGGTCAAAGGGGTTGGACGACCTAGAGGGGGTCGGCGGTGTGTAATGGAGAGCCACAAACTTGTGATCATCATGGACAGAATCCGAGGTTGTCATCCCGTGTGAATCTTTTTATGTTCAACAAAACATGCTTTTCGTAAGAAAGATTTCTCACATTCTGAACATGAAAAAGGCTTCTCCCCTGTGTGACTTCCTTCATGTTGAAGAAGATGTGCTTTTAATGTAAAACATTTCCCACATTCTGAACATGAAAATGGCTTCTTCCCTGTATGAATTCTCTGATGTGTAACAAGAATGGATTTGACACAAAAACTTTTCCCACATTCTGAACATGAATATGGTTTCTCCCCTGTGTGAATTCTCTGATGTCTAACAAGATCTGATTTCCTGCTAAAACATTTTGTACATTCTGAACATGAAAATGGCTTCTCTCCTGTGTGAGTTCTTTGATGTATGATGAGATTCAATTTCTGAGTAAAACATTTCCCACATTCTGAACATGAAAAAGGCTGCTCCCCTTTGTGACTTCTTTCATGTTGAAGAAGATTTGAGTTCAAAGTAAAACATTTACCACATTCCGAACATGAATATGGTTTCTCTCCTGTGTGAATTCTCTGATGTCCAACAAGATCTGATTTCCTGGTCAAACATTTCCCACATTCTGAGCATGAAAATGGCTTCTCTCCTGTGTGACTTCTTTGATGTATGGTGAGATTTGATTTAGAAGGAAAACATTTCCCACATACTAAACATGGAAATGGCTTCTCTCCTGTGTGGCTTCTTTGATGTATGATGAGATTTAATTTTTGAGTAAAACACTTCCCACATTCTGAACATGAAAATGGCTTCTCTCCTGTGTGACTTCTTTGATGTATGACAAGACCTGAATTAGAAGGAAAATATTTCCCACATTCTGAACATGAAAAAGTCTTTTTCTTTGACTGACTTCTTTGACGTACAACACCCTTTCTGTGAGTTATATTTTGCCTAACAGTCTGTGATGAATCAGAAGATATAAGATGTTTAGAAGGATCAGATGATAGATCTTTGCAGTGAACGGCTGAGGGTACATCTGGGATAATGTAATGCTCTTCAAATTTGTCTTGTGTGACACCAAGATCATTGGCTTTAGAATCTGAAGATATGAAATGGTCCTTTGTATTCCTGGTACAGTTATCTGCCAATAATAAAACTGAACATATTATTTTTGAATTCTATAAGATTAACCCCTTCCCCTTTTCTACGTTTTGGTCTTGATGACCAAGCAATTTTTTTATTTTTTCCATCGTCGCATTCCAAGACCTATAGCTTTTCTATTTTTCTGTCGAAGTAATCATATGAGGGCTTGTTTTTTGTGGATCAAATTGTAGTTTTTAATGCCATCATTTTGGGGTACACATTACTTACAGATTTAAATGTATTAACTCTTTCTCGGGTGGATAAGAAAAAGTAATAATGCCCCAGAATTTTTATCTTTTGGCATAAATAACATTATAATTTTACTCACTGGGTCAGTACGAACACAGTGATACCAAATATATATAGCTTTTCTTTTAACATTTACTTTCATGAGGTCTTGATTTTTTTCAGGATAACTTGTACTTTTCAACGATATTTTGGGGTACATAACACTTTTTGTTTTTTTTTTGTGAAGGATAAGAAAAAAAATAGCAATTCCAGCATAGATTTTGATGGTGTTCACAATACAGGATAAATGACATATTAATTATGTAGTGCCGCTAATTACGGATTCGGTAATACCAAATATGTAGACAGTATTTTATTTTTGCAATTGTTTCCATTGAAAAGCTTTTTTCAATGGAAAAAAATGCATTTTTTTTTACATTTTTTTTAAACATTTACTAGTCCCATAAGGGAACTTTAATAGGTGATCCTATGATCGCGTCTATAATACATTTGTATTTCTAATACAGTGCATGAATTATCCTGTCAGTGCTATACTGACTGTAACCAGCAGGCGTCAGAGAGTTGCAGCCTGCTAGGAATATTTCAGGCAGGCTTGGGGCCTTCATTAGTTTCCCAGATGCCATCAAAGACATTGCAGGGTACTGATGGGAGACAGAGGGAGCTACCACTCTCTGAACCACTTAAATGCTATTGTCCGCAGCATCACTATTGTAAATTGGCATCACTAATTGTCTGTTTCATCTAAGGGATTAAGCGGCTCGGATTGGCACCTCCGCTGGTCCAGAGCGCTGAGCCCTTGCTCTCTGCTGTAAAAAAGATCCATGCAGCGCTTATTCTAGGTTGCCTTTTTATGGTGGCCTAGAATAAAAAACACACTAATGACAGCTGTAAAAAGTCATATCAGTGGTCATTAAGGGGTTAAAATTATTTTGATATTTTATAACATTTCTGTATTAAAACATTCCATACAAATAGCAAAACAACTGAATTATTAACTAAAACAGTGGTGGCAAAGTAGATCACAATCTGAAGGCAGATTTGCACCACACAATTGTCTGTCCAATCATCAGAAATGAAGTTTAGTATAAACCTTGTTCCCAATAATTGCCTGCTCAGTCGCCACATGTCAATGCACCTTAACAGTAGACCTTTGAGCAAGCACCATTAGTTCATAATGTAAGGCCAACAAGCTGTTCTCTTCCAGTTTTCCACTTCTGTGTTGAAACCAGCGTCTTCATAGGGTCATGGTGCAGTCTGTCTGTCACCAGACGCTTCTATTTCAAAAGTTTATCATTTTAAATAAAGCAAATACATATGGACGTAACATTTACATCACAGAATGTCACAGGAGACAAAAAACAAGTGATTAGTGAACCAAAATGCTGAGATGATGCTGCTTGCCCCGAGGTAGGAATTGCTATCTAGATTATGCACGTACTCAACCTGCCCAGACTCTGGACTGTATTTAGACCACATCTTTTGCCTGCTCCCATGATACTTCACACCCTTGTGGGTCAGCAGCCAACTACACCAAGAATACTCCACTAGGTAGTGACCTGGTTGGTTCATTGCCGCGAAGTCCAGATCCCTGTACAAGGGTTAAAGGGTGAATACCAGGGAACTGCCAGGACAAATAAACCAAAACAAATCTTTTATACTTTTCACTCCCTCCTCAACCCTAATGTGCATGTGCCCATCGCTGATCTCTGTGCTCAATACCTGGCCTGGCTCAAAGATAAGATTGATCACCGGACGTATTTAGTACCAGCCAAATTACATCGCTTTTACCCAGAGGTTCCCTCTACTTGCTTTCGGGGATGTGATGAGGAGGGCACGATGCTCCATACCTGGTGGACTTGCCCAGTGGTGGCCAGGCTATGGGGACGCATCTGTGACCTGCTCTCTTCTCTACTGGGGTGCGTCCTCCTCCCCACACCCTCGGTCCTGCT
Source organism: Bufo bufo (assembly GCF_905171765.1). NCBI lineage: Eukaryota > Metazoa > Chordata > Amphibia > Anura > Bufonidae > Bufo > Bufo bufo. The sequence goes on along the minus strand of NC_053390.1, from coordinate 33,545,575 downwards.
ACTTGGCGACAAGCCGTCGAAATTAACAAATGCCAAATTCAAATTGACCCAATTTATCCTGCTTGCGGCTAGAATCTACATTGCCTCCCAGTGGCGTTCCTTGTCACTAAGCTATCAAGCAGTAATTGATAGAGTCAACAAGATATACCAATCTGAAAGGATGTCGGCAATTCGCTCAGATACATTTGCTTTGTTTGAAAGAGTCTGGGAGCCCTGGTCGTCCTCTTCACACTCTATCGACCTCTCCCTTTATAGGGGGCTCTGATAATTTGTCATGGATGTACTGTACACTGAAGGGGGGTTATGCAGTGATGAATCTTTCTACTCTTGATCGCCTCCTGACACCAGACCTATGTACCTTGTAAGTATAAGTCTAATACCCCTGATTTCCTGACGCTTCCCTTTTATTTAATTCTTATTTTATGTGTGTCTTTTTGTTTTATTTAATTTTTATTTTATTTTATATGTTGGAATGTACAAATAACTGGACTCCAAGTCCCCTGTATTAAGTACATTTTACTGTACACCTTATTATTGAAAAAATAATCCAATAAATACTATTGAAACACAAAGATAAGATTGATAACAGGTAATAATCTCCCACTCCACAACCAGCATCGATCCCTCTCTCTCCCACATATTCCTCTTGTTCTTTCTTATCATTTGACCCTATAACAAAAGAAAATGTTTCCAAGCTCCTCTCTTCTTCTCTGATCCTATTTCCTCAAACCTCCTCCGGTCCCTCTCCCCAGCTGTCATTAATCACCTAACTACAATATTGCTTCTCTTAAGACCCCCATATACATTTAAGATATCTGGAAGTGGTTTTCTCCTCTCACCTCAGTGAATACACATATACGGTTGGCCCAATAGAAGGATTTCATTTCAATTTCATTTAATTCCTTGAAATCCTAGAATAGAATGTACCCAAGAAGTGTACCCAAGTTGGGGGTACCTATGAAAATACTAGAAGTAAAATATGCATTATTTTAATTAACAGAATAAATGTTAAATTCTTCATCATGCGGGCTCACCTGAGCTGTTATCTGTAGGAATGTCTTTACACTGGTCATCACCACCCCAATATGTCTTTTTAAGAATGTCTTCCTTACATCGGTCATCACCCCTCACATATGTCTTTGCAGCATTAATATTGTTCTGATCTTTACTCCGATTCAAAAGCTGTTGAAGAAAATATTGTAAAAGTCACAAGACAGTCGAAGAAGTTGCATGAGAAGTTCTAGAGGGGCATAAAAAAAAACGTTCATTATCATGACAACCAAAAATAACATGAAGTAAGTTGTTATCTGAGCTAAATGGCTGCAAGGCTCCTAGAAGCAGAACCTCATTCACTTGTATATTAAGCATGGCTAGACATGATTCAGGTTGTTTCAGTGAAGGAAGATCAGCTTCCAATGCTGGTTCGGAGTAGATAAGCATTAATCCAACATGCTGGTTCTTTAGGGTAATTTACATGGACTGATTATACAGTACAAATGTAGTGCCCTGGAGCAGGGGTACTGTGAAGTTTTTTGCATTTTATATGTTATGATATGGATTAGGCAGTGGCTGAGGGACAGACAACAGAGGGTTGTAGTCAATGGAGTATATTCAGACCATGGTCTTGTTACCAGTGGGGTACCTCAGGGATCTGTTCTGGGACCCATATTGTTTAATATCTTTATCAGCGAAATTGCAGAAGGCCTCGATGGTAAGGTGTGACTTTTTGCTGATGACACAAAGATTTGTAACAGGGTTGATGTTCCTGGAGGGATACACCAAATGGAAAAGGACTTAGGAAAACTAGAGGAATGGTCAAAAATCTGGCAACTAAAATTTAATGTTGATAAGTGCAAGATAATGCACCTGGGACGTAAAAACCCAAGAGCAGAATATAAAATCAGTAATACAGTCCTAACCTCAGTATCTGAGGAAAGGGATTTAGGGGTCATTATTTCAGAAGACTTATAGGTAGGCAGACCATGTCATAGAGCAGCAGGAAATGGTAGCAGAATTCTTGGGTGTATAGGGAGAGGCATTACCAGTAGAAAGAGGGAGGTGCTCATGCCGCTCTACAGAGCACTAGTGAGACCTCATCTGGAGTATTGTGCTCAGTACTGGAGACCATATCTCCAGAAGGATATTGATACTTTGGAGAGAGTTCAGAGAAGAGCTACTAAACTAGTACATGGATTGCAGGATAAAACTTACCAGGAAAGATTAAAGGACCTTAACATGTATAGCTTGGAAGAAAGACGAGACAGAGGGGATATGATAGAAACTGCTAAATACATAAAGGGAATCAACAAGGTAAAAGAGGAAAGAATATTTAAAAGAAGAAAAACTGCTACAAGAGGACATAGTTTTAAATTAGAGGGGCAAAGGTTTAAAAGTAATATCAGGAAGTATTACTTTACTGAGAGAGTAGTGGATGCATGGAATAGCCTTCCTGCAGAAGTGGTAGCTGCAAATACAGTGAAGGAGTTTAAGCATGCATGGGATAGGCATAAGGCCATCCTTCATATAAGATAGGGCCAAGGGCTATTCATAGTATTCAGATATATTGGGCAGACTAGATGGGCCAAATGGTTCTTATCTGCCGACACATTCTATGTTTCTATATACATTCACCTAAAGAATTATTAGGAACACCATACTAATACGGTGTTGGACCCCCTTTTGCCTTCAGAACTGCCTTAATTCTACGTGGCATTGATTTAACAAGGTGCTGATAGCATTCTTTAGAAATGTTGGCCCATATTGATAGGAGAGCATCTTGCAGTTGATGGAGATTTGAGGGATGCACATCCAGGGCACGAAGCTCCCGTTCCACCACATGCCAAAGATGCTCTATTGGGTTGAGATCTGGTGACTGTGGGGGCCAGTTTAGTACAGTGAACTCATTGTCATGTTCAAGAAACCAATTTGAAATGATTCGAGCTTTGTGACATGGTGCATTATCCTGCTGGAAGTAGCCATCAGAGGATGGATACATGTTCTCATTCTGCTTACGCCAAATTCGGACTCTACCATTTGAATGTCTCAACAGAAATCAAGACTCATTAGACCAGGCAACATTTTTCCAGTCTTCAACAGTATTGTAATCACAGGGTACAACCTGTTGTAAAACATAGCTTTTAATCTAATTTATACATAAAATAACAAACTCCCATAGACACACATAGAAAAAGAACAAAAAAAGTTATAACCTTGATGACATGAGATGATGCTGTAATGTCCAATGCCATGGGTAAATGATGGACGAAGTGGACAGTCATGGATACTGATCTGTCCCTATACCTGGCCCTAGGCTTGGAACCCCTGCCTAGGAATGGAATGGCCGCCCTGATAAGGACGATCCCGTGTTCTGGAACCTCCTGGTGGGTCCTAAATGAACCCTATGATGCAGGTGGATCCCTATTAGGGGGCCTACTCTAGGTAAACAGAACAAAAAGAAAGAAAAATACAGTATAAGGAGCAATAGACCGCCCACATCCGTGGATGCTGCGTCTCGTGGGTGGACTATTGCTAGCAAGAATAACGTCATACAAGGTTTACAGACAACCACATGTGTGATTATCCATGAGTATATATATCATCAGATAAACGATATCAATGTGTAATCTTCACACACCAGAATAATTGTGTGATATTATTACACTCAGAATAGCCGTACACATTTGTACATGCTAGTGTATAAGTAAGATATATACACACACGCTAGGCACCAGGAGCACTGCCTCCTAGATTGGTGGCATACAGTCAGGTGCCAAAGTCCCAACGCGTTTCACCCTAATTGATTGCCGGGTTCCTCAGGGGACATATTCTAGTACAATGCTGTTTATTTGGCATCGGTAAGAGGTAGCGAAGCAGTCAGCAGGCACCTCAGTTATGATGACATAATTTGACCAGATTATTTACTGGTCGATTCAGTTCATTCATAAAATAGCTTGAGAAGGTCAGATATAACGACCGTATTAGAGGACCTTTGAAAAGCACAAGGTGAGTAAATCACTTGCCATAGTAGATATAGAGCATAAGGTACAGACTCAAACAAGGGTAAACCGACTCATGCAAGCATAAGTGGTTCCCAGATAGATAATTGGAGTGACAACCTTCTAAGACAATCTCATCTGTGCAATACCATGTGTGATAGACACTGAGATAACAAACAAGTAACCAGATACTACTTGCATGTCCGGATACAGCCTAGGAGGCCCCACACTGTTCATGGGGTTAGCAGTATCACTCCAGCCGTAGTCCGTGTGCACACTGTTGGGGGCAGAAAAAATAATAATAATCAGCATTCTAAGCCAAATAAGGCCATAGACACCAACCTGTAACAGGTAATAAGAACCCCCAATACTCAGAAAAAACTCACGGATAATGGTGCCTCATTGGTCCTGTGTGTGAGGTCGCCATGTAGGAAAACCTATCCTGTTTAAATCAACCACACACAGTTAATGGTGGGAGGGGCCGGACATATCCAGCCTATCCCTGTCCAGGCCTCAATTGGGCGTGGACCTGTGATGTAAGGTGCCCAGTGAACGCCCATATTGGGTGTGTATGACTCCCTGGATGTCACGGATGGTGTACAGGAAACAAGACAATGCAATACAATTAATGACTCACTGGATCCACAACTAAGGAACAAAAGGGAGACCCCTACATGAGACCTGCCACTCTCCCTAATTGCTCAGCCTATGCGAACACCCCAAAGGTGGATGGGCGCATATCCACGTACCTCGGCTATCTAATACCTGAAGACCCTACAATAGTGAGGGGACACGACCACCGGCTCCCTACACAAGACACAGAGGGAGTCAGGGTCACCTGAAAATCCAGCAGACAGAAAATCACAAATAAAGGAACAGCACTTATCTTGCAGAGGACTGAGGAATAGAAACAGCATGCACACACACTCCAGGAAGTTGTATAAGCCGCACACTACTGCATTATGGGGAGGAACTTAAAGGGAAGCAATCAGTCCAACTGCATGACAGCTGAGATAGACTAACGAGATGAGAAACTTAACCAAAACAAAGAAACTCAAGGAGGAGGATCTGGAAAGCTCCTGTCAGAGCTTCTCAGCTGTCTGGTTGTGACAGTACCCCTCCCTCTACGAGTGGACTCCGGACACTCAGGGCCCACCTTCTCAGGATGGGACCTATGGAAAGCCCTGATGAGACGAGTGGCCTTAATGTCCGTCACTGGGACCCACATCCTCTCCTCAGGACCATAACCCTCCCAATGAACGAGGTACTGGAGGGAACCGCGGACAAGACGAGAATCCACAATCCTAGACACCTGAAATTCAAGATTTCCATCAACCATAATCGGAGGAGGAGGCAAAGGCGAGGGTACAATAGGTTGAACATAAGGTTTCAATAAGGACTTATGAAAAACATTATGGATCTTCCAAGTCTGAGGAAGATCAAGACGGTAGGCAACAGGATTGATGACAGACAGGATCTTGTAAGGCCCAATAAACCTAGGACCCAACTTCCAGGAGGGAACCTTCAATTTGATATTCTTGGTAGACAACCACACCAGATCACCAACATTCAGGTCCGGACCAGGCACAAGTCTCTTATCTGCCACACGCTTATATCTCTCACTCATGCTCTTTAGATTATCCTGAATCTTTTGCCAAATAGATGACAAAGACGAGGAGAATCTGTCCTCATCAGGTAAACCAGAAGACCCCTCTCCCGAGAAAGTCCCAAACTGCGGATGAAACCCATATGCACCAAAAAATGGTGACTTATCAGAGGACTTCTGACGACGGTTATTTAAAGCAAACTCAGCAAGGGACAAAAAAGAACACCAATCCTCCTGATTCTCCGCCACAAAACAGCGCAGATATGTCTCCAGATTCTGATTGACGCGCTCTGTCTGGCCATTCGACTGCGGGTGGAAAGCAGAAGAGAATGACAACCGAACCCCCAAGCGAGAACAGAAAGCCTTCCAGAATCTGGAAACAAACTGCGTGCCCCTATCAGAGACTATGTCTGAAGGAATACCATGCAATTTGACAATGTGGTCAATAAATGCCTGCGCCAGCGTCTTAGCATTGGGCAAACCAGGAAAAGGGATGAAATGCACCATTTTGCTAAAACGGTCCACCACCACCAGAATCACAGTCTTCCCCGAGGAACGAGGCAAGTCCGTTATGAAGTCCATGGACAGATGTGTCCAAGGACGGGAAGGAATGGGTAAGGGAAGGAGAGGACCTGATGGCAGTGAATGAGGGACTTTGGCACGAGCGCAAGTCTCGCAAGCTGCCACAAAACCCTCAACCGACTTACGAGCTCAGGCCACCAGAATCTCCGAGCGATGAGATCCAGTGTGGCTCTTGCTCCCGGGTGCCCAGCAAGGACCGTATCGCGGTGTTCCTTAAAAATCTTGTGTCTCAAAGCGAGAGGCACAAACAACCTCCCAGGAGGACAAAGATCAGGAGCCTCTGACTGGGCTGCCTGCACCTCTGCCTCCAATTCAGGAAAAAGAGCAGAGACCACCACACCTTCAGCCAAAATGGGACCCGGGTCTTCAAAATTCCCACCTCCCGGAAAACAACGTGACAGGGCATCTGCCTTCACATTCTTAACCCCAGGGCGGAACGTGACAACAAAATTAAACCTTGAAAAGAACAAAGACCATCTGGCCTGTCTCGGGTTCAGACGCTTGGCTGACTCCAAGTAGGCCAGATTTTTATGGTCAGTAAACACGGTAATAGGGTGTCTGGCTCCCTCTAGCCAATGGCGCCATTCCTCAAAAGGCAACTTGATTGCCAACAATTCCCTATCTCCCACATCATAATTTCTCTCTGCGGAGGAGAGTTTCTTCGAGAAAAAGGCACATGGTTGCCATTTGGGAGGAGAGGTACCCTGAGACAAGACCGCACCCACCCCTACCTCAGAAGCATCAACCTCAACTATGAAGGGTAACGAAATATCAGGTTGTACCAGGATGGGAGCGGAAGCAAAACTCTCCTTGATATTAGAAAAGGCCTTACGCGCCTCTACCGACCAGGAAGAAAAATCTACCCCCTTTCTGGTCATATCAGTGAGTGGTTTAACAACAGAGGAATAATTCAAAATAAATTTCCTGTAATAATTAGCAAAGCCCAAAAAACGCATCAGCGCCTTCTGATTCTCAGGAAGCTCCCACTCAAGCACAGCGCGGACCTTCTCGGGGTCCATGCGAAAACCAGAAGCGGAGAGAAGAAACCCCAGAAATTGAATTTCTGGAACCGCAAACATACATTTTTCCAGTTTCGCGTATAATTTATTCTCCCGCAGGATGAGCAAGACCTGACGTAAGTGTTCCTTATGAGTCTTGAAATCAGGAGAAAAAATCAAAATGTCATCCAAATACACTAATACAAATTTTCCCATTAAATGATAAAAAATGCTGTTCACGAAATGCTGAAAAACGGCTGGGGCATTCATCAAACCAAAAGGCATAACCAAATTCTCAAAATGGCCCTCAGGGGTATTGAAAGCCGTCTTCCATTCGTCTCCTTCTCTGACCCTGACCAGGTTGTATGCCCCTCTTAGGTCTAATTTGGAAAAGACTTTAGCCCCAACAACCTGGTTAAACAGGTCCGGGATCAGAGGAAGCGGATAAGGGTCACGAATAGTGATACTGTTCAGCTCCCTGAAATCCAGACAAGGTCTTAAAGAACCATCTTTTTTCTTAACAAAGAAAAAACCAGCGGCAACAGGTGACTTCGAGGGTCGTATGTGTCCTTTTCTCAGACTCTCAGAGATATAAGCACGCATAGCGACCCTCTCAGGTTGGGAAAGATTGTATAAACGAGATTTAGGCAGCTTGGCGCCTGGGATGAGATTAATAGGGCAATCGTACTCCCTGTGTGGGGGCAAATCCTGAACTCCACTCTCAGAGAAGACATCCGAAAATTCAGAGAGGAAAGGTGGTACAGTCTTAGTAGAAACCTCAGAAACAGATGTCATGAGGCAATTCTCTCTGCAAAAGTCACTCCAACCATTTATTTGCCTCGCTTGCCAATCAATGGTGGTGTTATGTTTAGTGAGCCAGGGTAGCCCCAACACTAGAGGAGTAGGCAAACCGCTAAGAACGAAACATGACACATCCTCAACATGAGCATCACTCACAATTAAACGGATATTGTGAACTATGCCCTTTAATGATTTCTGAGAAAGTGGAGCGGAATCAATAGCAAAAACAGGAATATCCTTTCCCAAAGTGCATACCTGGAAACCATGAGTTATTGCAAATTGATTATCAATGAGATTGACAGCTGCTCCACTATCCACAAAAATCTCACAAAAAATGCTCTTGCTCTCTAGCGCCACCCTAGCAGGCAGGACAAAACGGGAACTACAAGCAAACGGAAAACCTTCAATTTCCGCCTCAACCCTGCCAATAGTAACAGACGGAACATTTTTAAAAGATTTTTTCCTTTTTGTTTCTTTATTACTCCCAGAAGACTGCCTGAATCTCCTAGAGGGACAAACATTTGCCAAATGATTTATACCTCCACAACAAAAACAAGCCCTCCCATGCGGGCTGAATCCTCTATTGTCAGAGGCAATCAACCCCAGCTGCATGGGCTCCTGCTCAGAAGGGGCTGACAGCGACTGAGACCCCTGCGCACAGAAAGAGACCGCTGCACTGTCCCGGGACTGAGTATGACAGGAAACAAGACAATGCAATACAATTAATGACTCACTGGATCCACAACTAAGGAACAAAAGGGAGACCCCTACATGAGACCTGCCACTCTCCCTAATTGCTCAGCCTATGCGAACACCCCAAAGGTGGATGGGCGCATATCCACGTACCTCGGCTATCTAATACCTGAAGACCCTACAATAGTGAGGGGACACGACCACCGGCTCCCTACACAAGACACGGAGGGAGTCAGGGTCACCTGAAAATCCAGCAGACAGAAAATCACAAATAAAGGAACAGCACTTATCTTGCAGAGGACTGAGGAATAGAAACAGCATGCACACACACTCCAGGAAGTTGTATAAGCCGCACACTACTGCATTATGGGGAGGAACTTAAAGGGAAGCAATCAGTCCAACTGCATGACAGCTGAGATAGACTAACGAGATGAGAAACTTAACCAAAACAAAGAAACTCAAGGAGGAGGATCTGGAAAGCTCCTGTCAGAGCTTCTCAGCTGTCTGGTTGTGACACTGGATGACTGACAACTCCAATATTTAATACGTTTTATGTTATATTGCGCCGTGTGTCGCCCACATAGAATGCGCCTCATTGATATAGGTCAGATTAATCCTGGTAAGGTAATATCCACCTGACGGCATCAGAACGATGAATGATGACGTCACCGATAGGACCCGATCACATGGTCTGGCCGGCGGAGCGTCATCAGCCCAGTGTCAGGGCCCAGCCTAATGACGTTGCCGGTCACCTCCGATCACGTGGCTAGGCAAATATAGTGAAGCACAGTTAGGTGCTAGCGGCGCTCCTGTTCTATCATGATGTCAATCCGGCCCAGTGAGATAAACAAAACTCATCATAATAAATATAAAATATAAAAAGAACCGTGTTGCATCCGATTTATGCAACCATGATTTGTAAGTAACAGACAGTTTGCATGAAATAAGTGCGCTGAGCACAAGCCGAAAATGAATAGGGTTGAGGCAGCAAATGGGACAAATACACATCAGATACACAATGCTGGGAGGGATCATATTCATGGGATCGATACTGGGAGGGATAATATTCATAGGATAGGTATCCTGCAGGTGTAATAACGCTATTAATGAATTCTTTGTCATGTCATAGTGGATAGAGTTAATAGTCCATATATATATATAAATTGATCCATACACGGGGTAAATAGAAGCGCAAAACAGTGTTATAGGGATGGCCACTAATCCCCCCCTTTTACAGATTAACACTGCGCTTAGATATGTATATCAACCCCATGTCAGATGGTATTTGGCTGGCTTAGAGGAAGCAGGAGAAATCGATGTTTTCGTTCAATCCTGCAGGTGACATGGTGTTTAACATATGTATCCATTTTGACTCTTTTTGTCTCAGGATAGTGTCAATGTCTCCTCCCCTAATGGAATGTTTCATTGTTTCTATCATAAGGAAGCTGATAGCTTTCGGGTCTCCTCCATGTTTAAGAACCACATGCCTAGACAGAGGCTTATAACGCTTGTGGCGAATATCGCCGACGTGTTCCAGAATCCTCTTTTTAAACGCTCTACAGGTTTTACCAATATACCTGAGGCCACATCTACACTGGGCCATATAGACCACGCCAGTTGTGTTACAATTGGCAAAGCCGCGGGTCATGTATGTATGGTTTTGTTCGGTATTGGAAAAGGACTGGCCAACAGCTATGAAAGAACAGGCCTTACATTTACCACATCTGTGGGTCCCATTTCTCCTATCCGTTAACCAGGAAAATGGAGGGGGGTTGGTTCAAAGTGGCTGTGTACCAGCTGGTCCCCTATGCTACGACCCCGCCTGAAGGTAATAGAGGGATGCTCCGGAAGAAGGTCTGTCAAGTCAGAGTCAGATTTAAGCAAAGACCAGTAGCGTCCAATTATCTGACGAACCTGATAAGATTCAGTGTCGTATGTGCCTATGATTCTAATAACATCATCTGACGCTTTTCCCTTTTCTACAGAGTGGACTAGAGTTGATCTATCAAGAGATCTAGCATGGTGCCACGCCTCATAGAGACAGTCCTTTGAGTACCCCCTTTGTTTGAACCGATGGAACAGAATGTTAGCTTGTTTGTCGAACTCAGTTGAGTCGGAACAGTTTCTGCGTATGCGCAGAAACTGTCTTTTAGGGATATCCTTTTTAAGCGGCTTTGGGTGGAAGCTCTCCCACCTCAGTAAACTGTTAGTTGAGGTGGATTTGCGGAACAAAGTGGTTGTTAAAGTGTTACTCCTGTCCTTACTGATCTGTAGGTCGAGAAAGTTGATTGATCTAGATTGTAATTCATAGGTGAAAAACAGACCTATATGATTAATATTCAGGTCTTTCATGAACCCATCAAATTCTTCCGGGGTGCCTGACCAGAATCACAAGATTTCATCGATGAACCTCGACCAAGATATTATATGGCGGGTCCATCTTTGCATTCCATCCGTGAAAACAATGGTGTCCTCCCATCAGCCCAGGAGCAAATTGGCGTAGGTCGGCGCACAGGGGCTTCCCATCGCCATACCCCTGAGCTGGTGGTAGAAGCGACCATTGAAAACAAAGTAATTGTGATTTAAGGCGAAATCCAGGAGTCTGATCACAAAATGATTGTGATCCCTGAGGTCAGTTGATCTGGTATCTAAAAAATACTTGATCGCTGCCAGGCCCTTATTGTGTGGAATTGAGGTTTAGAGAGCTTCCACATCAATGGAGGCTAGCCAAACACCCGGGTCCAATGAGATGCCGTCTATACGTTTCAACAAATCATTTGTGTCAAGGAGATATGAGGATAGAGATATGACAAATGGACGCAGTATCTTGTCTATATAGGTGCCCACATGTTCTGTAAGGCCCCCTATCCCAGACACAATTGGACGGCCCTTGAGGGGGACCGTGCCCTTATGGATCTTCGGGAGACAGTAGAAGGTGGCCACCCGGGGATTTGGTGATCCCAGGTAGTCACATTCCCGTCGGTCAATGAGTCTTCCCTCCAGGGCCTCCTGCAGAAACTGAGATAGTTCACTCGCATACATCTGAGTTGGATCCGACTTAAGCAGCTCATAGCTGGACCTATCAGATAGGAGGGACATACACATATCACAATATTGCTCACTGGACATAACAACAACATTCCCCCCTTTGTCCGAGGGTTTGAAAACAAGTTGTTTGTTGGTGCTTAGATCTTGTAATGTTTCCATGTCCTTCTGTGTGTAATTTTTTATACCGCCTGCTTGTGTGGGTGCCAAGTTCCCTAAGTCCCTAATCACTGATCTAAGAAATAGATCGATGTGGGCCTCACCCAAGGTTTTGGGAGGCATCCTCGTGCTTTTATTTCTGAGGCTCGTAAAAGGGCCTTGACCCGGAGGGCGATCATTGTCGTCCAGTAGATCCATTAGGGCATCATAGCCCATAAGGTCACCAGGTTCAAGTCCGAGATCAAGGCTCCTCTTTTTGTCGGAGGCGCAGAATAACTTGCGCCACCTCAGTTTTCTCACAAACAGATTGAGATCTTTGATCCAATCAAACAGACAAAAACGGGTGGTTGGCACAAAAGACAATCCTTTACTCAAAAGTTTCTGTTCAACCTCTGATAGATCTATCCCAGATAGATTAAGAATCACAGGCTGAACCTCCGATGAGGTCAGTATTTTTTGACAGGTTGGGACTGTATTTGGGTGCGGTCCCTCAGGATATAGGTATTGGGCGGAGGTAGGCCTAAAAAAGAATTGTTTGCAACAGGTGAGGTACCAGATGAGGAGGCAATATCTGAGAGGATTGCCCCACTTGGGGCCATCGTTAGCCTGTTTGTTGGTTCTGGGTCGACAGTGGTTTCTGTCCTCGCAGTTTTTGAGTCTTCAACAGTCCAATTTTGGTGAGCTCGTGCAAATTGTAGCCTCTTTTTCCTATTTGTAGTGGAGATGAGTGGTACCCGGTGGGGTGGTGGTACAGGTGTTCCTAATAATTCTTTAGGTGAGTGTATATCCTGTTCATTTGCACTGTATTTGCGAGGCTCTGTGGAAAGGGTTAATCAATACTGAGAGACTTTTGGGACTTTGAATGAGAAGCTGGTAATTTTCCACAGCTACCATAAGGTTTAAAGAAGAGTATGTTTTGGAGGGGAAAAGCCAGACTTGTTTACCACCAAAACCAGACAGATTGACCTTTTGAATGTCTGGTTTAGCTCTGTTGTTATCTCTAGAAACTTGTTTTTGTCTGGAAAAATTGCTATGTCATTGCCATTGAGTATCATTGAAGCTCTAATGTAAGTCTATGAGAGACAGAAAGTGTAACAATGAATGTGTTTCTACTAAATTTCTCCACTCCACCCGACCACTAGAAGGTTCTAGTCTAGCTGGAAATCGTATATATGAAGAGCAGTCAGAGCCCCTAGTGTTCTGCAGTTAGGGACCAGTGCTTGGAGGGGAAGACTCTGCCAGTCTTCATGAGTAACCAGAAGAAGACGCTGAGATGGGGACACTGAGCCACAGACCATAGCTCATCAGCCCTGTGACCAAGGAGCCACCTGGACTACTGAGCTACAGACCATGGGCCTCCAGCCTTTGGCCAGGGTACCAGCCTTTTGAGAGAGAGAGAGGAACAGCTAGCTCAGGCCTTTCCTCAGCATCAAACCCTTCTTCTGCCAGGGAAGATACTGGAGAAGCCAGCACTATTCCTTGCCTGTATTGTTTTGCACCTGAATTCCTCCAGTAAAGAAGCACACTGGTTTACTACAGACCCTGACCCTCTGGACCATGTCTCATCATCCCTTTCGAAGAGCAGCAACACATGGTGACACCTCGACGGTGTCCGGGGGACCCTGCACAGCGTTGGGGCCACCCCAAAGCCGGCCACTGCAAAAAAAAAATCATTATTCATTTGGCTGATATATTATATAGATGATACAAACATGCTCTTCATCAACTGGACAACTGAAACATTTAAAAATCATGATTTGACGGCTGCACGTTGCCCCGTGTAGATGGAGGATGTACAGCTGAGAAAGGAAAACTGTATGGGAATGAACGATTCTATTTATAAATGTTCATCCCATACTAACCAGAAAAGCCACATGTACTGTACGTAAATGCAGTAAATGAGTACCGGTCAGCATTCTGTATTGTTGATTGGTGCTTGTTAGTGGACAGCGAATCTGCCTGTGTAAAAGGACCCTTATTCTCACCAGCAGTCTCCATAGCCAGAACATTGTGATCACATCCAGATAACATCTAATGTCTATGGTCAGCTTTAACCCTGTCATCGCCACCTTTTTCATTACACAAATATAAATCATATAATACTATGAGATAAAACAAGACAGAACACAAGGACTTTACACCCTTCTACAGATCAAAGGAAATATCTCCATCTACCTGATGAGCCTGTGGAAGAAGAGGACTGGGACATCTCTCTGGTGTTCTTCTCTTACTGGATCTAACTGTAGGAGACACATACAGTGACTGAATTCATTATTCACAAACAGGTAAATGATGGGTGTATTTAGTCTTGTCTATTACCTAGTGATATGAGGGGCTGGTGGTTCTCCACCATGATGTCTTTGTAAAGATCCTTGTGTCCTTCCACATACTCCCACTCCTCCACCGAAAAATAGACAGTGACATCCTGACACCTTATAGGAACCTGACAACACAATGATACAGTCATCATCCAGTGCTATAATAATTGTATAATGTCCCAGCATTCCCAGCAGCGTCACCTCTCCAGTCAGAAGCTCAATCATCTTGTGGATGAGTTCTAGGATCTTCTGTTCATTGATTTCCTCATGTATCATGGAGTGAGGTGGAGGCCCCGTGATTGGGCTCAAGGTTCTTCCCCATCCTTCAGACACAGGAGCCTGACAGCGCTCGCTAGAGGTCTTCTTCACCACTGTGTAATCCTGGATATGGGGAGACACAGTAATAAATATCACTACTGACATTTCCAGAGTCCATCACATCTACAGCCATGTCCATCTGTTATTACCATAGATAAGAATGATGTAATGTGACATCATCAGAATCTCTCACCTCTCCAGTCATATCATCTGTTATTACCATAGATAAGAATGATGTAATGTGACATCATCAGAATCTCTCACCTCTCCAGTCATATCATCTGTTATTACCATAGATAGGAATGATGTAATGTGACATCATCAGAATCTCTCACCTCTCCAGTCATATCATCTGTTATTACCATAGATAAGAATGATGTAATGTGACATCATCAGAATCTCTCACCTCTCCAGTCATATCATCTGTTATTACCATAGATATCAATGATGTAATGTGACATCATCAGAACCTCTCACCTCTCCAGTCATATCATCTGTTATTACCATAGATATCAATGATGTAATGTGACATCATCAGAATCTCTCACCTCTCCGGTCATATCATCTGTTATTACCATAGATAAGAATGATCTAATGTGACATCATCAGAATCTCTCACCTCTCCAGTCATATCATCTGTTATTACCATAGATAAGAATGATGTAATGTGACATCATCAGAATCTCTCACCTCTCCAGTCATATCATCTGTTATTACCATAGATAAGAATGATGTAATGTGACATCATCAGAATCTCTTACCTCTCCAGTCATATCATCTGTTATTACCATAGATAAGAATGATGTAATGTGATATCATCAGAATCTCTCACCTCTCCAGTAAGTTGAAAGAGTATCTCTAGGGTGAGATTTACCATCCTCTTGGTTATTTTGTCTCTGTCCCTATCCATCCTTGATAGGCCAGTCAAGAAATTTCTCTTAAATTGATGATATTAACAGGGATTATTCTATATTGTAGAAATCTGAATGGAAAGGAGAAAAAACTTTGTAAAAAAACTTACAGAATCCCATGTAAAAAAATAAAATAACTGAGGATAACAAGGGGAGACATTCAAGGTCATCCATATCTGATTGTACACAAAAACAGTGTCAATAAAAACTACAGCTCGCCCTGCAAAAAAAAACTGAGCCCTCACACTGCTGCCACATTTATTAGGACCGGCGTTTTAGACGTAGTAAAACATAACAAAAACCATCTAAATGTGGCCTCTCCAGAATCGCACTGTCCACGGAATAAAGTAACACTGACATTTTTATCACCTCGTGAACACCTCCAAAACAAAACAAAAAACCACTGAATTGTGTATTTTTATTTTTTTTTCATTTCTGCCCCACAGATGTTTTCTTTTTTAGTTTCTCAATACATTATATAAACCTTTAAACTGATCTGCTCGTCCTGCAGATAACAAGATCTCGTACAGATATGTCAATGGAACAATAAAGTTATAACTTTTTTTAGTACGGGGAGGATTTTTTTTTAATGTTTAGTGAGGAGCCATGAGGTTCCTTAAGAGGCACAGGATCGGGGGAGCTCAGATCGTGGCTGCCTCATGGTTGGTGTAGAAATGGTTTACTTGTAAAACAGAGACACCCGGGCTGACTTTACACGTGTTCAGATTTCATAGTTCTTCAAAATCGATATTATAAGTAAACATATATCAGTTGCCGTTGGTGGAGATAGTAGAGGAGCAGTAAGGCCCCGCTTGTTAGATGTTAAATTTCAGGCCTCCTCTTCTGCTTCCATACACATAGACACAGGGCCCCGGCCAGTGGCTAGCGCGAGTGGAGGGAAGCCGGCAGGTAGTTGCTTGGAAATCCTTCTGTGTGACATCCCACTGTCCTACAGATACCTGTAAGATCCACAAACCTTACAACGCGTTTCGGAATACTCGGGATACCTTCGTCAGGGATGGATGTAAGCAATCTCCTCTGGTATTATATAGGCGCCCGGTTTCCATAGTTACCTGCCTAATGTACTCCACATAAACCACCTTATCCCGGTGATTGCACACAGACTCCATTCAATCATTTCATCTACCTAGATATAATCTAACATGCGTTTATAGCGCTACTTCTATTCTGCAAGAAACGCATAGTGTGTATGGAAATCTATAATCCTTATATACAAACTAAGAAGACAGGTTGGCATTAGCAGGAGGTGCTCAAACCCACATGCAGTTGTGCATATATATAGGGGAGCAAATCCTGCACTTGTGGCCCGTTGCAAATGGCAATCCCCAGCAAAATGCACACAATGGAGGATGCCCGCGGCGAACCACAAGTACCACAATAGACATCCTACACAAGATAACAAGTGCGGATGTCATAATTAATATAACAATATAACAAAACAATAACAAGGACAGGTGCACTCTGCAGTCTCACTAGACCCTCAAACTGATTTTAAAATTGAGAGATTAGTCAACATGTCCTACAGTGTAGAACATGTCTAAGCCCGGACACCACGCCAAGGTTTCTCAAGTAGCCCGGGACCTAACACTCTCCTACCTGAGCCGTATGTGCGATACCAGGAGCCAATGGGCAAATTACAGGAGCATAAGGCCGACTCACAAACAGCTCACCAGTTACCTCCAGCATGTAGCCATATATCGCACATACGGCTCAGGTAGGAGAGTGTTAGGTCCCGGGCTACTTGAGAAACCTTGGCGTGGTGTCCGGGCTTAGACATGTTCTACACCGTAGGACATGTTGACTAATCTCTCAATTTTAAAATCAGTTTGAGGGTCTAGTGAGACTGCAGAGTGTACCTGTCCTTGTTATTGTTTTGTTAAATCTATAATCCTCCCTACTATGTCTGCTAAGAAATACCCTATGTATGTAGTCCTGTTTACAGTCATGTGAAAAAATTAGGACACCCTTTGAAAGCATGTGGTTTTTTGTAACATTTTTAATAAATGGTTATTTCATCTCCGTTTCAACAATACAGAGAGATTAAAGTAATCCAACTAAACAAAGAAAACTGAAGAAAAGTCTTTTCAAGATCTTCTGTAAATGTCATTCTACAAAAATGCCTATTCTAACTGAGGAAAAAGATAGGACACCCTCACATGTATTCCCTCTTAAATTGGCTCAGATCTCACACCAGGTGCACATAATTAGTAGATCGTTACTCTGCATGTTGAATGAGGCTTGCCCTATTTAAACCTCAGACATTTAGTTTGGTGTGCTCCTGACTGTTGAAGTGAGAGTGAGCACCATGGTGAGAGCAAAAGAGCTGTCAGAGGACTTCAGAAAAAAGATTGTAGCAGCCTATGAGTCTGGGAAGGGATTTAAAAAGATCTCAAAAGATTTTGAAATCAGCCATTCCACTGTCCGGAAGATAGTCTACAAGTGGAGGGCTTTCAAAACAACTGCCAACATGCCCAGGACTGGTCGCCCCAGCAAGTTCACCCCAAGAGCAGACCGCAAGATGCTAAAAGAGGTCTCCAAAAACCCTAAAGTGTCATCTCGAGAACTACAGCAGGCTCTGGCTACTGTTGATGTAGAAGTACATGCCTCTACAATCAGAAAGAGACTGTACAAGTTTAACTTGCATGGGAGGTGTGCAAGGAGGAAACCTTTGCTTTCCAAGAGAAACATCGAGGCCAGACTGACATTTGCCAGAGATAAAGTTGACAAAGACCAGGACTTCTGGAATAATGTTCTTTGGACAGATGAGTCCAAAATTGAATTATTTGGACACAACAGCAGAGGACATGTTTGGCGTAAACCAAACACAGCATTCCAAGAAAAGAACCTCATACCAACTGTGAAGCATGGAGGTGGAAGTGTCATGGTTTGGGGCTGCTTTGCTGCAGCAGGACCTGGTCAGCTCACCATCATAGAATCCACGATGAATTCTACTGTGTATCAGAAGGTGCTTGAAGAACATGTGAGACCATCAGTTAGAAAATTAAAGCTGAAGCGGAACTGGACCATGCAACATGACAATGACCCAAAACATACTAGTAAATCAACCAAAGATTGGCTGAAAAAGAAGAAATGGAGAGTCCTGGAATGGCCAAGTCAAAGTCCAGATTTGAATCCCATTGAGATGCTGTGGGGTGACTTGAAAAGGGCTGTACGTGCAAGAAACCCCTCAAACATCTCACAGCTGAAAAAGTTCTGCATTGAGGAGTGGGGTAAAATTTCCTCAGACCGATGTCGAAGACTGGTAGATGGCTACAAGAACCGTCTCACTGCAGTTATTTCAGCCAAAGGAGGTAACACTCGCTATTAGGGGCAAGGGTGTCCTATCTTTTTCCTCAGTTAGAATAGGCATTTTTGTAGAATGACATTTACAGAAGATCTTGAAAAGACTTTTCTTCAGTTTTCTTTGTTTAGTCGGATTACTTTAATCTCTCTGTATTGTTGAAACGGAGATGAAATAACCATTTATTAAAAATGTTACAAAAAACCACATGCTTTCAAAGGGTGTCCTAATTTTTTCACATGACTGTATATTTGCCATGCCATTTTATGTTATATCTCCTCGTTCCTATCTTTGCGTGTGTTTGTTAAAAGGCAAATAATTTTATTTCCTGATTTAGTCCCTTTGGGGGCGAGACTATTAATCCACCTACTTCCTGCCCTAGACATTGGTTTGATATAGTCCCCCCTCTTGTATCTGGTTTTAGTTGTTCTATACCTCCAAAGGGGAACCCTTTAAATTTCCCTCCATGTTTTTTTCCATAAAGTGAAGTCATAGGGGAGGACCCTCAAACCACTTTTCAATATTATTAATATGTTTGCCTATTCTTTTTTGTAGGGCCCGTTTCATTCTGCCCACATAGGTCTTGTCACAGGGACATTTACAGAGGCTCATGGGCCCTGGTGCAAGAGTTCAGCTTGGGCCCTCCTTCCCTCGGTAAAGCCTTGCTGCCCGAGGCAAAAATTGAAACGACACCCCCCCAGCCAAATTCTTGACCTAACCCCTTACCTCCAGCCAGAGGTGTAACCTGACCAGCATGCACTTTATATGATACTTATAATACTAGTGTCTTCTTATGTGGCACAAGGGTCTTTGGGCCCCCTCAGGCTACTGGGCCCAGGAGCATTTTCTACCTCTGCACCCCCTATAGCTACACCCCAGGACATTTAATAAAATATACTACCACTTTAGAGTTACAAGTGAGATAATTATGGATCTTATATATTTCCTTTGTCCATTAGGTCTCATGCATACAGCCGTTCCGTGCATTGGGGACCACAATTTCGATGACGGATCCAGACCCGTTCAACTTGAATAGGTACGTGGTTCGTCCACACTGCTAAAAAAGTAGTGCATGCACTACTTTTTTTGCGGGGCGGAGGCACAGACAGAAACCCCACAGAAGCACTCCGTAGTGCTTCCATGGGGTTCTGTGCCTCCTATCCGCACTGACCTTCCGGATTGCGGACCCATTCAAGTGATGTGGGGTGCACACTGCCGGGGCCTGTGTATGGCGGAACTGCTGTTTGCCTATGTGGGCAACGGACATGTGTGTTGAGGGAAGTGTCATATTTAGGTATACAGGGAGTGCAGAATTATTAGGCAAGTTGTATTTTTGAGGATTAATTTTATTATTGAACAACAACCATGTTCTCAATGAACCCAAAAAAACTCATTAATATCAAAGCTGAATATTTTTAAGTAGTTTTTAGTTTGTTTTTAGTTTTAGCTATTTTAGGGGGATATCTGTGTGTGCAGGTGACTATTACTGTGCATAATTATTAGGCAACTTAACAAAAAACTAATATATACCCATTTCAATTATTTATTTTTACCAGTGAAACCAATATAACATCTCAACATTCACAAATATACATTTCTGACATTCAAAAACAAAACAAAAACAAATCAGTGACCAATATAGCCACCTTTCTTTGCAAGGACACTCAAAAGCCTGCTATCCATGGATTCTGTCAGTGTTTTGATCTGTTCACCATCAACATTGCGTGCAGCAGCAACCACAGCCTCCCAGACACTGTTCAGAGAGGTGTACTGTTTTCCCTCCTTGTAAATCTCACATTTGATGATGGACCACAGGTTCTCAATGGGGTTCAGATCAGGTGAACAAGGAGGCCATGTCATTAGACTTTCTTCTTTTATACCCTTTCTTGCCAGCCACGCTGTGGAGTACTTGGACGCGTGTGATGGAGCATTGTCCTGCATGAAAATCATGTTTTTCTTGAAGGATGCAGACTTCTTCCTGTACCACTGCTTGAAGAAGGTGTCTTCCAGAAACTGGCAGTAGGACTGGGAGTTGAGCTTGACTCCATCCTCAACCCGAAAAGGCCCCACAAGCTCATCTTTGATGATACCAGCCCAAACCAGTACTCCACCTCCACCTTGCTGGCGTCTGAGTCGGACTGGAGCTCTCTGCCCTTTACCAATCCAGGCCACGGGCCCATCCATCTGGCCCATCAAGACTCACTCTCATTTCATCAGTCCATAAAACCTTAGAAAAATCAGTCTTGAGATATTTCTTGGCCCAGTCTTGACGTTTCAGCTTGTGTGTCTTGTTCAGTGGTGGTCGTCTTTCAGCCTTTCTTACCTTGGCCATGTCTCTGAGTATTGCACACCTTGTGCTTTTGGGCACTCCAGTGATGTTGCAGCTCTGAAATATGGCCAAACTGGTGGCAAGTGGCATCTTGGCAGCTGCACGCTTGACTTTTCTCAGTTCATGGGCAGTTATTTTGCGCCTTGGTTTTTCCACACACTTCTTGCGACCCTGTTGACTATTTTGAATGAAACGCTTGATTGTTCGATGATCACGCTTCAGAAGCTTTGCAATTTTAAGAGTGCTGCATCCCTCTGCAAGATATCTCACTATTTTTGACTTTTCTGAGCCTGTCAAGTCCTTCTTTTGACCCATTTTGCCAAAGGAAAGGAAGTTGCCTAATAATTATGCACACCTGATATAGGGTGTTGATGTCATTAGACCACACCCCTTCTCATTACAGAGATGCACATCACCTAATATGCTTAATTGGTAGTAGGCTTTCGAGCCTATACAGCTTGGAGTAAGATAACATGCATAAAGAGGATGATGTGGTCAAAATACTCATTTGCCTAATAATTCTGCACGCAGTGTATATATGCATATATGCCCTGACATATATGCATATATATATATATATATATATATATATATATGGGCCCTTTTTCTGGGCCCGTCCAGGTGGGATGCGTTGCATACATGAGGATGTATGTGTGCCCCCTTGGCCGCATGCATCTCTATGTATGTAGGGCATGTTATAGGGGTGGGTTTCAGGGGTATGGACACATATGTATCTATAGATGTGGCCCAGACATCTGTGGATATATATATGTGCCCCTATACAGTTATATAGGAGGGCTTATTCCTGCCCCTATGTGAATAATGTCCGTTCATATATGCTTATAGATGTGCCCCAAGCATCTATGGGCATATATGGCCGGAATCCCGCTCATATGCGCCTGCTGGGTGGGTGGAGGAGACCGACAGTTGGACAATTATGTCCAGCGTCGGCCTCTACAATCGATAAGATCCTCTGCCCTTTGTCACCATCTCCGATCGATAAGATCAATAAGATCCTCTGCCCTTTGTCACCATCTCCGGCCGCGCCGGAGATGGTGCGCCTAACAGAGACATGGGAACAAAGAGTCCCCATGCCCCTGTGAGTGGCTGACCTCCGGCGCTGTAATTACAGCGCCGGAGGTAGGCGTCCGCTTCACAGGCGGGAGGATCAAAGGATCCCCCCCCCCTGGAAGCGCGCTCTGAGATCCTCGGGCCGGCGCGGTGACGTCATATCACTGCGCCGGCCCACGTGTGGAGACCGGCGGTGCGCATGCGCACGGCGGCAATAGGAGGACTGGGAGCGGGCGCCGCCAAGTTTAAATAGACCGGCGGCGCTCCAATCAGCAGTCAGGTAAGTCCACCAGCAAGAAGAGGCATCCCCTGGACCAACGAGCTTCCCTGGACAACGAGCATATTACCGCTGAGTCTGAGTATATACCCCTACCCTATACCACCAACGATATATATATATATATTATCCCCCTGCCCTATACCACCAACGACACCACCTACCCCTGTGTACCCCTATAGCCCCACATACACCCTTACCCCTGTACCCTTGGTCCTAATTCCCCTGTGTTCCCCCCAGGACCCTGTGTTAACCCCTTCAATGCCCTGCTCTGCCCTGACACCCCTGCAGAGCATTAACCTCTGCATTGCCCTGACCCAGCAGTCCCCCTGTGGACCCTGTAACCCCAGCAGCATGGTTGCTGCCCTTATCCCCTACCCTGCTGCCTCAGTCTGAAGAGCATTAACCCCTTCAATGCTCTGTTCCCCTGCTCTGCAAGTCTGCAGAGCATTAACCTCCCAGAACCCTGTGTCCCTTGGCCTGCAGGTATTAACCCCTGCAGAGCCACCATTGTGTTTAACCCCTTGTACCCCGTAGGGATAGTATATTGTCAGGCGGGTGCGTTACTGATATTTGTGTGTATGAATGTATTATTGTAATGTATAGATAGTACGTGGGGTGGAATTTGGGATTGTGCTGTGTAGAGTAGTTAGGCTTGTATTGTGTTTATTTTAGTACTGTTTCTATACTGCAGTGTGTACGTCTATATGTATGTATATTCATATCCATTGACCCGTGAATATATATAGATATAGCGTATTGCTAGACTTGTATAATTGTATTGTGTAATAAATATTATTGTTCATAATACAGTGTATGGTGTTTTTACTAGTCGCCGCCGTAGTATAGTGATAGTAAGGCGCATGCAGCTAGTTTAGTGATTAGTGTAAGGCAATCAGTAGCGATTTGTTGTTAAGTAAGGCATAAATAGGCGGAGCTATCATAAGACGACTCACGCCTATTTATGAATATTAATTATTGAGATTTGCATAAATATCAATAATTAATAGCCCCTTTAACAATGTGCATGAGCCCTTATTCACATGAAGAATAGGTTCTTTGTGTGTTGAATAACGGCAGGCTTTACATATCTTACAGGGAAAAAACCCTTGTGGACAATCTCATTTTTACTTTATTATTTATCATTTTATTTGTTCGCCACTAAGTTCCCCAAATTGTACGCTTTTCTGAATGTAAATATGGGATTTTCTGATAATATATCTCCTGTTATTTTATCTTGTTTCAAAATATCCCAATGGGGATCCCTAATAATCCTTTTAAAAGATCTTCTTTCTCACTATATGGTGTAATTATTGGGACTTTGATTATCTCCCGCCCTCCTGTAGTTCCTCCCCTCTCCATTTTTATTGTTTTATCCTGTAATAGGGTTTTTCAAACCATTATCTTAATTTCTTGTTTAATTTGTTCCAATTGGTTTAGTTTTTACCCTTTTTCTTGAAACTTTGTATGTTGATCGTCAGCTTCCTCCCCTTATTGCTCCACTGTCGTGCAACTTCTCCTTAGGCTGGTTTCACATGGGCGTTGCGGAAAAATGTGCGGGTGCGTTGCGGGAACACCCGCGATTTTTCCGCACAAGTGCAAAACATTGTAATGCGTTTTGCACTCGCGTGAGAAAAATCGTGCGTGTTTGGTACCCAAACCCGAACTTCTTCACAGAAGTTCGGGCTTGGGATCGGTGTTCTGTGGATTGTATTATTTTCCCTTATAACATGGTTATAAGGGAAAATAATAGCATTCTGAATACAGAATGCAAAGTAAAATAGCACTGGAGGGGTTAAAAAAAAATAAAACATTATTTAACTCACCTTAATCCACTTGCTCGCGTAGCCCGGCATCTCCTTGTGTCTCCTTTGATGAAGGACCTGTGATGACGTCACTCCGGTCATCACAAGGTACGTCACATGATCTTTTACCATGGTGATTCACCATGGTAAAAGATAATGTGACGTACCATGTGATGACTGGAGTGACGTCATCACAGGTCCTTCATCAAAGGAGACACAAGGAGATGCCGGGCTACGCGAGCAAGTGGATTAAGGTGAGTTAAATAATGTTTTATTTTTTTTTAACCCCTCCAGTGCTATTTTACTTTGCATTCTGTATTCAGAATGCTATTATTTTCCCTTATAACCATGTTATAAGGGAAAATAATAATGATCGGGTCTCCATCCCGATCGTCTCCTAGCAACCATGCATGAAAATCGCACCGCATCCGCACTTGCTTGCGGATGCTTGCGATTTTCACGCAACCCCATTCACTTCTATAGGGCCTGCGTTGCGTGAAAAACGCAGAATATAGAACATGCTGCGATTTTCACGCAACGCATAAGTGATAGAAATGAATGGGTCCGGATTCAGTGCGGGTGCAATGCGTTCACCTCCCGCATTGCACCCGCGCGGAAAACTCGCCCGTGTGAAAGAGGCCTTAGGGTGCATTCACACGACCGTATAAATGGATCCGCATCCGTTCCACAAATTTGCGGAACGGGTGCGGACCCATTCATTTCAATGGGGCCGCAAAAGATGTGGACAGCACACCGTGTTCAGTCCGCATCCGTTGCTCCGTTCCGTGGCCCCGCAAAAAAGATAGAGCATGTCCTATTCTTGTCCGCAACCTCGGACAAGCTAAGGCATTCTCTATATAGCGCTGGCCATGTGCGGTCCGCAAATTGTGGAACGCACACGGCTGGTATCCGTGTTTTGTGGATCCGCAATTTGCGGACTGAAAAACACTTTACGGTCGTGTGAATGCACCGTTAATCTGATATATTGACTCCGAGGGATGTTAATTAGCCATATAGGTAAGTGGCAGCTATTCATACAGATAGAACTATTACTATCCGTTGGTTTATAGAATGTTTTTGTATGTATTAAGCCTTTAAAGGGCTTCTGTCATTTTTCATTTTTGGGCATATTAAAATCCTTTTTGGACAACTATTCCCTATATAGGGCTCTTACCTTGTTCTGTGGCTTCGTTTCATAAAAAAATCGAGCTTTTAAAATATGCAAATGACTTCACTACCAGCAAGTAGGGCGTCTACTTGCTGGTAGCCGCCGCATCCTCCTTTTAAAAAAACGCCTCCTCCTCCAGTTGATTGACAGGGCCAGCGAGCGCTCTCCCCCTCCCGCTGGCCCTGTCTGCGTTCGAAATCTCGCGCCTGCGCCGTACCGGTCTTCAGTCGGCGCAGGCGCACTGAGAGGAGGACGCTCGCTCGGCCGCTCCTTCCTCAGTGTGCCTGCGCCGATGACGTCACATCTACACCCGGAAGAGAAGACGTCATTGGCGCAAGCGCACTGAGGGAGTGCTGAGGAAGCGAGCGTCCATCTCTCAGAGCGCCTGCACCGAATGAAGACACGTAAGGCACAGGCGCGGGATTTGAAATGCTGACAGGGCATTTGGATGCAGTCGGTTGTATTTTTCAAATGGATGTGTTTTTCTTCTGATTTTGAGATCCTCTGCCGGAAAACGCAGATGTGAAAGTAGCCTGAGGCTGCCGATTCCTAATATAATGGGCCTCTATGAAGGTTTAGTTTCTGACTTAGGATATGATAAAAAAAAATATGGATGTCCTTGGTTCTGGTTATTAATACATTTTGCTTCATCCACAGTTATTATTCCTTTTTTTTACCAATTTATTCTCTTGTAAATTGATGTACAGGATTAAATGCTAGTTCTTTATCATCTTCATTGTCTGTCAACAATCGAATAGGTTCCTGATGATACTGATTGTAATACAGTATTAATAATATTGAAAAGAGGTTTGATCCCGATCACGTCACTTTATGGAAAAAAACATGGCGGAACATTTAAAGGATCCTCCTTTGGAGGTATAGAACAAATAAACCAGATACAAGAGGGGGTGACTATAGCAAACCAATGTCTAGGGCAGGAAGTAGGTGGATTTACAAACTGAGTAGTCTCTAGAGTTATTTGCCTTTTACCTGTAAAGTCAGCGCAGGTAACACCGAGAGGGGTGTCGGCTGGCAGCCCATATTCTGGTACCCGGCCCGAAGTGGATTTATCACAACTCCATATATCTCTAAGGCTGAGTTCACACGGGCGTTGCGGGAACATGCGCGATTTTTCCGCGCGAGTGCAAAACATTGTAATGCGTTTTGCACTCGCATGAGAAAAATCGCGCGTATTTGGTACTCAAACCCGAACTTCTTCAAAGAAGTTCGGGCTTGGGATCGGTGTTCTGTAGATTGAATTATTTTCATAAGGGAAAATAATAGCATTCTGAATACAGAATGCATAGTACAATAGGGCTGGAGGGGTTAAAAAAATAATAATAATTTAACTCACCTTAATCCACTTGATCGCGCAGCCGACTTCTCTTCTGTCTTCTTCTTTGCTGTGTGCAGGAAAAGGACCTGTGGTGACGTCACTCCGGTCATCACATGGTCCGTCACATGATCTTTCACCATGGTGAAAGGTTAGGGTTAGGGATGGATCATGTGATGACCGGAGTGACGTCACCACAGGTCCTTTTCCTGCACACAGCAAAGAAGAAGACAGAAGAGAATCCGGGTGCGCGATCAAGTGGATTAAGGTGAGTTAAATTATTTTTAATTTTTTTTTAACCCCTCCAGCCCTATTGTACTATGCATGCTGTATTCAGAATGCTATTATTTTCCCTTATAACCATGTTATAAGGGAAAATAATAATGATCGGGTCTCCATCCCGATCGTCTCCTAACAACCGTGCGTGAAAATCGCACCGCATCCGCACTTGCTTGCGATTTTCACACAGCCCCATTCACTTCTATGGGGCCTGCGTTGCGTGGAAAACGCACAATATAGAGCATGGTGCGATTTTCACGCAACGCATAAGTGATGCGTGAAAATCGCCGCTCATGTGCACAGCGACATAGAGATGAATGGGTCGGTATTCAGTGCAGGTGCAATGCGTTCACCTCACGCATCGCACCCGCGCGGAATACTCGCCCGTGTGAACTCAGCCTAACTGTTTTAGTGGGAGAGCGGAAGCACGGGTGTATACAGCCATATTACTAGTCTGGAAATGGTGTTTGACGCTGAGGGGCTGAACATAGATAAGGCTGATGAGGTGAGTATATGAGGAATGAAGGGGTTAATAATAAACCTACTCACTTACCTCCAGCTGTAGAGGAGCCGTGTGGTGGCAGGACCTGTGATGATGTCACTGTCATGTGATCAGTCAGATGTGTGGGAGGAGTCAGGAATCACATGACCAGCTCTCTATGGCTACAGGACTCTGCGGTGATGGATGAGCTGATGTCATGTGTCAGGATGAATGTAGCAGGGCTGTGTGTGTGTGCGAGCGAAGAGCAGAGCTGTGTGTGTGTGCGAGCGAAGAGCAGAGCTGTGTGTGTGTGCGAGCGAAGAGCAGAGCTGTGTGTGTGCGAGCGAAGAGCAGAGCTGTGTGTGTGTGCGAGCGAAGAGCAGAGCTGTGTGTGTGCGAGCGAGATACCTGCAGCAGAACGCTGTGTAATGTGCAATCAGTTGTGCTGTTTGTGTACATAGCAGAGCGGTCTAGGTGCATACCTCCCATCTATTTGGACGGTGAAAGAGGGACACTTATGGTTTATTGTGTGAAAGATCCACTTTTCCTACATATTTATACAATTCAATATTTTTTTTTTTTTTTTACACAACATCACAAAAATTAACTGAATATAAAGATATCTAAAATCCAAATTGCATCAAATAATGAAATAGTATGAAAGACGGGCTTTAATATGTAGATAGGAACCCGGAAACACATCCTGGATCAATATTGTAAATGTTATAATACACATCTATACCTCAGATCAATAAGAGCAACATCTAAGGAGCAAAGAGGGACTTGGGTCATAAAGAGAGACACTTGGGAGCTCTGTATGTGTAATGTGTCTGTAGAGAGCTGTATGTATTGGGAATAGGGTAACACTCGGTCAGGAGGCCGGTGCAGTAACAATAATAATTGCTGGTATCTTAGGCTACTTTCACACTCGCGTTTTGGGTGGATCCGTCATGGATCTGCAAAAACGGATCCATTACAATAATACAACCGCCTGCAGCCGTCACGAACAGATCCGTTTGTATTATCTGTAACATAGCCAAGACGGATCCGTCATGAACTCCATTGAAAGTCAATGGGGGACAGATCCGTTTTCTATTGTGTCAGAGAAAACGGATCCGTCCTGGCACACAATGTAAGTCAATGGGGACGGATATGTGGCAAATATATATATTAAAAGTAAAAAAAAAAAAAAACATTGAAAACACAATAAAAAAAAGTACAAATAAAAGGGGGAAAAAAGTGCAAAATAAAAAAAAAGACCTCTTGGGGGACATACAGTGCTGCACAAAAATATAAATAAATATATATATATATATAAAGAAAATTTTAGCAAAAAGATGTTAAATAAATAAAATACAAGTAAAAGAAAACTATAAAAAGGAAAAAGTGCAAAATAAAATTTTCACTGTCATATTATGTGGCAAAAATATATTTTAAAATAAATAATAAAGTGATGATAAAAAAAAAAAAATACCAAATAAATAAAATACAAATAAAAGGAAAAAAAAAGGAAAATGTGCAAAATAAAAAAAGTCAGTGTCCCCAAAGGTCTTTTTGTAGCAGAAATATATACACTCACCTAAAGAATTATTAGTGCCCCCACACTAATACGGTGTTGGACCCCCTTTTGCCTTCAGAACTGCCTTAATTCTACGTGGCATTGATTCCACAAGGTGCTGATAGCATTCTTTAGAAATGTTGGCCCATATTGATAGGATAGCATCTTGCAGTTGATGGAGATTTGAGGGATGCACATCCAGGGCACGAAGCTCCCGTTCCACCACATCCCAAAGATGCTCTATTGGGTTGAGATCTGGTGACTGTGGGGGCCATTTTAGTACAGTGAACTCAATGTCATGTTCAAGAAACCAATGTGAAATGATTCGAGCTTTGTGACATAGTGCATTATCTTGCTGGAAGCAGCCATCAGAGGATGGACACATGTTCTCATTCTGTTTACGCCAAATTCTGACTCTACCATTTGAATGTCTCAACAGAAATCGAGACTCATCAGACCAGACATTTTTCCAGTCTTCAACAGTCCAATTTTGGTGAGCTCGTGCAAATTGTAGCCTCTTTTTCCTATTTCTAGTGGAGATGAGTGGTACCCGGTGGGGTCTTCTGCTGTTGTAGCCCATCCGCCTCAAGGTTGTGCGTGTTGTGGCTTCACAAATGCTTTGCTGCATACCTCTGTTGTAACGAGTGGTTATTTCAGTCAACGTTGCTCTTCTATCAGCTTGAATCAGTCGGCCCATTCTCCTCTGACCTCTAGCATCCACAAGGCATTTTCGCCCACAGGACTGCCGCATACTGGATGTTTTTCCCTTTTCACACCATTCTTTGTAAACCCTAGAAATGGTTGTGCGTGAAAATCCCAGTAACTGAGCAGATAGTGAAATACTCAGACCGGCCCGTCTGGCACCAACAACCATGCCACGCTCAAAATTGCTTAAATCACCTTTCTTTCCCATTCTGACATTCAGTTTGGAGTTCAGGAGATTGTCTTGACCAGGACCACAACCCTAAATGCATTGAAGCAACTGCCATGTGATTGGTTGACTAGATAATTGCATTAATGAGAAATAGAACAGGTGTTCCTAATAATTCTTTAGGTGAGTTTATATATATATAAAAAATAAGTTATAAAAAAAAATATTTGTAAAATATATAAAAGAAAAAAACGCCCACACCAACCAAAACCATTACAATTATCACCCCATTCATGTGAAACTATACATTTTGTATAATAAAACGATCCAACACATACAGGGAACTAATTATAATAATTTGCATATTTAAATAATGAGCTATAGTTTGAATAAAAATGACTTTAAAAAAAAATGTTGTTTCCCCCTAATAAAACTAAAAAATATTTATTAAAAAGCCCTGTGTTATGTAATAAAAAGCTGCAAAAGTTATTTCGGTAGTCCGAAAAATAAAAAAAAGTTGCAAGTGTTTGAACCACGTGCGCTAAATCACAAAAAAGTGACTGGTCATTAAGGCCTTTTCAGGCCTAGTCACTAAAGGGTTAACCAATGAGTGCTTTCCCGGCTAGTAAGGCCTCATACACAGGACCGTACCTTTTCTTTCGGTCCGCAGGACACCAGCCATTTTGCAGAACGGAGTAACGGATGCGGACAGCACACAGAGTTCTGTCCGCATCTTTTGCGGCCCCGTTGAAGCAAATGGGTCCGCACCCGAGCCACATAAAAAAATGCTCAGATGCGGACTAAAACAATGGCCGTGTGCGTGAGCCCTCGGGGAAAGTGCTTACTGATTATTGCAGGGACCTGGGGGTGCAGGAGGCGGTAATAACCAGTGAGCGCCGTCCTCGGCAGTGAAGTGCGGGTAATAATAGGACATGTTCTATCTTTCAACGGAACGGAAAAACGGAAATACGGAAAAGGAATGCATACGGAGTACATTCCGTATTTTTTTTCCCGGAACCATTGAAATGAATGGTTCCGTATACAGACCATATACGGAACGCAAAAAACGGCCCGTAAACAGAAAAGAAAAAAAACGGTTGTGTGAAAGAGGCCTTAACCTGATGGTTGGCTCAGCAGCTCTGTATTCTGATGAGATTTTATTGGACACTTTTGAATACTGAACTATCAAGGTTTTGGATGTGTCTTCAATAAATCGGAGTAAGTTCGAATGACACCGTGTCTGTGCCTCAAGTCTTGCTCTCCGGTGCGCTGCATCTAATTGTGAAACATCTAGCAGAATGGGAGGCCTCAGCTTCAACCTAAATTATATCCTGATGGAATCGGGGTTATTTCCCTGACAAAGACTAGTGCAAGCTTTGTGCCAACCCATCCCAATCTCCCGCCAGGTGGCCTATATCAGGGTTGGTTCAAAGATCCCTCAACATGTTTGGAGGATCTCCCTCACTTTCCTGTTTCAGCAAATCCAAGGTCGGGCAGGCAGAGTAAATGCGTAATCCAGGTCACCGTTCCAAGGTCAGGGCAGGCGACAAGCAGCAGAAACCGTAAACAGGCAAACATGGGTATTCAGACAAAAAAAATAATCACCTTCGTTGGTTACGAGAGACCAGACAACCTGAAAGCTCAGGCAAGGACGCGGATCCACAGCACAGATATATAGGGAGACTGATCGGCAATTTAACCAGCACGTGGACAGGGCAAGGAGGAAAGCATTAACTCTTGCAGTGCTGAAGGAAAGTTCACAGTAGTGTTGAGCGAAGCGAGCTTCAAATGTTACATCCGAAGTCGCTTCATTCAAAACTTCGGATTAACCCTTTCACTACTGAGCCACTTTTCACCTTAAAACCCAGGCCGATTTTTGCAAATCTGACATGTGTCACTTTATGTGGTAATAACTTTGGAACACTTATACTTATCCAAGCCATTCTGAGATTTTCTCATGACACATTGTACTTCATGACAGTGGTCAATTTGAGTCAATATATTTTTTCTTTATTTAGAAAAGAATCCAAAATTTACCATAAATTTGGAAAAATTCACAATTTTCTAAATTTGAATTTCTCTACTTTTAAGACAGATAGTAATACCTCATGAAATAGTTATCAATGAACATTCCCCCATATGTCTGCTTTATTTTGGCATCATTTTGTAAATGTAATTTTATTTCTTTAGGCCGTTAGAAGGCTTAGAATTTTAGAACCAATTTTTCAAATTTTCAACAAAATTTCCCAAACCATTTTTTTTAAGCACCAATTCAGTTAAAAAGTGATTTTGAGGGGCTTTCGTTATGGAAACCACCCATAAATGACCCATTTTATAAACTACACCCCTCAAATTATTCAAAACTGATGTTACAAACTTGTTAATCCTTGAGGTGTTTCACAAGAATTAAAGGAAAATGGAGGTGAAATTTCAAAATTACATTTTTTGGGTAGATCTTTTATGTTAATAAATGTTTTCTTGAAACACCACAAGGGTTAACAGCAAAATAAACCTCAATGTTCATTACTATGATTCTGCGGTTTACGGAAATACCCCATATGTGGTGGTAAACTGCTCTATGGGCATGTGGCAGTGGTCAGAAGGAAAGGAGCGCTATATGGATTTTGGAGGCAGATTTTGCTAGAATGGTTTTTGGGCACTATTTTGCATTTGAAGACACCCTGACGTACCCCTACAGTGGAAACCCTAAAAAAGTGACCCCATTTTGGAAACTACACCCCTTAAAGATTATATTAAGGGGGGTAGTGAGCACTTTGACCCCCTAAGCCAGTGGTGGCGAACCTATGGCACGGGTGCCAGAGGCGGCACTCAGAGCCATCTCTGTGGGCACCCGCGCCCTGGGAAAAGTCTATGGTGTACCAATATGCCTTAGACTTTTCCTGCCATTCATCAGCACAGGGCGTACTATGAATGGCACAGGCAGCCCATTGAATGTAGGCAGGTTATTATAGATAAATTACATTGAAGACATACTATATTGGTATTCATTGCCATTGCAGTGTTGGCTCTTTGCGATAAATAAGTGGGTGGTAGGGTTGCAGTTTCGGCACTCGGTCTCTAAAAGGTTCACCATCACTGCCCTAAGCGTTTTACGGAATTTGGAAACACTTGGCTGTAAAAATGAAAAGTTTAATTTCTTCCAATACAATGTTGCTTTAGCCTAAAATTTTTCATTTTCACAAGGGGTAACAGGAGAAAAAGCACCCCATAACTTTTTATCTATTTTCTCCTGAATACGGCAACACCCCATATGTAATGGTAAAATGCTGTTGGGGCACATGGCAGGATTCAGAAGGGAAGGAACGCAATATGGCTTTTGAAGCAGATTTTGATGGATTGGTTTACGGGTGCCATTGGTTTGTATTTTTTGAGTGATTGTCTTATGTAGGGGCTCATTTTTTGAGGGATAAGATGACGTTTCTATTGGTACCATTTTGGGGTACATAACACTTTTTTTTTTTTTTTTTACAGTGTTCCCCTGATGGTGTGGATCATGTGATATTTTTATAGAGCCAGTCGATACGGATGCGGCGATACCTAATATGTCCATCATTTTTATTTTTGTTAAGTTTTACCCAGTGAAAGCCTTTTTGAACAGAATAAAATCTTGTTTTTGTGTTGCCCTTATCTGAGAGCCATATATTTTTTTATTTTTTGGGCGATTGTCTTAGGTAGGGTCTCATTTTTTGTGGGATGAGAAGACGGTTTGATTGGTACCATTTTGGGGTACATAAGACGTTTTGGTCGCTTGGTGTTACACTTTTTTGTGAGGCAAGGTGACAAAAAATTGCTGTTTTGGCATAGTTTCAAAAAAATTTTTTTACGGTGTTCCCCTGACGGGGTGGATCATGTGATATTTTTATAGATACGGACGCGGCGATGTGTAATATGTCTATTTTTACCTATTTTTTTAATTAATTTTGGGAAAAGGATGCTTTTTTTTTTACTTGAAACTTAATTTTTTATTGTGTCATAGCAGCGCGGGGACCCAATAGACGCTCTATCCCTCCCTATACATCGCAGCACATCTAGGGTTAATGCGCCGGCATCAGTGTTTTCACCGATGCTGGCACATACAGCAGGGTTCCGGCTATCAATGACTGCCGGACCCCTGCAGCTGGTATTTTTAAACACAGTTCGCAGCGCCGTACAGTTACGGCATTGGTAGCGAACGGGTTAATACTGTACGGAGAACCATCTCTGTACAGTATTAAAATGTATGGGCTCAGATGAGCCAAAGTTATTTACTCGCGAAGCTGCGCGTGACTTTGTTAAATAAGTTCAGTATTTGATTTTTAAAGTGTAAAACCAGTTTTGAAGTGGTTTTACACTTTAAAAATCAAATACCGAACTAATTCAACGAAGTCATCTGCCATTTTGCGAATAAATAACTTGAACAAAGCTACTTCGGATGTAAGATCCTAAGCTCGCTTTGCCCAACACTAGTGTTGCCCGTCGAGAGCATATCACTCCCTCTCTTAATGCCTTGCACTGGCTCCCCGTCCAACAACGGGTGATGTTCAAGATTGGATGCTTCATGCATAGGGTATTCCATGGTGTGGGGCCCCTGTACCTGCAACGTAAATTCACCCGGTTGAGGACATGGAGGTCTAGTAACTCTGCGAATTTTAACATCCCACAAGTTAATAAGATCAGACATACAAGTAGATCCTTTTCGGCTCAAGGGGAAAATGATCTCCAGTCTTCTCTCATTCAGACGTGCACTGAAAACCTTACTTTTCAAACAGGCGTTTGATCTTCCTATATAACACTTATTTTTGGTTCATATAATTTTGGGGGTTTTCCTAAATTTTAGTCTATAAATTCACGGTTGGTAATGTCCCTTCTATTTTAAAGATACTTTTCTCCTCACGTTTATTAATTTTGTTCTCTTCACATTCTCTATATCTCGTCCGAACCCTTTGAACCTTGAGATCCCCCTACCTTCCCTCCCTTTTTCTTGATTCTCCATTTGATTAGTGCTAGGAAATTAGTCTCTGGAATAGGTGCCTTATTCTCTAGGCCTTTGCGGCCCATGGCAAAGTGTCATGCCTACTTCTTGAATTAGCCAGCTAAGCGCATCGAGGCCCTAAGGCCTCTTTCACACGGGCGAGTATTCCGCGCGGATGCGATGCGTGAGTTGAACGCATTGCACCCGCACTGAATCCCGACCCATTCATTTCTATGGGGCTGTGCACACGAGCGGTGATTTTCACGCATCACTTGTGCGTTGCGTGAAAATCGCAGCATGCTCTATATTGTGCGTTTTCCACACAACGCAGGCCAACAATCCAACAACAGTTTGGTGAAGAACAATGCATTTTCCAGCACGATGGAGCACCGTGCCACAAGGCAAAAGTGATAACTAAGTGGCTCGGGGACCAAAACGTTGACATTTTAGGTCCATGGCCTGGAAACTCCCCAGATCTTAATCCCATTGAGAACTTGTGGTCAATCCTCAAGAGGCGGGTGGACAAACAAAAACCCACTAATTCTGACAAACTCCAAGAAGTGATTATGAAAGAATGGGTTGCTATCAGTCAGGAATTGGCCCAAAAGTTTATTGAGCGCATGCCCAGTCGAATTGCAGAGGTCCTGAAAAAGAAGGGCCAACACTGCAAATACTGACTCTTTGCATAAATGTCATGTAATTGTCGATAAAAGCCTTTGAAACGTATGAAGTGCGTGTAATTATATTTCACTACGTCACAGAAACAACTGAAACAAAGATCTAAAAGCAGTTTAGCAGCAAACTTTGTGAAAACTAATATTTGTGTCATTCTCAAAACTTTTGGCCACGAATGTACTATTGCTCATGTCTGTTCATAATAATCTGGGCTTCAAGCCATTTTTCTCTGAATAAGACACATTGACAAGTGCGGCAAGTTTTACAATTATTTTTCTTTAAACTAATTTACTGAGGAAAAAGAATAAGCACACATGCAAACCAGTACAACAAGGAAAATATCATATACACATGTAGACGATGCAACAATAATGGGCAAAAAGTACAAAAAGTCAGCGTTGCACACAATACAAAAAGACGAATAGTGCAACTGTCATGCACCATACCCAAAAATGCCCCGATTGTCATCTAGTTCAGATTATGAGCTAAGTGCTGCTATGAAAAAGAGTATGTAAGAGGGAGTGCCTAGGTTTGATTATAACTGCTTGATTTGGGATAACTTGGTTGACTTGAGATTTCCACATGACTAACGTGAGGGTAATCAGACTATACCCTCAAAGTGATATGCACCTCCACGCTAGGAATAACGTTTATCTGTACTTTCACTCTTGCACTAAAGCAGCCGTTCACCACCAAAGCCCACTGACTATAAGGCATAAATGCTGGGATTCGGCCAGACAAAATCTGTTTTGTCAGGTCGAATCTGGCATTTATACCAGGGGGCATCTGGATTCCTGCTGGTTCCCATTATAGTCCATGGGGTCTGGCGGACATGTAGCACTATCTGGATATGCTGGATCCAGAGATCTCTGGCAAGCTGTTCCTCTGCTGGAAGTGTAGTTACTCTTAAAATGTTTCACAATTATTTTTATGATTATAAGCTGCTTTTGAGGAATTCTGTCTCTGAGTCCTGATCATCTGGTGAAGACAATTTTGGTCTCTCCTTACCTAAACTCCTGGTCATGGGTGAGCCAGCCTGAGATTCACAGATAACCTGTGTGAAGGGTATGGTCAGATCTGTAACGCCATGGGAAGAAACTAGCTGGCTGCAGGTCGATCTCTGTTGCTTTGAATCCTCAGCATGCAGCTGCCATGCATTTCAGGAGTGTCAGGTATGGTTAGGCTGGTAGAGGAAGAGCTGCTGTAGACAGCCCTGGTACTACACAATGTCATTTTCTTCACATTAATGGGAAGGGAGAAAATAATCAGTCAGGCACTTTGGGATCTCTGTAACTCCCTCTTTGGCTGGGCCAGAAGGTGGTTAAAGGGAACCTGCCATCAACTTTATGCCGCCCATACTAACAGCAGCATAACGTAGAGACAGGCGAGTTGATTTCAGCGGTCTGTCATTTATAAGTTAAAAGTAAGTGGTTGCCGAGAACCAACGTCACAATCATTGCAGACTGGGCCTGGAAAAGAGTCACGACCACCTGAGAAGAGTCATGGTTATTCATGAAATCCTGCTATCCCTGCCCACCTGCTGATGATTGACAGTCTTCTACCTAGTTTTCACCATTTCTCTCTAGGAGACAACTGCCAATCATCAGCAGATGGGCGGGAGAGCAGGAGATCATGAATAACCATGACTCTTCTCAAGTAGATTTGACTCTTTTCAAGGCCTGGGCTGCTATGATTATGATGCTGGTTCTCAGCAACCACTTACTTTTAGCTCATGAGTGACACACCGCTGAAATCAGTATTTCTGTCACTATTTTATGCTGCCCTCAGTGAGGTCAGCATAAAACTGATGACAGGTGCCCTTTAAGAGTACAGTAGGTCACTTATACAGTGAAAAGATTTACTGAGGAGGTTGTTGGAGGACAGCGGTGTGTAATGGAGCTCCATTAACTTACGGTCTTCTTGGACATCTGAGGTCGCCGTCTTGTGTGAATTTTTTCATGTTCAATGAGACATGCTTTTCTTAAGAAACATTTCTCACATTCTGAACATGAAAATGGCTTCTCCTCTGTGTGAATTCTCTGATGTCTAACAAGACCTGATTTCTTTATAAAACATTTGCCACATTCTGAACATGAAAATGGATTCTCCTCTGTGTGACTTTTTTGATGTCTAACAAAATCTGATTTCTTGGCAAAACATCTTTCACATTCTGAACATGAAAATGGCTTCTCCCCAGTGTGAGTTCTTTGATGTACGACGAGATTTGCTTTATGAGTAAAACATTTGCCACAATTTAAACAAGAAAATGGTTTTTCCCCTGTGTGAATTATCTGATGTCTAATAAGATCGGATTTCCTGATGAAACATTTGCCACATTCTGAACATGAATATGGCTTCTCTCCTGAGTGAATTCTATGATGTACAACACAATCTGATTTCTTGGTAAAACATCTCCCACATACTGAACATGAAAATGGCTTCTCCCCGGTGTGACGTCTCTCATGTGTGACGAGACTTGATTTTGAAGTAAAACACTTCCCACATTCTGAACATAAATGTGGCCTTTCCCCTGTGTGTATATTTTGATGGTCAGTAAGTTTTGATTTCTTAGCAAAATATTTCCCACAATCTGAACATGAATAGGACTTCTTCTGCTTCGCTTGTGTTACTACTTCTTTTTGGCTTGCTTGTGTTATTTGATGTTTAAAAAGATCAGATGACAGATCTTTGCTAAGAAGGACTGAGGGTACATCTAGGATAATGACATGCTGTTCGTATATGTCTTGTCTGACCAAACAATCATCGGCGTTAAAATGTGAATTTATTAGATGACCCTCCGAGCTACTGGTACACTCATCTGCCAAGAATAAAACAGAACTTATTATTTTTTTAATGCTATAAACATAAAATGACAACATTTCTGTATAAAATTCCATACAAATAGCATAACAATTCAATTAACTGAAATAGTGGTGGCAAGCACCAGTAGATTATGATGTTAGACCACTAGACTGTTCTCTTGCAGTTTACCGCTTCTGTGTTGAAGCCAGTCTTCATAGGGTCAAGGTGCGCTGCGCCTGTCACTAGACATTTCTATTTCAGTAAATTAATAATTTTGAATAAAGAGAATACAACACTGAAGGCAATAGTGTCATCAGTGGACATAACATTCACATTACAAAATGTATTAGGAGACGGAAAAAAAGAGGAGGCGGGCGGAGTTGTCCTGGGCAGGCTATCAAAACTGACGGGAAGCATACGGTTGATTATTCCGTACTTCAAACGTTTCAACTGTTTAAATGGACATCAAACTGAGAGATGTGGAAGCCCCAGTTTGCACTTTCCCTTCTCTTTCCTATATAAATTCTATTGAGGAACACTGGTGGACCATCTTTTACTGGCCTTGCTTACTATCTTCCAAATTCTAGAAAAAAAAAAGCTAATTATCTATTGGAATATTAAAGGGTTAGATCTTGAGACACCTTTAAGGGGCTGTCCGGCCATATATATTGACGACCTATCGTCAGGATAGGTCATTAATATCTGATCAGCTGTTTGAAGAGGAGGCGGCGGTCCATGCAAGCTCCGCTTCCTCGTTATTACACTACGCGTTACTTAGTCTATAGCGGCAGCGTAGTGTAATTACAAGTACTCGTTCCATTCAAGTATTCGGATTACACTGCCCTTCCGAGACGATGTGCAATGTAATGAACAGGGAAAGGTACTTGCATAGAGCTCCGCCTCCTCTTCAAACCGCTGGTCAATTGAGGTGTCGGGTGGTGGACCCCTGCCGATCAGATAATGATGACCTATCCTAATGATAGGTCATCAATATATATGGTCGGACAACCTCTTTCAACTACTTTGCTCTAATTTTCCTGAAGGAAACCAACTTATCCAGTGAAGATTTTTTTCTCTGCCTACAAGAATTCTGACGGAACCAGGTCTATTGGGCATCAGCAGTGGTAAATGAAGCATGTGTGATTATACTAGTCCTTAAAAATGTTCCTTCGAACATCATTCATGACTAGGAGGAAGATAGATAGGTGCACATTTGCTTTGAACACTGGGGAAGCAGTGGACTGTGTACAAAATCCACTCCTGATAGAGTTCTTTCCCCGTTCCTACAAGCAACAAATCTACTGGATGCATGGAGACTTAGACAGCCTAACGATAGAGAGTTCTCGCGCACGTTAGTTGGTCCTATATGGACTATCTTCTGATCTACAGTATAATATACACTTACATAGAAAAAAAACACACAGATCCATAGCGATTATTTCAGTAGTAAATACTATCGTGCCATATTCACTACAGAAAATGTA
Source organism: Bufo bufo (assembly GCF_905171765.1). Lineage (NCBI taxonomy): Eukaryota > Metazoa > Chordata > Amphibia > Anura > Bufonidae > Bufo > Bufo bufo. Next base: position 33,505,722 of record NC_053390.1, on the reverse strand, counting down.
AATTGCTATTGCTGCATTATAAATATATATAATATGAGATTCTTGGCAAATACATTTTGTACAAAATGATTTGTGCCTGTCTGCCCCAGCAAGGCGATCTTTTTAGGACAGGAAGCCAACACTTAAAGGGCTTCTGTCACCCCACTAATGTCATATATTTTTTTTTGGCTACTTAAATTCCTTATACTGCGATATATCAATCTATAATGCTCTTACTCATTTTCGTTCAGTATTTTAATAAAAAAAACGGACTTTTATAATATGTAAATTACCTCTCTACCAGCAAGTAGGGCGGCTACTTGCTGGTAGCAGCCGCATCCTCCTCTCATAAGACGCCCCCTCCTCATGTTGATTGACAGGGCCAGCGAACGTGCTTGTCCTCTGACTGGCCCTGTCTGCAATTCAAATCCCGCGCCTGTTTTCATTCGGCGCAGGCGCTCTGAGAGAAGGAGGCGAGCCTCCTCAGCACTCCCTCAGTGCACCTGCGCCGATGACGTCTTCTCTTTCGGTGACGTCATCGGCGCAGGTGCACTGAGGGAGTGCTGAGGAGGCGAGCCTCCTTCACTCAGAGCGCCTGCGCCGAATGAAGACAGGCGCAGGATTTGAATTACAGACAGGGCCAGCGAACCTGCTCGTCCTCTGAGGACGAGCGCGTTCGCTGGCCCTGTCAATCAACATGAGGAGGGGGCGTCTTTATGAGAGGAGGATGCGGCTGCTACCAGCAAGTAGCCGCCCTACTTGCTGGTAGAGAGGTAATTTACATATTATAAAAGTCAGTTTTTTATTAAACTACTGAACGAAAATGAGCAAGAGCATTATAGATTGATATATCGCAGTATAAGGAATTTAAGTAGCCCAAAAAATATATATGACTTTAGTGGGGTGACAGAAGCCCTTTAACCACCTCAGCTCCCCTACCTTAAACACCCTTAATGACCACGCCACTTTTTACACTTCTGCACTACACTACTTTCACCGTTTATTGTCGGTCATGCAACTTACCACCCAAAGGAATTTTACCTCCTTTTCTTCTCACTAATAGAGCTTTCATTTGGTGGTATTTTATTGCTGCTGACATTTTTACTTTTTTTGTTATTAATCGAAATTTAACAATTTTTTTGCAAAAAAATGACATTTTTCACTTTCAGTTGTAAAATTTTGCAAAAAAAAAACGACATCCATATATAAATTTTCTCAACATGTCAAAAAATGGTTTGGGTAAAAGTTATAGCGTTTACAAACTATGGTACAAAAATGTGAATTTCCACTTTTTGAAGCAGCTCTGACTTTCTGAGCACCTGTCATGTTTCCTGAGGTTCTACAATGGCCAGACAGTAGAAAAACCCCACAAATGACCCCATTTCGGAAAGTAGACACCCTAAGGTATTCGCTGATGGGCATAGTGAGTTCATAGAACTTTTTATTTTTTGTCACAACTTGTGACAAAAAATAAAAACTTCCATGAACTCACTATGCCCATCACGAAATACCTTGGGGTGTCTTCTTTCCAAAATGGGGTCACTTGTGGGGTAGTTATACTGCCCTGGCATTCTAGGGGCCCTAATGTGTGGTAAGTAGTTTGAAATCAAAATGTGTAAAAAATGACCTGTGAAATCCGAAAGGTGCTCTTTGGAATCTGGGCCCCTTTGCCCACCTAGGCTACAAAAAAGTGTCACACATTTGGTATTGCCGTACTCAGGAGAAGTTGGGCAATGTGTTTTGGGGTGTTTTGACAGAGATATTTATCTCACCCAGCATGGGTATATGTAAAATGACACCCCAAAACACATTGCCCAACTTCTCCTGAGTACGGCAATACCAAATGTGTGACACTTTTTTGTAGCCTAGGTGGGCAAAGGGGCCCACATTCCAAAGAGCACCTTTCGGATTTCACCGGCCATTTTTTACAGATTTTGATTTCAAACCACTTCTCACGCATTTGGGCCCCTAAAATGCCAGGGCAGTATAACTACCCCACAAGTGACCCCATTTTGGAAAGAAGACACCCCAAGGTATTTCATGATGGGCATAGTGAGTTCATGGAAGTTTTTATTTTTTGTCACAAGTTAGTGGAATATGAGACTTTGTAAGAAAAAAAAAAATCATCATTTTCCGCTAACTTGTGACAAAAAATATAAATTTCTAGGAACTCGCCATGCCCCTCACGGAATACCTTGGGGTGTCTTCTTTCCAAAATGGGGTCACTTGAGACTTTGTAAGGGAAAAAAAATAAAATCATCATTTTCCGCTAACTTGTGACAAAAAATATAAAAAGTTCTCTGAACTCACTATGCCCATCAGCGAATACCTTAGGGTGTCTACTTTCCGAAATTGGGTTATTTGTGGGGTTTTTCTACTGTCTGGCCATTGTAGAACCTCAGGAAACATGACAGGTGCTCAGAAAGTCAGAGCTGCTTCAAAAAGCGGAAATCCACATTTTTGTACCATAGTTTGTAAACGCTATAACTTTTACCCAAACCATTTTTTTTTACCCAAACATTTTTTTTTTATCAAAGACATGTAGAACAATAAATTTTGAGAAAAATTTATATATAGATGTCGTTTTTTAAAAAAAAATTACAACTGAAAGTGAAAAATGTAATTTTTTTTCAAAAATTTCGTTAAATTTCGATTAATAACAAAAAAGTTAAAATGTCAGCAGCAATGAAAGCTCTATTAGTGAGAAGAAAAGGAGGTAAAATTCATTTGGGTGGTAAGTTGCATGACAGAGCAATAAACGGTGAAAGTAGTGTAGTGCAGAAGTGTAAAAAGTGGCCTGGTCATTAAGGGGGTTTAAGCACTGGGGGCTGAGGTGGTTAATACTGTGTAACTGCATTTTATATGTATGTTGTGATATATATCTTGTTCATTTGCAGTGTATTTGTGAAGCTCTGTGGAAAGGGTTAATAAATACTGAGGGACTTTTGGGACTTTGAATAAGCAGCTGGTAATTTTCCACAGCTGCCATAGGGTTTAAAGAAGAGCATGTTTTGGAGGGAAAAAGCCAGACTTGTTTACCACCAAAACCAGACAGACTGACCTTTTGAATGTCTGGTTTAGCTCTGTTGTTATGTCTGGAAACGTGTTATTGTCTGGAACAACTGCTGTGTCATTGCCATTGAGTATCATTGAAGCTCTAAAGTAAGTCTATGACAGACGGAGGTTGAAACATTGTATCTGTTTGTGCTGAGTTTCTCCATTCCACCCCGCCCACTAGAAGGTTCTAGTTTAGCTAGAAATTGTATATAAGGAGAGCAGTCAGAGCCTCTAGTGTTCTGCAGTTAGGGAACAGTGATTGGAAGAGGAGACTCTCCCAGACTACTAAGTCAGCGGTCCCCAACCGCCGGGCCGCGGGCCAGGACTGGACCCTGGAAGATGGTTTGCCGGGCCGCGGCGATCAGGGCAGTCTTTAACGCTGTACTAATGAAGCGCTTCCATTATGGAAGCGCTTCATTAGTACAGAAGGACCAGGAAGCGGTGAAGGATCTGTACTCACCACTTCCTGGTCCTCGGCCCGGCTATCGGCTGTGCAGGGCTGCGCACAGCGTGAGGTCTCTCTGTGACCTCACACTGTGCGCCGCTATACACAGCCAGCCGACAGCAGAATGAAGAATGAAGAGGATCGCAAAGGTGACCAGGAGCAGGAGAGGTAAGTGTTTTTTTTATTTTATTTTATTTGCACTGGGGGCTGATGGCTGACCTGGGGCAGACATGAGGGGCTAATGGGGGGGCTTATGGCTGACATGAGGGGCTAATGGGGGGGCTTATGGCTGACATGAGGGGCTAATGGGGGGCTTATGGCTGATATGATGGGCTAATGGGGGGGCTTATGGCTGACATGAGGGGCTAATGGGAGGCTTATGGCTGACATGAGGGGCTAATGGGGGCTTATGACTGACATGAGGGGCTAATGGGGGCTTATGGCTGACATGAGGGGCTAATGGGGGGCTTATGGCTGACATGAGGGGCTAATGGGGGGCTTATGGCTGACATGAGGGGCTAATGGGGGCTTATGGCTGACATGAGGGGCTAATGGGGGGCTTATGGCTGACATGAGGGGCTAATAGAGGGCTTATGGCTGACATGAGGGGCTAATGGGGGCTTATGGCTGACATGAGGGGCTAATGGGGGGCTTATGGCTGACATGAGGGGCTAATGGGGGCTTATGGCTGACATGAGGGGCTAATGGGGGGCTTATGGCTGACATGAGGGGTGTAGGAGAGTACCTGGGGTGGTGGTAAACGGGAGGTACGTGCCAGCGGGGGTCCTGGCCCCGCTGGAGTAAGAGCCGGAAAAGTGCATTTTGCAGCGGTTACGCTGTTAACAACGGATCCGGGCCGGCTCTTATTGGGAGCAGGCAGATATGCGGGCGGGTGCCTGTCTCCCCACGGTCCAGGCCAGGTTTTGCAGGGAAGGGTTAAAACCTGACCAGCAACAAGGGTGTGGTTGTCAGTGTGGAGCTTCTGTGTTCTCTGGCTGTGAGAGTGAGGAGTGGAGGTGAGCTGGGCTGCGTGCTGAGGCCTGTAAAGGAGTGTGCAGGGACCCGCAGCTGAATCCAGGAGGGATCCATGTCCTGTGGCTAGGAGCCGGACCCATGGACTTACTTCCCCAAGGAGAAAAGGTGACATTACTCCTGGCTTTAAATAGACTTTGCTTTATGTGACTGAAACAGGCCTCAAGCAGCCTGCAGCAGGGACTTGCTGTGTTTGAACTATTATTTTGCTGTGTGTGACCACCCTCCCTGTGAACTGCACCGTCTTTCACAAATATGCACCGTGTGAATAAACAAAGCATTGTGTTTTACACTAAGACCGGTCTGTGATGCCTCTATACTGCACTCGCTACCACTGCCTACCAGAGCGGATCCCCACAATTGGTGGCTTCAGCGGGCAAACAGCAGTGAGGCCGAAAAATTGTGTTGTTTGAACTGTACGTCATATATTAAGCCGGCAAGTTTTGTGGCTCCAGATAAGATGGAGAAAGCCATTAGACACTTGGTGCAAAGTAATGAGGAGGCTACTCGGAGACATGAGGAAGCCCTGAGAGACCAGCGGCAGTTAAATAGTCTACTGGCCCAGCAACTGGCGACTATGCAGGAATCCATGCGTGTGTTACAACAACAAGCCGTCCCAGGGGGAACCGCAGTCCTACCTGCTGCCCGGGATAAGGTGCGCTCAGCGTTAAGAAAGATGGGCCCCGAGGATGATATCGAGGCGTTCCTGATGGTCTTCGAACGCACTGCGGAACAGGAAAGGTTACCTGCAGAACAGTGGGCCGAAGTAGTAGCACCATTTTTAGTGGGAGACGCACAAAAGGCCTACTTCGACCTCAGTCAGGAGGAAGCCAAGAGCTATAAGAGGCTGAAGGGGGAGGTGTTGGCTCGTCTTGGGGTTAATACCTATGTGCGTGCACATCGAGTCTACCAGTGGGCCTTCTCTGAGTCCCGGCCTGCTCGGTCCCAGGCCTATGACCTGTTACACCTAGTAAAAAAAATGGCTGCAGCCTGAGACATTGAGCCCCTCGCAGATGGTGGAACGGGTGGTGGTCGATCGTTTGGTGCGGACCCTGCCAAGGGCCATACAGCGCTGGGTTGGTCAGGGAGACCCCGGCAACCTGAATCAGTTAGTAAGCCTAGTCGAGAGGTATGTGGCGACCCAGGACTTGGTGCGGGACTCAACGCAGGTACGGGAATCCCGTCAGGCTCCCTCACAGGCTAGGGATCCGGAAAAAGGGACCCAACCACAAAGGGGGGGGAAGGCTAGTCCTACTCCAGGGAAGAGAGACCGGGGAGGGACCACGGGGATTCAATGTTGGCACTGCCACGGCCTGGGACATAGGGCAGCGAACTGTCCTCAAACACCTGAACCCATGGACTGCGGGTTCGCTCGCCGGTCCTCTTTCTTTGTACTGCAGATGCCTGGCCGGACGCCGATATGCCACCTCTGTGCCAAGTCTTGATCGATGGGCATCCGATTAATGCTTTGCTGGACTCTGGGAGCCTGGTAACCCTAGTGCATGAGTCCTTAGTGTCTGAGACACTCCCAGAGAAGCAAACCCTGTCCATTGTCTGTATCCATGGGGATCGCCGGGAGTACCCCACTGCCAGGGTTACCATGTCCGTGTTGGGCAAAGAGGTGCAGCATGTCGTCGGAGTGGGACGCCAAATCCCTTATGCCGCCATACTGGGAAGGGATTTTCCTTTATTCTGGACTCTATGGAAGAGCGATATGCCTTCCCTTAGGGACAGACGACAATCTGGCCCAGTGCCCGAGGATCCCGATGCAGGGATACCAGCCGTAGGGGTCACCACATCACCTGTAGAGTGTCATCCCGATAGGTTTCCCCTAGAGGTGTTGGCAGGCGAATCCGTGGAAACCCCGTCCATCCCGGACCTGGAGGTATCCCGTGACACGTTCGGGACCGCCCAGCTCCAGGATCCGACATTATTGCGGGCGAGGGAAGGGGTGACAGTGGTAAATGGGGTGGCTCAGCACCCAGGGGCCGACTCGGTGTTTCCCCATTTAGCTTTTAACCAGGACCTGCTGTATAGGGTGGACAAAGTGCAGCACGAGGTAGTGGAGCAGCTGGTGGTACCCCAGCCATACCGCCGTGTGGTACTGGACTTGGCCCACTCCCACGTGCTGGGAGGACACTTGGGCGTAAAAAAAACCCAAGAGCGGATTCTGCAAAGGTTCTATTGGCCCGGGGTTTATGAGGAGGTCAAAAGGTTTTGCCAATCCTGTCCAGTGTGTCAGATGACGAGCCCCCAACCCCACTATCGCAGTCCCCTAGTACCCATGCCCGTCATTGAGGTCCCCTTCGAAAGAATAGGGATGGATCTGGTAGGCCCCATAAACAAGTCGGCCAGAGGGCACCAGCATATCTTGGTGGTCTTAGACTATGCCACCAGATATCCTGAAGCGATCCCACTACGTCATACTTCAGCTAAGCTCATAGCTAAAGAACTCATGGGCATGTTCACAAGAGTGGGGATTCCAAAAGAGATCCTGACCGACCAGGGGACACCCTTCATGTCTAAGGTGACGAGGGAGCTCTGCAAGCTTTTAGGGGTTAAACGGTTACACACGTCCGTATACCATCCTCAAACCGACGGACTAGTGGAGCGCTTTAACAAAACCCTAAAAACTATGCTTAAAAGAACCGTAGCCAAAGACGGAAAGGATTGGGACTTGTTGCTGCCGTACGTATTGTTCGCAGTGCGAGAAGTGCCCCAGGCCTCTACGGGATTCTCGCCCTTCGAGCTATTGTACGGTCGACGGCCAAGAGGGTTGCTGGACATCGCTAAAGAGGCGTGGGAGCAACAGCCCACCGCACACAAGAGTATTATAGAGCATATAGAAAAGATGCAGGACCGTATCGAGACAGTCCTACCAATCGTCCGGGAACACATGGAGGCCGCCCAACTGGCACAGAGCCAGGTATACAACCGGAGTGCCCAGGTCCGGACATTTAACCCGGGTGACCGGGTACTGGTGCTAGTCCCCACCATTGACAGTAAGTTTTTGGCACGGTGGCAAGGTCCCTACGAGGTGAAAGAGAAGGTAGGGCCAGTGAATTACAAGATATCCCAGCCAGGCCGGCGGAAGCCAGAACAGGTATATCATGTAAATTTACTGAAATCGTGGAGAGATAGGGAGTGTCTCATTGGGGACGGCCCAAGCACTGTCTTGTCTGCGGGGAAGATCCCAGCTCCACCCGAGGTCCCGGAGGGCACCTCCACGGTAAAGATAGCGGGTGGTCTGTCGACCAAACAAGCTCAGGAAGCCAAAGAGTTGGTGAGTCGAAATAGGGACGTGTTCTCTGAGCTTCCTGGTCGAACTTCGGTAGTCCGACATGACATCGTCACCGAGCCCCACGTCAGGGTACGGTTAAAGCCGTATCGTGTACCGGAGGCCCGGAGTCAAGGAGCGAGTGGGGCAGCCCCATAGTCCTCATCCCAAAACCTGACGGTACTCTGCGCTTCTGCAATGACTTTAGAAAGCTCAACGAAGTGTCGAAATTCGATGCCTACCCCATGCCCCGGGTAGACGAGCTCATAGAACGGCTAGGGAAAGCTCGCTATTTCTCGGTCCTCGACCTCACCAAAGGATATTGGCAGGTGCCTCTCACGGAGGCGGCAAAGGAGAAGACTGCCTTTGTCACCCCCGAGGGGTTATTTCAGTACCAAGTTTTGCCCTTTGGCCTGCATGGCGCTCCAGCCACCTTCCAGCGATTGATGGACGTCATACTACGGCCCCATCGTCCATATGCTTCGGCATATCTAGATGACATCATCGTGTTTAGCCAGGACTGGGAGAGTCACCTGCCCAAGGTACAGGCCGTAGTCGATTCACTTAGAAAAGCCGGACTGACGGCCAACCCAAAAAAATGTTCGATCGGGTTCGAGGAGGTCCGGTACCTGGGATACGTGATTGGGCGGGGAGTTGTCAAACCCCAGGTAGACAAGGTTGAGGCGATCAAGAGCTGGCCCAGACCTCTTACCACCAAGCAAGTACGTTCGTTCCTAGGGATGATAGGATATTACAGGCGCTTTATCCCCAACTTTGCCACAGTAGCGGCCCCATTGACAAGACTTTTAAAGGGGAGGAAGACTGTGATGGTCCGCTGGGATGAGCAGGCGGAAGAGGCGTTCTCCCGTTTGAGGTCGGCTCTGTGTGGGTCCCCGGTTTTGGTGACACCAGACTTCACACGGGAATTTGTCGTTCAGACGGACGCCTCTGGAGTGGGCCTAGGGGCAGTACTCTCTCAGGAAATCAGTGGGGAGGAACACCCTGTTGTCTTCCTGAGTCGCAAACTCACCCCAGCGGAAACCAGGTACAGCGTGATAGAGAGAGAATGCCTGGCCATTAAGTGGGCCCTCGAGTCCCTTAGGTACTATCTGTTAGGGAGAAGGTTCCGTCTGGTGACCGACCATTCCCCTCTTCAGTGGATGAGCCGGGCCAAGGAGGGGAGTGCCCGGGTCACCAGGTGGTTCTTATCCCTCCAGAATTTTAAGTTCAGTGTCGAACACAGGGCAGGCCGCTTACAGGGGAATGCCGATGCCCTGTCCCGGGTACACTGTTGTACGTGTGTCCAACCGCTCAGGATTGAACAGGGTGTGCAACCCTTCAGGATTGAACAAAGGGGGGGGGGTATGTAGGAGAGTACCTGGGGTGGTGGTAAACGGGAGGTACGTGCCAGCGGGGGTCCTGGCCCCGCTGGAGTAAGAGCCGGAAAAGTGCATTTTGCAGCGGTTACGCTGTTAACAACGGATCCGGGCCGGCTCTTATTGGGAGCAGGCAGATATGCGGGCGGGTGCCTGTCTCCCCACGGTCCAGGCCAGGTTTTGCAGGGAAGGGTTAAAACCTGACCAGCAACAAGGGTGTGGTTGTCAGTGTGGAGCTTCTGTGTTCTCTGGCTGTGAGAGTGAGGAGTGGAGGTGAGCTGGGCTGCGTGCTGAGGCCTGTAAAGGAGTGTGCAGGGACCCGCAGCTGAATCCAGGAGGGATCCATGTCCTGTGGCTAGGAGCCGGACCCATGGACTTACTTCCCCAAGGAGAAAAGGTGACATTACTCCTGGCTTTAAATAGACTTTGCTTTATGTGACTGAAACAGGCCTCAAGCAGCCTGCAGCAGGGACTTGCTGTGTTTGAACTATTCTTTTGCTGTGTGTGACCACCCTCCCTGTGAACTGCACCGTCTTTCACAAATATGCACCGTGTGAATAAACAAAGCATTGTGTTTTACACTAAGACCGGTCTGTGATGCCTCTATACTGCACTCGCTACCACTGCCTACCAGAGCGGATCCCCACAGGGGCTAATGGGGGGCTTATGGCTGACATGAGGGGCTAATGGGGGGCTTATGGCTGACATGAGGGGCTAATGGGGGACTTATGGCTGACATGAGGGGTTAATGGGGGGCTTATGGCTGACATTGGGGGGCTTATGGCTGACATTGGGGGGGTTTATGGCTGACATTGGGGGGTTTATGGCTGATATTGGGTGGGTTTATGGCTGACATTGGGGGCTGATAGATGGCTAAAGGTTTTGGGGTTGATCTGAGCCATTGGGGGTCTGATCTAAGGTCTGATTAACATTGGGGGTCTGATTGCTGGTCTGACCTGAGGTGTAATGAAAAAAATTTTTTTCTTATTGTTCTCCTCTAAAACTAGGTGCATCTTATAGGGCGAAAAATATGGTACAGTGCAGCAGAGACCAGTGCAGCAGAGACCAGTGCAGCAGAGACCAGTGCAGCAGAGACCAGTGCAGCAGAGACCATAGTCAGTTTATATAGTCGTTATATAGTGTTATATATTTTAATATGCACCTTGTGTTTTGTTATGTGCGTGAATCAGTCAGCCCCGCCCAGCCCCTAAGCCCTGCCCCAGAACCCCCACCCCCTTCCCCCCCCACCCGGTCCCTGGGATAATTGTCTTGCATGAAACTGGTTCTTGGTGCAAAAAAGGTTGGGGACCACTGTACTAAGTGACCAGAAGAAGATGCTGAGACGGGGATATGCTGCCACAGACCCTGGATCACCAGCCTTTGACCAGGGTACCAGCCTTCTGAAGACAGAGAGAAGAACAGCTATCTCAGGCCTTTCCTGAGCATCAAACCCTTCTGCCAGGGAGGAGACTGGAGAAGCCAACCCCATGTCTTGACTGTATTGTTTTGCACCTTGAGTTTCTCCACTAAAGAAGCAGACTGGTTACTGCAGACCCTGACTCTCAGGACTTATTTCCCATTGGGATCCACCACGCCTTACCATCTCTTCTGGAGAGCAGCAACACGCGGTGACACCTCGATGGTGTCCAGGGGACTCAGCGTAGCAGTGGGGCCACCCCAAACCCAGGCCACTGCACGAGTAGCGCAGATCCCTTGAAAAAGAGTGGGGCGTTTCAGCGCAATCATTTTATTTAATTTTCATTTAATTCCTTGGGATCCAAGCACAATCTGAGAATGTACCCGCATTAAAGGTACCATTCTAAACACTATAAGGTAAAATATGCACTGTTTTAAAGGGGTTTCCCCATCTCAGACAATGGGGGCATATTGCTAGGACCTGCAACTATCTCATAAACGCAGTCAGGAAAATGAAGGAGGGCACACCAGGCATGCATGTCCGCCCTCCATTTTTTTCTATGGCGCCGGCTTGGCTATTTCCAATGACTACCATTCATTTCTATGTGGATGCTGAAAATTTTCAGCGGGCCAATAAGAACAGTTGGTGGTGGCTAGACCTGGCACTGCCAGCCACCAGTTTGATGGCTTTGTTTTAGGATTTATTTTAGAACCTCTAGAACATGCGACTATCAGACAATGGGGGCATATCGCTAAGGTATATTGTCTGATATGGGAATACCCCTTTAACTGACTAAAAGTTAAATTCCTCATCAGTACTGACTCACCTTGGTGGTTATCTGTAGGAATGTCCTTACACTGGTCATCACCCCTCACATATGTCTGTGTAGGAATTTTCTCCATACACTGGTCATCACCCCTCATATACACCTCTGTAGCATTGATATTGCTCAGATCTTCATCCTGTTTCAAAAGCTGTGAAACAAATATTGTAAAAGTCACCAGACAATTAGAGAAGTTACGTGGAAGGTTCTAAAAGAGCAGAAGAAATCATAAATTATCGTGACGTCCACAAATGACGTAAAAGTAGTTATCTGAGCCAAAAGATATTTGTCTCAGAGCCATAGATATTAGATGTTGGCTCAGTGATGAGAACCTCATCCACATGTATTATCAGCATGCCTAGACATGATTCGGGTTGCTTTAGTGGAGCAAGATTAGCTTCTTGGTTGTTTGTCTGGGAATAGATGGGTATTAATCCAACTTGCTGGTTCTTTAGTACAATTTAAGTGAGGTCATGATAGAAAACAAACATTCATATAAATGTTCATTTGACTGATAATTTTCACGTGTAATCATGCTCTTGATCTCCTGGCAAACACTCATTTCTTGGGTGACTGAATGATTTAATAGATCATAATTTGACAGCAGCACATTGCCCTGTGTAGACGGAGGATGTACAGCCATCAAAGGAAATCTGTATGGGAATGTATTTATAAATGTTCCTCCCATACTAACCATAAAAGCCGCACGTAGATAAATGCAGCAGTAAATGAGTACCGGTCAGCATGCTGTATTGCTGATTGGTGCTTCTTAGTGGACAGAGAATCTGCCTGTGAAAGGACCCTTATTCCCACCAGCAGTCTTCATGGTCAGAACATAGTGATCACATCCAGACAACATCTAATGTCTATGATCAGCTTTAACCCCGTCATCTCCACCTTTCTCATTACACAGATATAAACATATAATTCTATGGGGATAAACAAGACTTCACATCCTTCTACAGAACATAGTGAATATTTCCATCTACCTGATCATCCTGAGGAAGAAGAGGACTGGGACATCTTTCTGGTGCCATTCCTTTACTCGATCTTCCTGTAGGAGACACATACAGTGACTGAATTCATTTTTTCGATACAGAATTTTAAAGGACGGGTGTATTCAGTCCTGTCGATTACCTGGTGACTTGAGGGTCTGGTGGTTCTTCATCATGACGTCCTCGTACAGATCCTTGTGTCCTTCTACATACTCCCACTCCTCCATGGAGAAATAGACAGTGACATCCTGACACCTTATAGGAACCTGACAACACAATGACACCGTCATCACCCAGACCCCTCCAGTGCTGTTACTGTATAATGTCCCAGCATTCCCAGCAGCGTCACCTCTCCAGTCAGCAGCTCAATCATCTTGTGGATGAGATCTAGGATCTTCTGTTCATTGATCTCCTCATGTATCAGGGAGTGAGGTGGAGGCCCCGTGATTGGGTTCAGGGTTCTTCCCCATCCTTCAGATACAGGACCCTGACAGCGCTCGCTAGAGGTCTTCTTCACCACTGTGTAATCCTGGATATGGGGAGACACAATAATACATATCACTACTGACATTTCCAGAGTGTATCACCTCTATGGCCATGGCCATCTGTTGGGCAGCATGGTGGCTGAGAAGCTAGCACTGCTGTCTTGCAGTGATGGAGTCAATGTATTGGGTCAAGTTTGTATGTTCTCCATGTGTTTGCATGAGTTTCCTCCCACACATCAAAAGACATATTTTTAGGGAGATTGTAAGCACCACTGGGTACAATGGATGATGAAAATGTCTGTAAAGTGCTGCAGAATATGAAGGCAGTATATAAGCAAATAAGATAAATAATAGGAATGATGTAATGTGACATCATCAGAATCTCTCACCTCTCCAGTAAGTTGGAAGAGTATCTCTAGGGTGAGATGGAATATCCTCTCTGTCATCTTGTCTCTGCCCCCATCCATTCTTGATGGGTCAGTAAAGAAAGTTTTCTTATACAGAAGATATCAACGGAGATGATTCTATATTGTAGGAACCTGAATGGAAACAAGATAAAACAACGTAAAAACCACACAAAATCTCATGTAAAAAATATTAACAAGTGGGATACATCACAGCCTTCTATTGGAGGTATATGTCGGGTGATCCTCCTAATGTGTTGTACTTCTACTGATATGTGAATGGAACCCACACCATCCCGCCTCTACTTCTCCTCCAACCTTCTTCCCTTCAAATAAAAACACAGACACCTGGATGGATAAATTGGCCACAGCAGCCTTTTATTAAACAAACATACATATAGAATTGACCCCACATTAACCTAACCCAGGGGGAGGTCCTTGAAGCCCGGAAACCTTGGAAACCATGCCGGGGTGGCCAACCTTACCTCCAGCCGTTGCACCTTAGCTCGGAAGCACCACGGTTGACACACCCCAACAATCCCGCCACAGCCGCCAAGCAACCATGGGATTCCAGCCCCCACCGTGGGGCCCTCCCATCCTCATCCTCTGATAAACCCACCGACTCCAAGGACCTCCCACCGCCATCCTAAGCCGCCGCGACAATAACCTTCCTTCTTCATCCTTCTACTTTCTTTGTTTTGTTTTTTTTAAATAGAACCCTCATTATGCAGACCAACACACAACCCAAAATCCCATACTGACAGCTATTTCCCAAGGGCCCCAGCCCCTTTCCCCTCCCCAAAAAACACAGGGGTGGGTGGGCGGGGGTCAGTACACGGCAAAATGGCCCCTTTCTCCTGCCTCGCATCCCCTTTTAACCCCTTTGTCTCCCTCCCACTAAATCAAACCCACCAATCCCTAACCATCGCCAGGGAGGGGTCTCCTTAAACCACCCCCTGTCATGCTCGCCTCCCCCTATGCTGCGCCCTCAGTCCGGGTCCTTCTTGACAGGGTACTGGTTATTTCCACTCGACCCCCTTTTCTCAGGCTGCCCTCCACACACCATCCCGCCTCTACTTCTCCTCCAACCTTCTTCCCTTCAAATAAAAACACAGACACCTGGATGGATAAATTGGCCACAGCAGTCTTTTATTAAACAAACATACATATAGAATTGACCCCACATTAACCTAACCCAGGGGGAGGTCCTTGAAGCCCGGAAACCTTGGAAACCATGCCGGGGTGGCCAACCTTACCTCCAGCCGTTGCACCTTAGCTCGGAAGCACCACGGTTGACACACCCCAACAATCCCGCCACAGCCGCCAAGCAACCATGGGAGTCCAGCCCCCACCGTGGGGCCCTCCCATCCTCGTCCTCTGATAAACCCACCGACTCCAAGGACCTCCCACCGCCACTGAAGCCTAGGCTTGACCTCTTAAGCCTTGGCGTCCCTCCACACCCGCACCGCAACCTCGATGCCTTCCTGCAAAACCAAACACCACATGTCTATACCTAGCGCATTCAGGTGAACCCCATCACTGCGCCAATAACCACCAACACCCCTCTCCAGTTCCCGGTGCCTGACCGCCAATGCCCCATTCCGGGCCATAAACCTACCTATTGCCCTATTTGCCTTCACTCGCGCCTTGTTCACACCCTCCACTGAGCGAGCCCCCCTCCACGCCATCCGCGGCACCATGTCCGACCAGACCGTCACCATGCCCGGGTAAAGGGACCACAATCTGAGCAGGTCAAATTTAACATCCCTCACCAACTCCCGTGAAGGACGCGCACACAGATCATTGCCCCCCACATGCAATACGAGTACGTCCGGAGCCCTATCCTGCTTTACAAACTGGTGGAATTCCGGCAACATACCCTTCCACATCATGCCCTGCCTGCCAATCCACCTTACCACTGCCACATTCCGCGCCAAACCGAGCTGCTGGCCATCAGGCCGAACTGCCCACCGGAGTGCTCCCCAGAAAACGTAGGAGTGCCCTAGCACCCAAACCAACGCCGGACCGGAACCTGCAAAGAAACAAAAAACATAACAGAACCAAAATCGATTGGCCAACTCCCCACATCCTATACAAGGCTTACTTCACGACAAGTCATCACCCCCCAAGCCCCTCCAGGCGCACATAGGACCTAAACCGCACTGATTCCCATCTCCCGATCTTCTTGATGACCTCCTCCCCCAAAACCCATCTGGCAGCCTCCGTTGCCGCACCTATCCGAAAAGAATGACTAGCATATCCCGCATCACCCAGACCCAATTGAACCAAGCACCGTCTAAACACTGCCGTGAACTGGAACCTAGACAGAAAAGCCCCATCAGCATGCACCAACAGGGGAGTAGCCACCCTACCCCATTCACAACCGTAATCTCGCCAACAGCGAACAGGACACATCTCACAATCCGGGACACTAAACAACACCACCCGCCTGCCTCTTCCCTCCACATCGGTCTTGGACCGCCGCAAAACTAACTCCATCCGATCCGGAAAAACATACACATCATCACGCAACAGGCCCCCCAACCTATCTGTTGCCGGGCAGACCAGCTCCCCCAATCTCAATGCCCCGAAAAACGCCAACGAAAACACCAAGCGGAACAAACGCACCTCCCACGGCGATGTGCACACATCCACCAACGTCCTACCTAACTGCAACAACATCAAAAACGACACCGGGCGACGAGAATCCTTCCCCGTACCACCCCTACGCCACCCCTTTAATGCCCTCCTCACCAAAAAAGCCTTAGTAACGTCGACCATGCCCGTAAGCTAAACCCAAAAGCCACTCCCGCGATCCAACTATTCATCTTGGTGACAGACCATCCCTCCTCCCTACAATGCCCAATAAACAACAAAAGGGGAATCTCAAAATCCTCCCGCTCCCCCACACCCAACCTCACCTTCCACTCTTCCCACCCCCGCCAAGCTCCAGCATACTTATCCCACGTCTCAGGCGCCAAGGATGACCGAATCAAACCCATCACTGCGGTTCCAGGGTTTCCCAAATCCCCGCCGGACACTCCAGGCCCACTTCCGCTGCACCAGGAGCCAGCTGGCGGAAACGATCCCACTGCGAACTAGAGACGGCATCAGCAATACAGTTATCCACACGGGGCACATGAACCGCCACGACCCACGCATTAAGTAGCAGGCATTCCAGCACCAACTTCTGTAGAAGCCGCACAACCAATGGTGAAGAAGCCGACAAACTGTTAATTGCTTGCACTACCCCCAAATTGTCGCAGTGGAACCGAACCGTCCTATTACGAAAAAGGTCCCCCCACAACAACACCGCCACGACAATCGGAAACAGCTCCAATAACGCTAGGTTGCGCACCCATCCCTTACTAACCCAACTGTCCGGCCACCTGCACGCGCACCACTGGCCCCCCAAATAGACCCCAAACCCACAACCCCCCGCCGCATCCGAAAACAAATCAAAATCAAACGAGCTAACCTCCTCCATGAACAAAGAACGCCCATTATACTGCTCCAAAAACATACCCCAAACCCTCAGGTCAGCCTTCAACTCCCGACCCAACCGAACAAAATGATGAGGAGCCTGAACCCCCCCGTGGCCCCCGCCAGCCTCCTACAGAAAATCCTTCCCATCGGCATTACCCGGCATGCAAAATTAAGCTTCCCCAGAAGAGACTGCAAATCCCTCAATTTGATTTTTGACGATCTCCCCGCCCTCGCCACTTCCTGTCTAAGGTCCTCCACCTTATCCAATGGCAACCTGCACTCCATCCTCCCAGAGTCGATTACTATCCCTAAGAAGCTAAATTCCGTAACCGGACCCACCGTTTTCTCCCCCGCCAACGGAACCCCAAACGCCTCAAACAACGCAAACAACGTGTTCAACAAAACTGAACACACCCGGGACTGGGCCGGACCCACACAAAGGAAATCATCCAGATAATGGATGACCGACTCACATCCCGACGCGTCCCGAACTGCCCACTCTGAAAACGAACTAAACGCCTCAAAGTAAGAACACGATAAGGAGCATCCCATCGGTAAACAACGGTCCACGAAAAAAAACCCGTTCCAAAAACACCCCAACAGATGCAGGCTATCGGGATGTACTGGCAACAGCCTAAAAGCCGCCTCAATGTCGGTCTTTGCCATCAGCGCTCCCCGCCCATACCCCTTCACCAATGCCACTGCCGCATCAAACAAAGTATAGACCACGGAACACATCGCCGGGTCGATAACATCATTGACCGACGTTCCCTTAGGGAAGGACAAATGGTGAATCAGCCGGAATTTATTAACCTCCTTCTTTGGAACCACCCCCAAGGGCGACAAACGCAACGCCGCTAAAGGTGGCTCCAAAAAGGGGCCAGCCATCCTACCCAACCTAACTTCTTTTTCCAGTTTTTCCGTGACTACCTCCGGGTGCTCCATAGCCGACCGCAAGTTCTTCCTAACCAAAACAGCGTCGGACGGAACAAACGGAATCCGAAAACCCAACGCAAACCCATCTCTCAACAACTCCGCCGCTCCCCTATCCGGGTACCTATCGAGGTACGGAACCATCCTTGCTAGCCGCACCGGCATCTCCCCCTTTTCCAGAATTATCCCCTCCCCTGTGCTTCCCTCCTTTAAAACACCTCGCCGCTCCATGTGCCCCCCCGCAAGTTGAGCACTCGTGCTTAAACTTGCACTTTGCCCCGAACTTGCATCCCCCCTCATTAAACAGGAAGCACAGCCCTTTCGCTGACGCAAAACCTGACTGGCCTCCTCCCCCCACCTCCCCCCGAAAGGACTGACCCCCCCTAACCGGCGCCGTAACCTTTAACCACAACGCGATATCTTTGTGGTCCCACCGGATCCCTTGCCGCACCGCCTTGCGCTGCCGGAACTGCTCATCGTAGCGCAGCCAAGCCAGCCCCCCATACACCCGATAGGCCTCCCCTATCGCGTCCAGGTAACAAAAAAGAGCGGAACAACATTCCGGCTCTTTTTCCCCTATAACACTAGCCAGGATCGCGAACGCCTGCAACCAGTTTGCAAACGTGCGCGGTATTAACCGATGTCTCCGCTTCTCTTCCTCCTCTCTTTTTCCCTCATCCTTCCTCACCCTATCCAGATTAAACTTCTCAAGAGGGAGCAGCGAAAAAATATCCACATACTCCCCCTTCCAGATCCGATCCCTCACCTCCTGCTTTAAATGGGCCCCCAGCGGCCCCTCAAAGCAAACATAAACCTCACCTTTTGCCCGGTCATCTAACCGCGACTCCCCCGCCTCCCCCACTCCGCCGGCCTGAGTCTGCACTGACACGCTAGAAGCCCGCACGTCCGATACCGTACCCCCACCACTCTGTACCCCACTGGGACCCCCCAACGCCCCCCAAACTGGCAGCGGTGACAGGCCCCCGGCCCCCCAGCTAGCCGCCAGCCCCGCCAAACCCCCCAGCAACTGACCTAAACCTCTGCTCAAATCAAGGCCCCCACCCCCACCCTCCGCCCCAGCCCCTGCCAAACTAGCCCCCAACTGTACTAATGGTCCCCAAGGTGTCTCACCTGGCTGCGTGGGTGCTGTGACCCCACCAGCCGCAGGTCCTGCATCCAGATGAGCTGATCTCTGCGCTGATACTTCAGGGGCATCTTCTTCCAGGCGTCGCACCCCTCCATTAGCCGAGGATCCACTGCTGCTGGCAAGTTCTTCAAGGAGGGCCGGCCCCTCCCCCTCTCCTCTGCTGGAAGTCACCGCCGGGAGCCTGCTGCCTCCTGCCTCATGGCCTGCAGCAGCTCCGCCATGCTGCCCACCTCTCCCACGCTGAGAGGCCCCAGTCACCGGTCCATGGACTGGGCCTGCCGTACCGGGTCCCGCCTCCAAACGCCGTCCGTCACGCCGGGCAGGCCTGGCACAGCCTGCAGCAGAGCTCCGCCGCTGAGCAGGATTCCTCCCACGCCTGGGCGTCCGGGGAGGCACAGGTACCGACTGCCCCAGGCGTGAAGGGTCCCTTGAGGGGCTCCTTTTTCGGCGCTGAGCCCTAGGGGGCGCAATCTCTGGACTAAGGCGCGCCAGCGGTACGGACCGCCGCGGCCGGGATGTCTGAGGCAGAGGCAAAGCGGGAGCCTCTGCCACCCCCTGCAGCAGCTCCTGGACCCGACCTTGCAGCCAGTCCTCACCCTTCTCAGCCGCCGCTGCACGAAGCTGTGCGATAATCGCCTCCATTATGTGTCCGGATGGCGGTCAGTACACGGCAAAATGGCCCCTTTCTCCTGCCTCGCATCCCCTTTTAACCCCTTTGTCTCCCTCCCACTAAATCAAACCCACCAATCCCTAACCATCGCCTGTCATGCTCGCCTCCCCCTATGTTGCGCCCTCAGTCCGGCTCCTTCTATTCTGTCACTTATTTTTGATGGAATCTACAATGGAAGCTCCTGACGGATCCTCCAATACAGATGTGGGCGACATGGACTCCTCTGAATGTAATCATCCCCCCTATCTGTCAGAGCATACCTGTTCTCTGACTGTCACATACGGGGGTCTTTTTTTCCAGTTCAGCCATTAGAAGACAATTGCTCGCCATCTGATCCCCTCTGCGCTGAATTAGATTGTTTGATTGAAGCCACGACCCAGACATTTATCAGCGTCAGATTAGTGGCACCAATCACACAGCCACCAGTGCAGCCTCCATGTTACACCGTCCTCCCATCCATACCTGATCTTTAGTGTAAAACCTGCGGAGCTTCTCTAGCGATACCCATTACACTCTGCAGTAATGGCGACTATCACTAGAGAGGAAGATCTGACAGGTGGAGGGGGTTTCCGTCAGAACAGACATTTTCCTCACAACTGTCGCTATAAACCATTGTCTTCTATTAGTTTTACAGAATAAACCAGTATAAGAAACCAGGGCAAACTGGACTCCAGTATAGGGCAGCAGTGGAATAGGAGGAGCGGATGGATTTTTCCTCTGTTTGTAGTTATTTCCTTCTCTATAAGAGCTCATTCATTACTCCTGTTTTCATATTAAAGGGGCCTTGCGGCGGGTTAATATTGATGACCGATACTCAGGATCGGTCATCGGTATCAGATCTGCTGATGACCTGACGATCAGCTGTGTGAAGGGGTGGCGGCACTCATGCGGTGTAATTACAACTGCTGGTTCCACTGAAGTGAACGCATTGTAATTGCAGGAAAGAGCGAGAGGAAGCCGCTACTACCATTAGGCTAGGAGGGCTACGCGACGACACATATGTCGCAGTGTAGTTGTGCCCTTTTGTCGCGCAACAATTTTTATAATGACAGTCTATGGTGTCGCACTGCAACGTGCAACATGGTGCGACTGAGACACGACAGTCGCAGAAAAATCTATTTTGGATGGGTTTTTTGCGACTGTCATGTCGTAGTCGCAGTATGTCGCTGTGCGACACCATAGACTATCATTATAAAAATTGTCGCGTGACAAATGTCGTTGTGTAGCCCTAGCCTTACAGCCACTGCACAACCCCTTTAAAAACAACAAGAAAAACTGTTTGTTTGTTTTTAAAAAAAGACTCAAACCACAGCCCCCTTTTTACCCACATAAAAATGCCTTTTGTGTATTTTTTGTTGTGAAGGTGGTAACCCTAGTAGTGGGGGGGGGGGGGGGGTGTTGGCAGGGACATGGCTAAGGCTGATGAGGAGGCCATTTATAGGGGATGAGGTGACTATATAGATCGTAGTGAAGGGGTTAATAATAAACCTGCCCCAGTAATCCTGAGTGACTACTCACCTACCTCCAACTGTAGAGGAGCCGTGTGGTGACAGGACCTGTGATGATGTCATTGTCATGTGATCAGTCACATGTGTGGGAGGAGTCAGGAATCACATGACCAGCTCTCTATGACTACTTGAATGGCTGATGTTATAGGTCAGGATGTGTGCAGCAGAGCTGTGTGTGTAATGTACATGTAGAGAGCTGTGTGTGTAATGTACATGTAGAGAGCTGTGTGTGTAATGTACATGTAGAGAGCTGTGTGTGTAATGTACATGTAGAGAGCTGTGTGTGTGATGTACATGTAGAGAGCTGTGTGTAATGTACATGTAGAGAGCTGTGTGTAATGTACATGTAGAGAGCTGTGTGTGTGTAATGTACATGTAGAGAGCTGTGTGTGTGTAATGTACATGTAGAGAGCTGTGTGTAATGTACATGTAGAGAGCTGTGTGTAATGTACATGTAGAGAGCTGTGTGTGTGTAATGTACATGTAGAGAGCTGTGTGTGTGTAATGTTCATGTAGAGAACTGTGTGTAATGTACATGTAGAGAGCTGTGTGTAATGTACATGTAGAGAGCTGTGTGTGTAATGTACATGTAGAGAGCTGTGTGTGTGTAATGTACATGTAGAGAGCTGTGTGTGTGTAATGTACATCTAGAGAGCTGTGTGTAATGTTCATGTAGAGAGCTGTGTGTGTGTAATGTACATGTAGAGAGCTGTGTGTGTGTAATGTACATGTAGAGAGCTGTGTGTGTGTAATGTTCATGTAGAGAGCTGTGTGTGTGTAATGTACATGTAGAGAGCTGTGTGTAATGTACATGTAGAGAGCTGTGTGTGTAATGTACATGTAGAGAGCTGTGTGTGTAATGTACATGTCGAGAGCTGTGTGTGTAATGTACATGTAGAGAGCTATGTGTGTAATGTACATGTAGAGAGCTGTGTGTAATGTACATGTAGAGAGCTGTGTGTGTAATGTTCATGTAGAGAACTGTGTGTAATGTACATGTAGAGAGCTGTGTGTGTGTGTAATGTACATGTAGAGAGCTGTGTGTGTGTAATGTTCATGTAGAGAGCTGTGTGTGTGTAATGTACATGTAGAGAGCTGTGTGTAATGTACATGTAGAGAGCTGTGTGTGTAATGTACATGTAGAGAGCTGTGTGTGTAATGTACATGTAGAGAGCTGTGTGTGTAATGTACATGTAGAGAGCTGTGTGTGTGTAATGTACATCTAGAGAGCTGTGTGTGTGTAATGTACATGTAGAGAGCTGTGTGTAATGTACATGTAGTAGAGCTGTGTGTGTGTAATGTACATGTAGAGAGCTGTGTGTGTAATGTACATGTAGAGAGCTGTGTGTAATGTACATGTAGAGAGCTGTGTGTAATGTACATGTAGAGAGCTGTGTGTAATGTACATGTAGAGAGCTGTGTGTAATGTACATGTAGAGAGCTGTGTGTAATGTACATGTAGAGAGCTGTGTGTAATGTACATGTAGAGAGCTGTGTGTGTAATGTACATGTAGAGAGCTGTGTGTGTGTAATGTACATCTAGAGAGCTGTGTGTGTGTAATGTACATGTAGAGAGCTGTGTGTAATGTACATGTAGTAGAGCTGTGTGTGTGTAATGTACATGTAGAGAGCTGTGTGTGTAATGTACATGTAGAGAGCTGTGTGTAATGTACATGTAGAGAGCTGTGTGTAATGTACATGTAGAGAGCTGTGTGTAATGTACATGTAGAGAGCTGTGTGTAATGTACATGTAGAGAGCTGTGTGTGTAATGTACATGTAGAGAGCTGTGTGTGTGTAATGTACATGTAGAGAGCTGTGTGTGTAATGTACATGTAGAGAGCTGTGTGTGTAATGTACATGTAGAGAGCTGTGTGTAATGTACATGTAGAGAGCTGTGTGTGTGTAATGTACATGTAGAGAGCTGTGTGTAATGTACATGTAGAGAGCTGTGTGTAATGTACATGTAGAGAGCTGTGTGTGTGCAATGTACATGTAGAGAGCTGTGTGTAATGTACATGTAGAGAGCTGTGTGTAATGTACATGTAGAGATCTGTGTGTAATGTTCATGTAGAGAGCTCTGTGTGTAATGTACATGTAGAGAGCTGTGTGTGTGTAATGTACATGTAGAGAGCTGTGTGTGTAATGTACATGTAGAGAGCTGTGTGTGTAATGTACATGTAGAGAGCTGTGTGTGTAATGTACATGTAGAGAGCTGTGTGTGTAATGTACATGTAGAGAGCTGTGTGTAATGTACATGTAGAGAGCTGTGTGTGTAATGTACATGTAGAGAGCTGTGTGTAATGTACATGTAGAGAGCTGTGTGTAATGTACATGTAGAGAGCTGTGTGTAATGTACATGTAGAGAGCTGTGTGTGTAATGTACATGTAGAGAGCTGTGTGTAATGTACATGTAGAGAGCTGTGTGTGTGTAATGTACATGTAGAGAGCTGTGTGTGTAATGTACATGTAGAGAGCTGTGTGTGTAATGTACATGTAGAGAGCTGTGTGTAATGTACATGTAGAGAGCTGTGTGTAATGTACATGTAGAGAGCTGTGTGTGTAATGTACATGTATAGAGCTGTGTGTAATGTACATGTAGAGAGCTGTGTGTAATGTACATGTAGAGAGCTGTGTGTAATGTACATGTAGAGAGCTGTGTGTAATGTACATGTAGAGAGCTGTGTGTGTAATGTACATGTAGAGAGCTGTGTGTGTAATGTACATGTAGAGAGCTGTGTGTGTAATGTACATGTAGAGAGCTGTGTGTAATGTACATGTAGAGAGCTGTGTGTGTAATGTACATGTAGAGAGCTGTGTGTGTAATGTACATGTAGAGAGCTGTGTGTAATGTACATGTGGAGAGCTGTGTGTAATGTACATGTAGAGAGCTGTGTGTAATGTACATGTAGAGAGCTGTGTGTGTGTGTAATATACATGTAGAGAGCTGTGTGTGTAATGTACATGTAGAGAGCTGTGTGTGTGTGTAATGTACATGTAGAGAGCTGTGTGTGTGTGTAATATACATGTAGAGAGCTGTGTGTAATGTACATTTAGAGAGCTTAGTGTAATGTGGAGCCGATTACTCACATGAGCACAATAATTGCTGCTATCTTACATGTGCACATTGCTGCTGCTCAGCCCCATCACTCCACAGCATGGAGGTCAGTGTGAAGCAGTAGAGCAGTGACAGGAGGAACAGCAGAGGGACGTGTGCACCCTGCCCAGAACAAATAGTCACAGCCAGGAACAGAGCTGTCAGAAAGGCTTCTCTGCTGGAGGAGGACCCAGAGAAGATAAGAGACGTGGGCGTCTTACCCCCTCCTCCCTCTTTGTAAGGGTGCTAGACATGACCTTCCCCAGCAAGAGTTAAACATAAATCACTTGATAAAAATATAATGTATAAAGCTGCACCAATGTGCCAGATAACCAAAATGTGGTGCTCGCAGTTGAATAGTATCACCCATTCTACATAAAAATTGCATATCAAAATGACAACTGGGCACTCACTGACAATGGGGTCAATTAAAAGCAGTTTATTAATACAAGTAAAATAAAATAAATGATAATACAGTTAAAAAACAAAAAAAATCGGAACTGGAGATAGCAGCAATCCTATGTAATAAACCTTCAGTGGTCAGGAGAAAAGGTCTTTACACACCATGCAGGATATGGCTGAAAGCAAAATTCTAAAAATCAAATGTCCGATATAAAATTCTCTTAAAATATATATGAAAAGGCAATTCGAAGATATGTGCAGTTCAGAGAGGTAATAGCAATCCAGTAGTGGTCAGGAACATGGGGGATTATACCAAACGCGTTACGGGACTACGGTCTCTTCTTCAGTGGTACCGCTTGTGTATTTAGAGTAGCGGGACGCCGCTCACTCATACGAATAATCTCCACTACGCCAATAACTATACGAATTATATTTGTATATACGAACATTGGCTCACTCTCGAACTTTGAAGACTGTTTTTATGTACCTTTGGAGGGATCTGAATATTGCACATACGATTTTATGCACCTAGTAACAAAGTGTATGGTTTGGAGGGACCGTTGTTCCTGACCACTACTGGATTGCTATTACCTCTCTGAACTGCACATATCTTCGAATTGCCTTTTCATATATATTTTAACAGAATTTTATATAGGACATTCAATTTTATGTATTCAACATAGGACATTTGATTTTTTGAATTTTGCTTTCAGCCATATCCTGCATGGTGTGTAAAGACCTTTTCTCCTGACCATTGGAGGTTTATTACATAGGATTGCTGCTATCTCCAGTTCCGATTTTTTTATTGTTTTTTAACTGTATTATCATTTATTTTATTTTACTTGTATTAATAAATTGCTTTTAATTGACCCCATTGTCAGTGAGTGCCCAGTTGTCATTTTTATATAAATCACTTGATACCTATTATTTGGAATAACCCCAAACCTCCGAACCGTTCTACATCCAGGGGGAAACTCAGCTCTTAACCCACATTTATTGAGCCATAAAGGCGTAACATATAATCTATGTAAAATATTAAATTGTATCACTACGTGATTAAAGTTGTGTGATATTAAACTCAAATTCGCTAATACAGGGAGTGCAGAATTATTAGGCAAGTTGTATTTTTGAGGATTAATTTTATTATTGAACAACAACCATGTTCTCAATGAACCCAAAAAACTCATTAACCACCTCAGCCCCCAGTGCTTAAACACCCTGAAAGACCAGGCCACTTTTTACACTTCTGACCTACACTACTTTCACCGTTTATTGCTCGGTCATGCAACTTACCACCCAAATGAATTTTACCTCCTTTTCTTCTCACTAATAGAGCTTTCATTTGGTGGTATTTCATTGCTGCTGACATTTTTACTTTTTTTGTTATTAATCGAAATTTAACGATTTTTTTGCAAAAAAATGACATTTTTCACTTTCAGTTGTAAAATTTTGCAAAAAAAACGACATCCATATAGAAATTTTGCTCTAAATTTATAGTTCTACATGTCTTTGATAAAAAAAAAATGTTTGGGTAAAAAAAAAATGGTTTGGGTAAAAGTTATAGCGTTTACAAACTATGGTACAAAAATGTGAATTTCCGCTTTTTGAAGCAGCTCTGACTTTCTGAGCACCTGTCATGTTTCCTGAGGTTCTACAATGCCCAGACAGTACAAACACCCCACAAATGACCCCATTTCTGAAAGTACACACCCTAAGGTATTCGCTGATGGGCATAGTGAGTTCATAGAACTTTTTATTTTTTGTCACAAGTTAGCGGAAAATGATGATTTTTTTTTTTTTTTTTTTTTTCTTACAAAGTCTCATATTCCACTAACTTGTGACAAAAAATAAAAAGTTCTATGAACTCACTATGCCCATCAGCGAATACCTTGGGGTCTCTTCTTTCCAAAATGGGGTCACTTGTGGGGTAGTTATACTGCCCTGGCATTCTAGGGGCCCAAATGTGTGGTAAGGAGTTTGAAATCAAATTCAGTGAAAAATGACCTGTGAAATCCGAAAGGTGCTCTTTGGAATATGGGCCCCTTTGCCCACCTAGGCTGCAAAAAAGTGTCACACATCTGGTATCCCCGTACTCAGGAGAAGTTGAGGAATGTGTTTTGAGGTGTCTTTTTACATATACCCATGCTGGGTGAGATAAATATCTTGGTCAAATGACAACTTTGTATAAAAAAATGGGAAAAGTTGTCTTTTGCCAAGATATTTCTCTCACCCAGCATGGGTATATATAAAATGACACCCCAAAACACATTCCCCACCTTCTCCTGAGTACGGAGATACCAGATGTGTGACACTTTTTTGCAGCCTAGGTGGGCAAAGGGGCCCATATTCCAAAGAGCACCTTTCGGATTTCACTCGTCATTTTTTACTGAATTTGATTTCAAACTCCTTACCACACATTTGGGCCCCTAGAATGCCAGGGCAGTATAACTACCCCACAAGTGACCCCATTTTGGAAAGAAGACACCCCAAGGTATTCCGTGAGGGGCATGGCGAGTTCCTAGAATTTTTTATTTTTTGTCACAAGTTAGCGGAAAATGATGATTTTTTTTTTTTTTTTTTTTTTCATACAAAGTCTCATATTCCACTAACTTGTGACAAAAAATAAAAACTTCCATGAACTCACTATGCCCATCAGCGAATACCTTGGGGTCTCTTCTTTCCAAAATGGGGTCACTTGTGGGGTAGTTATACTGCCCTGGCATTCTAGGGGCCCAAATGTGTGGTAAGGAGTTTGAAATCAAATTCAGTGAAAAATGACCTGTGAAATCCGAAAGGTGCTCTTTGGAATATGGGCCCCTTTGCCCACCTAGGCTGCAAAAAAGTGTCACACATCTGGTATCCCCGTACTCAGGAGAAGTTGAGGAATGTGTTTTGGGGTGTCTTTTTACATATACCCATGCTGGGTGAGATAAATATCTTGGTCAAATGACAACTTTGTATAAAAAAATGGGAAAAGTTGTCTTTTGCCAAGATATTTCTCTCACCCAGCATGGGTATATATAAAATAACACCCCAAAACACATTCCCCACCTTCTCCTGAGTACGGAGATACCAGATGTGTGACACTTTTTTGCAGCCTAGGTGGGCAAAGGGGCCCATATTCCAAAGAGCACCTTTCGGATTTCACTCGTCATTTTTTACTGAATTTGATTTCAAACTCCTTACCACACATTTGGGCCCCTAGAATGCCAGGGCAGTATAACTACCCCACAAGTGACCCCATTTTGGAAAGAAGACACCCCAAGGTATTCCGTGAGGGGCATGGCGAGTTCCTAGAATTTTTTATTTTTTGTCACAAGTTAGTGGAAAATGATGAATTTTTTTTTTTTTTTTTTTTTCATACAAAGTCTCATATTCCACTAACTTGTGACAAAAAATAAAAACTTCCATGAACTCACTATGCCCATCAGCGAATACCTTGGGGTCTCTTCTTTCCAAAATGGGGTCACTTGTGGGGTAGTTATACTGCCCTGGCATTCTAGGGGCCCAAATGTGTGGTAAGGAGTTTGAAATCAAATTCAGTGAAAAATGACCTGTGAAATCCGAAAGGTGCTCTTTGGAATATGGGCCCCTTTGCCCACCTAGGCTGCAAAAAAGTGTCACACATCTGGTATCCCCGTACTCAGGAGAAGTTGAGGAATGTGTTTTGGGGTGTCTTTTTACATATACCCATGCTGGGTGAGATAAATATCTTGGTCAAATGACAACTTTGTATAAAAAAATGGGAAAAGTTGTCTTTTGCCAAGATATTTCTCTCACCCAGCATGGGTATATATAAAATGACACCCCAAAACACATTCCCCACCTTCTCCTGAGTACGGAGATACCAGATGTGTGACACTTTTTTGCAGCCTAGGTGGGCAAAGGGGCCCATATTCCAAAGAGCACCTTTCGGATTTCACTCGTCATTTTTTACTGAATTTGATTTCAAACTCCTTACCACACATTTGGGCCCCTAGAATGCCAGGGCAGTATAACTACCCCACAAGTGACCCCATTTTGGAAAGAAGAGACCCCAAGGTATTCGCTGATGGGCATATTGAGTTCATGGAAAAAAAAAATTTTTGTCACAAGTTAGTGGAATAGGAGACTTTGTATGAAAAAAAAAACAAAAAAAAAAAACATCATTTTCCACTAACTTGTGACAAAAAATAAAAAATTCTAGGAACTTGCCATGCCCCTCACGGAATACCTTGGGGTGTCTTCTTTCCAAAATGGGGTCACTTGTGGGGTAGTTATACTGCCCTGGCATTTTCCAGGGGCCCTAATGTCTGGTAAGTAGGTAAATGACCTGTGAAATCTGAAAGGTGCTCTTTGGAATGTGGGCCCCTTTGCCCACCTAGGCTGCAAAAAAGTGTCACACATCTGGTATCTCCGTACTCAGGAGAAGGTGGGGAATGTGTTTTGGGGTGTCATTTTACATATACCCATGCTGGGTGAGAGAAATATCTTGGCAAAAGACAACTTTTCCCATTTTTTTTATACAAAGTTGGCATTTGACCAAGATATTTATCTCACCCAGCATGTGTATATGTAAAATGACACCCCAAAACATATTCCCCAACTTCTGCTGAATACGGAGATACCACATGTGTGACACTTTTTTGCAGCCTAGGTGGGCAAAGGGGCCCAAATTCCTTTTAGGAGGGCATTTTTAGACATTTGGATACCAGACTTCTTCTCACGCTTTGGGGCCCCTAAAATGCCAGGGCAGTATAAATACCCCACATGTGACCCCATTTTGGAAAGAAGACACCCCAAGGTATTCAATGAGGGGCATGGCGAGTTCATTGAAAAAAAAAAATTTTGGCACAAGTTAGCGGAAATAGATTTTTTGGATTTTGTTCTCACAAAGTCTCCCTTTCCGCTAACTTGGGACAAAAATTTCAATCTTTCATGGACTCAATATGCCCCTCAGCGAATACCTTGGGGTGTCTTCTTTCCAAAATGGTGTTATTTGTGGGGTGTTTGTACTGCCCTGGCATTTGAGGGTCTCCGCAATCATTACATGTATGCCCAGCATTAGGAGTTTCTGCTATTCTCCTTATATTGAGCATCCGGGTAATGAGATTTTTTTTTTCCGTTCAGCCTCTGGGCTGAAAGAAAAAAATGAACGGCACAGATTTCTTCATTCGCATCGATCAATGTGGATGAAAAAATCTCTGCCAAAAAAAGAAAAAGGAGGGGAAAGGCGTCTGCCAGGACATAGGAGCTCCGCCCAACATCCATACCCACTTCAGCTCGTATGCCCTGGCAAACCAGATTTCTCCATTCACATCAATCGATGTGGATGAATAAATCATTGCCGGGATTTTTTTTTTTTTATATATACAAAGTGTTTGCCAAAGTATATGAACACCGCCACCTCCTCAGCTCATATGCCTCGGCAAACATATCTTTTACTGCAGAGGAGAAATCTCGTCTTGCAGCGCCGCATACACCGACTTGCGTGTAATCTGACAGCAGCGCAATGCTTCTGTCCGAATGCACATCAGTGCTGCAGCTGGTTCATCGGTTGGTCCACCTGGAAGGTAAAAAAAACAAAACAAAAAAGAAAAAACCAGGCCGCAAAGCAATAACTTTATTAACTTTAGAACAGAACATATTAACTTTTTTAAACTTTTTAAACTTTTTTACTTACCGGTAATTTTTTTTTTGTTTAGTTTTTTTTACCTTTATAGAACAAACCTCTCCTTCCCCATGGGACAATGTGCAAAGCGCAAATCGCCCAAAGATGTGGCGAAGTACGTTATGCACTTTATCCCAGGTGAAAGGAGAGGTTTGCAGCAGCTGTGAGTGAATGGGCCCTAATAGCCCTGTGTGCCTGTCCTGGTGAGATGTGATCCCTATGCTAGGTGTACCTGTGTGTGGTACTTCCGGAAACACTCTCCATAGCATAGGGCAGGGTGGTCAGCACAGTCAGGACAGAAATAGCGGGTGTCACGCCTTATTCCACTCCTGCTACAGACACGACATCTTTTTCGGGGTGACGGTTGGGTTGAGGTACCAGGAACGACACTGGGGAAATGTCGCTCGTGTAGACGGCTAACTACACTGGTGGATGGGGCCACGGAACCTTCTGGATACAGGAGGTTCTCGATGATCTCTTCCTGGAATTTGAGGAAGGATCGTGTTCTCCCAGCCTTACTGTAGAGAACAAAACTATTGTACAGCGCCAATTGAATCAAATATACAGACACCTTCTTATACCAGCGTCTGGTTCTGCGGGAAACTAAATACGGAGACAACATCTGGTCATTGAAGTCCACCCCTCCCATGAGCGCATTATAGTCGTGGACACAGAGGGGCTTTTCAATGACACGGGTTGCTCGCTCAATTTGGATTGTCGTGTCTGCGTGAATGGAGGAGAGCATGTAAACGTCACGCTTGTCTCTCCATTTCACCGCGAGCAGTTCTTCGTTACACAAGGCAGCCCTCTGCCCCCTTGCAAGACGGGTGGTTACAAGCCGTTGGGGGAAGCCCACGCGACTAGTTCGCGCGGTGCCACAGGCGCAAATCCGTTCTAGAAACAAATGCCTAAAGAGGGCCACACTTGTGTAGAAATTGTCCACATAAAGATGGTACCCCTTGCCGAATAAGGGTGACACCAAGTCCCAGACTGTCTTCCCACTGCTCCCCAGGTAGTCAGGGCAACCGACCGGCTCCAGGGTCTGATCTTTTCCCTCATAGATCCGAAATTTGTGGGTATAGCCTGTGGCCCTTTCACAGAGCTTATACAATTTGACCCCATACCGGGCACGCTTGCTTGGGATGTATTGTTTGAAGCCAAGGCGCCCGGTAAAATGTATTAGGGACTCGTCTACGCAGATGTTTTGCTCAGGGGTATACAAATCTGCAAATTTCAGGTTGAAATGGTCTATGAGGGGCCGAATTTTGTGGAGCCGGTCAAAAGCAGGGTGGCCTCTGGGACGGGAGGTGGTGTTGTCGCTAAAATGCAGAAAACGGAGGATGGTCTCAAATCGTGTCCTGGACATAGCAGCAGAGAACATGGGCATGTGATGAATTGGGTGCGTTGACCAATATGACCGCAATTCATGCTTTTTTGTCAGGCCCATGTTGAGGAGAAGGCCCAGAAAAATTTTAATTTCGGAAACTTGGACTGGTTTCCACCGGAAAGGCTGGGCATAATAGCTTCCCGGGTTTGCGGTTATAAATTGTGTGGCATACCGGTTTGTCTCTGCCACAACTAAGTCCAAGAGCTCCGCAGTCAAGAACAGCTCAAAAAATCCCAGGGCCGAACCGATTTGAGCCGTCTCAACCCGAACTCCAGACTGGGCGGTGAAAGGGGGAACTACTGGTGCGGCTGAAGTTGGTGACTGCCAATCAGGATTTGCCAGCACCTCAGGGACTCTAGGGGCTCTACGGGCCTGTCTGTGCGGTGGCTGCGACGGGGTAACTATTGCACGTGCCACCGTACCAGCTTCAACTGCCCTTCTGGTGCTCGCTACTTCACCAGGTTGTACGGCAGTGCTGGTACTAGGTCCAGGAAGGGCTGCGCTGCTGGTGTATGCCTCACCCTGTGATCCGGCAGCGACAGCCCCACTCTGCTGCTCTTGAAGCGGATCCTGCGTAACCTGTGGTCTAGCGACACGGGGCCTGGTACGCCTGGTGCTATCAGGGACCTCCACCTCCTCGTCCGAACTTTGGGTCAGAGAGCCACTGCTTTCTACAGGTTCATATTCTGACCCGCTAGATTCATCAGATGAGGGTTCCCACTCCTCATCCGACTGGGTCAGAATCCTGTAGGCCTCTTCAGAAGAATACCCCCTGTTTGACATTTTGGACTACTAAATTTAGGGGTATTCCCTGAGACTACCCAAGAAAAAAAGCAAACCTGTCTTACAAAGGGGAGGCTAGCGAAGTACCGGAGGCTGCTGCGGTTGATAAAAAATATCAAAACTGATTTTTTTATCGCCGCAGTGCGTGTAAAATGAATGTGCAGTGATCAAAAAATATATATTTTTTGTCACTGCGGTGGGGCGGGCGTGGGTGAACGCACGTGTGGGCGACCGATCAGGCCTGATCGGGCAAACACTGCGTTTTGGGTGGAGGGCGAGCTAAAGTGACACTAATACTATTATAGATCTGACCGTGATCAGTTTTGATCACTTACAGATACTATAAAAGTACAAATGCTGATTAGCGATACGCTAAACAGCGAATAAAAGTGACTGCGGTGCGGTGGGGTGGGCGCTAACTGACGCTAACTACCTAACCAAGGGGCCTAAACTATCCCTAAAACCTAACAGCCAATACCAGTGAAAAAAAAAAAGTGACAGTTTACACTGATCACTTTTTTTCCTTTCACTAGTGATTGACAGGGGCGATCAAAGGGGTGATCAAAGGGTTAATTGGGGTGCAGGTGGGTGATCTGGGGCTAAGGTGTAGTGTTGGTGCTACTCACAGTTCAGTCTGCTCCTGTGCTGGATCCAACCGACGAAAAGGACCAGCACAGGAGCAGACAAGCCATATAACAGATCATATTTACTAATATGATCTGTTATATGACTTTGGATTGGATTTTTTGAAAATCGCCAGCCTGCCAGCCAATGATCGTTGCTGGCAGGCTGGTGACGAAATACTTCTTTGAATTTTGCCGGCCCGCGATGCGCATGCGCGGGCCGGCTTGGAGCGAAATCTCGCGTCTCGCGAGATGACGCGTATATGCGTGACTCTGCGCAGCGCTGCCACCTCCGGAACGCGATCCTGCGTTAGGCGGTCCGGAGGTGGTTAATATCAAAGCTGAATATTTTTGGAAGTAGTTTTTAGTTTGTTTTTAGTTTTAGCTATTTTAGGGGGAAGTCTGTGTGTGCAGGTGACTATTACTGTGCATAATTATTAGGCAACTTAACAAAAAACAAATATATACCCATTTCAATTATTTATTTTTACCAGTGAAACCAATATAACATCTCAACATTCACAAATATACATTTCTGACATTCAAAAACAAAACAAAAACAAATCAGTGACCAATATAGCCACCTTTCTTTGCAAGGACACTCAAAAGCCTGCCATCCATGGATTATGTCAGTGTTTTGATCTGTTCACCATCAACATTGCGTGCAGCAGCAACCACAGCCTCCCAGACACTGTTCAGAGAGGTGTACTGTTTTCCCTCCTTGTAAATCTCACATTTGATGATGGACCACAGGTTCTCAATGGGGTTCAGATCAGGTGAACAAGGAGGCCATGTCACTAGATTTTCTTCTTTTATACCCTTTCTTGCCAGCCACGCTGTGGAGTACTTGGACGCGTGTGATGGAGCATTGTCCTGCATGAAAATCATGTTTTTCTTGAAGGATGCAGACTTCTTCCTGTACCACTGCTTGAAGAAGGTGTCTTCCAGAAACTGGCAGTAGGACTGGGAGTTGAGCTTGACTCCATCCTCAACCCGAAAAGGCCCCACAAGCTCATCTTTGATGATACCAGCCCAAACCAGTACTCCACCTCCACCTTGCTGGCGTCTGAGTCGGACTGGAGCTCTCTGCCCTTTACCAATCCAGCCACGGGCCCATCCATCTGGCCCATCAAGACTCACTCTCATTTCATCAGTCCATAAAACCTTAGAAAAATCAGTCTTGAGATATTTCTTGGCCCAGTCTTGACGTTTCAGCTTGTGTGTCTTGTTCAGTGGTGGTCGTCTTTCAGCCTTTCTTACCTTGGCCATGTCTCTGAGTATTGCACACCTTGTGCTTTTGGGCACTCCAGTGATGTTGCAGCTCTGAAATATGGCCAAACTGGTGGCAAGTGGCATCTTGGCAGCTGCACGCTTGACTTTTCTCAGTTCATGGGCAGTTATTTTGCGCCTTGGTTTTTCCACACGCTTCTTGCGACCCTGTTGACTATTTTGAATGAAACGCTTGATTGTTCGATGATCACGCTTCAGAATCTTTGCAATTTTAAGAGTGCTGCATCCCTCTGCAAGATATCTCACTATTGACTTTTCTGAGCCTGTCAAGTCCTTCTTTTGACCCATTTTGCCAAAGGAAAGGAAGTTGCCTAATAATTATGCACACCTAATATAGGGTGTTGATGTCATTAGACCACACCCCTTCTCATTACAGAGATGCACATCACCTAATATGCTTAATTGGTAGTAGGCTTTCGAGCCTATACAGCTTGGAGTAAGACAACATGCATAAAGAGGATGATGTGGTCAAAATACTCATTTGCCTAATAATTCTGCACGCAGTGTATATTTCCCCATCCCTCTACTTGGATCCTTGGGCAATCAATGATTGTGTTTTATTAAATAGTGCCTTGAGTAATAATTTATACAAATTTGAAATCTTAACCCTGTGATCTAAATTCCCTAAAAAATCATTTAAAGAGGTAGAAATATCTATCTCCAACAGTGATTTGTTCTTTACACTAGAAAGTGCTGAACATAGTTGAAAGTATCTAAACCAAGACAAATCGACCATAGTCTAACTTTGTGCTAACACCGAGAACGGAAGTATCTCTCCATTTTTCACCATTTGTGCAACATATAAAATATTATTTTTCTGCCAATACTGGTCCCCGGCTATTTTATCTAAAGCCTGTAGTTGAAAATTATACTTGAGGGGAGTACACTGAAGAGATCCTGTTATTCCCAGCAATCTTCTAATAGTGTCCCATGCCTTAGATAATAACTTTTTAGCCTGTCTATACTCCTGTTGCATATTAATCAATTGTCCCGATTCCAATAATGTGAATATATTATTATACGGAGATCTCCTCACCAGAGTGGTACACAATGCACTTTTCCTCCATTCACAGTATAGCCACAGTTTCCCGACTATAAAATAGCCCTTAAAGTAGGGAAGATTAAGACCTCCCTGATCCAAGGGCTTATATAAATATTCCAATTTAAGCCTTACCCTCTTTCTTCTTCACAACAAATCATTAATAATTCTCTCGATAAGCTTAAAAAAACTTACCCTCTATCCATATAGGTGAATTCCTAAGGCTATAAAGGAGCTAGGGCAGAATCACCATCTTGACCAAGGAGACTCTGTCAGCTCTGGACAAAGGAAGTCGGAGCCATATCCCAAATTTTAACCTCAACTTCGTTAATATGGAATCAAATTAAGCTGTAAAAAATCTTCGATCTTAGGAGATATAGTCATGCCCAAAAAATAAAAAGAATTAGAAACATTCAACATAGTCAAAGTTCCCTAAGTAGAGAGTACAAAGCTATCCACTGGCATAAGAGTGGTTTTTGACCAGTTTATATCTAGGCCTGAAACCTTACCAAAAGATTTAACTATATAGATGAGTCTTGGAAGAGTTATATTAGTATGAGCTATAAAAAATAAGACATCATCCGCGTATAAGGAAATACGGTCCTCCGCCCCCATTGCTCCAAACCCTTCAATCTTGAGTCTTGCCAGAGCTAAGGGCTCAATATAAATATCAAATAACAGTGGGGAGAGAGCACAGCCCTGGCGAGTACCCCTATTCAAAGCAAAGCTCGTTGTCAAACTCCCATTAATGTTCAGTCTTGCCAGAGGAGATCTATACAACAGTTTGATCATATCTACAGGGAGTGCAGAATTATTAGGCAAATGAGTATTTTGACCACATCATCCTCTTTATGCATGTTGTCTTACTCCAAGCTGTATAGGCTCGAAAGCCTACTACCAATTAAGCATATTAGGTGATGTGCATCTCTGTAATGAGAAGGGGTGTGGTCTAATGACATCAACACCCTATATCAGGTGTGCATAATTATTAGGCAACTTCCTTTCCTTTGGCAAAATGGGTCAAAAGATGACTTGACAGGCTCAGAAAAGTCAAAAATAGTGAGATATCTTGCAGAGGGATGCAGCACTCTTAAAATTGCAAAGCTTCTGAAGCGTGATCATCGAACAATCAAGCGTTTCATTCAAAATAGTCAACAGGGTCGCAAGAAGCGTGTGGAAAAACCAAGGCGCAAAATAACTGCCCATGAACTGAGAAAAGTCAAGCGTGCAGCTGCCAAGATGCCACTTGCCACCAGTTTGGCCATATTTCAGAGCTGCAACATCACTGGAGTGCCCAAAAGCACAAGGAGTGCAATACTCAGTGACATGGCCAAGGTAAGAAAGGCTGAAAGACGACCACCACTGAACAAGATACACAAGCTGAAACGTCAAGACTGGGCCAAGAAATATCTCAAGACTGATTTTTCTAAGGTTTTATGGACTGATGAAATGAGAGTGAGTCTTGATGGGCCAGATGGATGGGCCCGTGGCTGGATTGGTAAAGGGCAGAGAGCTCCAGTCCGACTCAGACGCCAGCAAGGTGGAGGTGGAGTACTGGTTTGGGCTGGTATCATCAAAGATGAGCTTGTGGGGCCTTTTCGGGTTGAGGATGGAGTCAAGATCAACTCCCAGTCCTACTGCCAGTTTCTGGAAGACACCTTCTTCAAGCAGTGGTACAGGAAGAAGTCTGCATCCTTCAAGAAAAACATGATTTTCATGCAGGACAATGCTCCATCACACGCGTCCAAGTACTTCACAGCGTGGCTGGCAAGGGTATAAAAGAAGAAAATCTAATGACATGGCCTCCTTGTTCACCTGATCTGAACCCCATTGAGAACCTGTGGTCCATCATCAAATGTGAGATTTACAAGGAGGGAAAACAGTACACCTCTCTGAACAGTGTCTGGGAGGCTGTGGTTGCTGCTGCACGCAATGTTGATGGTGAACAGATCAAAACACTGACAGAATCCATGGATGGCAGGCTTTTAAGTGTCCTTGCAAAGAAAGGTGGCTATATTGGTCACTGATTTGTTTTTGTTTTGTTTTTGAATGTCAGAAATGTATATTTGTGAATGTTGAGATATTATATTGGTTTCACTGGTAAAAATAAATAATTAAAATGGGTATATATTTGTTTTTTGTTAAGTTGCCTAATAATTATGCACAGTAATAGTCACCTGCACACACAGATATCCCCCTAAAATAGCTAAAACTAAAAACTACTTCCAAAAATATTCAGCTTTGATATTAATGAGTTTTTTGGGTTCATTGAGAACATGGTTGTTGTTCAATAATAAAATTAATCCTCAAAAATACAACTTGCCTAATAATTCTGCACTCCCTGTATAAATCTGTCTCCAAACCCCATCCTACCCAAGACCTTCCAGAGGAATCTCCACTCCACCCTGTCAAAAGCCTTAGAAGCATCCAAGGACAGGATGGAGCGGGAGACCCCCCGGATTATAATGATTATAATGGGTACCCTTATTTGGAATAAACCCGTTCTGATCTGGGTGTATGATTGAAGGAAAAACCTTAGAGAGTCTTGTAGTCAGAATCCTTGAAAGAAGCTTCACATCGGTATTCCGTAAGGATATAGGTCTATAGGACCCCAAGTCCAGCAGATCCTTTCCTTTTTTCAATATTAATATTTTTACAGCTTCTGTCATTGATTCCGGTAGAGTTCCATCTTTTAATGAGTCAACAAATACCTTCAGTAGACTAGGGAGAATAACCTCCCTATATCTACGATAGAATTCATATGGAAATCCATCTATCCCAGGGGAGGAATTACCAGAACATGCTTTAATTGCAGCTTCTACTTCTTGTAGGGAGAAATCTACCTCAAGCGATTCTCTTTGGATGTCTGTAAGGACTGGAAAAGAGATGGCATCCAGATAGGGATCCATCATTTCATTGGTAATAGTGGTATCTGCTTTATATAGATCTAAAAAATGGTTAAAAAAACCCCCGAAAAACAACGAAAAGTGAGGAGAGATCATTTATACCTCCCCTACGTATTCACAAATATATCCAAAACTAAAGAGAGCCCAGGAAAGGGGTATAGGGAATTAAAACGTAACTTTTACTATTATTCGCATAAAACTATCTCCACACCAAAAAGACATACAATACACAAAAAAATTCAATGTACGCTGAGACAGCATGTAGCACACTACCCAAAGTGAATGGGACCAAAGAAAACAATGTTAGGGGGGAAAAAAGAGAAAAGGAACAATCTCACCAATCCAGACGTGATGGATAGTTGGGAAGATTTGGATCGTTCACAGACTGTTAAAGGGTATATTAATTATTGATATTTATGCAAATTTCAATAATTAATATTCACAAATAGGCGTGAGTCGTCTTCTGGTAACTCCGCCTATTTATGCCTTACTAACAACAAAACACTACTGATTGCCCTACGCTACTCACTAAACTAGCTGCATGCGCCTTACTAACTCGCTACCGCTAACAAGTACACGCTACATAAAGGGTATAAATAACACCGTATTTATTAATTCTTACAGAACATAACACATGTAATACACTGATAATACAGTACAACAATACACTACAACTATTGCTGAGGCAACTTACTAATACAAAGGAATATAAATGTTTATAACTATATATTTCTATATCAAGGGAATAGACTTATATAGTTACAGCGGCCCACAGCAATATGAATACACACACTATTACAACACACTAATACGGTTCTGACTACACTAACGCAGCCCCAAGTCCTCCCCAAAATCTAACTACAATTGCACTAATACATATACATACACTTCACCAGCAGCCCACCCAATCCTGACAATATACTATCCCTACGGGGAATGACAAGAGGTTATTACGGACAATGAGGGATGTCCTGGGGGAACACAGGGGATAGAAAAAGGGGGACTCAGGGCAGGAGAAGGTAAGGGTAACCAAGGGATCAGGGGTTGAAGGTATATGTATGTAAGGGTATAGAGGGATTAGGGGTAACCAAGGGGATAAGGGGTGTATCAAGGGTCCAGGGGGGGTATGTTGTAAGTGTTAACAGGAAGGGTTCGTTGGTGGTAGAGGGAATATTGTATGGGGGGGAAATAGGGTAGAATAAAGGTTACAAAATAAGGGTTATAGTATGGTGGAAAATAGGGTAGAATAAGGGTTGCAATAAGGGTTATCGTATGGGGGAAAATAGGGTAGAATAAGGGTTGCAATAAGGGTTATAGTATGGGGGAATAGGGGTTAATATTGTATGGGGGGAGCGAGGGTTAAATATATATTGATACTTAGGATATTATGCTCGTTGTCCAGGGGGGCTCGTTTGTCCAGGGATGATCCTCTCCGGCTGGGGCTCCGTTCCAAAAGTGCCTCAGCGTAGCGCCGCCGGACTATTTAAGTTTGGCGGCGCTCGCTCCCGAGGCAGCACGTCCGGACCGGCCCGCGCCGTCACCGCGCCGGCCCGCGCATCCCGGACCGCGCTTCCAGGCGGAGGGTTCCTTTGATCCTCCGCCTGTAGCGCATCTGCATACCATGCGGTGCGATAATTATCGCGCCGGAGGTGTGCAGATAACAGAGGGAGGGACGTTTGTTTCCCTCTCTCTGTTATGTTAACTATCCAACGGCTGGGGATAGTTAAATACCAAAAGGCATCGGATCTCTATTGATCCTATGCCTTTTGAGGTTACCAGAGGCTGGACATAATTGTCCAGCCATCTGGTGACCTTCTCATCCCCTGCAGGGATGCAGGAGGAGGGGGGGGGGCACATCTTGTTCCTATATTATATGTGTATGGATGCTTGGGGCACATCCATACACATATATATACACATATAGTTATATTTATAAGTATATGCATATTCATGGCTGTTTGGGGCACATCCATAAATATGCATACACACACATACACAAGCGACAATAAGCCCATCCATATATATACATAGAGATGTATGCCTGTCAAGGGGGCCTACATACATCTCCATGTATATCCACTGGTCCCACCTGGACGGGCCCACAGCCAAGGGCCAATATACATGTATATATGTCAGGGCATATATACATATATATTTAAATATAACACTTCCCTCAACAATCCCCCTGTTGTCGGGAATACGACAATAAACATTTTGGGGGAAGGGTTGGGATGTATTTATCCCCTCTCAATCGCACTCTAGGTGACAATTCAGGAAGGACTGAAGTAATATGACCCTTAGGTACCTAGACATCACCCATCATGACTAACATCTCCGACCTGCCCTTCACCAACGTCTCCGTCCACCGAATACACCGTCTTCTCTTTGGCCTCAGGTGTCAGCCACTCCCTATGTAGTCTATTTCTGACTCCGGAATGGCTTCACCCTCGCCGTCTTTAGATCACTCCACTCAGTGACCGTGTTCTCTCTTTGCCAGTGTTGTTCTTCTGGCGTCCGTTACCCCCAATTTTAGTGCCGGTAATTCATGTAGCACCTCCTTATGGGGTACGGACGGCCGTACCTATTAACACCAGTATGACTTTCATCTTAATTGAAGACTCAGTTGTTGAGGGGTTCTCCCATGGACAGATACATAGGTTTTTACAAGGCAGGTCAGATTTTCTGGGGGGGAGGTGATGTCATAGTACCTAAATTCTACCTGCGGGAAGGAACCCCGCACTACCATCATTCAGTCCAACCCTTACAAAAAGTCACCATTGTCGATATTGAAGCTGCAAATACCTTAGTAAAGAGGGGCCTGACGCTAGGGAATCTACTCTACCCCACTCACACAAACATGTCATATCCCTCCCAATACAGCCCAATTCAATTCAGTGTGTACCCATAGAGACTCATGCCACCTGGCCTTACTCTCTATACCTCCCAAGACACTGGTAGTTAACAGACCCTTGTGTCCTTGGGGAAATTACTATAGGATGCAAGTGTGCGTCCAGCCATATTGTAGTATGGCTGTCGCACATTTGCACCTAGAGTGTCCATGGGTACATGAGGAACTCACATGCAAATAATCAATGTAAATCTATACACAATATGATGAGGTCACAGGGTGGCCTATGATTATACCCCGAACCTTCCTACGAAAATCTACTACAATACGTGATATACATACACACAATGCTATGAGGTCACAGGATGGCTTTGGATGTTCACCCTGAACCCTCATAGGAAAAATCTACTACAACACAATATTTATATACACACACCCCCACACACAATACTATGAGGTCACAGGATGGCTTTTGGATTTTCATCCCGACCCTCATAGGAAACAGTATGTCCATGCGATCTCTGGCTCCAGAACTTTGTTGGAGCTAAGTCCTGAGCCTCCTACGATTAACTTCGTGAAGTTCTGTCTGGTTCTGGTTTAGTTGGTCCGCAAGTCTCTTGACCCTCCTGTAGATTAGACACAGTCCCGTGTACATGACGATTACCAGAACCAGAAGAACTATCACCGGATGAATCAATAGGTTGAAGAAGGATGTTGCCTTTGGACTGTAGCAAAACAGACTTTCCCACCAGGAGACCTTGGAGTCTTTGTCCAAAGCGGTAGTGATTGCCGTTATTTTATTCTTGTCGTGCGTCAGTTGGATGGTGGCCTGTTTCTCTGTTTCTCGAAGACTCCTAAGTATTTCGTCTTCTTGGCTGAAGTCCAGCAGGAGATGTTTGAGTTCTAGCCCAAAGCCAAGAGGAATCTTCTGGAGTCTCACGGGTACGTCAGGGCGGATGTCGAGTCTTTTCTCCGGGGTGATTGGTGTCCTTCCTTGTAGCTCTGCGACATCTAAACCTAGGACGGGACTAAGGGTGCAATACGCTCCAGGGAGGAGTTCTCCTCTCTCAGTGCAGTTAGTTCCATAGATTGTATAAGACATGTTTTGTCTTTGGTACCAGCACCAATACCCCTGTCCCAAGTATTTAAGGGAGGAGGGTATTGGGCAGGCCTTCATCTCACAGGACCCCTCGGTGCTCCAACATTGGTGTCTTAACACCCGATCCTGACTACCTTGACAGAGGATAGCATCCTCTTTCTTCCAACATCCCTCTGTGTCTAACAGATAAGGATGGCCTCTCTCATAGGTTAGAACGCCCGGGGGGAGCTGTGGATAAAGCACCGTCTGGTTATTTATGACAATCCCTAAATTAATTGCACTGTAACCCTGTCTAAGATGGCCAGATACAGGAGCCAATGACGAAGCAGTGCAAGTGAGATTCCTACAGCCGTGCCACTGGACTACCCACCAGTTGGTGTGATTGGCTGCAAAAGGAGATATAAGAGGACTTACCCGTTGGTGGAGGTTAAATGGGAAGTGGCCGCCGTACAATGATGATACAATATGTTTAAGGTTGCCTGAGAGTTCACTCTGGACTTGCGTACACGCCAGAGCGAGCTGAGCTCTATCCTGTTCTTCCAAGAGACTCACAACTAACCTTCTAAACTTCTCTCGTAAAGCAGAAGATAGAGAGGTAGTGGCATCTATGTGCGAATGCTGCAAACCCTCTAAGACGTGGTTTACATCAAGCTGGGTCTCGAATCCTTCTCCGGCGTGTCGCGCAACATCCCCAAGTTTACCTCTCAGGACTTCCATATCCATAGTGTTCAGGGCGCCCACTCCCAATGCACCTCCGCCTAGTCCCATGGCTATCAGATCTCTTCTTCCCCTGTGATTTCTATGTATGAGATCGTCCTTTCTTACCTCTTGCCCTGCCTCTATCCAACCTCTTATCATGTCAATTTGGTTCCTCACAAACTCCCCACATCTGTGATCCCACTGGTCGACTCGGAAGTCATCTACGGAAATTCTCCAAGTAAAAAGGACGAATTTTGTCCCCGTGATGATCTTCCATGGGGATGACAGTTGAGGAGCTATAGGATCTGCCAATTGATGGATAGGGGCGGTGCAAGAGTCTAAATGCATTTTTACAGGCTGGAGACCTGTCGCTTCATAGGGGATCCTCACCACCGTTACACAAACTTGCCCTCTACCTCTGAACGGATACCATTGGTCACTTTCTCCAACCTGTAGCACTAGTTTTCCTACGGGTTTGGATTTAGACAGATAGACCCATTGTGTAAATGTCCAGCACCCTTCATCTACTGCCTCGCAAAAAGGCCATCTAAACGAACCATCTATATTGATGTCAAAGTTAATATCCCTGCCACTGGGGTCTTTCCAATCGGAAGACACATACCTACCCCGGTATTCCTCATTCATAGGGGTACCGTCCATCCATACATCCACTGTAGCGGTATCCACCCCATTGCACACTAAATCCCAACTCCAGGGATTAGTGTCCAAGGTTACCATCTGGGTATCTTGTTCCCAGTGGGCATAGGTGACGAAATAATATCCAGTCACCTCCTGAACACAATTGTCTCTCATGATGGTGATCATAAAAGACCGTATGGATGGAGATCCCTTTAACTGAGCATACCTGGGATCCTTGGCATCTGTCCGTACTTTTAAAACGGTGGCTCGGTAAAAGCCTTCCAGTTTCACCGGACCACTCTGGTCATTCCATAGGGCCTGGCCAGAGTTACTGCAGTTTAACTTTAGCATCACTATACTGGTTCGTATGTAATCTGTGGACACATGTCCCTGAACATAACTGGATTCCCTAGTGATAATCATCTGTGAATCTCTTAACATACAATAAGCTTTTAGGGTGCCCTTTACCGGAATGGGTCTGTCAAAATATGTCCTTACCCTCAGCCCATCTTGGCTATCCCTCCTTATGAAGGTAGCTTTAAGGATATACCAGCCACTATACTCTGCACCCGTGACATCTTCGGGACTCAGAACCCCCTCCTTGGTACACAACACTGTGGTAGTGTTGGCTTCCACTTGTTTGTAAGGATGTAAGTGAGGGTCCTTAGACACCCATCTTAAGGATCTCATAGGAGTAGGGTCAGAGTCCCGAAAATGTCTGAATTCTTTGAGGCAGAGGGCATGTAAATCATGTTGTATGGCAGACACATTCTCCACAGGGGTATAATGTTGAATTACACCTTGGGCAAAACTCTCCCTCTGGAAACCATACAGATACCACTGTCCTGGTGTAAATGAAAAGTTCTCGTATGGTTTCAGGATTTTGCCCTCCAAACA
The DNA here is from genome assembly GCF_905171765.1 of Bufo bufo. Classification (NCBI taxonomy): domain Eukaryota; kingdom Metazoa; phylum Chordata; class Amphibia; order Anura; family Bufonidae; genus Bufo; species Bufo bufo. The sequence goes on along the minus strand of NC_053390.1, from coordinate 33,461,331 downwards.
TTCGACCATTAAAAGGCCGGGTTTATTCATAGATATGTCAGCCATATCATTATTAACTCCCAGGCCCTCCCCCGAAGAGGTTGAGCCTGCCATCATCATGCTTACCACCAGTGCCACAAGTTGGGGATATGCCATGTTCAGAGGATTTCTATATCTTTTCAGGCTAGTCGTAACCTTGGTGAGTCTCCCTCCCGTGATCTGTTAATTCAATCTGAATGTAATTAGTTTGATGAATCCACCCTCGACCCCCCAAAACGCGCCCCCCACCCCGTCACCCAACTCTGTGAGGGTTCATGTTATTGAGTTGGGGAGGCTCGGGTGGCCTTGGCCTGGTCGATATGGATCCATAAAACTCCCTGTCGCCTACGTGACTTTTTCTTGGTCGTCATCGGCCTTTGCACCTTTAGCATGGTGTCACCCATTACTTCAAGGACCTGATAGGGTCCTTCCCAGTTTGCATCCCAGGGGCCGGCCCGACTGAAGATTTTCACCATCACTAGCTCTCCTACAGAGGGCATTGGCGTTTCCCCCTGTAGATACGGTCTGTGTAGCCGTATTGCTGCATGAGGCAATAACTCCTTCAGGTTTAGTTGTACCTGTTGGAGAAACAGGTCTCTGGCGATGGCGTTCTTTACTGGTTCTGACACTAGGGGTTCATTGGGTAGGCATAGGGGCATTTTGCGTCCGGTCATTAGTTCGAATGGGGTGATACCAGTACTGGTAGCCTCGGTAGCTCGGATTCCCATTAGCACGGCTGGCAGAGAGGTTACCCATGAGGAACCTTTCTCCAGTAGTGCTTTAGAAAGTCGTGTTTTTATGGTCCGGTTCATCCGCTCCACGATGCCCGCAGACTGAGGGTGGTAAGGCACATGAAACCTTTGCTTTATGTCTAAAAGACCACAAAGCGCTTTCATTACCTTACCCGTGAAATGGGTCCCTCTGTCCGACTCTATCAATCTGGGGATACCCCATCGTGACAGAACCTGTTCCCAGAGAACACGGGCAGTGGTTGTAGCCGAATCATTAACCGTGGGGATGGCTTCTACCCATTTAGAGAAGACATCCACTACAACAGTGCGTAACGATAGTTACGACTTCCTGTTGGTAAACGTCCTATAAAATCTATTTGTAGTGCGGACCATGGACCATCTGCAGAAGGAACTCGCTGCAACACCGGCTTCAGGGCTGACGCCCTTGGGTTTACCTGAGCACATACCAGGCACTTTTGTGTTACTTCCTCTACTGTGTTGGACATTCCCGGCCAGTATAATTTGTCTCTCAGGAGAGACAAGAGTTTATCCCGGCCCAGGTGTCCAAACAGTTGGTGGTTCAATCTGGTTAGCTCTGCTTGCAGATGCTGTGGAACCACGGGAAGAGGAAGTTGCTGTGTACCGGTATCGTAACACAGGATCGCTTGCTGTATTGACCAGGGATGCTGTGGAGATGTGAGGTGTGTCATTAGAAGAGGATCTTTTGCTTGTTCCTCCTCAAATGACACCGGGCCTTTACTCAGGTTGGTACGAACTGCAATCTGGTAGGCCGGTAGCGGCTCGGTGTCTGTTTCCTGAAGGATCCCAGATACTGCCGCTAGTTTGGCCAATTCATCCGCCTTGTTGTTACCTAGCGTCAAAGGCTCATCCCCTTTCTGATGCGCAGGGATTTTTATGATGGCTGCTTCCGCCGTGTGTGCCATGCCCCATTCCCAAAGTTCTTTCAGGACCGACAAATGAGCCAGAGGTTTGTTTTAGCTATCCACAAATCCTTGTCTTTTCCATGTGTCCAGGTGCAGGGTGAGAGAACGAACTACATATGAACTGTCGCTATATATAGTTCGTTTCCCTGGGGGTTGAAGAAGCAAGGCTTCCTTGACCGCCTCCAGTTGCGCCCGCTGTGCCGACATGTGACCTGGTAACTTGACAAGATTCTGGGTACCTGTGGTCTCATCCAGCACAGCAAAACCTGTGACATAGGTCCCATCCATGAAAAATCGAGAGCCATCAACAAAGATGACTCTGTCTTCTGGATGTTTATCGGTCCTGAAAATTTGTGGCGCATTGATATGCGCTGGTTGGCCACAGTCATGTTCGGTGCCAGTTAGGTTCAATAACTGGGACAGAACATACTTGGCTTTGTGGTTCACCTGCAGACTCCGGCCACTGAGATCCATAATCCACCTCCCGAATTTTTGTTGGGAGACTCCAGGCAGTGTATCACGGAGCAGGAGGGCCAATGGAGAGTGTGGAGTCTGCAAAGTGAGGGGCCTGAAGCCTACAATATGCTCGGTGGTTTTGACGGCATAGTGTATAGCTGCCAGTTGTTTGGCACACTCATCGAACCCTCGTTCAACAGGCGAAAGTAACCTGGAGAAGTATCCCAGCGGTCTAGTGTCATACCCTATCTGCTGTAGGAGGACCGCTGAGATAGACTCCGTCCCTGCATGCGCCTGTATGGCTATTTCCCCTTCAGGATGGGGAGTGGCCAATACAGGGGCAGAGGAGAGGTCCCTTTTCAAAGTAGAAAAGGCCTCTTCCTGTGCATCAGACCAACCTTTGATTGAGGGGTCTTCTCCTCGGAGGAGTTCATAGAGGGGTTTTGCTTTGGCAGCAAAATCCTCTATGAACTCCCTCATGAAATTAGCAACTCCCAGGAATTTTCTCAAATCCTGTAGAGTGCCCGGCCTAGGTAACTTTACCATGGCTTCCACTCTGGCTGCCACGATTCCTTTGGCTCCAAAATAAATTTGGACTCCAAGGAAAGTCACCTCTGTTCTGGCCAAATTTGCCTTGTGGGGACTCAGCTTGAGCTCTTTTAACAGAACCAAATGTTCTTCTATGGTTTCTGTGTGTAAGAGCAGGTCATCCACGTATTGCAGAAGGCATTCTGGCCATGAAAATACACTCAGGACGGCCGCCAATGCCTGGTGAAAATACGTGGGACTACTGTGGAATCCCTGGGGGAGTACTCCGAACATGTACTGTTTGTCCCCTACTGTAAAGGCAAATTTGTACCTACAGTTTTCAGTGAGTTCAATTGAGAAGAACCCATTGGCAACATCTATGGTTGAGAATATGCGACTTTTGCCGCTTATTCTGGCCATGATGTCGGGAGTCTGTGCCACCACTGGAGCGGACATTGGGGTGTATTTGTTGAGGACCCGGAGGTCTATGGTGAGCCTCCATGCATTGGTGTCCTTTTTCTTTACTGGCCAGATGGCATTGTTGCATTTAGAATTGCCCTCTATGACCACCCCCCTAGTTTTCAATTCTTGGACGGTGTCCAAAATTTAATGGGTGGCTTCTGGCGGAAAGCGGTATTGGCGTTGAGGTGGAGGGTCGGGACCTTGTATGTCCACCTGAACACCAATCAGTCTGCCACAATCGTTTTTTCCCTGGGCCCACAGATCGGGGTACTCATACACAATAGGCTCAAGGTCTGGATTATGCGAGATCTCAGGCCATTTGTGTTCAAGTACTTCAGTAGAGTCATCTACTGTTGGCAATGGTGGTCCCAGAAACTGGCGTTGGATGACAAACACCTTGGATTGTCTGGGACCCTTCCATACAATACTATTTGCCAGATCTAGGATCCACCCATTTTGTGTCATTACGTCGGTTCCAATAATGTTGTCAGAACTGGGGTAATACCACATGGGGATCCTGAGGGTCGTGTGACTGGTAATCTGGACAATTACTTCTTCTATTCTGTGGGCCCTCACCCCCCCTTGTTGGTGATCAAATCCGATCACCACACACTGAGGGCTGTTGGGATGTAAATCATGTTTGACATTGGTAATGGGAATTTCCGCACCAGTGTCAAGCATGATTTCGGCGTCCTGATTTTTGATTTTGGCCTTTATGTGGGGTCTCCCTGAAGAATCCAGTATGATGGGACATACTGGCGCCAGATCTTTAGGGATCCCTGATCTTCAATCAATTTCTACCAGACTCCCAGTAGGTACCTGTGAGGTACATACTGCCACTTGTGGGTTCTTGCTATGGACCCTTAGTGTGGATTCCAGGGATTCCACACTCATTACCGAACGCGCTGGGTCATTCACAACAGCCACACGTTTTGGTGTCTGGACCTGTGAATGTCCCAGATATTCCCCCACTGGTTTGGCATAATTAGGTTTCATCTTGAAACCGCTATTATTGCCCGTTCTCTCAGGATTTGTCCGGTTATTACGTGACCATTGTGGACAATTCCTCTTTATGTGCCCGTATTGTAAACATAGGAAGCATCGAATGCCTCCCATCCTTTCCAATGGCGGGGCTGTGGGGCGAATAGCTGAATTACCTTTTGTGTGCTGTACCCGTTCATCTTGAGATGTATCGTGTACAGGCGCACGCTCCGTCACTTTGACGGATTTCTTATTGAGCAGTGTATCCTGTCTGCACTGCTCAATAATCATAGCAGCATCCGTGAGGGATGGCTCCCTAGCTGCACTCCACCGGATTGCAGTGTCAAGGTATGGGAATTTTTCCACAAACATACGTATCATACCCTGTGGAATTCCGATACCGTGATCTTTCGTAACCCTTCTGTACATTGCTTCAAACCGACTACACATAGACAGAGGTTCGTCATGTATAGTGGGTTTGAACTTGGACAGGATATCCGGAGTGACGTCCCAATGGCCCGTTGCCAGTCTCATGAGTATGGAGAGACGTTCCTCCTTGTCATAAAACTGTCCATTCATGGGTTGCGTCCTCCCCGTTACCTCATACCTTTGGTTTAGGTGTGTAGGTAACCATAACTTGAATAACTCCATGCGATATTCGTGAGCCACTGAATACTTGTTACAGTGACCCTCGAAGATATCACATGAAGTAAACGGATCTACACTGGGATCATATTTTGGGATCTCCTTGCAGATCCGTAACAGGAAGTTTATCCTTTCCATACTGGAATGGTTAGGGTAAAAATCTTCCTGTCTTTCCGGACACGTTGGCGGATTGGAAGTGGTAAATGGCCAACCACTTTCCTCTCTCCAATCGTTGCCCTGTTCCTGGGATCGGTTGCTACCCCTATTCTCCCTGGGTGTTTGGGTGAAATGTAGCGTCCGTTCCACCTGTTCCCTAGTGTCTACTGTATCGGATGTTTGATCCGTGGAAGATCTTGGCGCTGTCGCCGCTATCTCCCCCTGTGCCGTTCCCGAAACACAAACCTGTTTCGTGGGCACCATACTGTTAGCACCAGGCCGTGACAGTGACCACCTCCCATAGTCTCACTGCTCTTACCGAAAAGAATCCTCTTCTATGTTTGTGTACAAACCTTCTTTCCTCCAGACGCAGAGGATGTCCCCTCGTCACAGTCAGTCCTGGGGATAAATAGATGATGGGATAGATCTCTGTACTGCCCCCTGATATATTTATACATAGTAATTAGATATCCCCTCAGTCGTCTTTTTTCTAACGTGAATAACCCTAATTTTGATAATCTTTCAGGGTACTGTAGTTGCCCCATTCCAGTTATTACTTTAGTTGCCCTCCTCTGGACCCTCTCCAGCTCTACTATGTCTGCCTTGTTCACTGGAGCCCAGAACTGTACACAGTACTCCATGTGTGGTCTGACTAATGATTTGTAAAGTAGTAGGAATATGTTCTCATCACGGGCATCTATGCCCCTTTTGATGCAACCCATTATCTTATTGGCCTTGGCAGCAGCTGCCTGACACTGTTTTTTGCAGCTTAGTTTGCTGTTTATTAAAATTCCTAGATCCTTTTCCATGTCAGTGTTACCGAGTGTTTTACCATTTAGTATGTACGGGTGACTTGCATTATTCCTTCCCATGTGCATAACTTTACATTTGTCAGTGTTAAACCTCATCTGCCACTTATCTGCCCAAGCCTCCAATCTATCCAGATCCCTCTGTAGTAGTATACTGTCCTCTTCAGTGTTAATTACTTTACACAGTTTAGTGTCATCTGCGAAAATTTATATTTTACTATGCAAGCCTTCTACAAGATCATTAATAAATATATTGAAGAGAATAGGGCCCAATACTGACCCCTGAGGTACTCCACTAGTGACAGTGACCCAATCTGAGTATGTACCGTTAATAACCACCCTCTGTTTTCTATCCCTCAGCCAGTTACTTACCCACATACAGACGTTTTCTCCCAGTCCGAGCATTCTCATTTTATATACTAACCTTTTATGTGGTACAGTGTCAAATGCTTTTGAGAAGTCCAGATACACGACATCCATTGATTCGCCGCTGTCAAGTCTAGAACTTACCTCCTCATAGAAACTGATTAAATTAGTTTGACATGACCGATCCCTCACGAAGCCATGCTGATATGGCGTTATTTGCTTATTTCCGTTAAGATGCTCTAACATAGCATCTCTCAGAAAACCTTCAAACAGTTTACCCACAACAGATGTTAAACTTACCGGCCTATAGTTTCCAGGCTCTGTTTTTGGACCCTTTTTGAATATTGGCACCACATTTGCCATGCGCCAATCCTGTGGGACATTCCCTGTCAGTATAGAGTCCGCAAATATCAGAAATAAGGGTCTGGCTATGACATTACTTAATTCCCTTAGGATACTGTTGTACTTCTTCCTTGGTCAGACAGGACACTTTTAAAGGCGAATTTATTTCAACATTCAGCATTTCATCTGACAGTTTATATTCCTCAGTGAATATACACTGGAGAAAAAAATATTTAACAGCTTTGCTTTCTCCTCGTCGCTCTCTGCGAATCCCCCCTCATTACTCTTTAAAGGGCCGACACCTTCAGATTTATACTTTTTAACATTTATATAATTGAAGAACATTTTAGGGTTAGTTTTACTCTCTTTGGCAATTAATCTCTCGGTCTCTAGTTTGGCCGCTTTTATTTGTTTTTTACATGTTCTGTTTTTTTCCCTATAGTTTTTCAGTGCTTCCGTGCTACCCTCCTGTTTTAGTGTTTTATATGCTTTCTTTTTGTCATTTATTGCTTTCTTTACAGTTCTGTTTATCCACATTGGTTTCTTTTTGTTCCTTAACCTTTTATTCCCATACGGTATGTACCTCTCACAATGAGATTTTAGGATGTTTTTAAAGATATCCCATTTTGTGGCTGTATTTTTATTTTTGAGGACTTTGTCCCAGTTAGTTAGGCCTATGGCCTCTCTTAGTTGGCTAAATTTAGCTTTTTTGAAGTTTGGTATTTTTGTTCCTCCCTGTAGAAACGCTCTTTTGAATGATAATTGGAAGGTTATTATGGTCTTGATAATTATTTCTCAGAAACAAGCGGAGGAAATGGAAAACAAAACTTGGGTCAGCAAAAGAGTGGAACAAGGTGACAACAGCACGCGGAGGAAAGGTAATCTTCTTTGCCTTGCGTCTGGTGAGAAAACTACACTAGCTTCTGGCTTGCATAGTTTTTTGCCAACATTTACACCTTAAATGTTAGTTCATTTGCCGGGGCCAGAGTCCCAGCCCTCAACACGCACCTGCTCCACCCATGTCCCACCCAGCTGCCAAACATGGAATGAAACCAGCCGTGCGACAATATAAAAAAAAAAAAAAAAGACTTGCCATTATTTTTTTCAACTTAAATAGTCACACGTCTCAAATAAATGATCCCCTCTGACTGCACCTGATGGTTATGTGGTCAGCCAGTGCCTCCAGCACTAGTATGACCATACTGGCTGCCCAAAATCCAGGCTAGTTGACAGCGCTGCTCTTCCCCTACTGGATGTGTACAAACCATTGGGTCCCAATTGGAAGTATTAGTGAGTGAAACCTACAGGTCACCCGGTCAAGTCCTGCACCCATTCTGCATCCTACCAGGAAGACAGTAAGAAGCATAGATAAATTGGTAAGGGGGTCAAAAGGATGTACAATAGTCACTTAAGCACATAAGTACAGAGAATAGCAGATTCACGCTCTGCAAGATACAGACAATACTCCAGAGTGTGCTCCTCCTGTATTATAGGGACCAGTTACAGACAATACTCCAGAGTGTGCTCCTCCTGTATTATAGGGACCAGTTACAGACAATACTCCAGAGTGTGCTCCTCCTGTATTATAGGGACCAGTTACAGACAATACTCCAGAGTGTGCTCCTCCTGTATTATAGGGACCAGTTACAGACAATACTCCAGAGTCTACTCCTTATAGTGACCAGATACAGACAATTCACCAGAGTCTGCTCCTCCTGGATTATACTGACCAGATACAGATCCCATAATCCTATAGGTTATAGTAGATCTCCTGCATATAGTGCATATACACTCACCTAAAGAATTATTAGGAACACCATACTAATACGGTGTTGGACCCCCTTTTGCCTTCAGAACTGCCTTAATTCTACGTGGTATTGATTCCACAAGGTGCTGATAGCATTCTTTAGAAATGTTGGCCCATATTGATAGGATAGCATCTTGCAGTTGATGGAGATTTGAGGGATGCACATCCAGGGCACGAAGCTCCCGTTCCACCACATCCCAAAGTTGCTCTATTGGGTTGAGATCTGGTGACTGTGGGGGCCATTTTAGTACAGTGAACTCATTGTCATGTGCAAGAAACCAATTTGAAATGATTCGAGCTTTGTGACATGGTGCATTATCCTGCTGGAAATAGCCATCAGAGGATGGGTACATGGTGGTTATGAAGGGATGGACATGGTCAGAAACAATGCTCAGGTAGCCCGTGGCATTTAAACGATGCCCAATCGGCACTAAGGGGCCTAAAGTGTGCCCAGAAAACATCCCCCACACCATTACACCACCACCACCAGCCTGCACAGTGGTAACAAGGCATGATGGATACATGTTCTCATTCTGTTTACGCCAAATTCGGACTCTACCATTTGAATGTTTCAACAGAAATCGAGACTCATCAGACCAGGCAACATTTTTCCGGTCTTCAACAGTCCAATTTTGGTGAGCTCGTGCAAATTGTAGCCTCTTTTTCCTATTTGTAGTGGAGATGAGTGGTACCCGGTGGGGTCTTCTGCTGATGTAGCCCATCCGCCTCAAGGTTGTGCGTGTTGTGGCTTCACAAATGCTTTGCTGCATACCTCGGTTGTAACAAGTGGTTATTTCAGTTAACGTTGCTCTTCTATCAGCTTGAATCAGTCGGCCCATTCTCCTCTGACCTCTAGCATCTACAAGGCATTTTCGCCCACAGGACTGCCGCATACTGGATGTTTTTCCCTTTTCACACCATTCTTTGTAAACCCTAGAAATGGTTGTGCGTGAACATCCCAGTAACTGAGCAGATTGTGAAATACTCAGAACGGCCCGTCTGGCACCAACAACCATGCCACGCTCAAAATTGCTTAAATCACCTTTCTTTCCCATTCTGACATTCAGTTTGGAGTTCAGGAGATTGTCTTGACCAGGACCATCCCCTAAATGCATTGAAGCAACTGCCATGTGATTGGTTGACTAGATAATTGCATTAATGAGAAATAGAACAGGTGTTCCTAATAATTCTTTAGGTGAGTGTATAGTAATAAGGTTCCTGGCCTCGGTGGAGTAAGATCCAGTTTTCATGTGTCAGCAGCAGTTGCTGTTTGACACCTAGCTATTTAGTATAGCTGTATAACTGATCCGGAACGGCTCTTACTGGGAGTAGTCAAAGTGCTGGCTGGGTGACTACTCCCCAGGCCGGGTCTTGACTGGACTATAAAAAACCGAGCTGGCAGTGTCAGCTGGGTGTGGTTACCCCTCTCTCTGACACAGGATCTCTGGTAATCGCTGGATTGGGATCTGAGCCATGTGCTAGGCTGGAGGCCTGAGTTTGGGAGGTCTGCTCTGTCCTGAGCAATGCCGATCTGGTGTGAACTAACACCCAGGATAACAGGTGACTGTGTTACTGTATGAACTGTCTAGGTGTGAACGAACACCAAAACTGCAAATGGACTGCCGTACTGTTTTGTTGCCATAAGTGTGAATAAAACACTGAAGGTTTTTTTGAGTTACAAACTGGTCTTTGCCTCTATACTGCGTCCCCTTGCCCTGTCTACTAGAGCGAATCCCCACAATATAAATATACACTCACCTAAAGAATTATTAGGAACACCATACTAATACGGTGTTGGACCCCATTTTGCCTTCAGAACTGCCTTAATTCTACGTGGCATTGATTCCACAAGGTGCTGATAGCATTCTTTAGAAATGTTGGCCCATATTGATAGGATAGCATCTTGCAGTTGATGGAGATTTGAGGGATGCGCATCCAGGGCACGAAGCTCCCGTTCCAGCACATCCCAAATATGCTCTATTGGGTTGAGATTTGGTGACTGTGGGGGCCATTTTAGTACAGTGAACTCATTGTCATGTTCAAGAAACCAAATTGAAATGATTCGAGCTTTGTGACATGGTGCATTTTCCTGCTGGAAGTAGCCATCAGAGGATGGGTACATGGTGGTCATGAAGGGATGGACATGGTCAGAAACAATGCTCAGGTAGCCCGTGGCATTTAAACGATGCCCAATTGGCGCTAAGGGGCCTAAAGTGTGCCCAGAAAACATCCCCCACACCATTACACCACCACCACCATCCTGCACAGTGGTAACAAGGCATGATGGATACATGTTCTCATTCTGTTTACGCCAAATTCCGACTCTACCATTTGAATGTCTCAACAGAAATCGAGACTCATCAGACCAGGCAACATTTTTCCAGTCTTCAACAGTCCAATTTTGGTGAGCTCGTGCAAATTGTAGCCTCTTTTTCCTATTTGTAGTGGAGATGAGTGGTACCCGGTGGGGTCTTCTGCTGTTGTAGCCCATCTGCCTCAAGGTTGTGCGTGTTGTGGCTTCACAAATGCTTTGCTGCATACCTCGGTTGTAACGAGTGGTTATTTCAGTCAACGTTGCTCTTCTATCAGCTTGAATCATTCGGCCCATTCTCCTCTGACCTCCAGCATCCACAAGGCATTTTTGCCCACAGGACTGCCCCATACTGGATGTTTTTCCCTTTTCACACCATTCTTTGTAAACCCTAGAAATGGTTGTGCGTGAAAATCCCAGTAACTGAGCAGATTGTGAAATACTCAGACCAGCCCGTCTGGCACCAACAACCATGCCACGCTCAAAATTGCTTAAATCACCTTTCTTTCCCATTCTGACATTCAGTTTGGAGTTCAGGAGATTGTCTTGACCAGGACCACACCCCTAAATGCATTGAAGCAACTGCCATGTGATTGGTTGACTAGATAATTGCATTAATGAGAAATAGAACAGGTGTTCCTAATAATTCTTTAGGTGAGTGTATATACAGTACAGACCAAAAGTTTGGACACACCTTCTCATTCAAAGAGTTTTCTTTATTTTCATGACTATGAAGGCATCAAAACTATGAATTAACACGTGGAATTATATACATAACAAACAAGTGTGAAACAACTGAAAATATGTCATATTCTAGGTTCTTCAAAGTAGCCACCTTTTGCTTTGATTACTGCTTTGCACACTCTTGATGAGCTTCAAGAGGTAGTCCCCTGAAATGGTCTTCCAACAGTCTTGAAGGAGTTCCCAGAGATGCTTAGCACTTGTTGGCCCTTTTGCCTTCACTCTGCGGTCCAGCTCACCCCAAACCATCTCGATTGGGTTCAGGTCCGGTGACTGTGGAGGCCAGGTCATCTGGCGCAGCACCCCATCACTCTCCTTCATGGTCAAATATCCCTGACTTTCAAAGTTTTCCCAATTTTTCGGCTGACTGACTGACCTTCATTTCTTAAAGTAATGATGGCCACTCGTTTTTCTTTACTTAGCTGTTTTTTTCTTGCCATAATACAAATTCTAGTTCAGTAGGACTATCAGCTGTGTATCCACCTGACTTCTCCTCAACGCAACTGATGGTCCCAACCCCATTTATAAGGCAAGAAATCCCACTTATTAAACCTGACAGGGCACACCTGTGAAGTGAAGACCATTTCAGGGGACTAGCTCTTGAAGCTCATCAAGAGAATGCCAAGAGTGTGCAAAGCAGTAATCAAAGCAAAAGGTGGCTACTTTGAAGAACCTAGAATATAACATATTTTCAGTTGTTTCACACTTGTTTGTTATGTATATAATTCCACATGTGTTAATTCATAGTTTTGATGCCTTCAGTGTGAGTCTACAATTTTCATAGTCATGAAAATAAAGAAAACTCTTTGAATGAGAAGGTGTGTCCAAACTTTTGGTCTGTACTGTATATATATATAATATATCTCCTGCATACTGTGTATATATAATATATAGTAGATATCCTGCATATATACTACTACATATGCACTATATGAAGATCTACTATATATACGGTACAGTATTTATAGTAGATCTCCTGCATATAGGGCACATATACTTATATATACACATAGTAGATCTCCTGCACATATACTACTATATATGCACTTTATGCAGGATCTATACTAGATATACTGTATATATCCTTCATATAGTGCATATATAGTAGTATATGTGCAGGAAATCTACTATATATACTAGTATATATGCCCGAAATGCAGGAGATGTACTATATATACAGTAGTAGATCTCCTGCATAATTGATAGCATGGAGATCCCTACCTGTGGCCGGGATCGGGCTGCGGTGCTCACAGGGGTGTAGACATCAGGCAGGCAGGTGGACGGGAGGATGGATAGGCACACCAGAAAGACGGGCAGGCATGCAGGTGGGAGGACTGGTGGGCAGTCTCACAGGCCTGCTCAGCTGCTTCCACTGTAGTGCGGGCGCAGTAGTATCTTCCTGTCTGTAAGCTGATTTAGTAGCGTGCAGAGGAGAAGGAACAAAATGGCTCCTCTCTCTCCTCTTCTTCTGCCACAGAGGTGCCGCTGACAGCTTCACCACAGGCAGGAAAGTCATGCTATATTTGTAGTCCTGTCGACAGGATTTTTTTTTCCGTCATGCCTAACGGAACTAAACTGAACCGCTATTTGTGCCCATAGAAATGCATTAGGATGGAGCAAAATGAAATGCCTCTTAAAGGTTTCCATTTTGCATGCTGTTATAACGGAACACTATAACAGAATTAGGAATGCTGATGCGACTCCGCTGTAAAAGATAAGTAACATATGCATTATTTAGTGCCTTTCTAGCTCCTAATATTGCGCAGAAGCAACAGACATATTTGGTTATAGTCTAGGTCAGTGATGGCTAACCTTGGCACTCCAGCTGTAGTAAAACTACAACTCCCAAGATGCCCCCCTTGCTTGGCTGCTCTCAGAACTCTGTAGAAATAAATGGAGCATGCTGGGAGTCGTAGTTTCACCACAGCTGGAGTGCCAAGGTTAGCCATCACTGGTCTAGGTGATTTTGCTAGCATATACATATATGCATATACTTTTCGTGGCCAAAAGTTTTGAGAATTACATAATTACATAGCAATTTGCATATACTCCAGAATGTTATCAAGAGTGATCAGATGAATTGCATAGTCCTTCTTTGCCATGAAAATTAACTTAATCCCAAAAAAAACCTTTCCACTGCATTTCATTGCTGTCATTAAAGGACCTGCTGAGATCATTTCAGTAATCGTCTTGTTAACTCAGGTGAGAATGTTGACGAGCACAAGGCTGGAGATCATTATGTCAGGCTGATTGGGTTAAAATTGCAGACTTGACATGTTAAAAGGAGGGTGATGCTTGAAATCATTCTTCTTCCATTGTTAACTATGGTGACCTGCAAAGAAACGCGTGCAGCCATCATTGTGTTGCATAAAAATGGCTTCACAGGCAAGGATATTGTGGCTACTAAGATTGCACCTCAATCAACAATTTATATGATCATCAAGAACTTCAAGGAAAGAGGTTCAATTCTTGTTAAGAAGGCTTCAGGGCGTCCAAGAAAGTCCAGCAAGCGCCAGGATCGTCTCCTAAAGAGGATTCAGCTGCGGGATCGGAGTGCCACCAGTGCAGAGCTTGCTCAGGAATGGCAGCAGGCAGGTGTGAGCGCATCTGCACGCACAGTGAGGCGAAGACTTTTGGAAGATGGCCTGGTGTCAAGAAGGGCAGCAAAGAAGCCACTTCTCTCCAAAAAAAACATCAGGGACAGATTGATCTTCTGTAGAAAGTTTGGTGAATGGACTGCTGAGGACTGGGGCAAAGTCATATTCTCCGATGAAGCCTCTTTCCGATTGTTTGGGGCATCTGGAAAAAGGCTTGTCCGGAGAAGAAAAGGTGAGCGCTACCATCAGTCCTGTGTCATGCCAACAGTAAAGCATCCTGAGACCATTCATGTGTGGGGTTGCTTCTCATCCAAGGGAGTGGGCTCACTCACAATTTTGCCCAAAAACACAGCCATGAATAAAGAATGGTACCAAAACACCCTCCAACAGAAACTTCTTCCAACAATCCAACAACAGTTTGGCGAAGAACAATGCATTTTCCAGCACGATGGAGCACCGTGCCATAAGGCAAAAGTGATAACTAAGTGGCTCGGGGACCAAGACGTTGACATTTTAGGTCCATGGCCTGGAAACTCCCCAGATCTTAATCCCATTGAGAACTTGTGGTCAATCCTCAAGAGGCGGGTGGACAAACAAAAACCCACTAATTCTGACAAACTCCAAGAAGTGATTATGAAAGAATGGGTTGCTATCAGTCAGGAATTGGCCCAGAAGTTGATTGAGAGCATGCCCAGTCGAATTGCAGAGGTCCTGAAAAAGAAGGGCCAACACTGCAAATACTGACTCTTTGCATAAATGTCATGTAATTGTCGATAAAAGCCTTTGAAACGTATGAAGTGCGTGTAATTATATTTCACTACATCACAGAAACAACTGAAACAAAGATCTAAAAGCAGTTTAGCAGCAAACTTTGTGAAAACTAATATTTGTGTCATTCTCAAAACTTTTGGCCACGACTGTACTATTGCTCATGTCTGTTCATAATAATCTGGGCTTCAAGCCATTTTTCTCTGAATAAGACACATTGACAAGTGCGGCAAGTTTTACAATTATTTTTCTTTAAACTAATTTACTGAGGAAAAAGAATAAGCACACATGCAAACCAGTACAACAAGGAAAATATCATATACACATGTAGACGATGCAACAATAATGGGCAAAAAGTACAAAAAGTCAGCGTTGCACACAATACAAAAAGACGAATAGTGCAACTGTCATGCACCATACCCAAAAATGCCCCGATTGTCACCTAGTTCAGATTATGAGCTAAGTGCTGCTATGAAAAAGAGTATGTAAGAGGGAGTGCCTAGGTTTGATTATAACTGCTTGATTTGGGATAACTTGGTTGACTTGAGATTTCCACATGACTAACGTGAGGGTAATCAGACTATACCCTCAAAGTGATATGCACCTCCACGCTAGGAATAACGTTTTTCTGTACTTTCACTCTTGCACTAAAGCAGCCGTTCACCACCAAAGCCCACTGACTATAAGGCATAAATGCTGGGATTCGGCCAGACCAAATCTGTTTTGTCAGGTCGAATCTGGCATTTATACCAGGGGGCATCTGGATTCCTGCTGGTTCCCATTATAGTCTATGGGGTCTGGCGGACATGTAGCACTATCTGGATATGCTGGATCCAGAAATCTCTGGCAAGCTGTTCCACTGCTGGAAGTGTAGTTACTCTTAAAATGTTTCACAATTATTTTTATGATTATAAGCTGCTTTTGAGCAATTCTGTCTCTGAGTCCTGATCATCTGGTGAAGACAATTTTGGTCTCTCCTTACCTAAACTCCTGGTCATGGGTGAGCCAGCCTGAGATTCACAGATAACCTGTGTGAAGGGTATGGTCAGATCTGTAACGCCATGGGAAGAAACTAGCTGGCTGCAGGTCGATCTATGTTGCTTCGAATCCTCAGCATGCAGCTGCCATGCATTTCAGGAGTGTCAGGTATGGTTAGGCTGGTAGAGGAAGAGCTGCTGTAGACAGCCCTGGTACTACACAATGTCATTTTCTTCACATTAATGGGAAGGGAGAAAATAATCAGTCAGGCACTTTGGGATCTCTGTAACTCCCTCTTTGGCTGGGCCAGAAGGTGGTTAAAGGGAACCTATCATCAACTTTATGCCGCCCATACTAACAGCAGCATAACGTAGAGACAGGCGAGTTGATTTCAGCGGTCTGTGATTTATAAGTTAAAAGTAAGTGGTTGCCGAGAACCAACGTCACAATCATTGCAGACTGGTCCTGGAAAAGAGTCACGACCACCTGAGAAGAGTCATGGTTATTCATGAAATCCTGCTATCCCTGCCCACCTGCTGATGATTGACAGTCTTCTACCTAGTTTTCTCCATTTCTCTCTAGGAGACAACTGCCAATCATCAGCAGATGGGCGGGAGAGCAGGAGATCATGAATAACCATGACTCTTAAGTAGATTTGACTCTTTTCAAGGCCTGGGCTGCTATGATTATGATGCTGGTTCTCAGCAACCACTTACTTTTAGCTCATGAGTGACACACCGCTGAAATCAGTATTTCTGTCACTATTTTATGCTGCCCTCAGTGAGGTCAGCATAAAACTGATGACAGGTGCCCTCTTTAAGAGTACAGTAGGTCACTTATACAGTGAAAAGATTTACTGAGGGGGTTGTTGGAGGACAGCGGTGTGTAATGGAGCTCCATTAACTTACGGTCTTCTTGGACATCTGAGGTCGCCGTCTTGTGTGAATTTTTTCATGTTCAATGAGACATGCTTTTCTTAAGAAACATTTCTCACATTCTGAACATGAAAATGGCTTCTCCTCTGTGTGAATTCTCTGATGTCTAACAAGACCTGATTTCTTTATAAAACATTTGCCACATTCTGAACATAAAAATGGCTTCTCCCCTGTGTGTGTTCTTTGATGTCTAAGAAAATCTGATTCCTTCAAAAAACATTTGTCACATTCTGAACATGAAAATGGATTCTCCTCTGTGTGACTTTTTTGATGTCTAACAAAATCAGATTTCTTGGCAAAACATCTTTCACATTCTGAACATGAAAATGGCTTCTCCCCAGTGTGAGTTCTTTGATGTGAGACGAGATTTGCTTTATGAGTAAAACATTTGCCACAATTTAAACAAGAAAATGGTTTTTCCCCTGTGTGAATTATCTGATGTCTAATAAGATCGGATTTCCTGATGAAACATTTGCCACATTCTGGACATGAATATGGCTTCTCTCCTGAGTGAATTCTATGATGTACAACACAATCTGATTTCTTGGTAAAACATCTCCCACATACTGAACATGAAAATGGCTTCTCCCCGGTGTGACGTTTCTCATGTGTGACGAGATTTGTTTTTGAAGCAAAACACTTCCCACATTCTGAACATAAATGTGGCTTCTCCCCTGTGTGTATATTTTGATGGTCAGTAAGTTTTGATTTCTTAGCAAAATATTTCCCACAATCTGAACATGAATAGGACTTCTTCTGCTTCGCTTGTGTTACTACTTCTTTTTGGCTTGCTTGTGTTATTTGATGTTTAAAAAGATCAGATGACAGATCTTTGCTAAGAAGGACTGAGGGTACATCTAGGATAATGACATGCTGTTCGTATATGTCTTGTCTGACCAAACAATCATCCGCGTTAAAATGTGAATTTATTAGATGACCCTCCGAGCTCCTGGTACACTCATCTGCCAAGAATAAAACAGAACTTATTATTTTTGTAATGCTATAAACATAAAATGACAACATTTCTGTATAAAATTCCATACAAATAGCATAACAATTCAATTAACTGAAATAGTGGTGGCAAGCACCAGTAGATTATGATGTTAGACCACTAGACTGTTCTCTTGCAGTTTACCGCTTCTGTGTTGAAGCCAGTCTTCATAGGGTCAAGGTGCGCTGCGCCTGTCACTAGACATTTCTATTTCAGTAAATTAATAATTTTGAATAAAGAGAATACAACACTGAAGGCAATAGTGTCATCAGTGGACATAACATTCACATTACAAAATGTATTAGGAGACGGGCGGAGTTGTCCTGGGCAGGCTATCAAAACTGACGGGAAACATACGGTTGATTATTCCGTACTTCAAACGTTTCAACTGTTTAAATGGACATCAAACTGAGAGATGTGGAAGCCCCAGTTTGCACTTTCCCTTCTCTTTCCTATATAAATTCTATTGAGGAACACTGCTGGACCATCTTTTACTGGCCTTGCTTACTATCTTCCAAATTCTAGAAAAAAAAATGCAAATTATCTATTGGAATATTAAAGGGTTAGATCTTGAGACACCTTTAAGGGGCTGTCCGGCCATATATATTGACGACCTATCGTCAGGATAGGTCATTAATATCTGATCAGCTGTTTGAAGAGGAGGCGGCGGTCCATGCGAGCTCCGCTTCCTCGTTATTACACTACGCGTTACTTAGTCTGTAGCGGCAGCGTAGTGTAATTACAAGTACTCGTTCCATTCAAGTATTCGGATTACACTGCCCTTCCGAGACGATGTGCGGAAGCTGGTCAATTGAGGTGTCGGGTGGTGGACCCCTGCCGATCAGATAATGATGACCTATACTAATGATAGGTCATCAATATATATGGTCGGACAACCTCTTTCAACTACTTTGCTCTAATGTTCCTGAAGGAAACCCACTTATCCAGTGAAGATTTTTTCTCTGCCTACAAGAATTCTGACGGAACCAGGTCTATTGGGCATCAGCAGTGGGAAATTAAGCATGTGTGATTAGACTAGTCCTTAAAAATGTTCCTTCGAACATCATTCATGACTAGGAGGAAGATAGATAGGTGCACATTTGCTTTGAACACTGGGGAAGCAGTGGACTGTGTACAAAATCCACTCCTGATAGAGTTCTTTCCCCGTTCCTACAAGCAACAAATCTACTGGATGCATGGAGACTTAGACAGCCTAACGATAGAGAGTTCTCGCGCACGTTAGTTGGTCCTATATGGACTATCTTCTGATCTACAGTATAATATACACTTACATAGAAAAAAAACACAGATCCATAGCGATTATTTCAGTAGTAAATACTATCGTGCCATATTCACTACAGAAAATGTAAATTGCTATTGCTGCATTATAAATATATATAATATGAGAATCTTGGCAAATACATTTTGTACAAACGGTTTTGTATTTATATATCTGTTACTGTAATTACCGCAAATTTATTTGTCCTTTTAACTTAATAAATTTTTGGTCACTATATATCCTTAGGTGTGCTCAGTCATTCCTTTTTTACAAAATGATTTGTGCCTGTCTGCCCCAGCAAGGCGATCTTTTTAGGACAGGAAGCCACCACTTAAAGGGCTTCTGTCACCCCACTAAAGTCATATTTTTTTTTTGGCTACTTAAATTCCTTATACTGCGATATATCAATCTATAATGCTCTTACTCATTTTCGTTCAGTAGTTTAATCAAAAAACTGACTTTTATAATATGTAAATTACCTCTCTACCAGCAAGTAGGGCGGCTACTTGCTGGTAGCAGCCGCATACTCCTCTCATAAGACGCCCCCTCCTCATGTTGATTGACAGGGCCAGCGAACGCGCTCGTCCTCTGACTGGCCCTGTCTGCAATTCAAATCCCCCGCCTGTTTTCATTCGGCGCAGGCGCTCTGAGAGAAGGAGGCGAGCCTCCTCAGCACTCCCTCAGTGCGCCTGCGCCGATGACGTCTTCTCTTTCGGTGACGTCATCGGCGCAGGTGCACTGAGGGAGTGCTGAGGAGGCGAGCCTCCTTCTCTCAGAGCGCCTGCGCCGAATGAAGATAGGCACGGGATTTGAATTGCAGACAGGGCCAGTCAGAGGACGAGCGCGTTCGCTGGCCCTGTCAATCAACATGAGGAGGGGGCGTCTTTATGAGAGGAGGATGCGGCTGCTACCAGCAAGTAGCCGCCCTACTTACTGGTAGAGAGGTAATTTACATATTATAAAAGTCAATTTTTTGATTAAACTACTGAACGAAAATGAGTAAGAGCATTATAGATTGATATATCGCAGTATAAGGAATTTAAGTAGCCCAAAAAAATAATATGACTTTAGTGGGGTGACAGAAGCCCTTTAATACTACATCCGCTGGTGCCATACAGAATGCATGTGGAATTTAATGGAGGCCAGTATGGCACCAGCGGAAGTAGTATTTAGTGTTCGGTTCCTGTCCTAAAGAGACTGCCTTGCCGTTAGCAGATAGGCACAAATAATTTTGTACAAAATGTATTTGCCAAGAATCTCACATTTATAACATAGAATTTTACATTTGTATGGCACTATAGTGAGTATGGCACTATTGTATTTACTTTATTATTTGTGTATGCAGATTGCTGTTGCATTGCGTTTGTTTGTTGCTTTTATGCTTCCAGCCATGGCGACGTGCACCTGCCCACTGGGATGTGTTGACCAACCCCCAAATTTTTTTTTTCTTTGATTATTTCAGACCACTCCTCGGTTTCCATCTTGATTTAGGAGTCTCTTTCTAGGGGCTCTGATTTAACATGGAGATTTCTATTCTTTCTAGTGAAGGTGCTCTTAAGGGGATGTGGCATCTGCAGCCAGCATGTTATAGAGCAGAGAGAGCTGAGGAGATTAAAGGGAGTTGTGCATTGCTAGCATATTGATGCTCTATCCTCAGAATAGGTCATCAATATCAAATCCGTAGTCACGAGCGGTCAGCACTTTCAACCTGGTGGGACGCCCACACGGGAAGGAAGAAATCCACAATGTAGCAAAGAAATCCCATTGGGCGCTAAATCTTCAATTCATGTATCCAGCTGACGAAGGCTGGACGGGCCGAAACGCGTCCATTGTTACAAAGATGAAAAAAAGTATACATGAATTGAAGATCTATCAATATCAAATCAGCGGCAGGGGTACAACTCCGGACACCCCCTCCAATCAGCTGTTTGAAGAGACTGATTGACGGTACCATTGTAAAAATAAAATATGCAAAAAAAAAGTTAAACTCTTCATCAGTACCAACTTACCTGGGCAGTTATCTGTAGCAGTGTCCTCCTTAGACTGGTCATCACCCCTTGCATATGTCTCTGCAAGAATGTCCTCATTACACTGGTCATCACCACTCACATATGTCTCTGAAAGAATTTCCTCCTTACACTGCTCATCACCTGTCACATACGTCTCTGTAGAAATGTCATCCTTACACGGGTCATCACTCCTTAGATACGTCTCTGTAAGAATGTCCTCCTTACACTGTTTATCACCTCTCACATATGTCTCTGTAAGAATGTCCTCCTTACACTGGTCATCACTCCTTAGATACGTCTCTGTAAGAATGTCCTCCTTACACTGGTCATCATCCATCACATATGTCTCTGTAGAAATGTCCTCCTTACACAGGTCATCACCCCTTAGATAAGTCTCTGTAAGAATATCCTCCTTACACTGGTTATCACCCCTCACATATGTCTCTGTAAGAATGTCCTCCTTACACGGGTCATCACCCCTCACATATGTCTCTGTAATAATTTCTTCCATACACTGGTCATCACCCCTCACATATGTCTCTGTAGAAATGTCCTCCTTACACTGGTCATCACCCCTCACATATGTCTCTGTAGGAATGTCTTCCTTACACGGGTCATCACCCCTCACATATGTCTCTGTAGAAATGTCTTCCTTACACGGGTCATCACCCCTCACATATGTCTCTGTAATAATTTCTTCCATACACTGGTCATCACCCCTCACATATGTCTCTGTAGAAATGTCCTCCTTACACTGGTCATCACCCCTCACATATGTCTCTGTAGGAATGTCTTCCTTACCCGGGTCATCACCCCTCACATATGTCTCTGTAATAATTTCTTCCATACACTGGTCATCACCCCTCACATGTGTCTCTGTAGAAATGTCCTCCTTACACTGGTCATCACCCCTCACATATGTCTCTGTAGGAATGTCTTCCTTACACGGCTCATCACCCCTCAGAAGATATGTCTCTGTAGCATTAGTGTTGTTCAGATCTTTATCTTGAATCAAAACCTGTGAAACAAATATTGTTAAAGTCACCAGACAGTTGGAGAAGTTGCATGGAAATTTCTTGAGCAACAGAAAAAAAAAATCATTAATTATCAGGATGACAAAAAATGATGTGAAGAAAGTAGTTATCTGAGCCAAATGTCTACATGTTGCCTAGAAGCTGGACATAGATATTAGATGATGGTTTAGTGACGAGAACCTCATCCACATGTAAATTCAGCATGGCTAGACATGATTCAGGTTGTTTCAGTGGAGGAAGATCAGCTTCTAATGTTGGTTGTCTGGGAATTAATCCAACTTGCTGGTTCTTTAGGGCAATTTACATGGGGTAATGATGATCGATAATAAACATTCATCTCATCTAAAAACTCATTATGGCCCATCACTGTCCTGTATAATCATACTCTTGATCATCTGACAAACAAGCAAACACTTGATTATCTTAAAAAAAAAAAAAAAAATCTATTTAAAAGGCAGCACGTTGCCCCGTGTAGACGGAGAATGTACAGCCGACAAAGGAAAACTGTATGGGAATGAACGACTGTATTTATAAATGTTCATCCCATACTAACCACAAGGGTATGGCCACAAGGCAACAGCAAGTCAGAGAAAAACAGATCGACCAAAAATATGTGCGACCTGTCAGGCGACTATTTTCAAACTGTGATCTGATTGTAAAAGCACAGGCAAGTCTCAAGCAAGTTCCACGCGAGTGGTGTTGTTGTGACTTACATTAAACTTAATGGAGTAAAAGTCGCTTGCAACTTAAGACCTGGCTTTTTTGTGACTGCCATGTAGCAGTCGCAACAGTCTAATTGCGACATAATTGACAATCATTAGATAAAATATTGCGTAACTTTCTTGTTGTGTAGTCCTACCCTAAAACCCACTAAATGAGAAGCGATCAGCATGTGGAATATTTCTCACCATAGCCAGAACATTGTGATGAGATCCAGACATCTAATGTATATCATCAGCTTTTAATAGAAAATATATAATACTATGGGAGAAAACCGGAATTAGACTTACCGGTAATTCAGTTTCCATGAAATCACCATGACGGCCACAAGGAGATTGACCCATGACCTTTGTGGGGGCAGGAAACAGAGAAGAGGTTAAATTGCCCCCTCCCACCACCACACCTCAGTGTTCCAAAGATATCAAGTGCCACAAGTGTATTAGTATTTCCCAGTATTACATCATACTAGAAAAATACCGGTGAAAGAACTTCAAACAAAAGAAAGGGAGGGAATATATGGGCCGTCATGGTGATTTCATGGAAACTGAATTACCGGTAAGTCTAATTCCGGTTTTCCCATATCATCACCATGACGGCCACAAGGAGAGTTATACATATTTTTTTTATGGGTGGGGGCAACCGCTTGAAGAACCTTCCGACCAAAGGAGAGGCCAGAGGTTCCAGATAAATCTAAGCGGTAATGTTTCACAAATGTGTGAATACTAGACCAGGAGGCGGCCCTGCATATATCATCCAGGGAGGCCCCTGCTCTTTCAGCAAAAGTAGTGGAGACAGCTCTGGTTGAATGTGCCCTAATATTGGAAGGAGGATCCAAATTTTGATTCTTATAGCATAGGGTAATGGTGTCCTTTATCCATCTTGCAATGGAGGATTTTGAGACCCTGGATCCCTTATTTTTTCCAGCAAATTGGACAAGTAGGCTGTCAGACTTCCTGAAGTCCCTAGTGGCTTCTAAGTATCTAAGGACTGTACGCCTAACATCAAAGGGAATGAAATTTCTCCTCTTCCTGATCCTTAGGATTGTTGAAAAAGGATGGAAGGAAGATCTCTTGGCCTCTGTTGCGGTCTGAGGCTACCTTTGGCAGGAAACCTGGATCTAATTTAAGTACAATCTTATCATCAGTGATGGCAAGGTATGGTTCCCGAATAGAGAGGGCTTGGATCTCTCCTAATCTTTTAGCAGAGGTGATTGCTATAAGAAAAGCGGTCTTGAATGAAAGCAATTTAATTGAACAGTTCTCCAACGGCTCAAACGGGGAACACATAAGGTTGTTGAGTACTAGATTTAAGTCCCAGGTCGGGGTGCGGATCTTAAGGTGGGTCTAAGTCTACGGGCAGCTCTTATAAATCGTTTGATCCATCTATGGTCTGCCAGGTCGGCATCAAAGAAGGCGCTTAATGCAGAAATTTGAAACTTTAAGGTAGACGGAGAGAGGCCTATATCCAGACCCTTCTGTAGAAATTCCAGAATCTTTTGAATGTTAGGCCCTTCAAGATTTGGATTCTTTTCACCTGACCATGAACAGAACCTTTTCCAGATCTTCAAGTATATCGCAGATGTCACTTTTTTCCTAGAGCATCTCAGGGTGGCTATAACCTTGTCCGACAGGCCTTGAGATTTTAAGAGGGAGACCTCAGGATCCAAGCCGTGAGTTTCAGGAACTCCGGATGAGGATGAAGCAAAGGACCCTGGTATAGGATGTCCCTTCTGAGTGGGAGTCTCACTGGTTCGTCTATTGCCAGTTTTAGGAGTGGAGCGAACCAACTCCTTTTTGGCCAGAACGGGGTGATCAATATTACTGTGGTTCTTCCTTCCAGAATCTTCTGAATGACCCTCGGGATGAGAGGCAATGGAGGGAATGCATACACTAGATCCCAACACCATCTTAGGGAGAAGGCATCTATTCTCCAGGGATGATCTCCCGCATTTAGGGAGCAGAATGTTTGTACCTTCGTATTCCTTTTTGATGCAAATAGGTATATTGTAGGAAGCCCCCATTTCTGGGTTAGCATATTGAAGACCTCTAGAGATTCAGAGCCCACTCTGTATGATCTATTACCTGTCTGCTTAAAAAGTCCGCTTCTAGATTTTGGGATCCCTTCAGGTGCATTGCTGAGATGGATCTTAGCTCTTTCTATGCAAAGGAGAAAATTTCCTCTGAAATGTTTTGGAGTACCTTGATCGAGTACCTCCCTGGTGTTTCAAGTAGGAGACCACGGTCGTGTTGTCTGATAGGATATTCACGTGCTGTTTTCTTATCAGCAGTTTGGCTGAAAGTAGAGCTTCCCTTACCGCATACAGCTCCCTGAAATTTGAAGATTGGACGGCTATGAGATGCTTCCAAGTTCCCTGGAAATAAGCTCTGTCGATTTTCGCTCCCCATCCAGATCTGCTGGCATCCGTGAAGATCGTAATTGAAGGCGAGTTTATCCATGGAACCCCCTGGGAAAGATTCTTCTCCTTCGTCCACCATGAGAGAGATATCTTTACTGACCCTGGAATCCAAAGCTTGGAGTCCAGAGAGCCCTTCTTGTTCCAGTGGGACAAAAGTCAGTTTTGTATTACTCGACAGTGAGCCTGCGCCCACTCGACAGAAGGTATACAGGAGGTTAGGAGGCCGAGAAGGCTCATTGCTTCCCTCACTGAGCATTATTTCCGGTGTTGGAAGTGTCTCACCTTGTTTACCAGGGACTGGATCTTGATCTGTGGTAGGAAGGTCGACTGTGTTAGGGAGTCTAGTGTAACCCCTAGGAACCTCACCTTCGTGGATGGTACTAACATTGACTTGGGCTCGTTCACTATCCATCCTAGCTGTGACAGGCGGGATAAAAATATTTCCAAGTCCGACAGTAGGAGCTCTCTTGAGTCTGCTATAATTAAAAAGTCGTCCAGGTACGGCACTATATTTAACCCTTCCTGTCTGAGTGGGGCTATCATTTCTATCACCAGTTTGGTGAACAGCCTTGGTGCGGCTGAAATCCCGAAGGGTAACGCTATGAATTGGAAATGGAGAATCTGATTGGAAGAGTCCAGGATCGCAAACCTTAGGTATTTCTGGTGATCTGGATGAATGGGGACATGCAGATAAGCGTCTTTCAGGTCGACCGAGCACATAAATGCTCCTAGCTTTATTAAAGGTACTATGGATTTCAGAGACTCCATCTTGAACTTCCTGTAAAGAATAAACTTGTTCAGTTGTTTCAGGTTTATAATAGTCCGAAAGTCTCCTTCCTTTTTTCTTACTAAAAATAGGGTTGAATAGTACCCTCGACCTCTTTGAGACGCGGGAACTGGGATTACTGCTCCCTTCTTCACCAGGTCCTGTACCCCCTGGAAAATATTCATGTTGGAGGATCTGGCAGGCATCCTTGTGACGACAAATCTTGGAGGGGGGGAGAGAGGTGAACTCGATCTTGTAACCTTGCCGAATGATATCCAAGGCCCAAGGATTTTTTGATGTTAGTGCCCATGGACCTAGGAAATCCTTCAGTCTCCCCCCTACAATGGCGTCATTGTTTATCTTCAAATTTAGATTGGGGCTTAAGAAGGAAACCTCATCCTCTGCCCCCCTTGGGATAGGCCCAGCGGCCTGACTTGCCTTTCCCCCTAACAGCCTTATTTTGTCCACCGTATGACCGAAAGGACTGGTTCCTTCTAAAAGACTTCTCCTCAGGGAATCCTTTTTTCTTATCAGCCGCTTTCTCAAGTATCTTGTCTAGGACCGGCCCGAATACATACTCTCCTGAAAAGGGGATAGATACTAACTTCTGTTTAGAAATTCTATCACCCGACCATGACTTCATCCATAAAGCCCGACGAGCCGCATTGGAAAGTCCAGCCTCCTTAGCACAGAATATAATAGATTCAGCCGAGGCGTCTGCCAGGAATCCTGTAGCTGACTTAAGTAGCGGGATGGACTGCAGGATCTCTTCCCTAGAAGTCTTACTACTTAGGTGGTCTTCAAGCTCTCCTAACCATAAGTACATAGACCTAGCAACAGATGTTGCTGCAATGTTGGTCTTAATGTTATACATTGAGGCCTCCCAAGATTTTCTTAAAAGAGCATCTGCCTTCCGCTCCATAGCATCTCTCAATTGAGCGGCATCCTCAAACGACAGGGCAGTTTTTTTATTAACTTTCGCCACCTGCATGTCTATCTTAGGGGTCTCGTCGAACAATTTAGACTGAGAAGGGTCGAACAATAGTCGATTTTTAAATTCCTTGGATACTCCAAGTCGTTTTTCTGGTTCTGACCACTCCTCCAAAATCATTTCTCTTATATGTTCGTTTATGGGGAAGACTCTGGATTTCTTCACCCTAAGTCCCCCGAACATTTCATCCTGAATAGATAAGGACCTAGGGGCCTCTTCAATCCCCATTGTCGCTCTGACTGCTTTTAATAAGTCACCCATTTCTTCTGAGGAAAAATAAAATTTTCTATTACTTTCTTGGATTTCTCCTTCAGAGAGAGAGAGATCATCCTCCCATTGCATGGAAGTGGAAGCTTTGTCGTCAGCGTCATCAGACCCTGAGGTAATGATCTTAGAACGCGGACGCTTGCGAGAGGGCTCGCCCTGGGAATCAGATGGAGCAGCTCTGGCGGCCCTAAGTTCTTCCTGGACTACAGATCTGATACTATCCATAAAAGAGGATTGTTCCTGCTGGATCACATCAGAAATACATTCCTTACAAAGCTTCTTTCCATATTCATCAGGCAATCTTTTAGCACATGAGATGCAGCGAGGAGGTATTTTAAACTTTTTTTGAGCCTCTTTAGCCTGAAAAATATGGAATAAAGGCATCAGAAAATATGCCTAGCAGGAAGTTCAGTACTATAAATAAGCGGACCCCCAGAGGGATACTTACAGGAGGCAGAGAGGGAGCATCAGGCTCCATAACAGTTTGCAATTCGGGACCTGACATATTCTGGAAGTAGAACCGCATACACAGTACTTACAGACCTCAGATCAGCGTTCCATGGCCGTCCCACCTTTTATTCGAACTGCTCTGCCTTCTGCGCTTTACTTCCGGGTTGCGTCACATGACCTGAACCCGGAAGTGACGTCACCGACGTCGGCGTGCGTACACGCCGGCCGCTACCAGCCCGACCCACTAGGGAGGAGGAGGAGGTAGTTTGCGGCCCGGGAACAGGCTCCAGACCAGCCAGAGCGAGCCCTCCCGATACCCCCCAGCCCAGCATAGGCACGCGGCCGCCGGCGGACTGGGGGAGCTCCGATGAGCTTCAGGTAACCAGGAGACCGTCCTCGGACCCTCCTGGAGAAGGGAAAAAAAAAAAAAAAAAGATGTAGCCGATTTCCCATCTTCATCTCCCTGACCGCGCAGGGAGACTCTTCTCTGACCCTGGCCACAGTGGGGACAGGAACACTGAGGTGTGGTGGTGGGAGGGGGCAATTTAACCTCTTCTCTGTTTCCTGCCCCCACAGAGGTCATGGGTCAATCTCCTTGTGGCCGTCATGGTGATGATATGGGAAAACAAGACTGAACACAAGGACGTCACAGTCTTCTACTAAATTCATTCTTCACATACAGATCATTAAAGTACGGGTGTAAAGTCGTGGCCAAAAGTTTTGAGAATGACAAAAATATTAGTTTTCACAAAGTCTGCTGCTAAACTGCTTTTAGATCTTTGTTTCAGTTGTTTCTGTGATGTAGTGAAATATAATTACATGCACTTCATACGTTTCAAAGGCTTTTATCGACAATTACATGACATTTATGCAAAGAGTCAGTATTTGCAGTGTTGGCCCTTCTTTTTCAGGACCTCTGCAATTCGACTGGGCATGCTCTCAATCAACTTCTGGGCCAATTCCTGACTGATAGCAACCCATTCTTTCATAATCACTTCTTGGATTTTGTCAGAATTAGTGGGTTTTTGTTTGTCCACCCGCCTCTTGAGGATTGACCACAAGTTCTCAATGGGATTAAGATCTGGGGAGTTTCCAGGCCATGGACCCAAAATGTCAACGTTTTGGTTCCCGAGCCACTTAGTTATCACTTTTGCCTTATGGCACGGTGCTCCATCGTGCTGGAAAATGCATTGTTCTTCACCAAACTGTTGTTGGATTGTTGGAAGAAGTTGCTGTTGGAGGGTGTTTTGGTACCATTCTTTATTCATGGCTGTGTTTTTGGGCAAAATTGTGAGTGAGCCCACTCCCTTGGATGAGAAGCAACCCCACACATGAATGGTCTCAGGATGCTTTACTGTTGGCATGACACAGGACTGATGGTAGCGCTCACCTTTTCTTCTCCGGACAAGCCTTTTTCCAGATGCCCCAAACAATCGGAAAGAGGCTTCATCGGAGAATATGACTTTGCCCCAGTCCTCAGCAGTCCATTCACCATACTTTCTGCAGAAGATCAATCTGTCCCTGATGTTTTTTTTGGAGAGAAGTGGCTTCTTTGCTGCCCTTCTTGACACCAGGCCATCTTCCAAAAGTCTTCGCCTCACTGTGCGTGCAGATGCGCTCACACCTGCCTGCTGCCATTCCTGAGCAAGCTCTGCACTGGTGGCACTCCGATCCCGCAGCTGAATCCTCTTTAGGAGACGATCCTGGCGCTTGCTGGACTTTCTTGGACGCCCTGAAGCCTTCTTAACAAGAATTGAACCTCTTTCCTTGAAGTTCTTGATGATCCTATAAATTGTTGATTGAGGTGCAATCTTAGTAGCCACAATATCCTTGCCTGTGAAGCCATTTTTATGCAACGCAATGATGGCTGCACGCGTTTCTTTGCAGGTCACCATGGTTAACAATGGAAGAACAATGATTTCAAGCATCACCCTCCTTTTAACATGTCAAGTCTGCCATTTTAACCCAATCAGCCTGACATAATGCTCTCCAGCCTTGTGCTCGTCAACAGTCTCACCCGAGTTAACAAGACGATTACTGAAATGATCTCAGCAGGTCCTTTAATGACAGCAATGAAATGCAGTGGAAAGTTTTTTTTGGGATTAAGTTAATTTTCATGGCAAAGAAGGACTATGCAATTCATCTGATCACTCTTCATAACATTCTGGAGTATATGCAAATTGCTATTATAAAAACTTAAGCAGCAACTTTTCCTATTTCCAATATTTATGGATTTCTCAAAACTTTTGGCCACGACTGTATTTAGTAGTTTCAATTATCTGGTGATGTGAGGGGCTGATGGTTCTCCATTATGGAGTCCTTGTACAGATCCTTGTGTCCTTCTACATACTCCCACTCCTCAATGGAGAAATAGACAGTGACATCCTGACACCTTATAGGAACCTGACAACACAATGATACAGTCATCACCCAGACCCCTCCAGTGCTGTTACTGTATAATGTCCCAGCATTCCCAGCAGTGTCACCTCTCCAGTCAGCAGCTCCATCATCTTGTGGATGAGTTCTAGGATCTTCTGTTCATTGATCTCCTTATGTATAATGGAGCGAGGTGGAGGTCCTGTGATAAGGCTTAGGGTTCTTCCCCATCCTTCAGACACAGGGGCCTGACAGCGCTCACTAGAGGTCTTCTTCACCACTGTGTAATCCTGTTTATGGGAAGACAGCGTAATAAATATCACTACTGACATTTCCAGAGTCCATCACCTCTACAGCCATGTCCATCTGTTATTACCATAGATAAGAATGATGTAATGTGACATCATCAGAATCTCTCACCTCTCCAGTCCCATCATATGTTATTACCATATATAAGAATGATGCAATGTAGTGCTGAAACGATTACTCGATTGAATTGAGTAATTAGACACAAAAAAATCCTCGATGCAAATTTTTTTGCATCAAAGATTTGTTTGTGTCACATGACCACGGAGCGGGAGTGAAGCGCTTGCTATTACTCCCGCTCCGTGGTTTCCCGCTGGCCCGCAATACTCACCTTTCCAGCAGGGGGCCTCCGGACACTCGACAGCACATCCATGGTCTCGCGCTGCACTGACCTCCTGACGTACGCACGCCGTGACCTGATGCGTTGTGTGACGTCAGACGCAGAGCAGCGCGGAACGATGGAGTGTCGGCGGAGGCCCTGCTGGAAAGGTAAGTTGGTGCGACTAAGGCCGGGTGCACAGCGTGCACTCCAGGTGTCAGGAGTAGCAAGGGGGGAGAGCCGACGGCTCTGGGGTGGGGGAGAGCCGACGGCTCTGTGGTGGGGGAGAGCCGACGGCTCTGGGGTGGGGGAGAGCCGATGGCACTGGGGGGGGAACTGAAGCACTTCGGCTGATCACACGGGGGGGAATGAAGGGTGTTGGGGTCTGATGAGTTTTTATAAAGGAAAACAGTCTATTAATTCATTTTTTCTTATTAGATTACTCAATTAATCGTAAAAAAAATATAAAAATACGATAAAATACTCGATTACTGAAATAATCGAGTGTTGCAGCCCTAATGTAATGTGACATCATCAGAATCTCTCACCTCTCCAGTAAGTTGGAAGAGTATCTCTAGGGTCAGATTTATTATCCCCTCGGCCATCTTGTCTTTGTCCCTATCCATCTTTGATAGGTGAATCAGGAAAATTCTGTTATACAGAAGATATCAAAGGAGATGATTGTATATTGAAGGAACCTGAATAGAAACAAGATAAAACAATGTGAAAACCACACAGAATCCCATGTAAAAAATATTAATGAGCGAGAACCAGGAAACATGTGAGGAGATATTTGGCTAAGTTCATGTAGACCTCTGTGTCCACAGACCTTCACCTTCTGCGTAGGACAGTGTAGTCTACAATGTAGAGGGATACAGTAAAAAACCTATTTACTGTGTTTTTTGTTGTTTTACATTTTTATTTTTACAATGGGAGCCTATTGACGACATATCTCTCTGGATGCCTATACAGTGGGACACATCATAGTCTTCTAATGGAGGTATATGTCAGGAGCTCCTCCTATGTATACCTCTGATGAGAAGTGACTGGAGCCATAGACTATAGATGTTGAATTCTTGCCTTATATATAGGCTGAGGCCAAAGCAGTGTCCAAGTGTGTCTCCCCTTCTTCTTATAATACTTCTCCTCTATGCACAGGAAAGGGGAAAGTGTCTGATTGCTGGAGTCCAACTGCTGGGATCATCAAGACGGAGTACCCAGAGTCCCCCATGAGAACGGTGTGGTGATGGACATACGAGACCACCGCTCAGTTCTCACAGGAGACTCTGGGACGCAGTGAGGATCCCAGTGGTCGAACCGCCAGCAGACACTCATCCATCATGTGGATAGGAGTTGTGTTGTTAGTAGGAAAACTCTTTAGAGGGATTTTCCAGATCTTCTATATTGATGACCTATCCTTGGGTCAATATGTGATCACTGGGGGTCCAACTCTCAGCACCCCTGCTCCGGGGAGCACTGCAGCTTTTTTTTAGGCCAGGGGCGCTGTTATGTTCATCGGTCTTCTAGCCTAGTTGCGGTTCTCTTGGATGGGACTGAGCTGCAATACCAAGAACGACCACTATACAAGGTATGTCGCCGTGTTAGGTATGCTGCGAGGAGACCGAAGTGCTCACCGGAGCGCCACAGCCTCTTCAAAGAGCTGATTGGAGAAGGTGCTTGGAGTCGGACCCCCACCGATTACATATTGATGACCTATCCTGAGTACAGGTCAATATAGAAGAAACCCCTTTAATGACAAATGACTGATATAGCCATTGGGTGCTAGTTCTCACATCAAGCTGGATATATGCTTAATGACGATTTCACGGGCTCCGCTAATGTACCCGCTCAGTTGTTGGACACAGTCAGGCCCCTGCTGCAACTGCCGGGATCAGCGCTTACGTAAAGGGGTTGTCTCATCACAGACAATGGGTGCATATTGATAGGATATGCCCTCGTTGTCTTATACCACTGGGACCGGCACCTACAGTCAGGTCCATAAATATTGGGACATCAACACAATTCAAAATTTTTTGGCTCTATACACCACCACAATGGATTTGAAATGAAACGAACAAGATGTGCTTTAACTGCAGACTGTCAGCTTTAATTTGAGGGTATTTACATCCAAATCAGGTGAACGGTGTAGGAATTACAACAGTTTACATATGTGCCTCCCACTTGTTAAGGAACCAAAAGTAATGGGACAGAATAATAATCATAAATCAAACTTTCACTTTTTAATACTTGGTTGCAAATCCTTTGCAGTCAATTACAGCCTGAAGTCTGGAACGCATAGACATCACCAGACGCTGGGTTTCATCCCTGGTGATGCTCTGCCAGGCCTCTACTGCAACTGTCTTCAGTTCCTGCTTGTTCTTGGGGCATTTTCCCTTCAGTTTTGTCTTCAGCAAGTGAAATGCATGCTCAATCGGATTCAGGTCAGGTGATTGACTTGGCCATTGCATAACATTCCACTTCTTTCCCTTGAAAAACTCTTTGGTTGCTTTTGCAGTATGCTTTGGGTCATTGTCCATCTGCACTGTGAAGCGTCGTCCAATGAGTTCTGAAGCATTTGGCTGAATATGAGCAGATAATATTGCCCGAAACACTTCAGAATTCATCCTGCTGCTTTTGTCAGCAGTCACATCATCAATAAATCCAAGAGAACCAGTTCCATTGGCAGCCATACATGCCCATGCCATGACACTACCACTACCATGCTTCACTGATGAGGTGGTATGCTTAGGACCATGAGCAGTTCCTTTCCTTCTCCATACTCTTCTCTTCCCATCACTCTGGTACAAGTTGATCTTGGTCTCATCTGTCCATAGGATGTTGTTCCAGAACTGTGAAGGCTTTTTTAGATGTTGTTGGGCAAACTCTAATCTGGCCTTCCTGTTTTTGAGGCTCACCAATGGTTTACATCTTGTGGTGAACCCTCTGTATTCTGGTGAAGTCTTCTCTTGATTTTTGACTTTGACACACATACACCTACCTCCTGGAGAGTGTTCTTGATCTGGCCAACTGTTGTGAAGGGTGTTTTCTTCACCAGGGAAAGAATTCTTCGGTCATCCACCACAGTTGTTTTCTGTGGTCTTCCGGGTCTTTTGGTGTTGCTGAGCTCACCGATGCGTTTCTTCTTTTTAAGAATGTTCCAAACAGTTGTTTTGGCCACGCCTAATGTTTTTGCTATCTGTCTGATGGGTTTGTTGTGTTTTTTCAGCCTAATGATGGCTTGCTTCACTGATAGTGACAGCTCTTTGGATCTCATCTTGAGAGTTGACAGCAACAGATTCCAAATGCAAATAGCACACTTGAAATGAACTCTGGACCTTTTATCTGCTCATTGTAATTGGGATAATGAGGGAATAACACACACCTGGCCATGGAACAGCTGAGAAGCCAATTGTCCCATTACTTTTGGTTCCTTAACAAGTGGGAGGCACATATGCAAACTGTTGTCATTCCTGCACCGTTCACCAGATTTGGGTGTAAATCCCCTCAAAATACAGCTGACAGTTTGTAGTTAAAGCACATCTTGTTAGTTTCATTTCAAATCCATTGTGGTGGTGTATAGAGCCAAAAATTTTAGAATTGTGTCGATGTCCCAATATTTATGGACCTGACTGTATATCAGGAACGGAGCCCCACAAAATGGTGGCTGGAGGACTCCGGTCTGGCCACCACCAAGCGCGCTCCCCATAGAAGTGAATGGGAGCGCACCGCGCATCACCGGCCACCGCTCCTATTCACTTCTATGGGCCTGATGGCTATTTTCGGCGGCCCCATAGAAAATGAATGGAGGGAGGCTGAGACAACCCCTTTAACCCTCTAAATCAGGCGTGCTCAACCTGCGGCCCTCCAGCGGTTGTAAAACTACAACTCCCACAATGCCCTGCTGTAGGCTGTTTGGGCATGCTGGGAGTTGTAGTTTTGCAACAGCAGGTTGAGCATGCCCTGCTCTAAATGATACGGTCAGTAGTGACTGTGGCATCTAAGTGGTGCTTTCCAAAGAGAGGGGCCTCCGTGTGTGCAGCCCTTGGAACACCACAATGTAATGACGAGGCCTCACCACGGAAACCAGGTGCCTAACATTGGCCCCCAGGCCCGCCGTCAGTACCTGCCATTTCAGGGCTCCGATTACACCCTGCCTCTGGGTCCGGCAGTATGCCTGCAAAATTGCTGTAAACGGAAGAATCGATCGAATGATTGCAGGTTTAATAAATAAAGCAAAGATCAGCTGAAGGAATATTGAAAAAATGCAGAAATATTAAAAATGATTAAAAAAAAACCTTTATCCATTTCTCATCAAATTAAAACAAAAATAAGCATAACTGGTACAGCGGCATCCAAAAAGGTCTGAAATATTAAAATATAACATTATTTATTACACACTTTCTATTAAACAGCGTAAAAATAAAAAAAACGCAAACCCACAATTGTTTTTTGGTCACCTCGCTGCCCCCAAAAAATTATCAAAAAGCCAGATGTATATAAAAATGGTAGAAATAAATAATCCAGTTCAGAGCATGGTGCGGTTTGCGTTCCGTCCTGGGATGCGGAGCAAGACGGATACGTCATGACCCACAATGTACGTCAATGGGGACGGATCCGTTTTCACTGACACAATCTGGCACAATAGAAAACGGATCCGTCCTCCATTGACTTGCATTGTGGGTTATGACGGATCCGTCCTCCATTGACTTGCATTGTGGGTCATTACGGATCCGTCCTCCATTGACTTTCAGTAAAGATAATACAACCGGATCTGTTCATAGCGGATGCAGACGGTTGTATCATCAGTAACAGAAGCGTTTTTGCTGAACCCTGCTGGATCCAGCAAAAACACTAGTGTGAAAGTAGCCTTCGCCAGAATGCAGAGAGAACAGCCGGCTGGATACTAGTGTGAAACTAGACTTACGCATTTATATGGCGCTGACATATTCCGCAGAGCTTTACAGACGTAATCATCACATTGTCCCCAATGGGGCTCACAATTTAAGTTCCCTATCAGTCAACTGGAGAACCAGAAGGAAACCCACACAAACACGAGGAGAACATACAAACTCCATGCAGATGTTGTCCTTGGTCGGATTTGAACCCAGGACCACAGCGCTGCAAGGCACCAGTGCTGACCACTGAGCCACCGTAATGGTTCAACTGAAAAGTTAAACTCGCCCTGCAAATAATAAGTTCTCATACAGATATGTCGACAGAAAAATAAAAAAGTTAAGGCTCTTGCAATCCAGGGAGGAAAAACAAAAATGTTGAGTGAGAAGCCATGAAGGTATCAGATCAGGTGTTATCTTAGGAGGCTCAGGTTCGTGGGAGCTCACATGGCAGCAGCCTCATGGTCAGTGCCACCAGACAGTCTACAAAGGTGTTTGGTGGGAAAGGCCTCACCCGTGATGGGCATATCTACCTACTGTCCCGGATCCAGCAGGACAGTCCCATGATGGCTGGGGTGTGCCGTGCCCTGTCCTGAGGATGCAGAAACGGCTGAATGCAATGGTGAAGCCGGGAGCCATTAAGTGGACTGTGCTCCGACGTAATCGGGCGAGCAAGAAACAGAGCAGGCCGGACTCTGATCTTGTAGCCCAGTTGTCCCCAACCTTTTTTGCGCCAAGGACCAGTTTCATGCAAGACAATTTTTCCAGGGAACGGGTGGAGTTCTTGGGCGGGGCTTATGGGGTGGGCGGGGCTTGGGGGGTGCTGGTCGGCGCTAACTGATTCACACGCATAACAAAACACAAGGTGCATCCCCCATTCACAGTAGTTATTAAAGGTGTTCTGCACTTTGTTTTAACTGATGATCTATCCTCTGGATGATCTATCCTCTTCTGATCGGCGGGGTCCGACACCCGGGACCCCCGCCGATCAGCTGTTTGAGAAGGCAGCGGCGCTCCAGCCTTCTCACTGTTTACCGCCAGCCCACTGACGTCACGACTAGTATCAACTAGCGTGGGCGGGGCTAAGCTCCATTCAAGTGAACAGAGCTTAGCCCCGCCCCCACGCTAGTTGATACACGCACACGCCGCTGCCTTCTCAAACAGCTGATCGGCAGGGGTCCCGGGTGTCGGACCCCCGGCAATCAGATGCTGATGATCTCTCCAGAACCCGTTTAACCCCTTCAGCAGTCTTCACAGTATTTATTTCCGCCTTTCAGCAGTCCCCACTTCACAGTAATTAACCCCAGAGACCTCCACACTATACCCTCCCCACAGAGACCTCCACACTATACCCTCCCCACAGAGACCTCCACACTATACCCTCCCCACAGAGACCTCCACACTATACCCTCCCCACAGAGACCTCCACACTATACCCTCCCCACAGAGACCTCCACACTATACCCTCCCCACAGAGACCTCCACACTATACCCTCCCCACAGAGACCTCCACACTATACCCTCCCCACAGAGACCTCCACACTATACCCTCCCCACAGAGACCTCCACACTATACCCTCCCCACAGAGACCTCCACACTATACCCTCCCCACAGAGACCTCCACACTATACCCTCCCCACAGAGACCTCCACACTATACCCTCCCCACAGAGACCTCCACACTATACCCTCCCCACAGAGACCTCCACACTATACCCTCCCCACAGAGACCTCCACACTATACCCTCCCCACAGAGACCTCCACACTATACCCTCCCCACAGAGACCTCCACACTAGACTCCCCACAGAGACCTCCACACTAGACTCCCCACAGAGACCTCCACACTAGACTCCCCACAGAGACCTCCACACTATACCCTCCCCACAGAGACCTCCACACTAGACTCCCCACAGAGACCTCCACACTATACCCTCTCCACAGAGACCTCCACACTATACCCTCCACACTATACCCTCTCCACAGAGACCTCCACACTATACCCTCTCCACAGAGACCTCCACACTATACCCTCTCCACAGAGACCTCCACACTATACCCTCTCCACAGAGACCTCCACACTATACCCTCCACACTATACCCTCCCCACAGAGACCTCCACACTATACCCTCCCCACAGAGACCTCCACACTATACCCTCCCCACAGAGACCTCCACACTATACCCTCCCCACAGAGACCTCCACACTATACCCTCCCCACAGAGACCTCAACACTATACCCTCCCCACAGAGACTTCCACACTATACCCTCCCCACAGAGACCTCCACACTAGACTCCCCACAGAGACCTCCACACTATACCCTCCCCACAGAGACCTCCACACTATACCCTCCCCACAGAGACCTCCCCACTATACCCTCTCCACAGAGACCTCCACACTATACCCTCCCCACAGAGACCTCCACACTATACCCTCCCCACAGAGACCTCCACACTATACCCTCCCCACAGAGACCTCCACACTATACCCTCCCCACAGAGACCTCCACACTATACCCTCCCCACAGAGACCTCCACACTATACCCTCCCCACAGAGACCTCCACACTATACCCTCCCCACAGAGACCTCCACACTATACCCTCCCCACAGAGACCTCCACACTATACCCTCCCCACAGAGACCTCCACACTATACCCTCCCCACAGAGACCTCCACACTATACCCTCCCCACAGAGACCTCCACACTATACCCTCCCCACAGAGACCTCCACACTATACTCCCCACAGAGACCTCCACACTATACTCCCCACAGAGACCTCCACACTATACCCTCCCCACAGAGACCTCCACACTATACCCTCCCCACAGAGACCTCCACACTATACTCCCCACAGAGACCTCCACACTATACCCTCCCCACAGAGACCTCCACACTATACCCTCCCCACAGAGACCTCCACACTATACCCTCCCCACAGAGACCTCCACACTATACTCCCCACAGAGACCTCCACACTATACTCCCCACAGAGACCTCCACACTATACCCTCTCCACAGAGACCTCCACACTATACCCTCCACACTATACCCTCTCCACAGAGACCTCCACACTATACCCTCTCCACAGAGACCTCCACACTATACCCTCCCCACAGAGACCTCCACACTAGACTCCCCACACTATACCCTCCCCACAGAGACCTCCACACTATACCCTCTCCACAGAGACCTCCACACTATACCCTCCCCACAGAGACCTCCACACTATACCTTCCCCACAGAGACCTCCACACTATACCCTCCCCACTATACCCTCCCCACAGAGACCTCCACACTATACCCTCCCCACAGAGACCTCCACACTATACCCTCCCCACAGAGACCTCCACACTATACCCTCCACAGAGACCTCCACACTATACCCTCCCCACAGAGACCTCCACACTATACCCTCTCCACAGAGACCTCCACACTATACCCTCTCCACAGAGACCTCCACACTATACCCTCCCCACAGAGACCTCCACACTATACCCTCTCCACAGAGACCTCCACACTATACCCTCCCCACAGAGACCTCCACACTATACCCTCCCCACAGAGACCTCCACACTATACCCTCCCCACAGAGACCTCCACACTATACCCTCCCCACAGAGACCTGCCGCAGCTCACATGACTGGTTACTACAGGCGACACACGCGCTCTCGACGTCTCGGTGACAGTTGCTATCGCTGGTCTGAAGAACGTACTCAGCTGGTGGGCGGAACTCAGAGCGGCGCATGCGTACCGCGAGTCCTTTAGGCTACTGCGTTCTGAATTTATATTCAGCCTCCACTCATGGAGAGAGTTGTGCGGGGCGGGGCGCCTGGCCACCCTAATTGCAGCGACCCGGCAAACAATCTTCCGCGGCCCGGCGGTTGAGGACCGCTATTGGAGCCAACTAGGGTGACCAGTCGGTTCACCCTCAAAAGTCGGACACTCTGCCCATGCCCCGTGACTCCATCCCAGTGTCCGTCCAGGCCCTGGGCCGGACAGAGTCAGAAAAACGGACGTCTGGCCACCCTATAGCCAACGCAGCAGGCGCCATGACATCACTACTGTGTGGGGGGCACTAAGGGGACATCATTACTGTGTGGGGGGCACTAAGGGGACATAACTAAGGCAGGGGTAGGCAACAACTGGAAGTCCAGCTGTAGTGAAACTACAACTCCCAGAATGCATACTTCCCTCCACCCTTCTCAGAACTCTTATAGAAATGAATGGAGCATGCTGGGAATTGTAGTTTCACAACAGCTGGGTGGCTGACAGTTGCTGACCCCTGCACTAAGGTGACTGGGCGGAGTCAGAGGCGTGGCTTAGTGTTAAAACCAATTTGCCCCAGCTCATGTCGCCGACAATGGCCGTCCTTGGCCTTCTTATATGCTAGGCCAGTGATCAGCAACTCCAACTACATCTCCCATCATGCACACTTGCTTGGCTGTTGTCTGAACGCCCACAGGATTGAAAGCAGCATGCTAGGAGTTGTAGTTTCACAACAGCTGGAGTGCCGAAGGTTGCTGATCCCAGTGCTAGGCGGTACGGTGGTGGCGGAGGTTTGTGGAAACATAGATGAGGGCAGTATATAAGGGACGGTCAGAGAGACGGCTGTGAAGGAGTTAATAATAAACCTGCCCCAGTCATCCTGAGGGACTACTCACCTCCAGCTGCACAGGAGCCGTGTGGTGACAGGACCTGCGATGATGTCACTGCCATGTGATCAGTCACATGTGTGGGAGGAGTCAGGGATCACATGACCATCTCTCTGCTGGGCTGGATAAGCTGAAGTGATGTGGCAGGATGTATGCAGCAGAGCTGTGTGTGCGATGTATGAGGAGTAGAGCTTAGTATGTGTAATGTACATGTAGTTGTGCTGTCTGTTTGTGTAGCAGAGCTGTATATGTGTAATGTACATGTAGTTGTGCTGTCTGTTTGTGTAGCAGAGCTGTATATGTGTAATGTACATGTAGTTGTGCTGTTTGTGTAGCCCCAGCTCATTGAACGCCACCTGCTGCCCACAAGCGGGATATACGCACCTGGGACGTAAAAACCCAAGAGCAGAATATAAAATCAGTGATACAGTCCTAACCTCAGTATTTGAGGAAAGGGATTTAGGGGTCATTATTTCAGAAGACTTATAGGTAGGCAGACAATGTCATAGAGCAGCAGGAAATGCTAGCAGAATGCTGGGGTGTAGAGGGAGAGGCATTACCAGTAGACAGAGGGAGGTGCTCATGCCGCTCTACAGAGCACTAGTGAGACCTCATTTGGAGTATTGTGCGCAGTACTGGAGACCATATCTCCAGAAGGATATTGATACTTTGGAGAGAGTTCAGAGAAGAGCTACTAAACTGGTACATGGATTGCAGGATAAAACTTACCAGGAAAGATTAAAGGACCTTAACATGTATAGCTTGGAATAAAGACGAGACAGAGGGGATATGATAGAAACTGCTAAATACATAAAGGGAATCAACTCGGTAAAAGAGGAGAAAATATTTAAAAGAAGAAAAACTGCTACAAGAGGACATCGTTTTAAATTAGAGGGGCAAAGGTTTAAAAGTAATATCAGGAAGTATTACTTTACTGAGAGAGTAGTGGATGCATGGAATAGCCTTCCTGCAGAAGTGGTAGCTGCAAATACAGTGAAGGAGTTTAAGCATGCATGGGATAGGCATAAGGCCATCCTTCATATAAGATAGGGCCAGGGGCTATCCATAGGATTCAGTATATTGGGCAGACTAGATGGGCCAGATGGTTCTTATCTGCAGACACATTCTAGGTTTCTAGCAGAGCTGTGTATGTGTAATGTACATGTAGTTGTGCTGTCTGTATACAGCAGAGCTGTGTATGTGTAATGTACATGTAGTTGTGCTGTCTGTATACAGCAGAGCTGTGTGTGTGTAATGTACATGTAGTTGTGCTGTCTGTATACAGCAGAGCTGTGTATGTGTAATGTACATGTAGTGGTGCTGTCTGTATACAGCAGAGCTGTGTATGTGTAATGTGCATGTAGTTGTGCTGTCTGTATACAGCAGAGCTGTGTATGTGTGATGTACATGTAGTTGTGCTGTCTGTATACAGCAGAGCTGTGTATGTGTAATGTACATGTAGTTGTGCTGTCTGTATACAGCAGAGCTGTGTATGTGTAATGTACATGTAGTGGTGCTGTCTGTATACAGCAGAGCTGTGTATGTGTAATGTGCATGTAGTTGTGCTGTCTGTATACAGCAGAGCTGTATATGTGTAATGTACATGTAGTTGTGCTGTCTGTTTGTGTAGCAGAGCTGTATATGTGTAATGTACATGTAGTTGTGCTGTTTGTGTAGCCCCAGCTCATTAAACGCCACCTGCTGCCCACAAGCGGGATATACGCACCTGGGACGTAAAAACCCAAAAGCAGAATATAAAATCAGTGATACAGTCCTAACCTCAGTATCTGAGGAAAGGGATTTAGGGGTCATTATTTCAGAAGACTTATAGGTAGGCAGACAATGTCATAGAGAAGCAGGAAATGCTAGCAGAATGCTTGGGTGTATAGGGAGAGGCATTACCAGTAGAAAGAGGGAGGCGCTCATGCCGCTCTACAGAGCACTAGTGAGACCTCATTTGGAGTATTGTGCTCAGTACTGGAGACCATATCTCCAGAAGGATATTGATACTTTGGAGAGAGTTCAGAGAAGAGCTACTAAACTAGTACATGGATTGCAGGATAAAACTTACCAGGAAAGATTAAAGGACCTTAACATGTATAGCTTGGAATAAAGACGAGACAGAGGGGATATGAGAGAAACTGCTAAATACATAAAGGGAATCAACAAGGTAAAGGAGGAGAGAATATTTAAAGGAAGAAAAACTGCTACAAGAGGACATAGGTTTAAATTAGAGGGGCAAAGGGTTAAAAGTAATATCAGGAAGTATTAATTTACTGAGAGAGTAGTGGATGCATGGAATAGCCTTCCTGCAGAAGTGGTAGCTGCAAATACAGTGAAGGAGTTTAGGCATGCATGGGATAGGCATAAGGCCATCCTTCATATAAGATAGGGCCAGGGGCTATCCATAGTACTCAGTATATTGGGCAGACTAGATGGGCCAAATGGTTCTTATCTGCAGACATATTCTAGGTTTCTAGCAGAGCTGTGTATGTGTAATGTACATGTAGTGGTGCTGTCTGTATACAGCAGAGCTGTGTATGTGTAATGTACATGTAGTGGTGCTGTCTGTATACAGCAGAGCTGTATATGTGTAATGTACATGTAGTTGTGCTGTCTGTGTACAGCAGAGCTGTGTATGTGTAATGTATATGTAGTTGTGCTGTCTGTATACAGCAGAGCTGTGTATGTGTAATGTGCATATAGTTGTGCTGTCTGTATACAGCAGAGCTGTGTATGTGTAATGTACATGTAGTTGTGCTGTCTGTGTACAGCAGAGCTGTGTATGTGTAATGTGCATGTAGTTGTGCTGTCTGTATACAGCAGAGCTGTGTGTGTGTAATGTACATGTAGTTGTGCTGTCTGTGTACAGCAGAGCTGTGTATGTGTAATGTACATGTAGTTGTGCTGTCTGTATACAGCAGAGCTGTGTATGTGTAATGTACATGTAGTTGTGCTGTCTGTATACAGCAGAGCTGTGTATGTGTAATGTACATGTAGTTGTGCTGTCTGTATACAGCAGGGCTGTGTGTGTGTAATGTACATGTAGTTGTGCTGTCTGTATACAGCAGAGCTGTGTGTGTGTAATGTACATGTAGTTGTGCTGTCTGTTTATGTAGCAGAGCTGTGTATGTGTAATGTACATGTAGTTGAGATCTGTATGTAGTGTCAGCAGGGTCACCCCCGGCCGGTGCAGGAATAATACTTGCTGGTATGGTACATGTGCACATTGCTGGTGCTCAGCTCCAAAA
Source organism: Bufo bufo (assembly GCF_905171765.1). NCBI lineage: Eukaryota > Metazoa > Chordata > Amphibia > Anura > Bufonidae > Bufo > Bufo bufo. The sequence goes on along the minus strand of NC_053390.1, from coordinate 33,418,032 downwards.
TAGTCTCAAGTCCCCTTTTTTAACTGTCTGTGTGACAGCTGGGTGGGGCGAGGGGGTGTCTGGGTCATGTCGGGCCAGAACTCCAGCCCCGGCAAATTCACTTACATTTAGAGCTGGAAACAGGCGTAAATGTTACCGAAACACTACGCCAGCCGTGAATGTCCCAAGGAAGTCCACTCACATGGCGGTCGAGTGCGATTCGGTTGAAAGTGGCCGCTGGTCTCAGAGTCTTGGGTTGTAGCCACTTGTGCACAAAGTGTAGTAAGTCAAACATTTGGGTGCAGGGCGGCTTATTTTTCTCAAACCACCAGCCGGGCCATGATTTCTGCCATAGGCCTCATGCACAAGACCGTTCCGTTTTTTGCGGTCCGCAAACCGCGGATCCACAAAAAACAGAAGCCGCCCATGTGCCTTCCTCAATTTACGGAACGGGCGGCCCATTATAGAAATGCCTATTCTTGTCCGCAAAACGGACAAGAATAGGACAGGTTATATTTCTTTGGTGGGGCCACGGAACGGAGCAACGGATGCGGCCCCATTGAAGTTAATGGGTCCGCACCCGAGCCGCATTTTTTGCGGACCACAACAACGGCCGTGTGCATGAGGCCTTAAAGGGGTATACCCATCACAATGATCACTCCAGAATTCCGGTGGCCGCGCTTGCGCAGAAGACTCCTTCTTTTCTCCCGGCCGCGCCGCTCACTGTCCTGAACCCGCACGTGCGATGGTGACTTCTTTCCGGCCAGAATAGTACAGAGCCGGGCTCTGTACTATACTGGCCAGGAACAAGTCACCATGGCGCATGCGCGGCGGCGGCGTGCGCGTTCAGTCCAGCGCGCGGCCCGGCCGGGAGAAGACTTTAATCAAGCCCACCCCCAACCAGAATCCAGGAAGTGAACAGCGCGCTTGCAGCAGGTAAGTATGAAAAGGCGAAGCGGGATAACCCCTTTAAGGATATGACAGTCTTCGGCCTGCTCTGCCACCAGAACCTCAGTCCTTTCGGCATTCAGTTACCCTTAGCAACCAGTTGACGGCATCCTCCACCAAACGTGGGAGCTGGCTTTACAAATGGCAGGATTGGATGCAGCATTAGGGTTTATTTAAAAAAACATTCACTTCTATGGGGCCAGGGCTGCGTGAAAAACGCAGAATATAGAACATGCTGCGATTTTCACGCAACACAGAAGTGATGCATGAAAAAAAAACACTCATGTACACAGACCTTTTGAAATAAATGGGTCAGGATTGGGGTGCGGGTGCTATGTGTTCATGTCACGCATCACATCCGCGCAGAAAACTCGCTCGTGTGCAAGGAGCCTTATGTGGAGTCCGGTGTGTAGTGCCGAAATAGCCACACTGCAATCCCTGGAATTAGATGACTGAGATCAGCAACCTACGTGGCACATATACTGCCAGTCCCCAAAAAAAGTCACCACCAAAAATATTTCGTTGGACCGCCTTCAGCTTTGATTACGGGAAGCATTCGCTGTGGCATTGTTTCGATAAGCTTCTGCAATGTCACAAGATTTTTTTCCATCCAGTGTTGCATTAATTTTTCTTGCACTGATGATGGTAGAGTCTGACCGCAAAGCCTTCTCCAGCACATCCCAAAGATTCTCAATGGGGTTAAAGTCTGGACTCTGTGGTGGCCAATCCATGTGTGACAATGATGTCTCATGCTCCCTGAACCGCTCTTTCACAATTTGAGCCCGATGAATCCTGGCATTGTCATCTTGGAATATGCCCGTGCCATCAGGGAAGAACAAATCCATTGATGGAATAACCTGGTCCTTCAGTATGTTCAGGTAGTCGCCGACCTCATTCTTGGAGCACATACTGTTGCTGAACCTAGACCTGACCAACTGCAGCAACCCCAGATCATAGCACTGCCCCCACAGGCTGGTACAGTAGGCACTAGGCATGATGGGTGCATCACTTCATCTGCCTCTCTTCTTACCCTGATGCGCCCATCGCTCTGGAACAGGGTAACTCTGGACTCATCAGACCACATCACCTTCTTCCATTGCTCCAGAGTGCAATCTTTATGCTCCCTAGCAAATTGAAGCCTTTTTTTCTGGTTTGCCTCACTGATTAGTGTTTTTCTTACGGCTACACAGCTGTTCAGTCCCAATCCCTTGAGTTCCCTTCGCATTGTGCGTGTGGAAATGCTCTTACTTTCACTATTAAACATAGCCCTGAGTTCTACTGTTGTTTTTCTTCGATTTGATTTCACCAAACGTTTAAGTGATCACCGATCACGATCATTCAGTATTTTTCCCGCCACATTTCTTCCTCGAATACGATGGGTCCCCACTATACTTCCAGTTTTTAATAATGCGTTGGACAGTCCTTAACCCAATTTTAGTCGTTTCTGCAATCTCCTTAGATGTTTTCTCTGCTTGATGCATGCCAATGCTTTGACCCTTCTCAAACAGACTAACATATGTTCCACGACCACGAGATGTGTCTTTCCACATGGTTGTTTAAGAAATGAGAAGCAACTCATTGCACCAGTTGGGGTTAAAGGGCTTCTGTCAGCCCACTAAACCGTTTTTTTTTTTTTGCTTAATAATAACCCCTACACTGCGATTTATCCATACATAAGTAAAATAATAATTTTGGTTCAGTAGAATTTGCTAAACCCTATTTTTATAATATGTAAATTACCTTGCTACCAGCAAGTAGGGCGGCTACTTGCTGGTAGCAGCCGCATCCTCCGATGGTAATGACGCCCCCTCTGCTTGTTGATTGACAGGGCCAGCGGACGGGATCTTTCTCCGCTGGCCCTGCCTGTTTTCATTCAATATCTGGCGCCTGCGCCGCGGCCGTACCTATCTTCAATCAGCGCAGGCGCACTGAGAGGCGGCCACTCACTCGGCCGCTTCATCCTCAATGCGCCTGCGCCGGGTGTAGATGTGACGTCATCGGCGCAGGCGCATTGAGGATGAAGCGGCCGAGTGAGTGGCCGCCTCTCAGTGCGCCTGCGCCGATTAAAGATAGGTACGGCCGCGGCGCAGGCGCCAGATATTGAATGAAAACAGGCAGGGCCAGCGGAGAAAGATCCCGTCCGCTGGCCCTGTCAATCAACAAGCAGAGGGGGCGTCATTACCATCGGAGGATGCGGCTGCTACCAGCAAGTAGCCGCCCTACTTGCTGGTAGCAAGGTAATTTACATATTATAAAAATAGGGTTTTAGCAAATTCTACTGAACCAAAATTATTATTTTACTTATGTATGGATAAATCGCAGTGTAGGGGTTATTATTAAGAGAAAAAGAAAAAAACGGTTTAGTGGGCTGACAGAAGCCCTTTAAGTAACTTATTGCCAGCTGAAAGATAATCGCCCATGCAGTAATTATCCAATAGGAGGCTCAGAACTATTTGCTTAGTTAAATCCAGGTGGCGACTTTTTTTTGGGACAGGCAGTGTATCTGCCCTCCAGTATCTTTCCTGCTGGTTGCCTAAAGCACACGGTGTGATGTCCGCATCCGTAGTTCCGTTCCGCAGCCCTGCAAGAAAGATAGAGCATGTCCTATTCTTGCCCATTTTGCGGACAAGGATAGGACAGTTCTACAGAGGGCAGGACGGGAAGCACATGGCTAGTACGGTCCTGATCAAAAGTTTAAGACCACTTGAAAAATGGCAAAAAAATCATATTTAGCATGGCTGGATCTTAACAATGTTCCAAGTAGAGCTTCAACATGCAACAAGAAGAAATGGCAGTGAGACAAAACATTTTTTTGAGCATTCAATTTAATGAAAACAACAAATAAACTGAAACAGGCTGTTTTTCAGCTGATCAAAAGTTTAGGACCACACCTCCAAAAAAAAACTAAACCCCCCCAAAACAGAAATCCAACTTCCAAACATGAACTCAGTAATGAGTTATTGTTTATCACTTCAAAAATTCGTTTCGGCTTGCATGATGCAAGCGTTTCATAAGGTGGGAACATTTCTCCAAGTGGTGAAGACGGCCGCATGAAGGCCATCTACTGTCTGGAACTGTTGTCCATTTTTGTAAACTTCCCTTGCCATCCATCCCCAAAGGTTCTCAATTGGATTTACATCAGGGGAACACGCAGGATGGGCCAAAAGAGTGATGTTATTCTCCTGGAAGAAGTCCCTTGTCCTGCGGGAATTGTGTACTGTAGCATTGTCCTGTTGAATAACCCAGTCGTTACCACACAGACGAGGGCCCTCAGTCATGAGGAATGCTCTCTGTAACATCTGGACATAGCCAGCGGTCGTTTGACGCCCCTGCACTTCCTGAAGCTCCATTGTTCCACTGAAGGAAAAAGCCCCCCAGACCATTATGGCGCCCCCTCCACTGTGGCGCGTAGAAAACATCTCAGGTGGGATCTGCTTGTCATGCCAGTAATGTTGGAAACCATCAGGACCATCAAAGTTAAATTTTTTCTCATCAGAGAATACAACTTTCTTCCACCTTTGAATGTCCCATGTTTGGTGCTCTCTTGCTAAGTCCAAACGAGCAGTTCTGTGGCGTTCAAGGAGACGAGGTCTTTGAAGACGTTTTTTGTTTTTAAAGCCCTTCAGTCTCAGATGACGTCTGATAGTTATGGGGCTGCAGTCAGCACCAGTAAGGGCCTTAATTTGGGTCGAGGATCGTCCAGTGTCTTGACGGACAGCCAATTGGATCCTCCCGCTCAGTGCTGATGAAATTCTTTTGGGTCTTCCACTTGACTTTTTTGTTCCATTTATTATTATTATTATTTATTTATTATTAAAGCGCCATTCATTCCATAGCGCTGTACATATGATAAGAGGTATACATACATAATACAGACAATTGCACTAATCATAGACGAGTTACAAACTGGTACAGAAGGAGAGAGGGCCCTGCCCGTGAGGCTTACAATCTACATGGTATGGGAGAAGGACACACTAGGTGTGGGTGAAGTTGGTCATGGCGGTATGGAGGCAGCAGGGTCACTGGTTGTCGGCTTGTCTGAAGAGGTGGGTTTTCAGGTTTCTTTTGAAGGATTCCACTGTCGGTGAGAGTCTGATATGTTGGGGTAGTGAGTTCCAGAGTATGGGGGATGCACGGGAGAAATCTTGGAGGCGATTGTGGGAAGAGGCGATAAGAGGAGAGAAGGAGGTCTTGTGAGGATTGGAGAGTGCGTGTGGGGGTGTATCGGGACAGTAGCTCAGAGATGTAGGGAGGGGGCAGGTTGTGGACGGCCTTGTATGTATTTGTTAGTACTTATTGTTTAAATATTTAAATGGTGTGGAGTTGGAAAATAAAAAACGTTTTATGGGTTTTGTTTTTAAGGCATTCCCTATGCGGTAAAACTGAGCTATGACCTTCATTCTCTGGGACAGCACAATTACAGCAATCAACATTTATATAGTTTTTCTTGTGTTTTAGCACTTAAAAAGAAAAACGACTTTGAAAAAAGTTTTTTTTTTTCTTTTCATTGCCGTGCCCCCTTATCTTTTTTATATTTACATCCATGGAGCTGTGTGAGGGCTAAGGGCTTTTTTTTTCTCTGGGGTAATCTGTAGTTTTCAGTGATACCATTCAGTGACTTTTTGATTATTTTTTATTCAATTTTTTTTTTTTTTTGCAAATTGGTCATTTTAATTTTTTTTCTGGTACGCTGTTCACCACACATTATATAATTATATTTTAATAGTTTGAGCATTATGGGATGCAGCAATGTGACAGGTTTGAGAAGGTCTGAAAGATTATCTGCACATTAGTGATCTGACAGCCTCTTTTGGTTTCACTTTGTCTGTGTGTTGCTGGTATGTCCACACCTCCTGTATTGGTGTGGATCATGTGATCTTTACCTTCCCCTATTTAGTCTGACTTTATCCATCACTCCTTGCTCTGGATAGCTTCATTTTGTTTTTGGAAGAGCTGGAGTGTGGTTCTAGTTGAAGTCCTGTTCATCCATCATTTATCATTCATCATCCATCAGCCTCAGAAGTTAAGTGTTCCGCTTGTTGTATTTTGTATTCCCCCCCCCCCCACCTTTGTTGTTTACTAGGCCTCAGTGAGACGCTGGTTCCTTCACCAGGGAAGGAGCGGGTTGTCTCTGCCCTGTCATTACCATTAGGGCATCTGAGGGACACCAGGGTTTTCTAGGTTGCTGAGTATGGGCATCTCTACCATCGAGAGGTGCCCATACGGATAGGAGTCAGGGCCAGGAGCAGGGTTTTATAGGTGGTGACCCTTTTCCTTCCCTAGCGGTGAGGCCTAGTGTCTTTTCCCTTCCTTCTTGTTGTCTTTTGGTGTTCTTCCCTACTACATCTGTGACATTATCTAGAGCCAATACCGCCATTTTTTGTTCTGATCTGTGCAGCTATGGATGCTATATTTAAATGGCTGTACTGGTCGAACAGCTGCAGAATCTAACTTTGGAGGTAGCAGACCTCCGTGCAATGGTTTTGCAGATTCAGAGTCCACAGGCTGCTGGTTCCGGTGGTGGGTTCCAGGCCTGCCCTGAACCGAAGGTAGCTCTCCCGGACAGGTTTTTCAGGGGTAGTGACAATTTCATACGGTTTAGGGAGTCATGTAAATTATACTTTAGGCTGCGTCCATACTCTTCTGGAGATGAGTGTCAACGTGTGGGTATGATTATTTCTTTGCTTAAAGAGGACGCCCAATCTTGGGCTTTTTCTCTGCCTACCGGATCAACCTCCCTCCGGTCGGTAGATGAATTCTTTAGAGCCTTGGGTCTTATTTATGATGACCCGGATCGGATCTCTCAGGCCGAGACCAAGTTACGGGGTTTGCGGCAGGGAGAACGTTCTACGGAGGCCTATTGCTCTGAATTTAGGAGATGGGCTACGTATACAGAGTGGAACGATTCTGCTCTCCGTAGCCAATTCTGCCAGGGTCTCTCTGAGAGACTGCAGGACGCATTGGCTTTTCATGAAAATCCTGAGTCATTGGAAGCAGCTATGTCCCTTGCTGTACGTCTTGATAGACGCCTGAGAGAGAGATCTAGGGGTCCTCACCTTCAGGACGTACTGTCCAATAAGGGTACTGCTTCCTTTGACACTTATGGTGGAGAGACACGGGTGGTTGTGCCTTGTGATGAGCCTATGCAGTTAGGAGGAGCTACTCCTGGAACTACTGGCAAAAGCTTGGGTCATGTGAAAGGAGTCTGCTTTTGTTGTGGCAAGAGGGGACATTTTGTGAATATTTGTCCCTACTTGCAGCATCAAGGTGTAAACAAAAAGGAAAAAACGTTTAATCCTCAAATTACTATTGGTACAGTCCTGATCAAAAGTTTAAGACCACTTGAAAAATGGCAAAAAATCATATTTTACATTGTTGGATCTTAACAAGGTTCCAAGTAGAGCTTCAACATGCAACAAGAAGAAATGAGAGTGAGACAAAACATTTTTTGAGCATTCAATTAATTGAAAATAACGATTAAACTGAAACAGTCTTTTTTTCAGCAGATTTTAGGACCACATGCCTTTAAAAGGCCAAATCTGTGCAAAGATGTGGATTCATTGTCATTTTCTGTCAGGTAGTCACACGTTGTGATGGCAAAGGCAAAAAAACTCTCACTTGAACATGGTCGGGTTGTTGAACTGCATAAACAGGGTCTCTCACAGCGCGCCATCGCTGCTGAGGTGGGACGCAGTAAGACAGTCATTTGGAATTTCTTAAATGATCCTGAGGGTTATGGAACAAAAAAGTCAAGTGGAAGACCCAAAAAAATTTCATCAGCACTGAGCCAGAGGATCCAATTGGCTGTCCGTCAAGACACTGGACGATCCTTGACCCAAATTAAGGCCCTTACTGGTGCTGACTGCAGCCCCATAACTATCAGACGGCATCTGAGAATGAAGGGCTTTAAAAACAAAAAACGTCTTCAAAGACCTCGTCTATTTGAACGCCACAGAACTGCTCGTTTGGACTTTGCAAGAGAGCACCAAACATGGGACATTCAAAGGTGGAAGAAAGTTTTATTCTCTGATGAGAATTTTTTTTACCTTGATGGTCCTGATGGTTTCCAACGTTAGAGGGCCCTCGTCTGTGTGGTAACAACTGGGTTTTTCAACAGGACAACGCTACAGTACACAATGCCCGCAGGACAAGGGACTTCTTCCAGGAGAATAACATCACTCTTTTGGCCCATCCCGCGTGTTCCCCTGATCTAAATCCATTTGAGAACCTTTAGGGGTGGATGGCAAGGGAAGTTTACAAAAATGGACAACAGTTCCAGACAGTAGATGGCTTCGTGCGGCCGTCTTCACCACTTGGAGAAATGTTCCCACTCACCTCATGGAAACGCTTTCATTAAGCATGCCGAAACGAATTTTAGAAGTAATCAACAATAACGGCGGAGCTACTCATGTTTGGAAGTTGGATTTCTGTTTTGGGGGGGGTTTAATTTTTTTTTTTGGAGGTGTGGTCCTAAACTTTTGATCCGCTGAAAAACAGCCTGTTTCAGTTTATTCGTTGTTTTCATTAAATTGAATGCTCAAAAAATGTTTTGTCTCGCTCCCATTTCTTCTTGTTGCATGTTGAAGCTCTACTTGGAACCTTGTTAAGAGAGCTTTTTTGCCATTTTTCAAGTGGTCTTAAACTTTTGATCAGGACTGTAGTATGGGTGGGGAGCAGGAAAACCTACTTTTGTCTTTTACTGGTAGTACCGGTTTTCTCCTGTCTGCCGAGGTGCCGCTAGAGTCCAAAACTGTGAAAATCGAAGCATTTATCGACAGTGGGGCAGGAGTTAACTTGGTTGATGGACAGTTTGTACGCATTCACGGGTTGACTACTAATGCATTAGAGAATAGTATTTCTGTCTTTGCAATTGACTCTGCACCTCTGGCCCAAAAATGCCTGTCGCAGGTAGTGAATGACATTCATTTAAGAGTGGGTGATTTGCATCAGGAATCTATCTCCTGTCATGTGTTGGAGGGCCTGCCTGCTCCGTTGGTGTTGGGCTTACCATGGTTAAGCAAACATAACCCTAACATCGATTGGCAAGCGAGACAGATTCTCGATTGGAGTGATTTTTGCATGGACAACTGTCTCAATGCATCATTCTCTATGGTTACCACTAAAACTGTACCCTCGTTCATTTCTGAATTTTCTGATGTGTTTTCTGAGAGTGGTAATCAGGAGTTGCCTCCCCACCGGGAGTATGACTGTCCCGTCAATCTTATTCCCGGAGCTAAATTGCCCAAATCTCGGTAGTATAATCTTTCGGAACCCGAAAGAAAGGCCATGCGAGAGTATATCACCGACAGTTTGGCAAAGGGACATATTAGACCATCCAAGTCCCCAGTGGCTGCTGGATTTTTCTTTGTAAAGAAAAAGGATGGTACCCCGAGACCATGTCTGGACTTCCGTGAGCTCAATCGTATTACCGTCCGTGATCCTTACCCCCTTCCTTTGATTCCAGATTTGTTTAGTCAGATTGTCGGTGCCCAGGTGTTCTCTAAATTGGATCTGAGGGGGGCATATAATCTGGTAAGGATCAAGGAGGGGGATGAGTGGAAGACCGCTTTTAATACCCCTGAGGGTCATTTTGAAAACCTGGTCATGCCCTTTGGGTTAACCAATGCTCCTGCGGTTTTTCAACACTTTGTCAATGACATCTTTCATCATCTGGTGGGGAGGTTTGTCATTGTATACCTTGATGACATACTAATTTATTTGCCTAATATGGAGACTCATCAGGATCATGTGAGACAGGTGTTACAGATCCTAAGAGAGAATAAGTTGTATGCTAAGATGGAAAAGTGTGTATTTGCTGTACAGGAAGTGCAATTTCTGGGTTACCTGCTCTCATCCTCAGGTTTTCGTATGGATCCCGAGAAGGTCCATGCTGTGTTGGACTGGGATCGACCCCAAAATCTGAAAGCACTTATGCGGTTTTTGGGGTTTAGTAACTACCGTAAATTTATCTTGAACTATTCATCTGTGGTTAAACCTTTAACAGACATGACTAGGAAGGGTGCTGATATTTCTATCTGGTCTGATGCGGCATTATAGGCTTTTTCTGCTGTGAAAGAATGTTTTGCTTCGGCCCCTATTCTGGTGCAACCGGACGTGTCTCAGCCATTTATTGAGGTTGACGCGTCTGAGGTTGGGGTAGGAGCAATATTGTCGCAGGGTCCTTCACCCAGTAAATGGCGCCCATGTGCATTTTTTTCTAAAAAACTCTCGACTGCTGAAAGGAATTATGATGTGGGGAATAGGGAATTGCTGGCCATTAAGTTGGCATTCGAGGAATGGCGGCATTGGTTGGAAGGAGCAATTCATCCTATTACGGTAATTACGGATCACAAGAACCTGGCCAACCTGGAGTCGGCTAAGCGACTTGAACCCAAGGCAGGCCAGATCGTCACTGTTTTTCACCAGATTTAACTTCATCGTCACTTACCGCCCTGGGGTTAAGAACGTCAAGGTGGATGCTTTGTCACGTAGCTTTCCTGGGGGGTGAGTCTAATGACCCTAGTCCCATTTTATTTGAAGGGGTAGTTATATCCGCTCTTTATCCTGATCTCGAGGCCAGGATGTTAGAGGCACAGGAGGATGCTCCGGACTCTTGTCCTCAGGAGAAATTGTTTGTTCCCTCCGAATTACGTCACAAGGTGTTCGAGGAACATCATTGTACGGTGCTTGCTGGGCACCCTGGGAGCAGATCGACTGTCGATCTCATCTTTCGCAGATTCTGGTGGCCAGGGTTGCGTAAGTGTATTGAGGACTATGTGCCAGCCTGTGGTACCTGTGCACGTGCTAAGGTGACACATACTCGGCCTTCCGGATCTCTGCTTCCATTGCCCATCCCGCCCAGACCTTGGACCCATTTGTCCATGGATTTTATCACGGATTTACCGAATTCTTCGGGAAATACCGTGATTCTGGTGGTTGTCGATCGTTTTAGTAAAATGGCACACTTTATTGCATTACTATGAAACTACATGGCATTCCCTCTGATGTGGTGTCCGATAGAGGGACTCAGTTTGTTTCCAGATTCTGGAGAGCGTTCTGTACTCGTCTGGGTGTACAATTGTCCTTCTCTTCGGCTTTTCATCCTCAGTCGAAAGGACAGACGGAGCGCACTAATCAGAATCTGGAGACTTACTTGAGATGTTTTTGTCTCAGAGAATCAGGAAGAGTGGTCTTCATTTTTGTCATTAGCTGAGTTTGCTATAAATAACCGTAGACAGGAATCCACTGATAAGTCGCCGTTTTTTGGGGCATATGGGTTCCATCCACAGTTTGGTACATTTTCTGGTGCTCATAATTCCGGCATTCCTGAGGAGGAACGATTTTCCTCTTCTTTGTCTTCTATTTTGGCGGAAAATCACAAATAACCTGGAAAAGATGGGTAACTGGTATAAGCGTGCGGCTGACAGGAGACGTATGAGTGGTCTGGACCTGAGAGTGGGTGATTCTGTGTGGCTGTGTACAAGAAACATTAAACTTAAGGTGCCTTCTTGGAAGTTGGGACCAAGATTTATTGGTCCATATAAGATCACTGCCATTGTTAACCCTGTAGCCTTCCGTCTTGAACTTCCTCAGGCATTGAAATTCCATAACGCATTTCATAAATCGTTGTTAAAGAAATGTGTTGAACCTGTTGAGCCGTCCTCCTTGCCTCCCGCTCCTGTCCTGGTGGACGGCAATTTAGAATTTCAGATCAGCAGGATTGTGGACTCCCGAGTTCTCCGGAGATCCCTCCAGTATCTCGTTCATTGGAGAGGGTACGGACCAGAGGAGAGGATGTGGGTTCCAGCGACCGATGTTAATGCTAGTCGTCTGGTGAGAGCATTCCACAGAGCTCATCCTGATAAGGTCGGTCCTGGGTGCCGGGAGGTCACCCGTAGAAGGGGGGTACTGTCACACCGGTGACAGGTTTGAGAAGGTCTGAAAGATTATCTGAACGTTAGTGATCTGACAGCCTCTTTTGGTTTCACTTTGTCTGTGTGTTGCTGGTATGTCCACACCTCCTGTTCAGGTGTGGATCATGGAACTTTTACCTCCCCCTATTTAGTCTGACTTTACCCATCACTCCTTGCTCTGGATAGCTTCATTTGGTTTTTGGAAGAGCTGGAGTGTGGTTCTAGTTGAAGTCCTGTTCATCCATCAGCCATCATCTATCAGCCTCAGAAGTTAAGTGTTCCGCTTGTTGTATTTTGTATTCCCCCCCACCTTTGTTGTTTACTAGGCCTCAGCGAGACGCTGGTTCCTTCACCAGGGAAGGAGCGGGTTGTCTCTGCCCTGTCATTACCATTAGGGCATATGAGGGCCACCAGGGTTTTCTAGGTTCCTGTGTATGGGCACCTCTACCATCAAGAGGTGTCCATACGGATAGCAGTTAGGGCCAGGAGCAGGGTTTTATAGGTTGTGACCCTTTTCCTTCCCTAGCGGTGCGGCCTAGTGTATTTTCCCTTCCTTCTTGTTGTCTTTTGGTGTTCTCCCCTACTACATCCGTGACAGTAATAATTAGAATTAGAATTTTTATATTATTCTTTTTTTTTTTGTGTGCGTCCATTCCGTTTTCTTTTTTGCTTGTATGCGGAACCATTCACTTCAGTGAGTCTGTAAAAAAAAAATTGAAATGTGTGCGTTCCGTGTCCGTATATCCGGCAAAAAATAGAACATGTCCTATTATTGTCTGCATTACAGACAAGCATAGGACTGTTCTATTAGGGGCCAGACATTCCGGTCTGCAAAATGTGGAACGCACACACGGCCGTTATCAGTGTTTTACGGATCTCCAATTTACAGACCGCAAAACATCCAACAAATGAATCTAATAGAATAGAATGGATTAGGGTTGTAAGACTAATGCAACCATTTAGTAGCTACTTCCCTCAGAAGTTTCCAGCAGGATCAACCCTTAAGCAGTTTTATCCGATAAAGCAGGGCTAAATCTTAACCTATTCAGAAACTTTAAAGCTGCTGTTACAGACACCCTCATTGTCACCAGCAGATGATGTGGCATGGGTTTTTCATTTTTCATTACCCTTTCCATTGCCACTCTGTCCTTAAAGGGGTTGTCAGAGATTTTAATACTGATCACTATCCTCTTAATAGGTCATCAGTATCTGATCGGTGGGGGGCTGACACCCAGGACCCCTACCTATCAGCTGTTTGAGAAGACAACAGTGCTGCGGCCTTCTCTCAGCTTTACCTAGGCCAGTGACGATACGTTCATTAATCATGTGGCCTAGGAGTAGCTCAGCCCCATAGAAGTGAATGAGGCTTAGTGTGATACCAAACATAGCCGCTATACAATGTACAGCGCTATGCTTGGTGAGCACGGAGAAGGCCGTGGCGCTCACTGGAGCACAGGTGCCTTCTTAAACAGCTGATTGGTGGGGGTGTCGGACCCCTAACGATCAGATCAGTATTAAGATCTCAGAAAGCCCTTTTAAAGGAGTTTTCTGGCTTCGTGCCCAATCAGTTGCATAGTACCCGCCTCCAAAACAGCCCCCATCAGCGGTAGAGAGCACCCATCTGGGCCGGTGACGTCACCGGGCTCAGTACTGGGCGGAAGTCTCGGCTTACCATAGTGATGAGAAGCCTGGTATGTCACCAACACAATGAAAACAGAACCTTGTGCTGCGAGATTGCAACGTGATAAGGGGAAACATCACAGCTAGGAAATGCGGATGTGCTCAACTCATATGTATGCTAGAAATAAAAAGCAGCATATAACCAAGATCAGCCATGAATCCGGAAAATTCCTTTAACCAGACATGATGCAGAACAATATGTCAGGTAGGGGCGTTGTTAGGGTCTCAAAAGATCCGGGGCCCAAGCCCCAATGCATATGGCCCATTTTTCTGTACTTGCTATACAGCAGCTCATACCTTTCTACATCCAAATACTATCCTGAAGAGAAATAGTAACAGTACTCCTCATAGTCCCACCAATAGTAATTCCCTTCTAGAATGCCCTCATTAGTAATACTGCCCCCTACAGTGATAACGCTCTACAAGAGTGTCCCCATTAGTAGAAGAGCCTCCAGTATTAATAACACCCTCACAGAGCCCCCAGTAGAAATAAGGCCCCCTATTGTTCCCCCAGTGGTAATAAAGCTCTGTACAGACCCCTCAGTAGTAATAAGGGCCCCCTTGGTGCTCTTAGTAGAAATAATGCGGATCTATAAGTCCCTCCTATAGAGCCCCCAGTAGTAATAAGAACGCCTAATGTCCCCTGGATTTATAATATCCCTACAGTGCCCCTTGTATTTATATCACCCCCTACTGTTATAATGCCTCCTGTAGTTATATTCCTCCGTTCCTCCACCATACAGTCCCATGTAAATAACATTATTTCCCTTCTCCCCCATAGAGTCCCATGTAAATGCCATCACACCATCTCTCCAGCCCCCTCCAATATACAGTCCCATGTAAATAACATTCCTCTCTATCTATTGCCCCCTTAAAAATATAGTCCCATGTAAATAACATCACACCATCTCTCCTTCCCCCTCCAATATACAGTCCTATGTAAATAACATCACACAATCTCTCCTTCCCCCTCCAATATACAGTCCCATGTAAATAACACCACCCCCTCCCCAGCCGCCTTCAACATACAGTCCCATGTAAATAACATCACTCCCTCAACTTTCAGTCCCATATAAATTACTTCACTCCCTTCAGCCCTAACATACAGTCCCAGTTAAATAACTACAACTCCCAGCATTGCTCTGCCACTCCCTTCACTTACCTCTCCTCATGTAGCAGACCTCACCACAGCTTCTTCCCACGACTTCTCTTCACTGCTGAGCCGTCCTCTCCTGCACTGGTCACATGATGGTGAAATCATCACAGGTCCTTTTCAGCTACTGCATTTAGAACTGATCACATGGACTGTGATGTCATCACAGGTCCCTCAGCTCTCATCCCGAGGACAGCAATACAGTTGTAACTAGCAAGCAGGCAGGACATTCGGGGCCTGGGACACAACATCAGGGGCCGAATGTTTTAACCTAGCAACGCCCCTGATGTCAGGCCAGATACATTAGTGATCAAATGAATTTTTTAAATAAAATGTGAAAGTTCTCTTGAAAAAAATATTGACATTTGGAGTGCAACACAATATACGGTTACTGCGATGGTTGGATAAAGAACAATATGGAAGATCAGGTACACTGGTCTGTGATTAACTGAGTTTGTTTTTCTTTTTTAATTTAACACCCCCACTTTGGGCAGCCCTTGGTAGGCAGGGTGTATGGTGGTTCTCGTCTCTTCTGCCAGGGGCCCATTTGGGAAACCCCTGCCCAGCTCAGTACACACTCACCCCAGGAAGGAGTTAACTGATCAACAGGTTTATTTGGGAAAGTGTCAACAATGGTGAAGAACATAAAGATAATGTAATAAAAGGAACAAAGCACAAATTGAAATTCCCCAGGTGAAGGGAGTGGGCTATCTATAACCGTAAAGAGTGATGGTGGTCACACACACTCTCCTTTGGAAGATAAAGACAGTATGCACTTCCCAGCTATCTACTCCTAGCACTCAGCTTACTATATCCTACTGTCTAGCAATTAACCCAGTGCAAACGTTGGGGCCCGGTTGCAGAAAATGTTGGTGCACTTACGATTGTCCTGTCCGGGAACCAGCTGGGGGCTGCAGCATTCAGAGGCTTGGATGGTAGTGGAGTCGTGGGCAATATCCTGCTGGGATGCAGGCTGGGCTTTAGTGGTAATGTAGCAGCTGAGCTTTCTCTTCTCACACTAGAAACACTGGAGCTGTCTGGACTGTGCTGTAATGTCTGCACAGAATTAGGACACACGTCTGTCTGTGGAAATCTCTCAGTCTCTCCATCTCCTGGCCATGCTTCTGTCTTTCTGTAAGCCTTTCCCCCTGGTCCCCCTGCTATTGGCTGCAGGGAGGAGCAAGTGCTCATGGGATTTGTAGTCCACTACATCATCATCAGTACTAATGCCTGCTGCTGTGAGTCCCTGCTTGTAATGGGCAGCAGCATCCACTAGACTCACTGCTTTCTCTGCAGGGGTTACAAAAAAATAATTCAATTAGAAAGAGTCTAGTACAATGTACAACTGTGATGCACTGCTGAAGAACAGTATAGCAGGCCAGGTACACTAGTCTGTAATCAACTGAATTTTTCTGAAGAAACTTTTAAATATTTATTTATCGGACAAAGCGCAGTACAATATACGGCAACTGTGACACAGAAAAAATAGGTCAGGCAGCACCAGGATTAATATTGTAAAAGATTTGTGTCTGTGATGGTGACTTACGTGATGTAAATTAGGCAAATGCATGTTGCTAAAACATTGAGTACTGTAGCTTTAAATTTTGCTGTAGTAGTGGAGCACTGTCTGCAAATTGCTGGCACAGCCCCTGAACTGCCCCTGTCCTGTCCCTAGCTAAAAGCTATTTCTCTATCTAGAAACTAATTTAATCTAACATAGTTACATCGTTTATAAGGCTGAAAAAAAGACATTTGACCATCCAGTTCGGCCAGTTATCCTGCAAGTTGATCCAGAGAAAGGCCAAAAAAAAACTGTGAGGTAGAACTTTAGGAGAAAAAATTCCTTCCCGACTCCAATCAGGCAATCAGAATAACTCCCTGGATCAACGACCTCTCTCTAGTAGCTATAGCCTGTAATATTATTACCCTCCAGAAATACATCCAGGCCCCTCTTGGACTCTTTTAGTGAACTCACCATCACCACCTCCTCAGGCAGAGAGTTCCATAGTCTCACTGCTCTTACTGTAAAGAATCCTCTTCTAGTTACTGTATTCCCTGAAACTGTCCATGACATAAAACTAGATGACTGTATTGTGAGTGTAAAAATAAGCTTATTTTACTCTCTCTCTCAGACGTCAATGTACGAGCCCATAATACATGTTATATACATGACATTTATAATGAGTCCCTCCTGGGTGGCTGATGTGCTGACTGCAAGACATCATGGGCAAGCTCGCCTGGCAGGGTTTCCGCCAGGAGTCGTGATCCTCCTTCTTCATCTTCCCGTTCTCTCTTCTGATTTGTAAAAAAAAATTTTTTGTATGAAATGAATTCTGAAAAGTTCCTGAAGGTCCTGGCAAATTCTAAACAAATTGGTTTAGAATTGATTTGCACATTTCAATTCAAGAGATGTCTGAAGATCGCCAGCTCCCCGTGTATAATGTTTGGTTATAGTCTCGGTGATTTCACTAATGTTTTACACTATTGCTCATGTCTGTTCATAAGAAACTTGGCTTAAAGCCATATTTCTCAGAAAAAGGGCTCATGCACACGGCTGTAGCCATTTTTGCGCTCCGCAAAACACAGATATCGGCCATGTGCGTTCCATTTTGTCCTCTGTAGAACTGTCCTATCCTTGTCCACAAAATGGACAAGAATAGGACATGTTCTATTAATTTTTTTTTTTTCGGGGCCACAGAACGGACATATGGGTGCAGATAACACACAATCTGCTCTCCGCATCTTTTGAGGCCCCATTTAAGTGAATGGGTCCACATCCGATCTGCAATGGTCATGTGCATGAGCCCTTAGGCACATTGTTTGCTGCGTGTGATTAACCCTTGATTGTACAGCAAGTTTTACCCTTTTTTTTTTTTTTTACTCTAAGGCTTTTACTCTGATTTTTCAAACTGGTTTTGTCTTTATTTTAGATAAAATTGTGGCTTTTCTGTCATTTTCTGTCACTTCTAAGACGAATTTATCAATAGTCTGCAACAGAACAAAGTTATATTTTGCTCCTGCTAAGTCAACTTCAGAAATCCATCTGTTTTGTGGGCGTTCCTGCAGATTATGTTGCTTTTTGGTATTTATCATAGGGAAAGTCTCCAAAAATTGTCTCAACCACTGACCTTTCATAGTTGTGGCGGGTGAAAAAAAGTCAGAATTTGAGAGTTTGCCTGTGCTAAGTCTAACAAGCACTGTGCGCCACTTTTATAAATTTCGCTTTACACAAATGGACATACGTGAAGACACTCTTCAAACTGTCCCCTGTTGATAAATCAGGACCTAAGAGTATGATTCTAAACTTGTTTTGGGCCTCTAAGGCTACTTTCTCACTTGCGGTAGCCTTTTCTGGCAGGCTGTTCCGGCGGGGGAACAGCCTTCGAGATTCGTGCTACCGCAAGTCCACCGTGCTGGCGGAAGTCCACTCCAGCCCCATTCACTTTAATAGGGGCGGGCCGGAGGTCCGGCCTCAGCACGGAAAACAAGCCGAGAGGAGGCCGGACAAAAGCTGCAGCGTGCTGTAGTTTTATTCCGACCGCCTCTCGGCATGTTTGCCGTGCTGCGGCCGGACCTTCCTCCAGCACGGTGGACTTGTAGTAGCACAGATCTGGCAGGCTGTTCCCCCGCTGGCACAGTGTCACCGCCAGCTCTCTGAGAAGCTCTGGCAGACGTTCTTCTGTACCTCTTGCATGATGTTCTTTGTTTTGGTTTCACTTTGTCATCTCTTTTCCTTCTCCCAGCTGTCATCTATTTACACTGATTGCCTCCCTTTATATTCCCTTTCCTGGGTTACCCAATGCTAAAATGCTGGCGCAAGCATTTGTTGATCACATTGTCAAATTGCATGGCATTCCTTCAGACATAGTTTCTGATAGGGGCACGCAGTTTGTTTCCAGATTCTGGAAGGCCTTCTGTTCTTGCTTAGGGGTTCGGTTGTCGTTCTCTTCTGCTTTTCACCCGCAGTCGAATGGCCAAACCGAACGCGTCAATCAGAATCTGGAGACATATCTGCGCTGTTTTGTGGCAGAAAATCAGGAGGATTGGTGTTCTTTTTTGTCCCTTGCTGAGTTTGCTTTAAATAACCGTCGCCAGGAGTCCTCGGATAAGTCACCATTTTTTGGTGCATATGGGTTTCATCCACAGTTTGGGACATTCCCTGGAGAGGGGTCTTCTGGTTTACCTCATGAGGAGAGATTTTCCTCGTCTTTGTCATTTATTTGGCAAAAGATTCAGGGTAATCTGAAGAGGATGAGTGAGAGATATAAGCTTGTGGCGGATAAGAGACGTGTGCCTGGTCCGGACCTGAATGTGGGTGATCTGGTGTGGTTGTGTCACGGGGTTCCGAAGGTGCACTCGGTCCCCCATCGCCCGCAGACTTGTTGCTTAGCTTTGGGAATGAGGATCTGTGTTTGACCTCATTCCCAGGGCGGCTTTACTAGCTGGGTGGCTCCCTGCTCCTAAGTCTGCCTTGAGCGCAGAGCTGATTACTCGGTGCTCGACTGGTTGGTCTGTCGGTCATGTGACGCTGGCCACGTCACATGACCCTCACTCCCCACTATAAATACAGGCAGCCTGCTGGCTACAGGTTGCCTGTTAATTTCTATGTTCCTGGCTATCTGTTGGACTGCTGAATACTTACCTGATCCTGTTCCTTGACCATCCTTTTGCCTGATCCTCCTGTACTGCGCATCCGTCCTGGTATTGTGACCTCGGCTCCCACCTGACTACTCTCTTAGGACTCCTCTTGTACTTCTCTGCTCTCCTGGTATTTATGACCCCGGCTTCTCCTGACAATTCTCTGCTTGCTCCATTTGTACTTTGCAGCTTTCCTGGTATTGACTCGGTCCGTTCACATCCTGTTGTATGTCTGTCTGTCATCCCTGCACTTACTCCAAGTTAGGGATTGCCGTCCAGTTGTCCCCTGTCATTAGGACTCGCGAGGCAAGTAGGCAGGGCCAGGGGTAAGGGTGGAGCGCAGTGGTCACTTCCCTCCCCCCTGTGTGTGTGTGTACGCGACCGTTACAGGTTGTCTACAAAGAATATCAAACTGAAGGTTCCCTCCTGGAAGTTGGATCCTAAGTTTATTGGGCCTTACAAGATCTTGTCCGTCATCAATCCCGTTGCCTTCCGTCTTGATCTTCCTCAGACTTGGAAGATCCATAATGTTTTTCACAGGTCCCTATTAAAACCGTATGTCCAACCCACTGTACCCTCCTCTTTGCCTCCTCCTCCGATTGTTGTTGATGGTAATCTTGAATTTCAGGTCTCTAGGATTGTGGATTCTCGCATTATCCGCGGTTCTCTCCAGTACCTCGTTCATTGGGAGGGTTATGGTCCTGAGGAGAGGATGTGGGTCCCAGTGGCGGACATTTAGGCCACTCGTCTTATCAGGGCTTTCCATAGGTCCCATCCTGAGAAGGTGGCTCTGAGTGTCCGGAGTCCACTCGTAGAGGGAGGGGTACTGTCACCGCCAGCTCTCTGAGAAGCTCTGGCAGACGTTCTTCTGTACCTCTTGCATGATGTTCTTTGTTTTGGTTTCACTTTGTCATCTCTTTTCCTTCTCCCAGCTGTCATCTATTTACACTGATTGCCTCCCTTTATATTCCCTCCCATACTGCCTCACTTTGCGGTTTATACTACTTCCTGGATTGTGTTCACTGCTAGAGGTTGCAACTGCTGGTTCCTCAGATAAGTCTTTTCCTTTATTTGTGTTTCCATGCTGGCTTGATTCTAGGTAACCCTGACTCCCTCCGTATTGAGTGCAGGGAGCCGGTGGTCGTGTCCCCTCACTGTTAAAGGGTTTTCAGGTGTCACACAGTCTAGGTACGAGGACATGCAGTTATCTATCATAAAGATCTTTGCATGGGCTTAGCAGTCAGGGAGAGCTCTAAGGGTTTTATAGGGCTCACCCATATGTTCCTTAATTTGGGATCAAGTCAGTCGGATGTTTATTTATAACTTCCAGTTTTCTGCAACACCATCCGTGACATACAGCCTGCCAGAAAAGGCTACCGCAAGTGATAAAGTAGCCTAAATTTGTACTGAAAAGACCTGCTGTCGGAAGCCACAGGACATGGCAATGCAATTTTTTTCAAATTCCTAGGCTGCGTGCAGTCTATGAAGGCAGACCATGCAACTGCTACGGGGAGGGGAGGCTGGCACTGAACTTCTCTTACCGATATGAAAACACTGTATTTTCATGCAGCAACCACTAGGAGGCGCTCAGTGCAAACTGATGATGACAGCTTCCATTTCAGTCAGTTGTAACTGCATAAATTCCTATGCACTGAGCTCCCCCTAGTGGTGGTTGCAGGTAGCCAGCTTTGTAATAGATGGGAAGCAGGAGATTTATCAATGTATTTATGCCAGTTGTCTGGCATGAATACATTGGGAATTATGTCAGCCAAAATGAGTGCCATATTTATGAAGCACCTGTTTCACTTTACTAACAAGTCAGATAATGCAGGTGAGGCCAAGAGAGAGTTGTTTTATTACAATTGTTTTATTTGATTTAATTATATTACAAAATTTCTTCCGCTTAATAAAAAAAACCAAAAAACGCAAATTCATCGGAAATCTGGAGCATTGTGCTTTGCATTCTGCATTGTTTGGGAGTGACTGATGCATGCATACTGGGAAATTGGTTGAGGCAGGTGGGGCATACTAAGTTTTGCTATGGGGACCTATGAGATATGTGTACGCCCCCACTGGGCTGGTAGAAAAAAAAGTTTGGCAATTCCAAAACTTTGCACTCTCTTGGGCTGGTCCAGGAGGTGGTCAGGAGTAGGTTTCTTCTACAGTGAAAAGAACTGCTGAGAGGGTTGCTTAAGGACAGTGGTGTATAACGGAGCTCCACTGACTTGAGGTCATCTTGGACAGAATCTGAAGTCGTCATTCTGTGTGGATTACATTTCTCATTCTAAACATGAAAATGACTAATACCCTATGTGTCATCCTTCATGTTGAAGAAGATCCGATTTAAAAGTAAAATATTTCCCACATTCTAAACATGGAAATAGCTTCTCCTCTGTGTGAATTCTTCCTTGCTGAATAAGGTAATTTTAAAGTCTATGTACACCTTCTGTAGCAGTTTTTGTTTATGATTGCATTTTATTCATTTGTGGCTAAAAATCTTATTTTTAATTGGCCTTTATTAAAAATATTGAGGCGTTCTGTCACAAAGGTTTAACAGTTTTTCTGACTGTGTGACTGGTACTGTCACTTTGTGCCGATCATCTAAACAACTTTATCTCTAAACTACTAAGAGGTCATAAACACTTATTTAAGCCACATTCGTATCAGTTAGATAAGAACTGAGCTATAATGAGTGTTTATAATGTCAGAGAGCAGAGATAAGAAGTCTGTCAGCGCCCCAACTGACGGAAAAGAGAGAAAATCCACAGGGAGCTATTAGAGCATCTCAGCTATGTACAGAGATAAGGACTCCATATTTTTAATAAAGACCAATTGAAAAAATTAGTTTTAGCTCAAAATAAGTACAATGCAATAATAAAAAAAAAAATCTCCCCAAAGGTGTGCATAGCCTTTAAAATAAAACATTTTCCTCATTCTGAACATGAAAATGGCTTCTCCCCTGTGTGAGTTCTCTGATGTCTAACAAGATCAGATTTCCGAGCAAAACGTTTACCACATTCTGAACATGAAAATGGCTTCTCCCCTGTGTGACTTCTTTGATGTGCGACAAGATTTGTTTTATGAGTAAAACATTTGCCACATTCTGAACATGAAAATGGTTTTACCCCTGTGTGAACTAACTGATGTCTAACGACATCGGATGTCTTAGTAAAACGTTTGCCACATTCTGAACATGAAAATGGCTTCTCCCCTGTGTGACTTCTTTGATGTGTGATGAGATTTGATTTTGAAGCAAAACATTTCCCACATTCTAGACAGGAAAATGGTTTCTCCTTTGTGTGAATTCTTCCATGTTGAAGAAGATTTGATTTCAAAGTAAAACATTTCCCACATTCCAAGCATGAAAATGGTTTCTCCTCTGTGTGAATTCTTCCATGCTGAAGAAGATGGGATTTCAAAGTAAAACACTTCCCACATTCTGAACATGAATATGGCTTCTCCCCTGTGTGAATTCTGTGATGTGCGATGAGAGTTTGTTTCTCATGAAAACATTTCCCACATTCTGAACATGAAAATGGCTTTTCTCCTGTGTGAATTCTCTGATGTTTAAGAAGATAGGATTTGTCACTATAACATTTGCCACATTCTGGACATGAAAATGGCTTCTCTCCCGTGTGAATTCTCTGATGTTTAAGAAGATATGATTTATCACTATAATGTTTTCCACATTCCGAACATGGAAATGGCTTCTCCCCTGTGTGAGTTCTTTGATGCTGAAGAAGATGTGTTTTCTGTGTAAAACATTTCCCACATTGTGAACATGAATATGGCTTCTCCCCTGTGTGTATTCTTAGATGGTCAATAAGTTTTGATTTCTTACTAAAATATTTCCCACATTCGGAACATGAATAGTGCTTCTTTGCTTGAGTTCTTTGATGTTTAAAAGGGTCCGACGATAGATCCCTCTGAAGGTCTGTGGGTACATCTGAGATGATGGCATTCTCTTCATATGTGTATTGTATGATACCACTATCATCAGCTTTAAAATCTGAAGATATGAGATGCCCCTCTGAGCTCCAGGTACAGTCATCTGCAAAGAAATAAAAACCTGAAATAATTATTTTTGAATGCTATAATAACTAGGGTTGAGCGATTCAGGTTTGGATTGCTGTATCCGAACCCCATTCGTTTAAAAACATTGTTAATAATATGGGCTACGTCCTACTGTAAAATGTATGTTCACTGCAGAGGTCTTTCCGAAGTTTCTGCAAATATCGCGAGACTTACTTTGTCTCGCTTCTATCACGTGTCACGTTCTTTATTCCCATAAATTACTGTATCAAAATACTAAGTCGAACTCAGCTTCCTGTCTTATTAACAAAGCTGAGTATTTTGATACAGTAATTTATGCAAATAAACAAAGTGACATTTGAGTGAGCAAAGACAAAGTAAGTTTTGCGATATTTGCAGACACTTTGGAATAACCTCCGTGGAGGACATACATTTTACAGTAGGACAGACCCCATATTATTAACGTAGTTTTTAAAAGAATTTGATTCTCTCAACCCTAATAATAACCTTAAAATTACTCTTATATTTTATAACATTTAGATATTGTAGGAAGGCGCAAAGGTCTGTCGTTGATGGAAGGTATGTGTCACCGAGGTTCCTGGCCTCGGCGGAGTAAGAGCCAGTTTTCATGTGTCAGCAGCAGTTGCTGTTTGACACCTTGCTATTTAGTATAGCTGTATAGCTGATCCGGGATGGCTCTTACGGGGAGTAGTCAAAGTGCTGGGTGGGTGACTACTCCCCACGTTCCAGGCCGGGTCTTGACTGGTCTATAAAAAACCCAGCCGGCAGTGTCAGCTGGGTGTGATTACCTCTTTCTCTGACAGAGGAGCTCTGGCAATCGCTGGATTGGGATCTGAGCCATGTGCTAGGCTGGAGGCCTGAGTTTGGGAGGTTTGCTCTGTCCTAAACAATGCTGATCGTGTGTGAACTAACACCCAGGATAACAGGTGACTGTGTTTCTGTATGAACTGTCTAGGTGTGAACGAACACCAAAACTGCAAATGGACTGTTTTGTTGCCATAAGTGTGAATAGAACACTGAAGTTTTTTTTTTGAGTTACAAACTGGTCTTTGCCTCTATACTGCGTCCGCTTGTCCTGTCTACCAGAGCGAATCCCCACAATATATATATAAAAAATCCATACAAATAGCAAAAACATTCAATTAATAACTGAAATACTGGTGGCAAAGCAGATACGCTGTAGACTTCAGAGCAAGCTCCAGTAGATCTTGAGGTTAGACCACCAGACCTGCAGTTTTCTACTTCTGTGTTGAAGCCACCATCTTCACAGAGCCATGGTGCAGTGTCCCTCCCACCAAACATTTGTATTTCAATAGTTTCAACACTGAAGGCCAAAGTGTTATCAGTAGACAAAACATTCACATTACAAAATTTCACAGAGGACAAAAACAAATATTTAGTGACCCAAATGCTGATATGATCAAAGTATATTCAGTTACCAGCAACAAGAAAGATGGCTGCCATATGAGCTAGACCTAGTCAGGATATCCCCAACATAGTAAATAAAAATGGGTGACAAATTTCAAAGAGGGCCATTCTCCCACCATTTGCCATGCACACTACACCACCTGGCACATAATAAATAATGCATATTTGACCATAGCCATCCGTAAATCCCTTGCTCACCAGGTTCTTCGACGTACATTTGTTGTTGAGGGCCACAATTGAGAGGGGTTGTGCATTGCTACAATTATGATGACCTATCCTTAGGATAGGTCATTAATATCAAACTTTTTCAAAATTACCTGAGCGCTGTCTCCTTTGTAGAGGTTTTGCAGGGTAATTACAACTGCTTGTTCCAATCAGGTGACTCCCGGACAAGGCAGTAGATGTGGAGCTGTGTAGGGGTAATAGTAGCAGCAATGGTAGTGACAGCAGTAGCAGCACCGCATGGAACCTAACAGACAAGGCAGTAGATGTGGAGCTGTGTAGGGGTAATAGTAGTGGCAGTAGGGTGAGATGCAGCATCAATACAGTATGGAACATGATGACAGACAGGCAGCGTCAGTGGCATGATTGGGCCCCGCAATAAATAGCCACCATAAGCAATGGCAGATCTTTACATTGGCCTCAGCCGTAGGTGTGTTAAAATCCTCATGGATCCATGCATCATTCATTTTGACAAGAAGATTTTGCACACATACATAGGACCAGCTTGTCCGTTCGGGTCTGAAAACGCCACCTGCCATGCTGAATACCCTCTCTGAGATAACGCACTGGAGGCTGGAGAAGACAGTACAGCGAGAGCAAACTGGGACAGTTCAGGCCACTGTTCCAATCTACCTGGCCGGAAATACTTTGGGTCAGGGAATAGGATATGTGCTGGAGAAAGCAAACAGTCCAGGTAGGACTGAACCTGGTTGTTCAGGTAGTACTTATCCGTTTGCTGATGTGCATCAGCCTAGGTCAGCAGGTAAGAATTCTTCTCCATCATGTTCATCAAACTAAATGTGGTGCTATTGTTTTGGCCACGGCTTCTGCTACTTCTGGTAGCAGAGAACACGGGAGGTCAGTGACTAAGCAGAGGGCAGAGAGCCGCCTTAAAAGTCAGACATGTGAGCAGCAGCCGTCTGCGTGTAGAAAGCTGCAGCAAGTTTTGTACACAGTGTATCCTGGTAATACAGCAATTTTTTTCTCCTTTGCATTGTGAGTAGAGATGATCGAATCGAAGTTGACGAAGTGGAATTCGATCCGAATTTCAGGAACAATTTGATTCGCACCAAATCTGAATTTCCTGACACTTTGTGGTAACTAATCATATTTTTTCCTAAAATGGCTGCTGCACATGTTAGGACATGGAGCAAAGAACTCTGGGAATGAGGGATCACCCACAATGCCATGCTTGCAGCCAATCATCAGCCAGCCAGCCCCTGTGATGTCACAGCCCTATACATAGACTCAACCATCTTCGATTCAGCCATTTTCCAGTGTGCTTAGTGCAGGGAGAGACGTCAGCAGGCACTAGGGACAGTGGTAGAAAATACTTTAAAACTTTAATTTTGCTGTATAGAAGTTCAGGGAAAGATCCTTAGAAGTGTAGGGAAAGGATAGGGAGGAATTGTTCCACAGTATTGAAGCAGAACAGGGTCCAATAGGGGAGGTTACAGCCTGGGTAATAGGAGCAATCCTATTACACCTTGCTGCACTGACTGCGGACCCTAATTGCCATTATACTGCTGCTTTCAGGTTTGTAATAATCACCAAAAAAATGAATAAAACTAACTTACATATGTATGAAGATCCAAAAAACTTTATTGTAAGTATATATAAACATATAAACAATACATACATATATAATAAAACACAAGCAGCACAAGGCGGGACACACAGATGAGTAGCAGGACCCAAGGAGAGGCCGGGAGATCAGTGCACGAAATAACAGGGAAAAAAGAATGCTAGCTGAAAAAGCATACCTCAAAACCTCATAGCAGCAACGCCCCAAACAAAGTGCAAAGGAGGCAATTGTGGAGATTGAGGTTGGAATAAAAAGGACAAAGTATAAACATACCCTGACTGGTGCAAAGATCTCTCGGCCGACTCCTGACCCAACGCCGTTTCGCCAGTAGATCTGGCTTCTTCCGGAAGAAGCCAATAAAGTTTTTTGGATCTTCATACATATGTAAGTTAGTTTTATTCATTTTTTTGGTGATTATTATGACTCCTTGGGGGTCCGATGTTTTTGATATTATTCTGTCCGGTTAATATTGGTTGACAACACAGGTTTGTAATAGATGATACCTCTGTAATTCCAGCAAACCGTTCTTGTTATTGGGGTGCAAGTGCTGTGTGATACAGCTATTAACAGGGTGTATTACTAGGAAATATTTCTATGTCCTATTAGCCCTTGTGCGATGCAGTTATACAGTGGGGCAAAAAAGTATCTAGTCAGCCACCAATTGTGCAAGTTCTCCCACTTAAAAAGATGAGAGAGGCCCGTAATTTTAATCATAGGTACACTTCAACTATAAGAGACAGAATGGGGGGAAAGAATACAGGAAATCACATTGTAGGATTTCTAATGAATTAATTGGTAAATTCCTCGGTAAAATAAGTATTTGGTCACCTATAAACAAGCAAGATTTCTGGCTCTCACAAACTGTAACTTCTTCTTTAAGAGGCTCCTCTGTCCTCCACTCGTTACCTGTATTAATGGCACCTGTTTGAACTTGTTATCAGTATAAAAGACACCTGTCCACAACCTCAAACAGTCACACTCCAAACTCCACTATGGCCAAGACCACAGAGCTGTCGAAGGACACCAGAAACAAAATTGGAGACCTGCACCAGGCTGAGAAGACTGAATCTGCAATAGTCAATCAGCTTGGTGTGAAGAAATCAACTGTGGGAGCAATTATTAGAAAATGGAAGACATACAAGACCACTGATAATCTCCCTCGATCTGGGGCTCCACGCAAGATCTCACCCCGTGGGGTCAAAATGATCACAAGAACGGTGAGCAAAAATCCCATAACCACACGGGGGGACCTAGTGAATGACCTGCAGAGAGCTGGGACCAAAGTAACAAAGGCTACCATCAGTAACACACTACGCCACCAGGGACTCAAATCCTGCAGTGCAAGATGTGTCCCCCTGCTTAAGCCAGTACATGTCCGGGCCCGTCTCAAAATTGCTAGAGAGCATTTGGATGATCCAGAAGAGGATTGGGAGAATGTGATATGGTCAGATGAAACCAAAGTAGAACTTTTTGGTAAAAACTCAACTCGTCGTGTTTGGAGGAGAAAGAATGCTGAGTTGCATCCTAAGAACACCATAACTACTGTGAAGCATGGGGGTGGAAACATCATGCTTTGGCGCTGTTTTTCTGCAAAGGGACCAGGACGACTGATCCATGTAAAGGAAAGAATGAATGGGGCCATGTATCGTGAGATTTTGAGTGAAAACCTCCTTCTATCAGCAAGTGCATTGAAGATGAAACGTGGCTGGGTCTTTCAGCATGACAATGATCCCAAACACACCGCCCGGGCAACAAAGGAGTGGCTTCGTAAGAAGCATTTCAAGGTCCTGGAGTGGCCTAGCCAGTCTCCAGATCTCAACCCCATAGAAAACCTTTGGAGGGAGTTGAAAGTTTGTGTTGCCCAGCGACAGCCCCAAAACATCACTGCTCTAGAGGAGATCTGCATGGAGGAATCGACCAAAATACCAGCAACAGTGTGTGAAAACCTTGTGAAGACGTACAGAAAACGTTTGACCTCTGTCACTGGCAACAAAGGGTATATAACAAAGTATTGAGATGAACTTTTGTTATTGACCAAATACTTATTTTCCACCATAATTTGCAAATAAATTCTTTAAAAATCAGACAATGTGATTTTCTGGATTTTTTTTTCTCATTATCTCTCTCATAGTTGAGGTATACCTATGATGAAAATTACAGGCCTCTCTCATCTTTTTAAGTGGAAGAACTTGCACAATTGGTGGCTGACTAAAAACTTTTTTGCCCCACTGTATGTTCTAAAGCATTTTTTGGCGTGTATAAGTGGAAAAAAATAAGGGCTTATTTGCCGTTCAGCGGTGCAGTTATATGTTCTAAAGCCTTTTTTTGCATGTATTAGTGTAAAACAAAAAGTATTACCATATTTTTCGCCTCATAAGACGCATTTTTTCCCCCAAAAGTGGGGGGAAAATGCCCCTGTGTCTTATGGGGCGAATACTAATGGCGCAGGAACAGGTTGCAGCAGAGTAAGGGGGCTTGGCAGCAGGAGTCACTTCGAAAGGCCTGAGCTCCCAATGTCATCTAGCAGTCCTGTCTTGACCAGCAACCCAGCGGTTTTTGAATGGTTGACTCAGTTATCCACTTCGTCCCAAGTGACATCAGACACCCCCAGCCAAGAGTCGGTGGATTCATCAGACACAACCCTTAGTTGGCAAGGCCCGGGAGCAGGCCCTGTGCCCTCACCTGTCCTCAATCTGCCTCTGTCCTTTTCTGTTCCCTCAGCCAGAGTAGTATTATATCCTGTGGGCTCATCTCCACTATACACCGAGAACTATCTACTAGAGGACAGTCAGCAGCTACTGCCCAGCCAAGATCTGGAGGAGACATCTGCCGCTTCCTCCGGTAGGCGAACAAGTAGTGATGAGGAGAGTAGCGTGGGAGCTGATGTTGCGAATGGTCAGGCTCTTGGCTCAGAGACCGTTGAGGAGGACATCATTGACGTACAGACAGTACTCAATGATGATGTAGCCGATCGCCATTGGGAGCCGGGTGACGAAGGGGCTTCATCATAATCCGGAGAAGAGGGTGGCAGCTTGCGAGTGAGGCAGCGGCAGAGCCAGCAAGTCGGTAGCGTGGCCGGGAGTCAGCATGGTAGCAGCAGTGGGAGGGCAGGAGCCAAACGTGCCCGGGGTAGACCACCCACTTCGCAGGAGACTACCTGCCCGGAAAGGAGTGTTGGAGGTAAAATGACCTACTCGGCGGTGTGGAAGTTTTTTGTTAAGCCGCCGGAGGAGGTGAACATGGCCATTTGCCGAATCTGTGGGCAGAAGGTGAAGCGTGGCCAGGGTACCAATGTTGGCACCACAGCCCTGCGTCAACATATGCAGCATCACCATAAAGTGGCCTAGGAGAACCGTGTCTCCAATTTGGTGGTCCAGCCTGCCGAAGCAACTGCTGCATCACCCAGTGGCATGCACCCGATTTCAGGCAATCAAGGCTCCACCACCTCAGCCGAAGGTAGCTGTATGTCCTTCCCATCATCTGCTGGTCCTGATGCTCCTGCTCCTCACCCTCCTACTCCTCGTCAGTCATTCCGTCAGCAATCGATCACCGAAGCTATTTCCAAGAGACGACAGTATGCATGCACTCATCCAACGGTGCAGAAGCTGAACGTGCTCCTGGCCAAGTTGCTGGTGCTGCAGTCCCTCCCTTTCCAAGTGGTGGACTCTGCACCTTTCAGAGAACTGATGGCTTGTGCCGAGCCGAGGTGGAGAGTCCCAAGCCGTCATTTCTTTGCCAAAGAGGCAGTACCAGCCTAGCACAAATATGTAGAACAGAAGGTGGGCCAGTCATTGAGCCTGTCGGTGTCTGCCAAAGTGCAGAGCAGCGCCGACGTGTGGAGCTATAACTACGGTCAAGGACAATACATGTCCTTTATGGCCCACTGGGTAAATGTGGTTTCTGCACAGCCAAACCAGCAACTTGGCCAGGTGACGTCGCTTCCACCTCCACGTTCTAACGCCGTTGGTCCTGCAACAATGTCCGCCACTGCCTCCTCATCCTCCACCGTGTCCTTAGCCTCCACTGCAGGGACAATTCACAGTCCCTCACCCGCATACCACATGTGCAGGGCACGGCGGTGTCACGCTGTTCTGCACCTAGTTTGCCTGGGCAAACGGAGTCACGCGGGCAGGAACTTCTCTGTGTCCTTCATAAAAAAATCAAATCATGTCTTTCTCCGCGACAACTCAAAAATCTGAACCATGGTGACCGACAACAGGAAGAACATGGTGTCAGCGCTGCGTCGAAGAGGGCTGAGCCATGCACCCTGCATGGCACACGTGTTCAATTTGGTTGTCAAGCAGTTCCTGAAGTCTTTCATCCATCTGCAAGACATCCTAAAAATGGCCAGGAAACTTTGCATGCACTTCAGCCACTCGTACACCACAAAGCACACCCTCCTTTTGCTGCGAAACGGCATCCCCCAACATAGGCTGATATGCAACGTTTCCACCCGTTGGAATTCCACCCTCCATATGTTGGACCGACTATACGAACAGAGAAAGGCCATCAACGTTTTCTTGATGATCCAAGCGGACAGGAGTACTCCCCTGTGTGACTTCGATGTCAGCCAGTGGCAGCTCATGCGTGACACCTGCCGTTTGCTCGTGCCCTTTAAGGATGCCACGTTTCTTTTGTCAGTCGCCAGGACTACGGGATGAACAACGTCATTCCACTGCTTCATATCCTGGAACAGATGCTTGTAAATCTGTCTGGTCAGGGGACTGGAGATGTGGCGCCTAGATCTACATGAGCCGTGTGGGGGCTGAACTGGAGGAGGAGGAGGAGAAAGACATTGGAGCACAAGCAATGTGTAGCGAAATGGGTGGTTTTTCTACACAGGTGACAGGAGAGGAAGAGCAGGGGCAGCTGGAGGAGCTACAGGGTGATGAGGAAGACGAGGCAGAGGACCCAGACACACCGTCTGAGTCACTTGCGCAAATGGCCCGCTGCATGCTTACTTGCTTGCAAAGTGACAGCCGAATTGTCACCATTCGGTAGAGGGATGACTTCTGGCTCTCCACCTTATTGGACCCTCGCTACCGGTCCAAAATGGGGGCCTTTTTTACAACCGCTGAGAGGGAGGACAAACTGAACTACTATAGAGACATACTATGTAGTGAGTTGGCCGCTGCCTATCTGCGCCATCGTCCATCCTCTCGCAGGTCTGACCGGGGGAGCCCTCTGCACTCTTGTTCCACTGCCATGGCTGCTGTGGTGGGGTGGGGGGGTAGGAGCAGTACCAGCTCCCTCAGCAGCAGCTTGAGTCGATGATGAGCAGCTTTCTTAACCCGCCTAGTGAACAAACTATTCACCAGCAGCAGCAAGATCTGGAGCAGAACCTGAACCAGCAGGTGGTAGCATACCTGGACAGCACTCTGCCACCCCACATTGAAGATCCGCTGGACTACTGGGCAGCCAAACTGGATTTGTGGCTGCAACTGGCAGAGTTTGCCTTGGAAAAGCTGTCCTGCCCGGCCAGTAGTGTGGCATCAGAGCGGGTGTTTAGTGTGGCAGGGGCCATAGTTACCCCAAGGAGAACTCTCCTGTCCACCCAAAATGTGGAGAGACTGAATTTTGTCAAGATGAATCAGACGTGGATCAACCAGGATTTCCACCCACCAATGCCTGATTCATCAGATTAGATCATCCATGCTGCCTCACCCAAACCTTAACAAAAGAGACTGGTTTCTTCTGGCTACCTGCCTCAGCTACTACTCTGATGCTGCCACCCGCCTGATGCCAAGTGCTCCTTATTACACCCACCATCGTCAACGGGTACTGTTATTGCCACCCACCTCCCCACTCTGTCACCGGGTCAATCTGTGGCCTCCAGATGCTGCTGCAACCTCACCACTCAGGTCTCCTCATGCTGCTGTTGCCACCTCCACACTCTGTCATTGTGCCAATCTGTGGCCTCCTCATGCTGATGCCACCTCCACACCATGTCACCTTGCCAGTCTGTAGCTTCCTCATGCTGCTGCTGCCACCTCCACACTCTGTCATTGCGCCACTCTGTGGTCTCCTCATGCTGTGCCAACTCACAACTCTGTCTCTGGGCCACTCTGTGGTCTCCTCATGCTTCTGCCAAATATCCACTCTGTGGTCTCCTCATGCTGCTGCCACCTCCACACTATGTCACCTTGCCACTCTGTAGTCTCCTCATGCTGCTGCCAACTCACAACTCTGTCTTTGTGCCACTTTGTGGTCTCCTCATGTTGCTGCTCTTGCCACCTCCACATTATGTCATCTTGCCAGTCTGTGGCCTCCTCATGCTGCTGCTACAACCTCCACATTATGTCACCTTGCCAGTCTGTGGTCTCCTCATGCTGCTGCCACCTCAACACTATGTAAATGGGCCACTCTGTGGTCTCCTCATGCTGCTGCCACCTCCCCACTATGTCACTGGGCCACTCTGTGATCTCCTCATGCTGCTGCTACCTCAACACTCTGTCATTGGGCCACTCTGTGGACTTCTCAAGCTGTTCTCCCACCATCCCCATCCATGACTGGGCCACTATTAAGCTTTTTTGGCCAGGTTGACATCATCATTTATTTGACCCTTCTAGTGGTCTGTCAGAAGGAAGGAAAAATTAGATGCAAAACGGATCCTGTCTGTGTAGCAGCTGTAAGGTCTGTATGGTCCCATCAGAATTGGCTTATGATATTTGGTAGCCAAAACGAGTAGTGGGAACAAAACATAGAAGACGTGCAAATATTCCATTCACGTGTCATCTCTGTTTTGGATCCACTCCAGTTTTTTTTTCGGGCTTTAGCAATACTAATGGATTACTGACCAAATGCTGACCGAGTGAAGGCGGATGCTCAACAGACAGGATCCGTTTTTGGGGGGTTATTGTTTTGACAGATCAGAGGAAGGGCAAAATAATCAGTGACGTCAACACACACTTACTGAGGACACCCTCTCCACTCTGTCGGGGGGGCTCTACTTGTATAAGCGTTTAATAGAACAGGTTCTGTAGACATCTATGTGGAATCAGCTGATGACGGTGTAAAAGGAGTGCGCTTCTTCTTGGTGCTATCATCGACCTATAAGGCTGAGTTCACACTTGAGTTATTTGGTCAGTTTTGGCCCAGTGACTGCCCAAATAAGTGAAGTGTGCAGTGATTCTAAGAGCGACGCCTGTCATCTATATGTCATACTGACTCACAGTATTATTTCACTACCACAGCAGACTCCCTATGTGTGTTACTGCAAGGCACAGTGTTCTACACCACTATACAGGCTCTTTGCTGCCAGGAAATAGCTGTTTTTAACACGATTCGCAGCAAATAAATTCGGATCGTGTCTTTTCTGCGAACAGGCAGAATCAAATTTTTGAGTTCGCTTATCTCTAATTGCGAGCATTTTAAACAGCTTTGTATTTGCCATTTTACCAAGGATTTAGTTTTAGGTAGGAATATGAAAATGTTCTAACCTTATATTTTCATTTAATACCTTGGGATCCAAGAGTATTACCCAAGCTGAGGCTACCATTATAAATACTATAAGTATATACTGTATATGTGCACTATTTTAATTGACGGAATAAAGGTTAAATTCCTCATCAGTATTGACTCACCTGGGTGGTTATCTGTAAGAATTTCTTCCTTACACTGGTCATCACACCTCAAGTATGTCTCTGTAGGAATTTCTTCTTTACACTGGGCATCACCCCTCACATATGTATATGTAGGAGTAATACTGTTCAGATCTTCATTCTGTTTCATAAGCTGTGAAACAAATATTTTAAAAGTCACCAGATATTCAGAGAAGTTGCACAGAAAGTTCTAGATGAGCAGAGAAGATAACTAATTATCATGATGACCAAAAATTATATGAACGAAATAGTTATCTGATCCAAATGTCTGCAAGCCTCCTAGAAGCATAACTAGATATTAGATGATGTCTCAATAACTAGAACCTCATCCACATGTATATTCAGCATGGCTAGACATGATTCAGGTTGTTTCAGTGGAGGGGATCAACATCCAACGTCGCCTGTCTCAGAATAGATAGGCATTACAGGGACGAGATTGTCTGCCAGCTAAGGTCAGCCAAGATATCCAGCCCTGTCAATGAAGTGACACAAAGAGTGTCCTTAGCTTCAGGGGATACCCTGTCACAGGTGTAGGACCTGATCAGATGAATTTATTAGAACAACAGTATTTATAAATGTTCCTTCCATACTAACCATAAAAGCCGCACGTACATAAATGCAGCAGTAAATGAGTACCGGTCAGCATGCTGTATTGTTGATTGGTGCTTGTTAGTGGCAGAAAATCTGCCTGTGTAAAAGGACCCTTATTCCCACCAGCAGTCTCCATAGCCAGAACATTGTGATCACATCCAGATAACATCTAATGTCTATGGTCAGCTTTAACCCCGTCACATCCACCTTTCTCATTACACAGATATAAAACATATAATACTATGGGATAAAACAAGACTGAACACAAGGACTTCACAGCCTTCTTCAGACCATAGAAGAATATCTCCATCTACCTGATGATTCTGTGGAAGAAGAGGACTGGGACATCTCTCTGGTGTTCTTCTCTTACTGGATCTTCCTGTAGGAGACACATACAGTGACTGAATTCATTCTTTACATACAGATAATTAAAGGATGGGTGTATTTATTCTTTGTCTGTAACCTGGTGATGTGAGGGTTTGGTGGTCTTCCATCATGGCCTCCTTGTATAGATCCTTGTGTCCTTCTACATACTCCCACTCCTCCATGGAGAAATAGACAGTGACATCCTGACACCTTATAGGAACCTGACAACACAATGATACAGTCATCACCCAGACCCCTCCAGTGCTGTTCCTGTATAATGTCCCAGCATTCCCAGCAGTGTCACCTCTCCAGTCAGCAGCTCAATCATCTTGCGGGTGAGTTCTAGGATCTTCTGTTCATTGATTTCCTCATGTATCAGGGAGTGAGGTGGAGGCCCCGTGATTGGGATAAGGGTTCTTCCCCATCTTTCAGACACAGGGGCCTGACAGCGCTCACTAGAGGTCTTCTTCACCACTGTGTAATCCTGGATATGGGGAGACACAGCAATAAATATCACTACTGACATTTCCAGAGTCCATGAACTCTTCAGCCACGTCCATCTGTTGGGCAGCATGGTGGCTAAATGGCTAACACTGGTGTCTTGCAGCTCTGGAGTCCTGGGGTCGAATCTAACTCTGAATGGAGTTGGCAGACAATATCTGCATGAAGTCTGTATATTCACCCTGTGTTTGTGTGGGTTTCCTTCCACACATCAAAAGACATACTGATAGGGAATCTAGATTGTGAGCCCCACTGGGGACAGTGAGTGGTGCTGTAAAGCGCTGCGGAATATGTTGGCACCATATAAGCAAGAGAAATAAATAATAAGAATGATGTAATGTGACATCATCAGAATCTCTCACCTCTCCAGTCAGTTGGAAGAGTATCTCTAGGGTGAGATTTATTATCCCCTCTGCCATCTTGTCTCTGTCCCTATCCATTCTTGATGGGTAAATCAGGAAAATTCTCTTATATAGAAGATATCAATGGAGACAAGGCTATACTGTAGGAACCTGAATGGAAACAAGATAAAACTGTGTAAAAACCACACAATATCCCATGTAAAAATTATAAACTGGGGGGTAGTAACAAGAGGAAACATTTGAGGAGATATTTGTCCATAAACCCTCATGCACCAGTATATGCTGGACAAATGTCCTGTTGGGCCAGTATGTGTTGGCATACCATTTTTCACTGTATAGGACAATGTAGTCTGTAATGTAATGGTTTCTCTCCCATGTGAATTCTCTGATGTTTAAGAAGATATGATTGATCACTATAATGTTTCCCACATTCCGAACATGGAAATGGCTTCTCCCCTGTGTGAGTTCTTTGATGCTGCAATGTGACATATACATTTTTGGTTTTACAATGGGAGACTATGGGTGACACATCTTACAGTATTCCTATACAGTGGGACACACCATAGCCTTCCATTGGCAGTATATATATCGGGAGGTCTTTCTAATGTACACCTGTGATGAGATGTGAGTGGAGCCATAAGGTGTAGATGTTGTATTCACTCTTTATGTTTGGGTTTAGGTCAAGATAGTTCTTCCATGTCTGAAGTCAAAGCAGTGTCCAAGTGTGTTGCCCCTTCGAATGTACGGTATGAATGTGACTGCTGTAGTGTATCATCACCAAAATGGTCACGTATATAGTGGCATCACTGCTGGAGTGGCTGGATAGGCAAACCCCTTTAACTCCTTAACGGTGAATGACGGATATAACCATCATGATTGGGTACTTGTTATCACATCATGACGATCTCGCAGGCACTGCCCAATGTCCCCACGAGATCGCAGTGGGAATTCAGCAGTTGGACACAGCGAGGCCCCCAATGCACCTGCCAGCATCAGAGCTAGCTGAACCACTTAGATTCTGCAGTCAATACTACTGTGGCATCTAAGTGGTTGACAGAAGGAGGGGTCATTGGCACCCCACAGCATAATTGCAATGCCACACCACAGAAGCCAGGGGCATAATCTGTAAATGCCTGCCATTTTAGGGCTCCAATTACAGCTTTCCTTTGGGTGTATACGTGTACCAGGAAAATTGCTATTAACAGCAACACAGAAGTATCACTGTGAATAATAGAAGCAATCAAATGTTTGCAGGTTTAAACGTAAATAAATAGAAAAATATTAAAAATGAAAAAACTTTTTACAATTTCTTATAAAAATACAAAAAAAACATAACTGGTATTGCAACATCCCAAAAATAAAACCTAAATATTGACGCCTTTCATACACAGTCACGTTTCACCTTCCCAACACAACCTAAGATTGCAAAGTCTGACATGTCACTTTATGTAGTAATATCTTTGGAATGCTTTTACTTAGGTCTCCTGCATACGAACGTGTGTGCCCCGTGGTCATGCTGCGGCCCACAAATTGCAAGCTGCAATGCACGAACACCGTCCGTGGGGCAGCCGCAGCGGATCGCGGACCCATTCACTTTAATGGGTCCGCGATCCGGCTGTTCCGCAAAAAGATAGGACATGTTCTATCCTTTTGTGGAACGGAAGTACGGGACGAAACCCCACGGAGATGCGGAATGGTGCGGAGATGCGGAATGGTGCGCTTCAGTTCCGCACCATTCCGCATCTCAGGATTTGCAAACCCATTGAAGTAAATGGGTCCGCATCCGTGATGCGGAATGGCCACGGAACGGCGCCCGTGTATTGCTGATCCGCAAATGCAGTCCGCAATACGGCAACGGGAAACACACGTTCGTGTGCAGGAGGTCTTATGCAAGCCATTCTGAGCATCTTTTTAATGACACATCGTACTTCATGTTAATGGTAAATTTGAGTCAATATCTTTTACCTTTATATAAAAAATTTACAGAAAATTTTAAAAATTCTCCATTTTCTAAAGTTGAATTTCTCTGCTTGTCAGATAGTGATACCTCACAAAACAGTTATTACCTAACATTTTGAAGATTTTCCATTTTGATCCATTTGTTCCTGTAACACGTTAAGGTTTAACAGCAAAACAAACCTCAATATTTATTACCCCAATTCTGCAGTTTGCAATCCCATAAACTGCTGTATGAGCACACTGCAGGGCTCAGAAGGGAAGGAGTGCCATATGGCTTTTAGAGGGCAGATTTCACTGAAATGGTTCTCGGGTGCCATGTGACATTTGCAGAGCCCCTGAGGTACCAGTACAGTGTTAAACCCTAAAATGTGACTCCATTTTGTAAACTAAACCTTTCAAGGACTTCACCAAGGGGTATAGTGATTGGCTTAACCCCACAGGCGTTTCATAGATTTTTAAAAAAATTGGGACGAGATGAGAAATTACATAATATTTCAAATATATGCAGTTTAAGGTTTCAATTTCACCAGTGGTAATAGGGGAAAAGGCACCCCAAATTTTGTTATATAATTTTTCAAGAGTCTGACAACATGGTGGTCATAAACTGCTGATTGGGCACACTGCAGGGTTCAGAAGAGAAAGAGCACCGTGTGCATTTGAGTTCTAGATTGGCTGACAACTGCAGAGGCTCTGAGGTGAAATAAAAAAATAAATGTCGAGCGACATTACAATAAATGTCGAGCGACACGTCACAATGTACTTATAGCCTTTTTGTAGCCCCAGCCTTACTCGGCTTGTGCTGACAACTGAAGAGATTCTGGGGTGAAATAATAAATGGAACCCCCCTTGAAGTGACCCTATATCAGAAACGATACCCCTCAAGGCATACTTACCAATATTTGAGTTGGTAAAATCGGAGCATATAAGCCCCGCCTCTGGTAACGCCCAGACCTACCCAAAAACAAATATTTGTGGAGGGGGTTTTGCATTAGCCCCACCCATTTTCGGCAAATTTGCTGGGACTGTCTCTGATAATGAAGTAAATTCGGTACAGTTGGCAGCTATGTCAAGGTATTTCTTGAGGGATGGAATGAGCATGTTGACACCAAAGATATTTTGCAGAAATTAGAAAAGTTTTCTACAGATATAAAATTTCAGTGTCCAAAATGTTGTGCCCAGCTGGTGCCATCTGAGACTCACACCGCACCCTTTAAATTGTTAGGCAGGCTCTACTGGGTACGGAAATACCATCAACGTGGAGGTAAGCGGCTATATGGGCACACCGTAGGGCTTAGAAGGGAAGGCAGCAAATTCGCCATTGTTTTTTGAGCTTTGTTATCGCACCATACACCGTGCGGGAAAAATGACACGTTATCTTTAGGCTGGTTTCACACAAGCGAGTTCAAGGCGTGCGAGAGCTTCCGTCCTGACCTACGAGGCGCTTGCCGGGATCGCATAGCATTATATTGATTTATGAGGCTATGTAACCCTTAGGCCCCTTTGACACGGGCGTCTCGTTTTTGGGCCGGATAAGATGCGGGTGCGTCACGGGAAAATGCACGATTTTTCCACGCAATTGTAATGCGTTTTGCACGCGCCTGAGAAAAATCGGCATGTTTGGTACCCAGACCCGAACTTCTTCACAGAAGTTCGGGTTTGGGTTAGGGTTGGGCGATATCAAAAATATTCAGACGATAATGATATAAAAAATTTTATCGCGATAAATACCCGTTTAAAAGAAAAAACACAAGGAGACGTTATACTGTATGGGGGCAGCCACAAGGAGACGTTATACTGTATGGGGGCAGTCACAAGGAGACGTTATACTGTATGGGGGCAGCCACAAGGAGACGTTATACTGTATGGGGGCAGCCACAAGGAGACGTTATACTGTATGGGGCAGCCACAAGGAGACGTTACACTGTATGGGGCAGCCACAAGGAGACGTTACACTGTATGGGGGCAGCCACAAGGAGATGTTATACTGTATGGGGCAGCCACAAGGAGACGTTATACTGTATGGGGGCAGCCACAAGGAGACGTTATACTGTATGGGGGCAGTCACAAGGAGACGTTATACTGTATGGGGGCAGCCACAAGGAGACGTTACACTGTATGGGGCAGCCACAAGAAGACTTTATACTGTATAGGGGCAGCCACAAGGAGATGTTATACTGTATGGGGGCAGCCACAAGGAGATGTTACACTGTATGGGGGCAGCCACAAGGAGACGTTATACTGTATGGGGGCAGCCACAAGGAGACGTTATACTGTATGGGGGGCAGCCACAAGGAGACGTTACACTGTATGGGGGCAGCCACAAGGAGACGTTACACTGTATGGGGGCAGCCACAAGGAGACGTTATACTGTATGGGGCGGCCACAAGGAGACGTTATACTGTATGGGGGCAGTCACAAGGAGACGTTATACTGTATGGGGGCAGCCACAAGGAGACGTTATACTGTATGGGGGCAGCCACAAGGAGACGTTACACTGTATGGGGCAGCCACAAGAAGACTTTATACTGTATAGGGGCAGCCACAAGGAGATGTTATACTGTATGGGGGCAGCCACAAGGAGATGTTACACTGTATGGGGGCAGCCACAAGGAGACGTTATACTGTATGGGGGCAGCCACAAGGAGACGTTATACTGTATGGGGGGCAGCCACAAGGAGACGTTACACTGTATGGGGGGCAGCCACAAGGAGACGTTACACTGTATGGGGGCAGCCACAAGGAGACGTTATACTGTATGGGGCGGCCACAAGGAGACGTTATACTGTATGGGGGCAGTCACAAGGAGACGTTATACTGTATGGGGGCAGCCACAAGGAGACGTTATACTGTATGGGGGCAGCCACAAGAAGACGTTATACTGTATGGGGGCAGCCACAAGGAGACGTTATACTGTATGGGGGCAGCCACAAGGAGATGTTATACTGTATGGGGGCAGCCACAAGGAAACGTTATACTGTATGGGGGCAGCCACAAGGAGACGTTATACTGTATGGGGGCAGCCACAAGGAGACGTTATACTGTATGGGGGCAGCCACAAGGAGACGTTATACTGTATGGGGGCAGCCACAAGGAGACATTATACTGTATGGGGGCCACAAGGAGACGTTATACTGTATGGGGGCCACAAGGAGACGTTATACTGTATGGGGGCCACAAAGAGACGTTATACTGTATGGGGGAAGCCACAAGGAGACGTTACACTGTATGGGGGCCACAAGGAGACGTTACACTGTATGGGGGCCACAAGGAGACTTTACACTGTATGGGGGCCACAAGGAGACGTTACACTGTATGGGGGCCACAAGGAGACATTATACTGTAGGGGGGCCACAAGGAGACATTATATTGTATGGGGGGCCACAAGGAGACATTACACTGTGTGGGGGCCACAAGGAGACGTTACACTGTATGAGGGCGACAAGGAGATATTATACTGTATGGGGGGCCACAAGGAGATGTTACACTGTATGGGGGCCACAAGGAGATGTTACACTGTATGGGGGCCACAACCAGACGTTATACTGTAGGGGGCCACAAGGAGACGTTATACTGTATGGGGGCCACAAGGAGACGTTATACTGTATGGGGGCCACAAGGAGATATACTGTATGGGGGGCCACAAGGAGAGGTTATACTGAATGGGGGGCCACAAGGAGACGTTACACTGTAGGGGGCAGGGACCACAAGGAGATGTTATAATAAAGTCTTGTGGCCACAGGCCACCATACATACAATAATACTTTACGATATACTTTTCCCGCGGCTGCCTCGCTTGTGTGCTCCGATTCTGACATCAGATGTCGGTGGGCGGAGATTTGAATATGGGAGCAAGGAGGAGGGAGAGTCGGGGGCGGCCGCTGCGGGAAGTAATATGTTTGTAATTTGTCATCAGAGCACACTAGCGAGGCAGCCGCAGGAAAAGTCTCTCCAGAGACACCCAGTACTCACACAGAGTTCGCCACATAGAACCGGCACGGGTGGGTGACGTCAGATGGTGGGTGGAGTCTGGAGACTTGACTAAGGGAGGCGGAGCAAGAAGGAGCCAGGAGCGAGAGGAAGTAATGTGTTTG
This sequence comes from Bufo bufo, assembly GCF_905171765.1. NCBI lineage: Eukaryota > Metazoa > Chordata > Amphibia > Anura > Bufonidae > Bufo > Bufo bufo. Next base: position 33,375,962 of record NC_053390.1, on the reverse strand, counting down.
TACTCACTACTCAGCGCTATGCAAGGTGCAGGGGTGGGCGGGCGCAGATTTAGAAGCGGTCAGCACACATGACCGCTTTGATGACGTCACAAAATACTGCGGTAATTAGGAAACAGCGATATCGCCATATCACATTTTTTTTAATACCGCAGTATATCGTGATACCGGTATATATCGCCCAACCCTAGTTTGGGTTAGGTGTTGTGTAGATTGTATTATTTTCCCTTATAACATGGTTATAAGGGAAAGTAATAGCATTCTTAATACAGAATGCATAGTAAACTAGCGCTGGAGGGGTTAAAAAAAATAAAAAATAATTTAACTCACCTTAATCCACTTGCTCGCGCAGCCCGGCTTCTCTTCTGTCTTTATCTTTGCTGTGCACAGGAAAAGGACCTGTGATGATGTCACTGCGCTCATCACATGGTCCATCACATGATCTTTTTTACTATGGTAATGGATCATGTGACGGATCCTTTCCTGCTATTATTTTCCCTTATAACCATGATATAAGGAAAAATAATAATAATCGGGTCCCCATCCCGATCGTCTCCTAGCAACCGTGCGTGAAAATCGCACCGCATCCGCACTTGCTTGCGGATGCTTGCGATTTTCACACAGCCCCATTCACTTCTATGGGGCCTGCGTTGCGTGGAAAACGCACAAAGAGGAGCATGCTGGGATTTTCACGCAACGCACAAGTGATGCGTGAAAATCACCGCTCATCTGCACAGCCCCATAGAAATGAATGGGTCCGGATTCAGTGCGGGTGCAATGCGTTCACCTCACGCATCGCACCCGCGCGGAAATCTCGCCCGTGTGAAAGGGGCCTTAGAGTTCTGGAATGTATTGCATAACACTGACAGCATTATGTCAGTGTTATTCAATACATTCCATAACTGTAAGGGTTATATAACATCATATATCAATACGTAGGTCAAGACGAGAGCTCTTGCAGACACACACGTTGCGAGTTCAACGCATTGAACTCGCTCGTGTGAAACCAGCCTTATTCTGCTGGTCAGTACGATTACAGAGATACCAATTTTATATCGTTTAACCTTTACACTATAAAATAAATCCTGTTTTTGTGTTGCCATTTTCTGAGACCCATATTTCTTTTATTTTTCTGCCGATGGTCTTGTGTGGGGGCTCATTTTTTGAGATGGGGTGATGCTTTTGTTGTTATCATTTTGGGGTACATATGACTTTTTGATCGCTTGATATTATGGTAGGGGATTTATCAAACTGGTGTAAAATAGAATTGGCTTAGTTGCCCGTAGCAACCAATCAGATTCCACCTTTCATTTTCCAAAGGAGTTGTGAAAAATGAAAGTTGGAATTTGATTGGTTGCTGTAAGCAATTAAGCGAGTTCTACTTTACACCAGTTTGATAAATCCCCCCCTTTTGTTTTTTGGGAGGTAAAGTGACTAGGGATGAGTGAATCGACTTCGGATAAAACATCCGAAGTCTATTCGCATTAAATTTCGTTCTAATACTGTACGGAGCAGGACCACTGCAACGTTCGTTGTGGGAAGATGCCATACGTAGGTGAGTACTCAACTTTAGGGGACACCACAATGTAAGGGGGGCACTTAGGGGGCATCATACTATATCAGTGGAGCACTAAGGGGCATCATACTATGTCACAGGGGCACTAAGGGGGCATCATATTATGTCAGAGGGGCACTAAGGGGGTATCATACTATGTCAGAGGGGCACTAAGGGGGCAACATACTATGTCAGGGGGACACTAAGGGGGCATCATACCATGTCAGAAGGGAACTAAGGGGGCATCATACTATGTCAGGGGGGAACTAAGAAGACATCATACTATATCAAGGGGGCACTAAGGGAGCATTATACTATGTCAAAAGGGAACTAAGGGGGCATCATACTATGTCAGGGGCATCATACTATGTCAGGGGAGCACTAAGGGAGCATCATACTATGTCAGGGGGACACTAAGGGGGCATCATACTATGTCAGGGGCATCATACTATGTCAGAGGGCACTAAGGGGCATCATACTACATCAGGAGGGAACTAAGGGGGCATCAAACTATGTCTGGTGGCACTAAGGGGGCATCATACTATGTCAGGGGGACACTAAGGGAGCATCATACTATGTCAGCGGGGCATTAAGGGGGCATCATACTATGTCAGGGGGCACTAAGGGGGCATCATACTATGTCTGGGGGCACTAAGGGGTCATCATACTATGTTAGAAGGGAACTAAGGGGGCATCATACTATGTCAGATGGGAACTAGGGGGGCATCATGCTATGTCAGGGGGACACTAAGGGGGCGTCATACTATGTCAGGGGGAACTAAGGGGGCATCATACTATGTCAGAGGGGCACTAAGGGGGCAACATACTATGTCAGGGGGACACTAAGGGGGCATCATACCATGTCAGAAGGGAACTAAGGGGGCATCATACTATGTCAGGGGGGAACTAAGAAGACATCATACTATATCAAGGGGGCACTAAGGGAGCATTATACTATGTCAAAAGGGAACTAAGGGGGCATCATACTATGTCAGGGGCATCATACTATGTCAGGGGAGCACTAAGGGAGCATCATACTATGTCAGGGGGACACTAAGGGGGCATCATACTATGTCAGGGGCATCATACTATGTCAGAGGGCACTAAGGGGCATCATACTACATCAGGAGGGAACTAAGGGGGCATCAAACTATGTCTGGTGGCACTAAGGGGGCATCATACTATGTCAGGGGGACACTAAGGGAGCATCATACTATGTCAGGGGGACACTAAGGGGGCATCATACTATGTCAGGGGGCACTAAGGGGGCATCATACTATGTCTGGGGGCACTAAGGGGTCATCATACTATGTTAGAAGGGAACTAAGGGGGCATCATACTATGTCAGATGGGAACTAGGGGGGCATCATGCTATGTCAGGGGGACACTAAGGGGGCATCATACTATGTCAGGGGGAACTAAGGGGGCATCATACTATGTCAGAGGGGCACTAAGGGGGCATTATACTATGGCAGCAGGGCACTAAGAATACATCATACTATGTCAGGGGGGCACTAAGGGAGCATCATACTATGTCAAAAGGGAACTGAGGTGGCATCATACTATGTCGGGGGGGGGGGGGGGGGCATCATACTATGTCAGGGGAGCACCAAGGGGGCATCATACTATGTCAGGGGGCTCTTAGGGGGCATCATACTATGTCAGAGGGGCACTAAGGGGGCATCATACTATGTCAAAAGGGAACTAAGGGGGCATCATACTATGTCAGGGGGGGCAAAGGGGGCATCATACTATGTCAGGGGCATCATACTATGTCAGGGGGACACTAAGAGGGCATCATACTACGTCAGGAGGGAACTAAGGGGGCATCATACTATGTCTGGGGGACATTAAGGGAGCATCATACTATGTCTGGGGCACTAAGGGGGCATCATACTATGTCAGGGGGGCACTAAGGGGGCATCATACTATGTCAGGGGGACACTAAGGGGGCGTCATACTATGTCAGGGGGAACTAAGGGGGCATCATACTATGTCTGGGGGCACTAAGGGGGCATCATACTATGTCAGGGGGACATTAAGGGGCATCATACTATGTCTGGGGCACTAAGGGGGCATCATACTATGTCAGGGGGACACTAAGGGAGCATCATACTATGTCAGGGGGGCATTAAGGGGGCATCATACTATGTCTGGGGGCACTAAGGGGGCATCATACTATGTCTGGGGGCACTAAGGGGGCATCATACTATGTCTGGGGGCACTAAGGGGGCATCATACTATGTCGGGGGACACTAAGGGAGCATCATACTATGTCAGGGGGGCACTAAGGGGGCATCATACTATGTCAGGGGGGCACTAAGGGGGCATCATACTATGTCTGGGGGCACTAAGGGGGCATCATACTATGTCAGGGGGCTCTTAGGGGGCATCATACTATGTCAGAGGGGCACTAAGGGGGCATCATACTATGTCAAAAGGGAACTAAGGGGGCATCATACTATGTCAGGGGGGGCAAAGGGGGCATCATACTATGTCAGGGGCATCATACTATGTCAGGGGAGCACTAAGAGGGCATCATACTATGTCAGGGGGCACTAAGGGGGCATTATACTACGTCAGGAGGGAACTAAGGGGGCATCATACTATGTCTGGGGGACATTAAGGGAGCATCATACTATGTCTGGGGGCACTAAGGGGGCATCATACTATGTTAGGGGGACATTAAGGGGCATCATACTATGTCTGGGGCACTAAGGGGGCATCATACTATGTCAGGGGGGCACTAAGGGGGCATTATACTATGTCAGGGGGCACTAACGGGGCATCATACTATGTCTGGGGGCACTAAGGGGGCATCATACTATGTCAGGGCAGCATTATTACAGTGTTGGGGCACGAAGGGAACTCGTCTGAATTCGCTATGTGTAGATAGGAATTGATGGACTTAGAGACAAGGTTTAGTGTAAAAAATTTGCCATGGTGCGCGACTGATGTAATCCTTCCGTGGGTTTTTCACAAGTTGCGGGGTATGATGGTCGGGGCCGCCATATAGTCCAGAAAGATGCTTGGTGGGGAGGGTTTGAATATAGATGAGGCTGATGAGGGCAGTATATAAGGGATGGTCAGATATAGATGGTAGTAAAAGGGGTTAATAATAAACCTGCCCCAGTCATCCTGAGTGACTACTCACTCACCTCCAGCTGTAGAGGAGCCGTGTGGTGACAGGACCTGTGATGATGTCACTATCATGTGATCAGTCACATGTGTGGGAGGAGTCGGGAATCACATGACCAGCTCTCTGAGTGTACAGGACTATAAAGCCTCTTTCACACGAGCGTGACGGATTAAGTCCGGGTGCGTTCAGTGACACTCGCACCATTTTGCAAGCAAGTTCAGTCAGCTTTGTCTGCGATTGCGTTCAGTTTTTTCCACGCGGATGCAATGCGTTCTTCACTGAAGCCCCATTCACTTCTATGGGGCCAGGGCTGCTCGAAAAATGCAGAATATACAACATGCTGTGTTGTTCTCCAAATGAGGTCTCACTAGTGCTCTGTAGAGCGGCATGAGCACCTCCTTCAAGGAAGGAGTGCGGATGCAATGTGATTTTCATGCATGGTTGCTAAGGAGACGAGGGATGAGTTACCCGGGACCCTATTTACTTTATTAATTTCCCTTATAACATGGTTATCATGGAAAATAATAGCATTCTTAATACAGAATGCTTAGTAAAAGGTCCATTGTGGGGTTAAAAATAAAAATAAATGTAACTCACCTCATCCACTTGATTGCACAGCCGGGCTCGTCTTCTTTCTTCTTCTTCTTACAGGACCTGGCTGGAAAAGGACCTTCGGTGACGTCATCGCGCTTACCACATGGTGACGTCACCGAAGGTCCTTTTCCAGCCAGGTCCTGCAAGAAGAAGAAAGAAAATGAGCCCGGCTGCGGAATCAAGTGGATGAGGTGAGTTAAATTTATTTTTATTTTTAACCCCACAATGAACCTTTTACTTAGCATTCTGTTTGGGTTCGGGTCTGGGTACCACAGTCAGTTTTTATCACGCGCGTGCAAAACGCATTGCACCCGCGCGATAAAAACTGAACATCGGAACGCAATCGCAGTCAAAACTGACTGCAATTGCGTACCTACTCGCACGATTTTCCCTGATCGCAGACGCAACGCATCCGGACCTAATCCGGACACGCTCGTCTGCAAGGGGCCTAATACATTTTCTTGCAGAGATAGTTGTGTGGCCGGGCGACTCCCTGAGAAGTCAGTGGCTGCCATACCGGCGCTCGACCCCAACACATCGCACACACTGGGGTTAATGTCATACGAAGCAAATTTGTATATTGTGGGAGGAAACCAGAGAACCCGGAGGAAACCCACGCAAACATGGGGAGAACATACAAACTCCATGCAGGTGCTGTCCCTACTCATCTGCCCATGCGGATGTATGCAGCAGAGCTGTGTCTGTGTGTGATGTAGGGTTGCCACCTTTCCCAGCAAAAAATACCGGCCAAGTTAAGCCACACCCCAAAGTTGGTGTGGTTCTGGGGACGTGGCTTAGCATGGGGTGTTAAGTCGCTGTCATACTGTGGTTCCCAGTAATATTAGTGCCTTCATTAGTGCCCCCTAGTAATATTAATTCCCCAATTAGTACTGCCCAGAATTAATATTGCCCCCTTTAGAGCCCCCAATAATATTAATTCCCTCATTAGCACGCCCCTGATTTAATACTGCCCCCATTAGTGCCCCCCAGTAATATTAATGCCACCAATAATAGTAATGCCCCCATTAGTGCACCCCGGATGAGCTCGGATGGAGACTGTGAGTCAGGCCCCTGTGTCCAACATCTGTGTCTGACCACATAAAAGTTCTGGATGACTGGGCAACAATTCCCACGGACACACTTGTTCAGAAGAGCAAAGGGGGCCCCTGACTCAGTATTAATGCCTATGGGTATAGAATAAAAGCTCCTGGAGGTGTAATGTATAGGTGCTCGCCATTTATCAGGCTTCTACCACCTCGTGCCTACCTATTACATGAGATACCAGGTCTGGGCGCAAACTACCTTCAGTAACTAATTTAAACAAAATCTCATCCTTTTTTTTTTCACCCTCTGGTATTTTATGAAATTTCTCTGTGTTTCATATGAGAAGCCTGGATAAGGGCTCATGCACATGAGCGAAAGGGTTCAGTGCCCGTAAACAGCCGGTCCGCAATATACGGACACTGGCCATGTGCACTCCGTGGTGCGGATGCCGACCCCTTGACTTAAATGGGTCCGCGATCCACAAAATACGACCGAGAAACCTATATTTTGTGGAACTGGGGTTTCAGGTCCATGCCTCCACACCGCAAAAAGATAGAACGTGTTTTATCTTTGGCTGCATATTGTGAATCACAGACTCTTTCAAGTCAACAGGTCCGCATCCGCAAACCAAGTGCACACAGCCGGTGCCTGAGCATTGCGGACCACTGTTTGCAGTCCGCAGCACAGGCATCGAGCCAGTACTCTCATGTGCATAAGTCTTAAAGGGAACCGGAATTGTGTGTATAGAGCTGAGGACATGGGCTGCTAGATGGCCGCTAGCACATCCGCAATTCCCAGTCCCCATAGCTCTGTGTGCTTTTATTGTGTAAAAAAAACGATTTGATCGATATGCAAATTAACCTGAGATGAGTCCTGTCCCGGACTCATCGCAGGGTAATTTGCATATGTATCAAATTATTTTTTTTACACAATAAAAGCACACAGAGCTATGGGGACTGGGAATTGCGGATGTGCTAGCGGCCATCTAGCAGCCCATGTCCTCAGCTCTATACACAGGTTCCCTTTAAAGCAGGCATGCTCAATCTGCGGCCCTCCAGCTGTTGCAAAACTACAACTCCCATCATTCCCGGACAGCCTACAGCTATCAGCCTACAGCAGGGCATGGTGGGAGTTGTAGTTTTACAACAGCTGGAGGGCCACAGGTTGAGCATCCCTGCTTTAAAGGATACATTTAGATCCAATGTAGAATAAATGATCCAGGTCTGGGGTTTTTCTCAAGCTGTATCCTTGTTGTATTAACCAATGTTGCTCTCGGGGTTCCTCCAGGAATACAGTGTTTTATACTCTTTTAGGTGCCTGTTTGACAGCAAATAAATCCAAGATACGTGACCTGTCGATATTTTCCAACACCCACTTCTGGATAAAAGCAACACAATCCGGGTCCTAAAATTTCTTTGGAAAGCCAGTAGATCTAATGTTATACCTTTAGGCCCCTTTCACACGGGGCGAGTATTCCGCGCGGGTGCGATGCGTGAGTTGAACGCATTGCACCTGCACTGAATCCTGACCCATTCATCTCTATGGGGCTGTGCACACGAGCGGTGATTTTCACGCATCACTTGTGCGTTGCATGAAAATCGCAGCATGTTCCTCTTTGTGCGTTTTTCACGTAACGCAGGCCCCATAGAAATGAATGGGGTTGCGTGAAAATCGCAAGCATCCGCAAGCAAGTGCGGATGCGATGCGATTTTCACGCACGGTTGCTAGGAGACGATTGGGATGGAGACCTGATCATTATTATTTTCCCTTATAACATGGTTACAAGGGAAAATAATAGCATTCTGAATACAGAATGCATAGTAAAATAGCGCTGGAGGGGTTAAAAAAAATAATAAAAAAATTAAACTCCCCTTAATCCACTTGCTCGCACAGCCGGCATCTCTTCTGACTTCTTTCTTTGCTCTGTGCAGGAACAGGACCTGTGGTGACATCACTCCGGTCATCACATGGTCTGTCACATGATCTTTTACCATGGTGATGGATCATGTGATGGACCATGTGATGACCGGAGTGACGTCACCACAGGTCCTGTTCCTGCACACAGCAAAAAAAAAGACAGAAGAGAAGCCGGCTGTGCGAGCAAGTGGATTAAGGGGAGTTTAATTTTTTTCTTATTTTTTTTTAACCCCTCCAGCGCTATTGTACTATGCATTCTGTATTCAGAATGCTATTATTTTCGCTTATAACCATGTTATAAGGGAAAATAATACAATCTACCCAGCACCTAACCCAAACCCGAACTTCTGTGAAGAAGTTTGGGTTTGGGTACCAAACATGCCGATTTTTCTCACGCGAGTGCAAAACGCATTACAATGTTTTGCACTCGCGCGGAAAAATCGTGCATGTTCCCGCAACGCACCCGCACCTTTTCCCGCAAAGCCCGTGTGAAAGAGGCCTTAGAGCTTTGTCAAAAGACTCTGATTAGTCTTCATCTTATCTGTGAGATCACATCTGTTTTTGTCCTCCTAGGAATCCAGAGACTTTGTGGTCCCTGGCCTCATCTTCCCTTAGAAAGTTTAAGTCCTCCCTCATCCTCCGCACATCTTTTCCTAGGTGGTCCAGTTTCTTATTGCATTTGTTTCCTGCCGTTAGCACCACATTGCTTAGGGAGAGGGGTTTATGGAGCATCTCCACGTGTCAACTTAGAAGGCATCTATCAGGAATACACCTCCTCTGACGAGCAGGCAATTATTGGGAAGAAACCGTTCCTTCCCAATAATTGCCTGCTCATCAGAGAAGGTGAGAGCTGCATGGAGCAATCATCTACATGTATGGGAACAAGCAATCGCTACACAGATCCATCATGAACACAGCACAATCTGCTGACACTGATTTAATGTGCTGCCCATAAATGATGATGAATTCACCTAATGAACAAGTCTTTGCTCATTCATCGGATGATCAGCGGCACAGTTACACGGACCAGTTATCAGAAATGGCCGTTTAAAGAAACGTTTATTCCCAATAATCTGCTTGTGTAAAGGGATCACTATTTATCTCAGAGGCTTCTGTGACAGGGGTGTCCTCCTCCTCTTATCTGCACCCCTTCAACAAATAAGGGCTCATGGTTCGCCGAATTTTTTTGAAAAAATTAGTTTGATCCGATTTTATTTGCGGCGAATCGCGTTAAAAAAAACTGCTATTTCCTGCCTGCAGAGAGCCTTTATAGTGGTGTAGAACACTGTGCCTCGCAGTAACGCACATAGGGAGTCGGCTGTGGTAGTGAAACAATACTGTGAGTCAGTATGACATGCAGATGACAGGCGTCGCTCTTAGAATCACTGCACACTTCACTTATTTGGGCAGTCACGGGGCCAAAACTGACCAAATAACTCAAGTATGAACTCAGCCTTAGGCCTCTTTCACACGGCCGTTTTTCCCCCCTGTTTACGGGCCGTTTTTTGCGTTCCGTAAACGGTCCGTATACGGAACCATTGATTTCAATGGTTCCGCAAAAAAACGGAATGTACTCCGTATGCATTCCGTTTCCGTTTTTCAGTTTTTCCGTTCCGTTAAAAGATAGAACATGTCCTATTATTGCCCGCAAATCACGTTCCGTGGCTCCATTCAAGTCAATGGGTCCGCAAAAAAAACGGAACACATACGGAAATGCATCCGTATGTCTTCCGTTTCCGTTCCGTTTTTTGCTGAACCATCTATTGAAAATGTTTTGTCCAGCCCAATTTTTTCTTTGAATCTACTGTATACTGTATATGCCATACGGAAAAACGGAACGGAAACACAACGGAAACAAAAAACGGAACAACGGATCAGTTTAAAACGGACCGCAAAACACTGAAAAAGCCATACGGTCGTGTGAAAGAGGCCTCCTGCAGACGGCTGTTTTTTTTCCCCGTTTACTGGCCGTTTTTTGCGTTCCGTTTACGGTCCGTATACAGAACCATTCATTTCAATGGTTCCGCAAAAAAAACAGAATGTACTCCGTATGCATTCCGTTTCCGTATTTCCGTTTTTCCGTTCCAACATAGAACATGTCCTATTATTGCCCGCAAATCACGTTCCGTGGCTCCATTCAAGTCAATGGGTCCGCAAAAAAAACTGAACACATACAGAAATGCATCCGTATGTCTTCCGTTTCCGTTCCGTTTTTTGCTGAACCATCCATTGGAAATGTTATGCCCAGACCAATTTTATCTATGTAATTACTGTATACTGTATATGCCATACGGAAAAACGGAACGGAAAAACGGAACAAGAACGGAAACACAACGGAAACAAAAAAAACGGAACAACGGATCTGTGAAAAACGGACCGCAAAACACTGAAAAAGCCATACGGTCGTGTGCAATAGGCCTTACAGGTCGATGTTAGCGCCAAGAAGAAGCGCACTCCTTTTACACCGTCGTCAGCTGATTCCACATAGATGTCTACAGAACTTGTTCTATTAAACGCTTATACAAGTAGAGCCCCCCCGACAGAGTGGAGAAGTGGAGTGTCAGCAGTAAGTGTGTGTTGACGTCACTGATTATTTTTCCCTTCCTCTGATCCGTCAGAACAGTAACCCCCAAAAAACGGATCCTGTTTGTGAAACATCCGCATTTGGTCAATAATCCATCAGTATTGCTAATGCCCAAAAATACAGGAGTGGATCCAAAACAGAGATGACCGAGTCAACTGTTAAAAACCGCTGGGTTGCTGGTGAAGACACGACCGCTAGATGACACCGGGAGCTCAGGCCTCTCGCTGCGACTCCTGATGCCACGGCCCCTTACTCTGCTGCGACCTCTGCCTGCGCCAGAAACTTTTAGGCCTCTGCCACTCCCCGATGCAGGGCCTGGCATTTCTCTGTCTGACATACTGTTAGACCAAATAAAAAAAGGAAATTAAAACACCCCCAAAAAAGTCTGTAATTTTCTCACTGGCAAATAAGCCCTCCCCCCCACTAATACACACAAAAAGGGCCTTTAGAACATATAACTGCACCGCTGAACGGCAAATATATTTCTATTTTGCCACTAATATATGACAAAAAGGGCTGTAATTTCTGCACTTCACCACACAATGGCTAATAAGCCCTTTTGTCCCACTAATACAAGCCACAAAATGCTTTAGAACATATAACTGCACCGCACAAGGGCAAATAAGACGTAGAAATATTTCCCTGTAATAAACCCTGTTAATGGCTGTAACAAACAGCATTTGCACCCGAATAACAAGAACGGTTTGCTGAAATCACAGAGCTGTATAATGACAATGTGGATCCGCAGTCAGTGCAGCAAGGTGTAATAGGATTGTTCCTATTACCCAGGCTGTAACCTCCCCTACTGAACCCTGTTCTACAGAAATGCTGTGGAATGATTCCTCCCTATCCTTTCCCTACACCTTGACTAATATTGTAAATAGTTTTTTTAGCACAATGAAGTCTTTCCTAGCACTGTCCCTCACGCCTGCTGATGTCTCTCCCTGCACTAAGTACACTGGAAAATGGCAGAATCCAGGATGACTGAGGTTATAAATAGGGCTGTGACATCACAGGGCTGGCTGGCTGCTGATTGGCTGCATGCATGGCATTATGGGTGATCCCGCTTTCCCAGAGTTCCTTGCTCCATGTCCTCACACGCGCAGCAGCCATTTTTGGAAAAAATGCAATTCGTTACCACGAAAGTGTGAGGAAATTCGAATCGAATTTTTGCTGAAATTCGGATCGAATTCCACTTCGTCATCTTTGATTTGCTCCTCTCTAGTAATCAATATCAGATTGTCAGGATCTAACTCCCGACAGCCGGTGATCACTAAGAACCAGGACTGCGCGGCTATGTACTGGGAAATGGCTGCGCCTACTTTCTGCCACGTTGCTTGGTTTCTCTACCCATTTCTTATGCAGTTTTTGCCAGTAACCTGTAAAACCTAAAGACAGATTTGCCTGAAGTTCGCTCTCTAGAGATGAGATCATCAGTGCCGCAGCCCCTTTATAGTATACTAAGCACAGCGCCACACCTTGTATAGTGGCCACAACTGGTATCGCAGCTCAGTCCCTTTTTACTTGAACAGGTGCTGCAGAAAGCCCATGGGATCGATGGACTTGACCCTTCACACAGTCATAGGGCGATATGATAAAATCCTGGCTCCTCATAACCACTGTCAGGAGGAGCCACTGCCTACAGATGTATAGCCAGGGGTAGGAGGCCATATTGTAGACATACCTCCTTCCTGAAGTCTCTATGTAGCGGGCATCAGTGTGTGTAACAAAGGACTATTACAAGAGTATATTTTATGCAGATAATAAAGAAAAGCTTATTATAAAAACCTGATTTAAAGGTGATCTGTCAGCAGTTTTGACCATGCTTAACTGCTGACAACACCAGGCAGGGCTTCTTTCACATGGTCAGTACCTGGCCAGTATTTTTCATAACTATTTGTAAGCCAAAACCAGGACTAAATTCTACAGAGATGTTTTTGTGCCTCCGAGTTTTGAACCCCCCCCCCCCCTCCCCGTAAAAGTGGCCTTGGTAAAGTTTTTTATTATCAGGAGTGGTGGGATTAGGAAGTTTGATTCTACCAGGTTCTGTTCCTGCACGTGTCCAGGAGGCGGGGTTTCACTGTGATGTAGCCTCTGCATTCAGCTGCTTTATGGCCCCTCCCTTCTTCTGGTTGGATGCTATAGCTGTCATTCAGGAGGATTTAAAGGGAGTATAAAAAAAAATATTTGATATAGAAATTCAAATCACCCTATATTAAAAATAAACATTTAAAAAATAAAGATAATTTGCATCGCTATGTCCCCAAACACCCGTACTATTATAATATAAAAGTATTTATCCCGTATGATGAATGCCATAACCAAAAAAATCAAAATGACTCATTCGCAATTTTTTCTCAGCCTACGTGTGTGATCCGTGGCCGTATTGCGGCCCGCAATACACGGCCACAGTTCCGTGTGCATTCCGCATCACGGATGCGGACCCATTCACTTCAATGGGTCCGCAAATCCGGATTTGCGGAACGGCCGCATGGAACGGGACCCCTCGGAAGCACATGTCCTATCTTTTTGCGGAATGGGCGGATCGCGGACCCATTAAAGTGAATGGGTCCGCGATCCGATGCGGCTGACCTACGGCCGGCGATCGTGCATTGCGACCCGCTATTTGCTGGCCGCTGCACGGGCACGGGTCACACACGTTCGTGTGAACTCGGCCTTAGGGCTCATGCACACGACCGTGTGCCCTCCAAGACATACGGTCCGTGAGCGGGCCATATGTCCCAGAGCGGCATACATCGTGCACACGGGAGCGCACAGCATCATAGGTTACAATGATGCTGTGCGCGTCGGGGCGCCCGCGGGACTATTGTCCTGCACTCATATGATCATATGAGTGCAGGACAGTAGCCCCGCGGGCGGCCGGATGCGCACAGTATCATTGTAACCTATGATGCTGTGCGCTCCCGTGTGCACGATGTATGCCGCTCCTGGACATATGGCCCGCTCACGGACCGTATGTCTTGGAGGGCACACGGTCGTGTGCATGAGCCCTAATCTGCCCATGCCCAATAAAAATTGAACCAAAAGTGATCAAAATAGCATACACACCTCTAAATGGTATCAGTAAAAACAATCGTCCTGCAAAAAATGACCCCTCAAACTGATCTGTAGACAAAAATATATTTAAAAAAAGTTACTGAGGTCAGAATAAATGAAAAGAACAAAAATTGTGTTTGTTTTTCAAAGATTTTTAAAAAAAAAATATTAAAACACATGTGGTATCACTGTAACGTGTAATGGTACTGACTCGGAGAACGAAGGGAACCGGTCAGTTTTACCGCATAGGGAATGTTGTAGAGATAAAACCCATAAAACTGTGGCGGAATTGCATTATTTGCATTTTTTTTCTAGCTTCCCCACTACATTGCATCCATTAGAAAGTACAACTTGTTCTGCAAAAAAACAAGTCCTCATCCGACCATGTGAACAAAAAAAAAATATATAACTGCAAAGGCAAGGAGTGAAAAAGGAAACGCAAAAATTGAAAATCGCTTAAAGTGGTATAAAGTTATTGGCTCTGTCTATTCTTGTGATCTGTAGGACCCCCACTGATAGGATTTACAGAACACCCCTTTAAGGTGGTTACATTATTGTTTCTAGCTTCCCACCACATTAAGTGGAATATGAAATGGCGCAGTTAAAAAATAAAATGAAACATCCGAAGTCGATTCGCATAAAACTTTGTTTCAATACTGTACGGAGCGAGCAGTATTACAATGTGTTGGCTCTGGTGAGCCGAAGTTATTATAATTGATTTATGCTGTAAAAAAACTTTTCCCGAACTCGGGTTCGGTTCCAAGGTACCACTCACAACGTACAATACTTATGCGAATCGACTTCGGATGTTTCATCCGAAGTAAATTCGCTCATTCCTAATCCTGACACATGACTTCAGCTCATCCAGCACAGCAGAGTCCTGTATGCGCAGAGAGATGGTCATGTGATCCTTGGCTCCTCCCACACATGTGACTGATCACATGTCTACGACATCATCACAGGTCCTGTAGCCACAGAACAACTGCACTGCTTCTCTACAGCTGGAGGTAAGGGAGTAGTCACTCAGCATTAATGGGAGGCAGGCTTATTGTTAACCCCTTCACTACTTCCTGACTCTTCTTCAAACCTCCCAAATTTAGAAAATCACAAAGAGGGACAATATGTGTGGTGTGCGTAGCGTGCCATGAGATTTTTTTATGCCACACCCCTAACTCCGCCCAAAGCATAACTATACACACCCAGTCCACTTTATGCTCCACATAATAATTATTCCCCCTTTACAGTAGTTATACCGAGACATGTGCCCCTCACAGTAGTTATGTACTGATATGTGCCCCCTCACAGTAGTTATGTACAGATATGTGCCCTCTCACAGTAGTTATGCCCAGATATGTGCCCTCTCACAGTAGTTATGCCCAGATATGTGCCCCCTCACAGAAAGTAAAAAAACCAAACAGTAAATCCTCACCTGGTTCCTCCGATGATCACAGCTCCCCAGCAGCAGCAGGATACGGTCACACGTCGTGCTTGCTGTGTAGGATGACGGGAGGTAAATAGAGGGCACAGGTCACGGATCACAGGAGGAGTCAAAAGGCACTTAGAACTTCATCACCTGACTTATATAATGCAGTCAGGTTGAATGCTGAGGTGATTTATTTTTTAGTGTGTAACCCGAAAGGCCCTTTAACTGCTCATTTGCACATGGATTAAAGGTCCTTCCTCTCCAGAATAAAACAAAGAATCACTAAGTGAAAGGCCTCATTAAAGGGGTTACCCGAGTCTAAAAAATGTCAGGCCCCTCACAGTGAATATAATTACCTAGCTACCACTATTCCAGGGTATCCTCTTCCAGTCTGTTTGGTTGCAGTGGTGAAGCCAGGATGTATGTCAGGGGAACATTGGGAAACGATGGTCTACCCTACTCATATGCAGTGATTGCCAGTTCGCAGTGTTCGCCTGCGAACACATGCGGGCTGCCATCTTGACTCACCCGGCCGGCGATGCACAGGTAAGCCCTTACCTGTGCCTGTGCCGCGAGCCGGTCTGAAATCAAATGCGCTCACCGGGAGCAGGCAGTTCCGAGAACAGCCCGATGAAGGCCCCTGGTGGGTGTTCTCGGAACTGCCTGCTCCCTGTGACCGCATTTGATTTCAGACCGGCTCGCGGCACAGGCACAGGTAAGGGCTTACCTGTACAAACGCAAACACACAAATGAAATAGCACTCTGCAACCAGCACTCTGCCCTGCCTCTATGCTGGATGTTGAATGAGGCATTGGTGTACATTTTGGCCAAAGCGTAATAAGCCACTCACCACGTCAAGGTCGCCTCCATGAGTGGTCCCTAACACTAGTTCCTACCTGTTTTGGGCCATGACAGCCACACAAAGTCCAGGGAGCGCAGGTGCAGCATGCACGCCAGGCACACTCTGCTTTTAGCCCCGTCCGGTGCCATTACAGCTTTCATCAGATCCAGGGATGCAAGTACCAACATGCATGCTGAGCCCACCATATACTTCTCCTGGAGCCAAATGGCTACTGGTAGGTGCTATATAAGTAGACTCAGTTTTATACTGACTTTAAAACCAGCCTCCAGGGCAGACTAACTGGTCAGGTGTGCATGACTCAAAGGAGATCGCCACGCCTCCAATATGTACTACAAAGAGAAAAATGTGGGGGATTCAGCCAGCACAACCCTGTATGCAGGTGCACATCGCCATGGTGAAATACAGATACAAACGCAAAAACACAAATGCAATCGCACTCTGCAACCAGCACTCTGCCCTGTCTCTATGCTGGATGTTGAATGAGGCATGGAGGCGACCTTGACGTGGTGAGTGGCTTATTACGCTTTGGCCAAAATGTACACCAATGCCTAACATGTTGGTACTTGCATCCCTGGATCCGATGAAAGCTGTAATGGCACCGGACGGGCTTAAAAGCAGAGTGTGCTTGGCGTTCATGCTGTACCTGCGCTCCCTGGACTTTGTGTGGCTGTCATGGCCCATAACAGGTAGGTACTAGTGTTAGGGACCACTCATGGAGGCGACCTTGACGTGGTGAGTGGCTTATTACGCTTTGGCCAAAATGTACACCAATGCCTCATTCAACATCCAGCATAGAGGCAGGGCAGAGTGCTGGTTGCAGAGTGCGATTGCATTAGTGTTTTTGCGTTTGTATCTGTATTTCGCCATGGCGATGTGCACCTGCATACAAGGGCTTACCTGTGCATCTCTGTCCGGGTGAGTCAAGATGGCAGCCCGCATGTGTTCGCAGGCGAACACTGCGAACTGGCCATCACTGCTCATATGCTATAAGTAGTGTCATCACTGCTGCAGCCAGTGATTGGCTATCATGTGAAGTTGCAACATCCATTGACTCTGGTTCAACTTGAGACATGGAGGAACTGCCTTTTTGTAACAACGCCGGTTATGCCCAAGACCCCAGAACCGGACTTCACCTATATTAGTCGTCTTTTCCACATCCAGACAGTGGCTCATTGTACTCAGTCACCCCCAGAACTTATAGTGCAGCTGAAATGCACACCAGCTAGTGGTCAATACTGACTGAAAGCAATGGATAACAGGCAACAAATGCTGAGGGTCACAGGAGCAAGAGATGATTCAGCAATGGAGTGGACGGCAGATATATGACATACAGGGAGATAGTGGATAAATGACAGTGAACAGAGACGAAGCAATGCTGAACTCATCCCAAAAACAGCAACACGCACAAACTCTGTGGGGTGACAGACTCCAGGATATACAGAAAACACACCAGACTAGAACCAGATCAGAATCTGGGAGAAGATGCACATGGCAAACACTATCCACAACAATCGGAGATAAAAAGACTCAACAATCAGCACTCCACCCTAATCTACCAGGCAAGGCTGGACCAAACCCAAACCCAGATTAAGATTCAAGATAGTTGCATAGCAAGTGGCCAAGCAAAGTTAATAAGTAGGTGAACATAAAGCAACAGACAGTTTCCTGTAAGGCCTCTTTCACACTTGCGTTGTCCGGATCCGGCGTGTACTCCACTTGCCGGAATTACACGCCGGATCCGGAAAAACGCAAGTGTACTGAAAGCATTTGAAGACGGAACCGTCTTCCAAATGCGTTCAGTGTTACTATGGCACCCAGGACGCTATTAAAGTCCTGGCTGCCATAGTAGTAGTGGGGAGCGGGGGAGCGGTATACTTACAGTCCGTGCGGCTCCCGGGGCGCTCCAGAATGACGTCAGAGCGCCCCATGCGCATGGATGACGTGATCCATGTGATCACATGATCCATGCGCTTGGGGCGCCCTGACGTCACTCTGGAGCGCCCGGGGAGCCGCACGGACGGTAGGTATACTGCTCCCCCGCTCCCCGCTACACTTTACCATGGCTGCCAGGACTTTAGCGTCCCGGCAGCCATGGTAACCATTCAGAAAAAGCTAAATGTCGGCTCCGGCAATGCGCCGAAACGACGTTTAGCTTAAGGCCGGATCCGGATCAATGCCTTTCAATGGGCATTAATTCCGGATCCGGCCTTGCGGCAAGTGTTCCGGATTTTTGGCCGGAGCAAAAAGCGCAGCATGCTGCGGTATTTTCTCCGGCCAAAAAACGTTCCGTTCCGGAACTGAAGACATCCTGATGCATCCTGAACGGATTTCTCTCCATTCAGAATGCATTAGGATAATCCTGATCAGGATTCTTCCGGCATAGAGCCCCGACGACGGAACTCTATGCCGGAAGACAAGAACGCAAGTGTGAAAGAGCCCTTACTTATAACACTTGACAAACTAACTAAGTTATGTTCCAAACAAAAAGAGAGAATACACAAACTTCACTGTAATATCTTCTCAAATGTTTCTCCTATTATCTCCAGTATATGTGTGTTTACATGTGATTTTGTGTGCATTTTACATTCATTCATATTTCCACTTAGGTTCCTACAATCTAAAATCATCTCTAGTGGTATCTTCTATATAAGAAAACTTTCTTTACTGACCCATCAAGAATGGATGGGAACAGAGACAAGATGGCCGAGAGGATATTAAATCTCACCCTAGAGATACTCTTCCAACTTACTGGAGAGGTGAGAGGTTCTGATGATGTCACATTACATCATTCTTATCTATGGTAATAACAGATGATATGACTGGAGAGGTGAGAGATTCTGATGATGTCACATTACATCATTCTTATCTATGGTAATAACAGATGATATGACTGGAGAGGTGAGAGGTTCTGATGATGTCACATTACATCATTCTTATCTATGGTAATAACAGATGATATGACTGGAGATGTGAGAGATTCTGATGATGTCACATTAGATCATTCTTATCTATGGTAATAACAGATGATATGACTGGAGATGTGAGAGATTCTGATGATGTCACATTACATCATTCTTATCTATGGTAATAACAGATGGACATGGCTGGAGAGGTGAGAGAGTCTGATGATGTCACATTACATCATTCTTATCTATGGTAATAACAGATGATATGACTGGAGAGGTGAGAGGTTCTGATGATGTCACATTACATCATTCTTATCTATGGTAATAACAGATGATATGACTGGAGAGGTGAGAGATTCTGATGATGTCACATTACATCATTCTTATCTCTGGTAATAACAGATGATATGACTGGAGAGGTGAGAGGTTCTGATGATGTCACATTACATCATTCTTATCTATGGTAATAACAGATGATATGACTGGAGAGGTGAGAGATTCTGATGATGTCACATTACATCATTCTTATCTATGGTAATAACAGATGATATGACTGGAGAGGTGAGAGGTTCTGATGATGTCACATTACATCATTCTTATCTATGATAATAACAGATGATATGACTGGAGAGGTGAGAGGTTCTGATGATGTCACATTACATCATTCTTATCTATGGTAATAACAGATGATATGACTGGAGAGGTGAGAGATTCTGATGATGTCACATTACATCATTCTTATCTATGGTAATAACAGATGATATGACTGGAGAGGTTAGAGATTCTGATGATGTCACATTACATCATTCTTATCTATGGTAATAACAGATGATATGACTGGAGAGGTGAGAGATTCTGATGATATTATACTGAATGATTGGAGAGGAGAGACATTCTGATGTTGGACTCTGGAAATGTATATAATGATATTTATTATTGTGTCTCCCCATGAACAGGATTACATATTAGTGAAGAAGACCTCTAGTGAGCGCTGTCAGACCCATGTGTCTGAAGAATGGAACCCAATCAAAGGGCCTCCCCCTCACCCCTTGATACTTGAGCAGAAGATCCTAGAACTCACCCAAAAGATGATTGAGCTGCTTACTAAAGAGGTGACACCGCTGGGAATGCTAGGACTTATACATGTCAAAGTAGTCCCTTGACATCCCCTTACAAGTGGAGGTTTCACCTGGTTGCCTTTGTGCTCCAAATCCTTGTTTCCCTTCTAGAGTAGGGAGATCACCGTCCGGGAAGGACAAAGTAATACACGTGTAGTGCACAAGCAACTCCCAGAAGCTCCCCTTTATTTATAGAAAAACTTCTGGGACTTCCCCGTACAACCTAGGTTTGAGTTTCTTCAAATCATATCACACTCTAAGGTGTTGTTACCAATCAAACCTTATCAAAAACATACATAAACATAAAATGGGGCCTGCAAAAAGGGGGATGTGGATCCGCGATTAGTAAACTCTAAATAATGCTTAATATGCATGTCTGGCCTTGGATGGACATTCCACTCATTCCTACTGTGCTATCACAGAAAACGGGCACTATAGAGAGCAAAATTAAGAAAAATTCACAGTATCAAAAAATCATCTAAAATAAAACTTTTAATCTTTAGTAAAATTCAGAAACTATCCCCAGACAGATTCATTATTGAATGACAAAAATTGTTAAATCACACTCACATACACATTTTTCCAAAGGTGTGATTTTCATATGACTTTGCTTACGTCCCGAGTCTCCGCGATGTAAAAGATATATACCGTATTTTTCGCCCTATAAGACGCACCTAGGTTTTGGGGGAGGAAAATAAGAAAAAAAATATTTTTAACCAAAAGGTGTGCTTTTGGTGGGTTTGGAACTAATGGTGGTCTGTGGATGGCACTATTACTGGGGATCTGTGGATGACACTATTATGGGGGATCTGTGAAGGACACTGTTATGGGGGGATCTGTGAAGGACACTGTTATGGGGGGATCTGGGGATGGCACTGTTATGGGGGGATCTGTGGCTGATACACTGTTATGGGGGATCTGTGGATGACGCACTGTTATGGGGGTATCTGTGACGGACACTGTTATGGTGCTGCAGTATACAAATATAAAATGTCTCATTCAATTAAAAGTGATTAAACATGCCCCCTCACTCCTAATGTTACCGTACACCCTAACAAGGCCGGGCGGCTGGCGCGTCACTCACTGACTTCACGTGCCTGCGCCACCTGCTTCATTCATAAAGTAGGCGGCGCAGGCACGTGACCAGTGGCGTAACTAGAACTGACTGGGCCCCACACCAAATTATTGAATGGGCCCCCCTTCCTCATGGGCCCCAGTCCTGCAGCTAGTCAAAATCACTCACTCAGACCAGGCCCTGCTGCGACTTGGTCCGTTTCCCACACATATACTGCATATCATGTCACTGTATATAATACTATTGTGGGGGCCCTTTTACAATTTAGTCCTCATCTCAGGTAGGCCCCTTTTGAGTTCAGGCCCCGCAGTAGCTGCGTCCCCTGCTTCCACTATAGGTACGCTCCTGCCTTTCAAATTATTACAGCTATACACACTATACAATGCCAATAAACATAATTAGGTAGAGTTTACATTTCCGTTTCATTTTACGTTCTTCTGATGTGTCAGAAGAACTGAAAAAAAAAAAAACTGGATGTATCTTGTAATAAAAAATAAAAAAAAAGGATCCTGTAAACAAATGGATCCTGCTGCATCCATTATGCACATTTGGCATCCGTTTGAGCCATTTCTGAGATCTGTTCTATCAGACGGAAAAAAGTACTGCGAACAGGAGTTTTCTTTCTGTCCAAAAAAACGGATCTCAGGTAGAAATGGCTCAAACGGATGCCAAATGTGCATAACGGATGCAACAGGATCCATTTGTTTACAGGATCCTTTTTTTCTGTTCTTCTGACGGATCAGAAGAACCGAAAATGAAATGGAGATGTGAACTCATGCTTACTTGAATACACAGAAAAAAAATAGCATAACCAATTTCAAGCAAGTACAGGAATAGCATCCACTGGGCAGTGTATTTCCCCTATGCATCCTCAGTATGGGGCTGAATGTATAAATATACACAGGCATTCATTATATAGTCTTAGGCCCCCCCCCCCCCCCCCCCCCGAGCACATGGCTGGGTGTCTCCTCCTCAGAGAGCAGTGCAGCCCCCCTCACTCTGTCCCGACTAGACACTGATAGCAGAGCAAAGAGCACTACTGCCCTGCCGTAATATGACAGTAAGTGAAGAGGAGCAAACTGGGGAGGGGGGGGTTCTTAAGGAAGCTCCAGGGAGATTTTTTTAAGGTAGCAGCATAAGCTGCTGCTGACAAGAGCTGCTGTTATCTTCAGTGCGGCCCTCCACTATACGCTGCCTGAAGTTTACATCATAGTACATGCAACCCTGCCCTGCTGACACCCCTGCTACTGCTCCCGGGCCCCTTCTAAGCTCGGGGCCCCGAAGCAGCTGCTTCCCCTGCTTCCCTGATAGTTACGCCCCTGCACGTGACATCAGGGAGTTACACTGCCGCCCACCCAGCCTGCCTGCATTCTACAGAAGCTGTTAGGGTGTACGGTAATATTAAAAGTGGGGGGGCTTGTTTAATCACTTTTAATTGAATGAGACATTTAATATTTGTATAGTGCAGCACTGGAGCGGCGGGGCCGGAGTACAGTGACTGCACCGGCCCCGCCGCAATTACCGGCCTCCCACAGCCAGCGCGCACTCACTCACTCACACACACCCAGCCAGGCAGTTCATTTCCATAGTGAAGCAGGGAAACCTCTCTGCTCCCTGCTTCACTGATCTTCAGAGCTCAGGAGCTCCCCCTGCTGGCCCCACATTGCGCTGCTGGCTGTGGGAGGAGAGCTGAAAGCCCAGGAATCTGCCTTCAGCAAAGCCAGCAGCGCGATGAGTGTGGGAGCCTGTCATCAGGGAAGAAGGTAAGTATGTGGTTTTTTTTTTCTAATGCTGCAGACTGGGGGCAGGGGGGGGGGGGGGGGGTTTGATGGGCACAACTAGAGTGAGGGGGCACAAAAGTGGGCATCTCTACTGAGGGGCACCTAATCTGCCATAACTAATTTGAGGGGGCACCTAATCTGGCATAACTACTGTGAGGGGGGCACATATGAAGGCATAACTATGAGTAGGCACATATGAAGGCATAACTACTGTGAGGGGGCACGTAATATGGCATAACCACTGTGAGGGGCACATATATGGGCATATCTAATGTGAGGGGCTCATAATCTGGCATAACCACTCTGAGGGGGCACATATCTGGGCATATCTACTTTGAGGGGGCACATAACCGGGCATAAATACTGTTAAGGAGCACATAATCTGGCATTACTACTGTGAGGGGACACATAATCTGGCATAACCACTCTGAGGGGGCACATATCTGGGCATATCTACTTTGAGGGGGCACATAACTGGGCATAACTACTGTGAAGGGGCACATAATCTGGCATAACTACTGTGAGGGGCACATAATCTGGCATTACTACTGTGATGGGCACATATGTGGGCATATCTTATGTGAGAAGCACATAATCTGACATAACTACTGTGAGGGGACACATAATCTGGCATTACTACTGTGAGGGTCACATAATCTGGCATTACTACTGTGAGGGGGCACATATCTGGGCATATCTACTGTGAGGGGGCACATATCTGGGCATATCTACTTTGAGGGGGCACATAACTGGGCATAAATACTGTGAAGGGGCACATAATCTGGCATTACTACTGTGAGGGGACACAATCTGGCATAACCACTCTGAGGGGGCACATAACTGGGCATAGATACTGTGAAGGGGCACATAATCTGGCATAACTACTGTGAGGGGCACATATCTGGGCATAACTACTGTAAGGGGACACATATTTGGCATAACTATTGTGAGGGGGCACATATCTGGGCATAACTAATGTGACAGGAACAAAGGTGGGCATAACTACTGTGAGGGGCCACAAGGTGGGAATTAGTACTGTGTGGTTGCACTTAGGTGAAATGTCCTAGATTACCCTGCTATACATTGGCATGGATCAGTTTTACAGGCCAGCACAGCGCCCCCTGCTGGTGAATTCACAGGAGCAGTCACCATCCCTTCCTTATGTGATTATTCTTTTTTTCTCACCACAGGGATCTTGTTCTGGATCCAGCAGACATCACGCCGACACCAGCGACACCCTGAAAGAGGTAGGACCAGATTTTATTAGGACTGGGTGAGTGTAGCCATGCATTGGGCTTAGGGCTCTTTAACACGAGCGGATCCCGTGTGGGTAATCCAGTGCGTGAAAGAGAGCCAAGCCCCGTTCCGGACAGCAGAGACACAGAGCATTAACACGATTGATAATGCTCCGTGCCTCTCTGTGATCTTTTTACTACAAAATCACAGTGAGATAAAGTTGTCACCGTGATTTTGTAGTAAAAAGATCACAGTCAATCATGTTACTGCTCCGTAACTCTGCTGTCCAGAATGGGGCTGGGGCTTGGCACTCATTCACACAGCGGATTAGCCGCACGGAAAGAGCCCTTAGTAAGAAAATGTGCCGCTTCTTTGTAAAAATGGGGGGGGGGGGGGGGCAATCCAAAGTTTGCAATGTGGCCCATAAGACTATAGTTACGCCACTGGCCCTTGGCAGTGTTCCCTCTAAGCTGCGCGGGTGAGCGGCCGCGCAGCAATTATTGTGCCCCCACTCACAAGTTTACTATGTCCGCTCAGCGCGCCCACTTACCCGCCTTGCAAAATGCCCACACACTTGCCCACACTATTGATGAGTTCTTCCAAACTTCCTCCTGTGTGCAAGGTAAGTGGGGCACCGCCTACCACATATTCCCCGCACCACTGCTGCTGCCTCCTCCTTCTTTTTCTGACTGAAGAGGAGGAGCGGCATTGCACAGGGAGAGGTAATGTGGAGGCGGCGTTGTCGCCATCTTAGAAGCTAGACTCCCTCCTGAGACTGAGAACTGCCTGCTGCACATGCTACATAAGTATGCTGGGAGTGGGGACAGACATGGAGGGCATGCTGCTGCAGAACACAAGGGGTGAAGCCACTGTCAAGGACACACCATCCTATCCCAGTGATAGTCTATCACTGGGATGGTGTGTTCCTGCCAGTGGTTTCACCCCTTGTGTTCTGCAGCAGCATGCCCTGCACTTATGTACAGCCTACACCTATGTACAGCCTACGACTATACACTAACCTAAAGAATTATTAGGAACACCTGTTCTATTTCTCATTAATGCAATTATCTAGTCAACCAATCACATGGCAGTTGCTTCAATGCATTTAGGGGGGTGGTCCTGGTCAAGACAATCTCCTGAACTCCAAACTGAATGTCAGAATGGGAAAGAAAGGTGATTTAAGCAATTTTGAGCGTGGCATGGTTGTTGGTGCCAGACGGGCCGGTCTGAGTATTTCACAATCTGCTCAGTTACTGGGATTTTCACGCACAACCATTTCTAGGGTTTACAAAGAATGGTGTGAAAAGGGAAAAACATCCAGTATGCGGCCGTCCTGTGGGCGAAAATGCCTTGTGGATGCTAGAGGTCAGAGGAGAATGGGCCGACTGATTCAAGCTGATAGAAGAGCAACGTTGACTGAAATAACCACTCGTTACAACCGAGGTATGCAGCAAAGCATTTGTGAAGCCACAACACGCACAACCTTGAGGCGGATGGGCTACAACAGCAGAAGACCCCACCGGGTACCACTCATCTCCACTAAAAATAGGAAAAAGAGGCTACAATTTGCACGAGCTCACCAAAATTGGACTGTTGAAGACTGGAAAAATGTTGCCTGGTCTGATGAGTCTCGATTTCTGTTGAGACATTAGAATGGTAGAGTCCGAATTTGGCGTAAACAGAATGAGAACATGTATCCATCCTCTGATGGCTACTTCCAGCAGGATAATGCATCATGTCACAAAGCTCGAATCATTTCAAATTGGTTTCTTGAACATGACAATGAGTTCACTGTACTAAAATGGCCCCCACAGTCACCAGATCTCAACCCAATAGAGCATCTTTGGGATGTGGTGGAACGGGAGCTTCGTGCCCTGGATGTGCATCCCTCAAATCTCCATCAACTGCAAGATGCTATCCTATCAATATGGGCCAACATTTCTAAAGAATGCTATCAGCACCTTGTTGAATCCATGCCACGTAGAATTAAGGCAGTTCTGAAGGCAAAAGGGGGTCCAACACCGTATTAGTATGGTGTTCCTAATAATTCTTTAGGTGAGTGTATATTGCAGTACATACAGTACAGACCAAAAGTTTGGACACACCTTATTATTCAAAGAGTTTTCTTTATTTTCATGACTATGAAAATTGTAGATTTACACTGAAGGCATCAAAACTATGAATTAACTCATGTGGAATTATATACATAACAAACAAGTGTGAAACAACTGAAAAGATGTCATATTCTAGGTTCTTCAAAGTAGCCACCTTTTGCTTTGATTACTGCTCTGCACACTCTTGGCATTCTCTAGATGAGCTTCAAGAGGTAGTCCCCTGAAATGGTTTTCACTTCACAGGTGTGCCCTGTCAGGTTTAATAAGTGGGATTTCTTGCCTTATAAATGGGGTTGGGACCATCAGCTGCGTTGAGGAGAAGTCAGTTGGATACACAGCTGATAGTTCTACTGAATAGACTGTTAGCTGCTTTTTTCTTGCCATAATACAAATTCTAAGTAAAGAAAAACGAGTGGCCATCATTACTTTAAGAAATGAAGGTCAGTCAGTCAGCCGAAAAATTGGGAAAACTTTGAAAGTAAAGGCTATTTGACCATGAAGGAGAGTGATAGGGTGCTGCGCCAGATGACCAGGCCTCCACAGTTACTGGACCTGAACCCAATCGAGATGGTTTGGGGTGAGCTGGACCGCAGAGTGAAGGCAAAAGGGCCAACAAGTGCTAAGCATCTCTGGGAACTCCTTCAAGACTGTTGGAAGACCATTTCAGGGGACTACCTCTTGAAGCTCATCAAGAGAATGCAAAGCAGTAATCAAAGCAAAAGGTGGCTACTTTGAAGAACCTAGTATATGACATATTTTCAGTTGTTTCACACTTGTTTGTTATGTATATAATTCCACATGTGTTAATTCATAGTTTTGATGCCTTCATAGTCATGAAAATAAAGAAAACTCTGAATGAGAAGGTGTGTCCAAACTTTTGGTCTGTACTGTAGGTGTAGACTGTATATAGATATAGGCATATCTATCTAGCTACTTATCTCATATCTATCTATCTATCTATCTATCTATCTATCTATCCCACAGGGGTTATATTGTTCGGCATGGTGTAACCTCCAAACATTTGCTGTACAGTATACATTATAATCCCTGTAACATGCTATACAATATACGTTATAATCCATACACCATGTTGTTCAATATACAGTATAACGCTGCCTTCCCTGCGATAATCACTCATGAAGCAGCCGCTGGAAGTTGAAGCACTGTGTGCAGTGAGCGCTTACTTCCTGCAGCTGCTTCATGAGTGATTATCGCAGGGAAGGCAGGTTAGTAAGTGTACCAGAGCATTAGATTTCATAGAAATGGTGAATATACATATTATTTTAACTCCTAAGACGCCTGTGGCCACCGGGGGAGCACGGGAGGCAGAAGCACAGCGCCCGCACAGCCCGTCTCCACTTTTCAAATAGAGAGCGCTGCTAAGGGCCATTTCAGGATAAATATTTTGGCTAAATAAAGTATATTACAAAAATGTTACCTATCACTTGCCCTACACTTTAGCAAAAAAAGAAATGTAAATGGCAGTTACACTTTAAGCTTTACATGAATACGGTATACTTTACAGCTGTGTGCGGTTATGTACATGTACATACCTCCCAACTCTTGCCCCTGGCAAATTGTGCAGAGGTAGAGCTTGGCAGGACAGCAGGATTGCCATCTAAAATCGGACTGCTCCGCACAAAGCGGTACTGTTGGGAGGCATGTTGGGTGAATGGTAGGGGAGGAAGTGGGGGAGAGGGCCCCATGGATCAGTTTCGCACCGGGGCCCCATGGATTGTGTGTACGTCACTGGCCTCCAAAGAATGATTAGGATATGCTACAGCTTCTGAGAACTTACCCAGATGCAGATGTTAAAAAAAAGTGCTCTCACAGTTGCTAAGAAACACCATTGGTATCTGTCAGAAACAAAAAAAGGAAATGAAACGATTAGAGGGTAAAAACCTAGTTTTTGAAGGAAAAGACCTGAACCATTTCGTTACTAATAAAACAAAGACGAATCGGTCAGGGACGAACAACAAAAACAATTCTTGCTGAGGGAAGTCGAGCATCACAGAAAAGTCATCACCAAGCTAACAAAAGAAGGGATTGCATCTTTCAAAGTTGATTAATATAACACGTTTTGTCTATCATACTACCTATTAATCTTAGTGTCTAGTTTTAATATTATTTTATATTTGTGATTTCTAGTTTTCCCAATAAAAGTAATTAACATTAAAAAATCTTATTTTTTGCCTACTTTTACAAAACGGATCAAAGTGTGCAACCTCTAAATATTATCCAATCTTCTTGAAATTTGGCACATATATCTTTTACATCAATGAGATTCGGGACGTAAGCAAAGTTTGCAAAAATGTTACATTTTATTTTTTTCCATTACAAAGTGGGAACCAAATGATATGCTAAAAACCTATACAGCAGTCGTCACAGTCTTGGTGCATCTCTACATATATAATGACAGGCAGCATCAGCCCAAAAGACTGATAAACCATATAGACTCACGACTGACGAGTGGCCACTTTCAAGACGGGAGATGGAACTATCCCTAAAATGCCCCTGCCTAAATGTAGAGCACCCGCCCCAAAAGAGGCTACCCCACTTCTTAGTGGCTATATCCTCAGATGTCACCTGGAAGGCCCTGGATGACTACTTCATAGGCTTTGTATAGACCACTCCTGACACGTCTCCCCTGTATTAATGATCATTGGTTCTTCAGGGGATCCAAGCATGAAGATGCATACAAGATGATGGCAACCTTCCTACTGTGATTTGGTTAGGCTCATATGGATTAAAATCAAATACATTTTGCTGTAGTAAAATTCTGTTTACCTCTTGGGTTTTAGATTTTCTTTCACATACAGTAAGATCACTGAAGAATCTGGGTGATGATTGCATCATATTGTTGTCAGGTACCTATAAGGTGTCAGGATGTCACTGTCTATTTCTCCATGGAGGAGTGGGAATATATAGAAGGACACAAGGATCAGTACAAGGAGGTCATGATGGAGCAGCACCAGCATCTCACATCACCAGGTAATAGACAGAGAATAAATACACCCGTCCTTTAATTATCTGTATGTAAAGAATAAATTCAGTCACTGTATGTGTCTCCTACAGGAAGATCCAGTAAGAGAAGAACACCAGAGAGATGCCCCAGTCCTCTTCTTCCACAGAATCATCAGGTAGATGGAGATATTCTTCTATGGTCTGAAGAAGGCTGTGAAGTCCTTGTGTTCAGTCTTGTTTTATCCCATAGTATTATATGTTTTATATTTGTATAATGAGAAAGGTGGAGATTAGATGTTGCCTAGATCTGCTGGCAATTTTTTGACTATGGAGATGTCACGGTCCCTCCCATGACAGAGGTTAGAAGATCTGAGAGACTGGCGGCACGTGAGGTTATCTGACAGCCTCTCTGTTTTCACTTGTTGCAGTGTTGTTGTTGGTAATGACCACACCTCTTATCCCAGGTGCAACTTGTTGTCATTACTGCTCTCTATTTGGTCTGGACTCGCACTTCTTACCATGCGGTTTATATTATCTGCCTGGAGTTGGAAGAGCTGGTGTGTGGTTCTCATCTGAGCTCCTGCTCATCCATTTGCTATTGAAGATAAGTGTACTTCGCTTGTATTTTGTTGTTCTCTATTGCTCGTTGTTTACTAGGCCTCAGGGAGACGCTGGTTCATTCATCTGGGAAGGAATCTGTCATCTCAGACCCTGTCACTATTCCTAAGGATTTTCAGGGTTACTAGGGCCTAGGTTTACGGTGTACGAATATTCCCACCTTCAGGGTCTATTCATACTGACAGGAGTCAGGACTAGGTCTAGGGTTTCCTAGGTGGTCTCCCGTTCCCTTTCCTTCGCCTTGAGGACTAGTTCCTGGTCATTTTCCTTCTGTTGTCATTCTGGTGTTTATCCCCTCCCCCTACATTGTGACAGGAGACTGCTGATGGAAATAACAAACCAAATGGTTGGATTTTTATCTATCTGATAATTTATTTTCTCCCATGTGTCTGGCAGAAGCTGATTTCCCTCCACTGGTCATCATGATAATTAATGATCTTTTAGACTCATCTAGAATATTCCCTGTGTCTTTTCCAACCGATGACTTTTACAATATTTGTTTTGCAGCTTGTGAATCAGGATAAAGATCTGAGCAATAGTAATTCTACAGAGACATATGTGAGAGGTGATGACCAATGGAAGGAGGACATTCTTACAGAGACATTTGTGAGAGTTGATGACCAACGGAAGGAGGACATTCCTACAGAGACATTTGTGAAAATTGATGACCAGTATAAGGAGAAAACACCTACAGAGATAAGTGTGAGAGGTGACAACCAGTATAAGGAGGAATCTCCTACAGATAACAGCCCAGGTGAGTAGTAACCAATTAGTAAAGCAGAGAAGAGTTCCATCATTTCTGTCTTGGGGAATAAAATTCAGATATGGTTAAATGTTAGAAATATCTTCTTGTTTGAACATTTCTGTTGGTGACCCCTCTATCTTCAGAGACCCTTTAAGCAAAATAGCATAGTAGACTACATTATTCTGTCTGACAGGGAAGAAGGAAACAAATGTCAAGCAGAGTCAAAAATATAATCTTTTGCCTTATTCAATGAGTGGATCCGTCTCGGTATACGTTCCAACAGGGTGTGATGGCAAGTCCAGCAGAGGTCTAAAACGTGGTGCGAACACAACTTTAGACTAATTGTGCAGTTTCAAATATATGAAATTACAAGGACCCAGTCAATTCAATAGTACTGACAACTGTGCCAACTGACTATTTTTGGTTCTAACAT
The DNA here is from genome assembly GCF_905171765.1 of Bufo bufo. Classification (NCBI taxonomy): domain Eukaryota; kingdom Metazoa; phylum Chordata; class Amphibia; order Anura; family Bufonidae; genus Bufo; species Bufo bufo. The sequence goes on along the minus strand of NC_053390.1, from coordinate 33,344,800 downwards.
GGGCTTGAAATCAATGAATGGGGGAAGGGCTCTTAGTTTTTTAAGAGGTTCATTTTTTTGGCCTGAATGTTCCAGACATGGAGAGTCTAACAGCAGCCCTGGGATTCAAGGGCCCAATAAATATTACTGGGCAGCAGCAGTGGGCCAGTCCACTTGGATGAAGTTTTTTTGGGTAGGGAATTAGAAAAAAGAAACATAAATGGGTTTTGTTTTTATGATGTCCACCATGCAGTATAAATTGCATAATAGATGTATTCTCTCGGTTAGGGAGATAAGGGAGACACCAAATTTATGTTGGTTTTTTTCTTATTCTTTTTTTTTTCTGGCCTTGCTTTCTTTTTTAATTTACAGTAAAGAAAACATTTTGTAAGGGTAACATTTGTCTTTTTTTTTGTATTACAAATAGCAAATGTGTATCCGCTGTGCCTACTGAATAGATTTGGCTTTTGGCTACTCCTAAGGGTGTTGTCCTGGCATACCCCTGGTCTTCACCCTTTAACCCCTGTACAGGAATATAGACTCTGCTGCCGGGGAACCACCAGGCCACTATCTCCTGAAGTAGTTTCTGTTCAGTAGACTGCTGACACACTGGGGTCCAGACACACCAGTGCAAAGGGTTAGGGTAGACAGTAAAAGGAACAGGGAAAGGTCAGGCATCAAAGGGTCAAATTCCAAAGTCAGGCAGTGGTCGATACAGAATATTGGCACACGTTCGCAGGACACAAGCGTACTAGAACCTATTGCTCAGGCACCATACCATGAGCAAACGTGCCTTATTGCAATGTATTGGGTCCTTATAACCTGTCTGTCAAGCCCTGACACTTGAATGCACGACTTTATACATAACCAGATTGATCCTCCACTCTTTCCTGCTCTCTGCTAAAGGGTATATAGCCATCAGGGAGTGGGTGAGATAAACACTGTCTAATAGCACCGGTCCCTTTATGACTCTCCACTGAGCATTTCACTAGAAAGGAGTGGTGAGAGGCTAATTAAGACCCTAGCTTCAATATAGAGGTCCAAAAGTGCTAAAGCAGCAGCCTAGTGGCCTAACGTCATGAACTACTGGTCCTTGCTCTGAGGTCTATGTATTGATTTGTGATCTGCTTTTCCAACACTGTCTTAGAATTATTGCATTTTGCCACATGCCTTTCAATTTGTGTGAAAATTTCTATATAGAAAAGTTACAAACCATCGCTATCATTTTTAAGGTTATACTATTCGAATACTGTATAATACAATCAGTTTTATTTTTGGCAGATTGTACTGGGAGCTTAGAGGGATATCTGATATCGTTGGACTTGAAAGCAGTTGATTGTGGTATCACACAAGATATATATGAAGAGCATAAGGTTATCCCAGAAATATACTTAGCCCTTCACAGCCAAGATCTATCATCTCATCATTTTAAGCATCTTCTATCTGATTCATCACATACTGTAAAGCAGAATAAAAGACACAGAAGGGATGTTGAACATCCAAGAGCTCGTAAAAGGAAGGAAACATTTTTGTGTTCAGAATGTGGCAAATGTTTTACCCAGAAGTCAGATCTCGCAAGACATCAAAGAATTCACACAGGGGCAAAACCATTTTCATGTTCAGAATGTGGGAAATGTTTTACTCAGAAACCAACTCTAGTTGCACATCAAAGAAGTCACACAGGGGAGAAGCCATATTCATGCTCAGAATGTGGAAAATGTTTTACTCATAAATCAGACCTTGTTAGACATCAGAGAATTCACACAGGAGAGAAGCCGTTTTTATGTTCAGAATGTGGCAAATGTTTTACTCATAAATCAGATCTTGTTACCCATCAAAGAATTCACACAGGGGAGAAGCCATTTTCATGTTCAGAATGCGACAAATGTTTTATTGTGAAATCAGATCTTGTTAAGCATCAGAGAATTCACACAGGGGAGAAACCATTTTCATGTTCAGAATGTGGAAAATGTTATAGCGCTAAATCAACTCTTGTTAAGCATCAACGAAGTCACACAGGGGAGAAGCCGTATTCATGTTCAGAATGTGGCAAATGTTTTACTCGGAAATCAAATCTTGTTGACCATCAAAAAACTCACACTGGAGGGAAGCCATTTTTATTTTCAGAGTGGAGTAAATGCTTTACATTAAATTCAGATCTTGCCCAACATCAAGGAACTCACATAGGGGAAAAGCCATTTTCATGTTCCGAATGTGTTAAATTATTTACCCAGAAACCAAGTCTTGGTATACATCAAAGGACTTAAGAATATGGAAACTTTCGTTCTCAGAAATCTTGTTGAGTAGACTACCAGTAATCTGCATGCTGCGGTATTTCTCCGAAACAGAGCTGGCATGTATGCCATATCTCTCCTGTATCCCATTATGGTGAAGTTCTTCTATTCTCTGCCGGATTTACCAAAAGGAGATGTGAACAAAGCCTTAAAGTCAGAAATGTACAATTACCAATAAATATATTATCTAAAATAGCAAATAGAATCCAGATAATCTGAAAGGTGTAGGTAAATGGGTGACAGATGTAGACAAATTGCCGTTCACTCTTTCTTTAAGAACCAAAACTGACAAATTGAATGTTGTTAGTGTGAATAGCTCACTGCCTTCTCAGTGTGGGATAGGTGCTCTAGTCTAAACTGATCACCCTTTTAGAAGGAAACAAATTAGCAATATGAGTAAATAAGACTGGCACTCACGTCTATGTGTACCATATGGAACAATAACAGTTTATTGGATACATATAATCCGTAGGAATAGCAGCAATAAAAAATATGAAATAGAAATAAAATCGCATAAAACACTAAGGCCCCTTGCACCCGCACTGAATCCGGACCCATTCATTTCTATGGGGCTGTGCACATGAACGGTGATTTTCACAAATCACTTGTGCGCTGCGTGGAAATCGCAGCAAGCTCTATTTTGTGTGTTTTTCACGCAACGCAGGCCCCATAGAAGTGAATGGGGCTGCGTGAAAATCGCAAGCATCCGCAAGCAAGTGCGGATGTGGTGCGATTTTCACGCACGGTTGCTATGAGACGATCGGGATGGGGACCCGATCATTATTATTTTCCCTTATAACATGGCTATAAGGGCTGGAGGAGTTAAAAAAAATAATTATTTAACTTACCTTAATCCACTTGTTCGCGCAGCCGGAATCTCTTCTGTCTTCATCTGTGAGGAAAAGGACCTTTGATGACGTCACTACGCTCATCACATGATCCATCACCATGGTGATGGATCATGTGATGGACCATGTGATGAACGCAGTGACGTCATCAAAGGTCCTATTCCTCAAAGAAGAAAGTTTTAAATATCCTTTTTTAATATTAGTTAGATGTTCGGATATCCTCACTTTCAAAGTTCTTTTAGTTCTCCCGATGTACTGTTTTGAGCACGGACATTGGATGAGATAGACAACACTAGTCGAGTTACAAGTGAGAAAATGTTTGATCTCTAATGAGAAGGAGTTTTGTGTTGAGTGAACCTTTTTTATACTTTTTGGAATTTTAGTGTTTTTACAACCTAAACACTGGCCACATCTGTAAAAACCTTTAAGGTTTATCCAATTTGTTATTCCCAGAGTCTTATTGGATTTTGGTTTGATTGATAGAGCAATTTTTATGCCCAAAATGGGTGCTTTCGTGTACATGATCTGCGGTGTAAATGGTATTAGTGTACCTATTGTTTTGTCTTGTAACAAGTGGTGCCAGTGTCGTTTCACTATCTCTTCCATCTCCCTATGTTGTGTGGTATATGGCAGGATAAGTCTAAATTGGGATTCCACTTGTGTTTTCTGTCCCGGTTTTGATGTGAAAAAAGAACTCCTAGGTAGACTCCTCACATTCTCTAATGCTCCATCTAACAATGAACTGGGATATTGTTTCTTCAAAAAATTGTTTTTTAAGGTCAATGCTTTGGCTTCAAACTGAGAGTTCTCGGTACAGTTTCGTTTTAGTCAAGGGGACTGTCCGAATTCGACGTTCAATAGCCAATTGGGTAAATGACAACTTGAATGTAGAATGAAGGAGTTCTTGGCTGTTGGTTTTTGATAAGTTTTACATATACAGTACAGACCAAAAGTTTGGACACACCTTCTCATTCAAAGAGTTTTCTTTATTTTCATGACTATGAAAATTGTAGATTCACACTGAAGGCATCAAAACTATGAATTAACACATGTGGAATTATATACATAACAAACAAGTGTGAAACAACTGAAAATATGTCATATTCTAGGTTCTTCAAAGTAGCCACCTATTGCTTTGATTACTGCTTTGCACACTCTTGGCATTCTCTTGATGAGCTTCAAGAGGTAACCCCTGAAATGGTTTTCACTTCACAGGTGTGCCCTGTCAGGTTTAATAATAATTTCTTGCCTTATAAATGGGGTTGGGACCATCAGTTGCGTTGAGGAGAAGTCAGGTGGATACACAGCTGATAGTCCTACTGAATAGACTGTTAGAATTTGTATTATGGCAAGAAAAAAGCAGCTAAGTAAAGAAAAACGAGTGGCCATCATTACTTTAAGAAATGAAGGTCAGTCAGTCAGTCGAAAAATTGGGAAAACTTTGAAAGTAAGGGCTATTTGACCATGAAGGAGAGTGATGGGGTGCTGCGCCAGATGACCTGGCCTCCACAGTCACCGGACCTGAACCCAATCGAGATGGTTTGGGGTGAGCTGGACCGCAGAGTTTAAGGCAAAAGGGCCAACAAGTGCTAAGGATCTCTGGGAACTCCTTCAAGACTGTTGGAAGACCATTTCAGGGGACTACCTCTTGAAGCTCATCAAGAGAATGCCAAGAGTGTGCAAAGCAGTAATCAAAGCAAAAGGTGGCTACTTTGAAGAACCTAGAATATGACATATTTTCAGTTATTTCACACTTGTTTGTTATGTATATAATTCGACATGTGTTAATTCATAGTTTTGATGCCTTCATAGTCATGAAAATAAAGAAACTCTTTGAATGAGAAGGTGTGTCCAAACTTTTGGTCTGTACTGTATATCTATTCTCTTTTTTCATAATTGACAGATCCAAGAACTCTACTTCTTCTGCATTAATGTTAGTAGTAAAGGACAAGTTGAGGTTATTAATATTCAATTTGGCTATGAAGGACCGCAGATCTTCTTCTCCCTTCCAAACTAAAATAACATCATCTATATATCTAAGCCAGAGCACCAGGCCGCCCCCTCGAAATTGAAAAAACAAAAAGGTAGATACCTTCCTATTTGATACATCAGAGACAGCTGGAATAACACCATTTGAAGCAAGATCCACCCATGATACATTTAGGGAAATAGAGAGTCTGGTATTAAAACAATTAAGACAGCGCTGGGAAATAAGATCATTATGACAATACCTAGAATAAAAACAAAATTCCCAAAGGCCTTCAATTAACTAAAACACCTGCACAGGATTTATGTGGGGAAGAATTTAACCTGGAGTGGGATAACCTCCTCCATGCACAATCACGAACACTTGTGGAACTCATTATTAAAAGAAGAGTACAAATTTTGGGGTCCCTCACAGATAGTATTAATCAAATGAAGACAATAATAGAACAATTACCTAAAGACAATACTTTTAATCTGTGGCAAGAAAGAATATGTAAAAGCCTAGACAAAACTGAGTTAGAAATCATTTAAAAAAAAAGCAAGAAATACAATAATGTTCCTAAACCACATTCCGGTAATAGAGACACTTTAACTAACACTCCTATTGAACACGTAAAGCACAATATACCGACAAGAAATAGACTTGAGACACTCGCCAAGCAACCTTTTTTAGACAGAACCCCACCTCACCATTCACCAAGATTAAAACACAGACAGTCACGATCACCAGATCACAACAGGGTATTACAAAGCCCACAGAGACATCAATACAATCTGAGATACAACAATCCACAACCGAGACAGGAGCAGCAACAACAACAACATTCACCCAACCACACACGCACTTTGAGACAGAGGAATTATCAGACCACGTCACCAATACACAACCAAAAGGGAAACACAAGACCTATCATATCACAATCACCAAACAGGAACAAGAAAACACGAAGGGGAAGGAAGAAGAAGAAATCACAGACAACACTATTAAATTCAGAACAAAGTAATATCATCAATTTAAGCAGTACAGTTTTGACAGTCACAGATTTCTTAAACTTAATAAGTTTGACACTTACATAGGGATCCAAAAATTCATCAAAAACATCTGTCTCAAGAAATACTAAGTCCACAAATAGAGGATGGCTTTAGACACACAGATCTAAAAAACGAATAAAAAAAATTCCCGAGGAATGAAATAGGCCCTGAAATAAGCAGTTTCCAAAAGAATGTAGGATCAGACCTTAGGAAAATGAAAGAGAAAAAATTCTATAGGAAGAATCTATCAAACAAAGAAATAATGGCTATCAAAGAATTACAATATAACTATCCGTCCTGCGGACAAAGTAGGCGCAATTGTTATTTTAGAAACAACCAAGTACATACAGGAATGTTCTAGACAACTTTCAGATAAAACAACATATAAGAAACTAGAATGTGATCCAACGACGACCTTTTCAGAGATATTACGCAAATATTGTCACACGGGATCCCAGTTAGGCATTTTGTCCAAACAGGAACAAAATTTTATTATGGGGACGCCCGGAAGACTCCCGGTCTTTTATTGCCTTCCTAAAGTTCACAAGGATTCGGAAAACCCTCCAGGCCGCCCCATAATATCAAGGATAGGCTCTTTAACAGCTAACCTATCCAGATATATCGACACTTGGTTGTAACCCTTAGTGAAAACCACACAATCCTATCTGAAGGATACTACTCAGATCATTCATATATTAGAAGGACTAAGGGTGGACCCTGATTGGATAATGGCAACTCTGGACATCCAATCTCTTTATACAGTTATAAACCACGACCAGGGTATATTAGCCTTAAAGGCACAACTAGAAAAAAATAAGACGATGAGACCAGAACAAATTGACTTTATCTTAGAAGGAATAGGACACATCTTAGAACACAATTATTTTTATTTTGAGGGAAATTTTTATCTGCAGATTAAAGGGACCGCCATGGGCTCCAGGTTCACCCCCAGTTATGCAAACTTGTTCCTGGCCCAATGGGAGCAGGTGTGCATTGATCCATATCGAGGGGGCGGCCTGGTGCTCTGGCTTAGATATATAGATGATGTTATTTTAGTTTGGAAGGGAGAAGATGATGATCTGCGGTCCTTCATAGCCAAATTGAATATTAATGACCTCAACTTGTCCTTTACTGCTAACATTAATGCAGAAGAAGTAGAGTTCTTAAATCTGTCAATTATGAAAAAAGAGAATAGATATATATGTAAAACTTATCAAAAACCGACAGTCAAGAACTCCTTCATTCAAGTTGTCATTTACCCAATTGGCTATTGAACATCCCATTCGGACAGTTCCGTAGACTAAAACGAAACTGTACCGAGAACTCTCAGTTTGAAGCCGAAGCATTGACCTTAAAAAACAATTTTTTTATGAAACAATTTCCCAGTTCATTGTTAGATGGAGCATTACAGAATGTGAGGAGTCTACCTAGGAGTTCTTTTTTCACATCAAAACCGGGACAGAAAACACAAGTGGAATCCCAATTTAGACTTATCCTGCCATATACCACACAACATAGCGAGATGGAAGAGATAGTGAAACGACACTAGCACCACTTGTTACAAGACAAAACAATAGGTACACTAATACCATCTACACCGCAGATCACGTACACGAAAGCACCCAATTTGGGCATAAAAATTGCTCCATCAATCAAACCAAAATCCAATAAGACTCTGGGAATAACAAATTGGATAAACCTTAAAGGTTTTTACAGATGTGGCCAGTGTTTAGGCTGTAAAAACACCAAAGTTCCAAAAAGTATAAAAAAGGTTCACTCAACACAAAACTCCTTCTCGCTAGAGTTCAAACATTTTCTCACTTGTAACTCGACCAGTGTTGTCTATCTCATCCAATGTCCGTGCTCAAAACAGTACATCGGGAGAACTAAAAGAACTTTGAAAGTGAGGATATCCGAACATCTAACTAATATTAAATAATATTTAAAACACTCACTTTCAAACTATTTTAAAGAGGTCCATAATCAGGACTCCAGAGGACTCGCTTTCATGGCGTTGGAGAGGAGGAAAACATATTGAGAGAATGTCCAGAGCCGAGTCCAGACGAATCTACGATTTCGGCAGTATGGTCCCAGCTGGATTAAATGCTGAGTTGGAGATCTTTGGATTCCTTTGAACACTAGGGTTGTGTGCCTCTCATCCAATGATGAATCGCATGTCTGGCCGTTTTATCGGCACTGCGATTCCTCCTTGGAGATAGGCACACATACCTTACTTTACTTAAAGGGAACCTGTCACCTGCAAAACGCATATTAAACCGACCAAAGTACCTTACAGTATCCCCCAGTGTGTTGCTAATCATATTTTTCTTTGCTCTTTGCGTTTCTTCATACTTGTTAAAAACGTTGTTTTAATGTCGGTTGGCGCTGTCTCCGAGTCAGGCTTGAAGTCAAGTGGGCAGCGGCCTCCTTGCTTCAAGTAAAGCTAAGCCCGCCCCTTACCCCTCCTCTACAATTAGATGGACATGCTGCCGAGATCGCGCTCTTCTAGCGCATGCGCGGTACGCTGCCTGTTACAGCGTGACGGCCGGTCGTGCGCGCAATCAAACTGTCCGGAGCATCCGCAGTCAGCAAAATGTAGGCGGGTGAGTGAGGATCGCGCTGTAACAGGCAGCGTACCGCACATGCGCTAGAAGAGCGCGATCCCGGCAGCATGTCCATCTAATTGTAGAGGAGGGGTAAGGGGCGGGCTTAGCTTTAATTGAAGCAAGGAGGCCGCTGCCCACTTGACTTCAAGCCTGACTCGGAGACAGCGCCAACCGACATTAAAACAACGTTTTAGGTGGATACATCATTGAATTAGGTTTTGTGATTTATTGTTTTGGCGGCTAAAAAAATATACCTACACTCTGTAAGAATAGTATGGCTACGCCCTTATGGAAACATGTATGGACCCAGTCATATATGGTTTACTCACTCTTTTAGTTTTTTTCTTAAGATAGCATTGTTGTAGATTCTTTATTTTCATCACACAGCTTGATTATAGTAATGTGCAAACAATATGCAGAAAACGCATATGGAGATAAAAAGCCGCATGTAAAACGCAACTAAATCGCAAGGATCATTTCCTTTCTCCAGTCCTGTTTCTGATGACTACTGGAGGGAATATAAAAGGATGTGACGAACTAATGGGGGTAGAGCCACTGAGGAAGGGGAAAGCAGTCCCCGAAACGCGTCTGGTGTGATTCACCCCCTGCATCTTTTCATTCATTGGAAACACAGAGTCACATCTTTGTATGGACTGACTAAATAAAACCGGAGCGCTCCAAAGTTCTATATCTCCAGGATTCTTCATCTTCAATTTGGAGACGGCAGCTGAAAGTCTCTTCTCGCGACTCTTGGCTCGGACCACGTGATAGCTAGCGGCAAGCGAGGACACCGGTGAGTTGTCGCAGAGACGGACTTCGCGGTGAGCAGTAGCATTGCCTCATGTGGTACGTAACCAACAGTTACCGGCTTTGAGAAAACAACACCGGTAAGACGCTAAGTACCATATAATATAACATCAGCATAGAATTATTCTACTATCTTCACCTGACCAACAGGTCCATACTCGACTAACAAAGTCTATACCCTGTATTATCAGCTTCATATCAGAATCATATAGCCTGCACCCGACCTCTATGAGAGGTAGCTGAGATCCGCGGCAGCTAACCCCTTAGGTGCCGCACCTGAGGGGTTAACTGCCGGGGATCGCAGCGCCGTCATAGAGGCCAGGTGTCGGCTATGTGATTCCCCCCCCCCCCCCCTTAATACGTGCAGGCCCGCGCTCTGACCTGACCCTGTGCACGTCAGGTCACTGTGGAGAGGGCGCCAAAGTCTTCAGAGCAGCGGCAGCAGAGGTAGGATAAGCCCGCTCCTACACAGTTTTATTTTATTAAAGTACTGATCATGGGGGTCTTATCTGACATGGGGGTAGTATGAGCTCAGATAAGACCCCCAAATCCTCATCAGACCCACAAAATTAGCCTCCCAGTGCTCACATAAGACACCAAAAATCAGACACCCCATGCTCACATCTCCCCTAAGTCAAATCACCCCCCCACACATGAACTCAAAATGGGGGTGGGGGAGTCATCTGAGCATGGGGCGTCATATGATAATAAGGCGTCATCTAAGCATGAAGCGGTCATCTGAGCATGGGGCGGTCATCTGATAATAAGGCGTCATCTGAGCATGGGGCGTTATCTGATAATAAGGCGTCATCTGAGCATGGGGCGGTCATCTGAGCATGGGGCGGTCATCTTAACATAAGGGTGTCATCTGTGCATGGGGCGGTCATCTGAGCATAGGGCGGTCATCTGAGCATGGGGCGGTCATCTGAGCATAAGGCGGTCATCTGAGCATAAGGCGGTCATCTGAGCATAGGGCGGTCATCTGTGCATGGGGCGGTCATCTGAGCATGGGGCGGTCATCTGAGCATGGGGCGGTCATCTGAGAAATCTTGAAACACATTGTGAAAAACAAAGATTGCCAGAAGTCTCACTAAAGCTGTCTACATTACAGGTAGGAAAGGTGGTTTAAATGCACTTTTAAATGTTTGATAACTCTATTGCAGTAATACTGTCGTGTGCACGCATATCTGTGTAAACGGATAGCTTGTGGCTCCTGGCAGTCATATGATTTTTTTCCCTGCCTCTTTGTGTCTGTAAGGTTGGCCACCCCTGCCCTAGGGGTTAGTGGCTGCCATCCCTTGGTTGACACAGAGAATCCACACTCTCTGGTCTGACCAGCAGGTCCCACCCTCTGGTCGTAACACAAACAGTGCTTGAGTATTATGACCAGCATTGTTGTTTAGCTCCAGTCTTCTGCCCCTGTGAACTGTCTTTGCCAGTCTATTGAGACTCTTTTGCTGGATTTTTCTCTACATTGATTCCATCTTCCAAACTTTTCCCCCGAGCATGTATTACCGACTTCTTCACTGCTCTGCTCATTTTCTTATATTTTCTCACAGCCAGCATCTGTACTACCATCCACTTCGCCGCTGTGCAGTGTGTATTACCGGCCACCTTGCAATAGGGACAGTACAACTATTGCTGAGTGCAGTACCAGCACCTATCATATCATCAAAAGACTTGATAAAGGGGGCCCGGAACCCCGAAACGCATTGTCTGTTTTGAAAATTACCCACTATTAAAGCTCCTTATATCCATTTGCTGGTCGTTTCCTGCACCTGCCTCAACTAGTCGAGTTGGTTGGAATCCTTCATAATAATGCAAACGGATCCGTTCTGAACGGATACAAGCGTTTGCATTATCGGTGCGGATCCGTCTGTGCAAATACAAGACGGATCTGCACAAAACGCGAGTGTGAAAGTAGCCTAATGGGGGTATGCCTGAAGAGCAGTACTGTTATATGAAAATACATATAAAAATACATATAAATATATTACATAAAATATACACACACATATATATATATATATATATATATATATAGAACTAGGGGATACATCCGAATAATAGTAAATAAAGATTAAAAAAAATATAATCATTTGGAAGGGAAATACAATATCTTACACCCATCAGTAGTTTACATAATCTAATGATTCATTTAATCCAAAGGGTGTGAAAGTGTTTAATTGGTGAATCCAGAACATCTCTTTTCTGCAGAGTTGCTGGAAAGAAGATGGGACTGCAAAGTGGCGTGATACACTGTGGGTAACCACTTTTCTTCCTATATTCGACCGATGTTCGTTCATTCGCTCTCTAAGCGCCTGTGTGGGGCGGCCCACATAATATCGATTGCAGGGACATTGTAGCAGGTACATCACGTTGGTGGTGCCGCAATTCATATGGTGTTGTAAAATGATGGGATTTTTTATGTGTGGTATTTGGATTTCCCCAATTGCATGGTTGATCATCCTACAACATTTGCATCTATTTGCTCCGCATTTATAGCACCCCTTTTTTCCTGTTTCTCTGAGGGACAAGGTCTGATATGTGATTTTTTTTTGTGGTAATTGTGGTCATGAAGGGGCCAGCATGTTCTTTAAAGTTTTGGCTCGACGAAAAGTTCATTTGGGTTGTTTGGGAACGTCTTTCCCTAAAATGGGGTCTTTTTGTAAAACGGACCAATGTTTAGGCTACTTTCACAGTAGCGGCAGGACGGATCCGACAGGCTGTTCACCCTGTCGGATCTGTCCTGCCGCTATTTCGCCGTGCGGAGCTCCGGCGCAGCACGGCAGTGCACGGCGAGAGGCCGCCGGACTAAAAGTACTGCATGTCCGACTTTTTAGTCCGGCGGCCTCTCACTGCGCACTGCCGTGCTGCGCCGGAGCTCAGCCCCCGTCCCCATTATAGTCAATGGGGACGGAGCGGCAGTCCGACGGCACGGCGAAATAGCGGCAGGACGGATCCGACAGGGTGAACAGCCTGTCGGATCCGTCCTGCCGCTAGTGTGAAAGTAGCCTAAGTTAGAATTTGTCTAATTATTTAGTGTTTGAAGTTATATCGTGCGATCAGGCTCAAAAGGGGATGGGCATGAAGTGCCCATATGACTGGTTTTTCCTTTTAGGCAATCTTTTTGGTTTTCCCTTAGGACTCTATTTTTAGATTCTTTAAAAAGTTGTGAAGGATAACCTTTCTCAGTGAATCTAGTGCTCAAGATGTTTTCTCATGTCGACATCTTCTGAGCAGTTCCTTCCAATCCTCCTTATCTGGCTGAAAGGGATATTGGTTTTCCACTTATGATGATGATGACAGCTCTTAAAGTCAAGGTAGCTATTGGCGTCTACACTTTTAAAACGAGTTTTAGTGGAAATCCGATTATTGGAACTGCTCAGATGGAGGTCCAGAAAGATAGCTTCTCTGGGATGACATTCTAACGTCAGATTCGGATTCCAGTCATTAGAATTAACTGCCTTTATATAGGATTCTAGATCTTTATTATTTCCACAGCGGATCACGGCCCGGAGGCCTATTTTTATGCACACTAGACCCCTGAAGTGTGCAGCGTTCATATTTTTTTATTTTCAATCCATTTTTTTTTTATACAAAATTACAATTCAAAGTTATTAAACTTTTATCAAGGGGAGAAAAACAGAACTGGATCGCACATCCACAATGCTATGCTTAGATCTAATTAAACTCGCTTCTCAGCGCAATATTAAAGTGTACAGCCCCCTATGCTGCATGCTGTACAAGAGGCATTAGTGTACATTTTGATCAAAAGGCATAAGCCCACTCACCACGCCAAGGTCGCCTCTTTGAGTGGGACCTACTCTGACAAAAAGTGACAAAGCGGCACTGCCCTAGTAGGCGGCAGGACCCAGGAGTCAAACAGCAACCCTGCTGTCTGACAATACTAACCATGGCACTGGGTCCCACCAGCACAGCGCCACAAAAACAAAGGCCGCCACGCAGTACTTCACCATGTGAACAGTTGTCTAACACAACAAGGTATTATTGCCATCCTCTTCTTTTAGATCGTACACTGATAAATTTGCAAATACATTTTAGTCAGGCCTGAAAACGAAGAACTAATTTTTAATTAACAGGCCTGGCATTTTTTTGTGCAATATAACAATCTAAAAAATTGTACTAATCAATGTAATTAGTGGCATCTACAGAATCATAAATTTAAGAGTTAGATTTATGTGAATTCCTTTTTTTTCCATGGTTATTTCACATGCTACAAGCAAGGGCATATAGTTATATGAAATCGGGCATACATCAGCTGTATACATATCTAGAAAAATATAACGTTTAAGGGCTGCAAGGAGCAGAACAAGGAAAATAACGAAAATGCTGGATAGGGCACATAACTGACACAAACAAAGCTGAACAGATTCCATTGACTACAATGGAGTTTGCTCCGTTTCCATTCAGTATCCTGTTTTTTTGTTGTTTTTTTACTGGAGAAAAAAGTGCTGCATGCAGGATTTTTCTTTCCGTTTTTTCTGACAAACTCTAAGGCCCCTTTCACACGGGCGAGTATTCCACGCGGATGCGATGCATGAGTTAAACGCATTGCACCCGCACTGAATCCTGACCCATTCATTTCTATGGGGCTGTGCACACGAGCGGTGATTTTCACGCATCACTTGTGCGTTGCGTGAAAATCACAGCATGCTCCTCTTTGTGCGTTTTTCACATAACGCAGGCCCCATAGAAATGAATGGGGTTGCGTGAAAATCGCAAGCATCCGCAAGCAAGTGCGGATGCGGTGCGATTTTCACACACGATTGCTAGGAGACGATTGGGATAGGGACCCGATCATTATTATTTTCCCTTATAACATGGTTATAAGGGAAAATAATAGCATTCTGAATACAGAATGCATAGTAAAATAGGGCTGGAGGGGTTAAAAAAAATAAAAATAAAATTAAACTCACCTTAATCCACTTGCTCGCGCAGCCCGGCATCTCTTTCTGTCTCCTTCTTTGCTGACTGCAGGAAAAGGACCTGTGGTGACGTCACTCCGGTCATCACATGATCTTTTACCATGGTGATGGATTATGTGATGGACCATGTGATGACCGGAGTGACGTCACCACAGGTCCTTTTCCCGCACACAGCAAAAAAGAAGACAGAAGAGATGCCGGGCTGCGCGAGCAAGTGGATTAAGGTGAGTTAAATTATTTTTATTTTATTTTTTAACTCCTCCAGTGCTATTGTACTATGCCTTCTGTATTCAGAATGCTATTATTTTCCCTTATAACCATGTTATAAGGGAAAGTAATACAATCTACAGAACACCGATCCCAAGCCCGAACTTCTGTGAAGAAGTTCGGGTTTGGGTACCAAACATGCACGATTTTTCTCACGCGAGTGCAAAACGCATTACAATGTTTTGCACTCGTGCGGAAAAATCACGCATGTTCCCGCAACGCACCCGCACCTTTTCCCGCAACGCCCGTGTGAAAGAGGCCTATGTGTCTGTCAGGAAGGCCCCAAATGAAGCCTCCAATGCAGACGTAAACAAGCCCTAAGTAATATGAAAAAGAACAAGTTCATGCAAACATCACACAACTGATAGAATGAAAACTAATAAACAGAAATGGGTGAGTTCATGAAAACTGTTAACATATATAGGTAATCTGGGTTGGCATGCATCTTGAATAATGAAAAAGGAAAATTTGTAATGCATAAGATAATTGAACCACTCTGCCAGGTTTGATATATGACTAAAACCGATTCAAATCCTGGCAAATATTGTAGTAGAAATCACTTAGTCACCCATTTCTGTAAGAAAAACTTTTCCAACCTGCATACTCACGGTGTACATTCAGTTTCAGAACTGTTGTCTACGTGCTTTGCTTTCTATGTCTAGCCGTTTTGCCCTGGCATTTTTTCGATGCTTAGGATAACAAGGCCAGAAAGTCTTTGCTCAGACATTGTACTTCTCAATTTTTTTTATTAACTTGAGTTTTGAAAAGGACCTTTCTGCAGAAGCCACAGTAACTGGTAGAGTTAGCAACAACAGAAAAGCTATGCACACATCTGGCAGATGGGATGAAAGTGCATTGTTCTCCACGAAAAGCAAATCTGCAAGGTCTTTCACAGAAGACGACTTTTCAATTTCAGTTTTAAGTGCAGACCTAAAGCTAAGGAGCTGCCCTGGAAATTCTGGTGACAGATCTTTTTCATATTTTTTCGGCAGATTTGACGCAGCTTCAAACAAAGTGTCATCTGATATGGCAGCCAAAGCTGCTGGCTGAATGATATTAAAGCCCTCCACGACCTGATTCATTCCTTTAAATCTGTTAGTTAGTTGATTTAGGATGATGTCTAAGCAGTTGTAAAAAAAACTGTGACTGTGAACCTCTCTTCTGGATTTCGCAATCTGTGATCAACACAAATCTCATCAAAATAAGTTTTCTCTTTGGGAGTTTGTTTGTTTTCAAAATGTGGAGAGATGTTCCAAGTGCTTGCTAGTGAGACAGCGCTTTCTTTGGCCATTTCAAAAATTGTTTCTGTAGATTGAAAGCTCATCAGCTACATTCTTTATCAAATTTGTTGCTTTGGATAAATCCGTGCTTTTAGCCTGGAGCATGATAGACAGAGCATTAACATTCTGAAAAACTTTTGTCTGAAGGACAATCAGGAAAACAAACTGAAATGACTCCATTTTCTTTTTAAGTCTCATTGCCTCATCTCTTTCACTTTTTTGGAGGAAGTAAGAATACAGGTGAAACTTGAAAAATTAGAATAGCGTGCAAAGTTCATTTATTTCAGTAATGCAACCTAAAAGGTGAAACTAACATATGAGATAGACTCATTACATGCAAAGTGATATATTTCAAGCCTTTGTTATAATTTGGATGATTATGGCTTACAGTTTATGAAACCCCAAAGTCACAATTTTGAAGTACCCTTTGCTCAGGGGGTGTGGATTAATTAGCTGACTAGAGTGTGACACTTTGAGCCTTGAATATTGAACCTTTTCACAAAATTCTAATTTTAAGCTGCATTAATGCAATTCCTTTTAATTTGTATTACTGAAATAAATGGACTTTTGCACGATATTCTATTTTTTCGAGTTTCACCTGTAAGTTTTGACAATGATTTCAAAATATCTGGAAAGCATAAACGAAGGGCAAGCAATGCTTCATAGCGAGATGACCATCGTGTTAGGCACCATTTCTTTAAACTTACAGAAGACTGGCTTTGGAATGAAGAAAGAATTTCCCAACGCCTTATACTTTCCCCCAAAAATTTGTACAATGCTTGTACCATATCATTAAAACTGGATATTTCTGTGATTTCAGAAAACAGCATCCTGCAGCACTAAATTCTAATTATGCGCTGCATAATGAACATAGAGAGCCTTTTCTTCTCTTTGTAAAATGCGAGTCTGCTCACCAGAGTAGACCCCACTCATTGTGGCAGCTCCATCATAACCCTGACCACGACACTGTCACGGATGATGTTGCAGATAGCTGGAAGTTATGAATAAACGTCCGACTGGCTTGATCCCAAACTAAGGAGCATATAGGTGACCCCTATAAAACCCTAAGAGCTCACCCTGACTGCTAAGCACATACAAGGGTCTCAGAGGTAGACGATTGTATGCCCACGTACCTAAGACTGTGTGACACCTGAAAACCCTATTAATCGTGAGGGGACACGACCACCGGCTCCCTGCACTTCATACAGAGGGAGTCAGGGTCACCTAGAATCAAGCCAGCAAGGAAACACAATACATGAAAGGACTTATCTGAACAAGCAGCAGCAGAAGGAAAGAGAAGGGAATATAAAGGAAAGAGGATTAGTCTAAATAGGTGACACCTGGGAGAAGGAAATGAGATGAGAAAGTGAAACCAAAACAAAGAACATTATGCAAGAGGTAGAGAAGGACGTCTGTCAGACCTTCTCACAGAACTGGCGGTGACAGACACTTATCTAAAGAGAGACCATGCCTCTCAATACATTCCAAGATTTATTTTTCTATACCAGCAGCACTCTGGTCATGCACTGCCTGAAAGCCAAGAAAACTCTTGTGTATACAAACTTCTGTGTCTCTCATGTTTGTATCTCTCTCTATAGAAACATATCTCACCACCTGACTCATCTGGTCTATCTTTGCAATGTCTTGGGTAGTGTCAATAATCAGGGAATAAAAATGAGATTGCTTCACTTCCGATAAAATCTGATGTTGAACCGTTTTCGATAAAATTTCTATTAATTCATATTGAATTCGGGGGCTTAGGTATTTCGCTGTGCGCTCTGGTAATTGTAGCAATTGTTTAAGAAGAGGATCATACTCCGCTAGCAACTCTATGATTGCAAGGAAATTACCACTGTTGCTTTTTCTAACTTTTTCTCTGTGACCACGAAACGCCATATTTGCCATTGCCATTGTCAAGGTGACATTAACTATTCGTTTTAAAACTTGCCTCCAGAAGTTTTTTCCTTTTCTAATTTGGCTTTCAGTTTCCTGGTCAATTGTTTTGCCACTGATCATAAACAACACGAGCTTCAATATGAGTCTGTGAACTTTCATGAAGCTGTATTTTGGTGGATAAGCCTTCCCAATTTTGTATGCCTTTGGCCCAAGCTGGGTTTAACCCCAATTTCTTGCGATCACCAAACAGCCAACATGGCTCACAGTAGGCTGCATTTAATTTTGGAGAGTAACATAGCCAAGTAATTAGAAATGTGTGGCCAGTCTTAGTTACTCATTCATAGTAGGCCTCAGAAAAGAACCTTTTTTTGCTCATCTTTATCTCTTTGGAAAGGTCCTGGAGGTCTACAAGGACCATTGGCAATAACAAATCTCTTCACACTGTCATCAGTTATAGTTACTGGGAAGTTTGCTCTGTCTGTCACATATTTTTCAGAAGCCAAATCTATATTTTTACCACTGGCATCAGCACCAGTAGCTACGGTAAATCACTGCTAGATAATTCAGCATCATCCGAGCAACTTGTCTCACTTTCACCAGGTTCTGTAGTACTTCATTCAGGGATACTGTGCACAGACCTGTACAGACTCCTGCACTATGGCAGCTGAGGGGGTAAGACTTTCTGGCATGCCTTCTACATTCTGAGTGGCTTCAGTAACAGAAGAACTTTCACCACAGCTAGGAGCATTAAAGAAACTAGTAATTTTTGGAAGTTTTCCATTTTTTTGGCTTTCCTCTCTCTTTTTTTGCACTTCTGAGCACCACTGAGATGTTGGTAACTTGACATCAGGACGCTCTGTAGAAACAGTATAAATAACCTTTAAAAGGTTAGTAAGTATTTCATAACTTTTGCTAATGTGATAGAACAGGCAAATATAAGACACTCTGTAATATATACTCTGTATAATCAGGAGAAAATGCCCCTGTCTCCATTTATCAGCTCTTTTCTTCCATCCCTCACCTCCTAATTTGGTTTTCATTCTGCAAAGGCAGCTGGGGGTAATACTGAGTTGTCAGATTACAGGTAACATAAAGGTCTATGGAGAGGTGAGGGGGCCGGAGTGAGCTACAGAGTGAACAGTCATAGGCAGAGACACACATACACGCTACAGCAGAAATAGTTTTATATCTTACTGCCAAGTTGTTTTAATTAAAATTGTTCAACTTCCTTATAACCTACAGATGCAGCATTAATTTAACTTGACGATAAAGGGATCCAGCTGCTACCTGGCAAATATGGTAGGATTTGGGGGAACAAATAATGCTACACGCAATGGTTTTTGACTGCCCGATTCCCGGCATTATCTGCCAGAACAGCCTTCAGGAGAGCCGCACATATGAAAGTAGCCTTAGGAAGTCTATGTGTATAGCAGATCAGGCAGGCCGTATAATCTGACATAGAGACTGCCGAAGGGATGATAAATAAATGCCATATACAAGACCGGAAACAGAATCATTACTAGGCTTCGCTGAAAAGTAATTTTAAAGGGGTTGTCTCACTTTAGCAAATGGCATTTATCATGTAAAGTTAATACAAGCCACTTACTAATGTATTGTGATTGTTCATATTGCTTCCTTTGCTGGCTGGACTTTGCTTCCATGGTTATGAAACACCCTGCATTCCAGCAGCGGTGGCCAAGCCTGCACAATACAGGAAAAAGCACCAGCTTCCCAGGAGGCCAGGGCTGAGGGAGCACACATTGTCCACCATTTTTTTTCTATAGTGTGCAAGCATGTCCACCGTAGCTGTATTGCAGGGTGGTCATAACCCCTGGATAAGAACAGTGTATAATGAATCCAGCCAGCAAAGGAGGCAATCAGTCAATCATCACTCCTAACTTGTCTGTTTTAATAAATGTATTTCTTTTACTCTATGTTGTGCAGTGCCTCTATTATTCCTATTAAAATTTAGCAAATTGAATGCCAACTGGTTGCTATCAGCTAGAGGTGTTTCCCTATACAGGCTGACATTCTCCAGTCAGTGCTGCCAGTGGCATACTGTGTAGGGACGCCCCCCTCCACTCACCCCAAGCAGTAACATCCAGTTGGCATTGAACCGACAACCTTCTAATAGAAATAACAGAGGAACCACACAAGTCATTGTGAATTATGAGAAAAGATGATCCAGAATGACTTAATGGAGAATGCAATTATTCCCCATTCTGGAAGTCATGGTCTTTCCCTCTGCCTCTTATCCAACAAGTTGTTGGAGGACAGATGCGGGCGCCCAGTGCTGAAGTCAGCTGGACTTACTTCTGTCTGTGCTGAGGTCACCACCAGCTTCCTCTTCTCCTCTGCTTGCTTTTCTAGCCAACTTCCTCAGTGCTGTGCAGCCCAAAGGGGTACATTCAAGATGTAAGTCTGAGGAAGGATCAAAACAAGCAATCACATCAGTAAAATACTCATTATGTGACCGTATGTCCGTTTTACCCTTTTAACGTGTCTGTTCACAGAACAATATGTTTTACTGACCTTGGGTCAGTGTAAAAAATCACGGAGACATGCCCTATTTTGGTCTATAATGTGAATCTAGCATGCCCATTACAGTCTATGGGTCCGTGAGAAAACACGTACACAACATGGATAGCTTCCATGTTGCATCCGCGTTTGGTCCGTTATTCACTGACCATTAATAGGAGATGCTCTGGAAGTTAAGATGCGTTGGTGGAATACAGGTGACACAGTTTAATGGATTAACCACATATTGATTTTTTTCACAGACGTCTAAGGCCTCATGCACACGACCGTTGTGCGTTTTGCGGATCAGCAAAACACGGACGGCGTCCGCGTGCGTTCCGCAATTTGCGGAACGGCACAGACAGCCATTGATATAACTGCCTATTCTTGTCCGCAAAACGCGGACAAGAATAGGACAGGTTATATTTTGTTTGCGGACCACGGAACGGAGCAACGAATGCGGACAGCACACAGAGTGCGGACCCATTGAAGTGAATGGGACCCATTGAAGTGAATGGGTCCGCATCCGAGCCGCATCCGAGCCGCAGATGCGGATCAAAACAACAGCCGTGTGCATGAGGCCTAACGGACACAGAAATATGAACAAAGCCTGAGGCTGATGGGAGCATAATAGTACAGAGAAGACCCATAATCTGTGGCACCCTTGTAATATGCCTCCCCTGTTCCCTATATAGTATGCATAAAAGCCAGACGGCCACCCTAGTTATATATGGTCACTCTGGGCTATTCCGATTGTTTGAAGTCATCCCCTATCCGCAATTTCCGGAACACCTATAGAAATGCACATGTGCGACAAGTTGCACTGTTCATTTCAGCGGTTCTGCAGGGGGTATGGGTCCCACCAATCTAATATTTATCCCCTATCCTGTGGATAGGGGATAACTTCAAACAATCGCAATATCCCTTTAAAGCGGGAATGTCCAACCTGCGGCCCTCCATCTATTGCAACTACAAGGCAGGGCATGCAAGTTTTTTGCAAGTTAGTTTTGCACCAGCGGGAGGTCTGAAGTTTGGACATCACTCTGATGTTAAAGTGTACCTAAACTTAAAAAAAAAAGTTTATTAAACCCTATTGTAAGTGCCTTAAAATAACATTTTCTATGACTTTTTTTTCTCTATAAGAAATAGATGCTGAATTCAGATGCCTATAGCGCTTTATTATCCGTACTCTCATACACCGCTGATATGACAGTGCTGTGTGGGAGTAAGGATCTCCCTGGGGCTGCAGTGAGCCATGTACAGCACACATAGCTGCTCCTGCCCGTCTCCTTTGGTAAAGCCGGGCATAGATGGTCTGTGTCAGGCTTTAGCAGAGCGGGCACAGGACAGTGGACACAGGGCACGATATGTTTGCGACCACAGCTGAACGAGTGCAGGGCAGGAGCCCGCATACACATCACTTCTCCTGCCTGTGTCCACTGTGCTAAAGCCTGACATAGCCCATCCCTCACATCCTAACCCCTTTGCTACCAGCGCCATTTTTTCAGCACTTCTCTTACCCCCAAAAATGTAATAAAATGTGATCAAAAAGTCACACACACTCCAAAATGGTATCAATAAAAACTACAGTTCATCCTTTTTTTTAGACATAAAAAACCTATACATATGTGGTATCATTGTAATCGTACTGACCCAGAAAATGAAGGGCACAGGTCAGTTTTGCCACAAAGAGAATGCCGTAGGAACAAAATCTGTAAAACGGTGGATAAATTGCGTTTATTTTTTTCAAATTCCACCCCATTTGGAATTTTTTTGCCCGCTTCCCACTACATTGTATGCCATATAAAAGTACAACTTTTCCTGCAAAAAAATAAGCCCTCATACATCTATGTGAACGGAAAAAAAAAAAGTTATGGCTCAAGGAAGATAGGGAAGAAAAAAGAAAATGCAAAAACGAAAAAGCCTCCAATATCCTAAGGGTTAAAGGGGCTATCCAACCCCTATTATGCCCCCAAAAATGCCCAGGCACCACATACAGATAATATTTATGCCCAATGAGGGGGTGCAGCCAATAGCTTTGGAGGCTTAGAAATGAGCCTACCAAGCGTCACCCACGA
The DNA here is from genome assembly GCF_905171765.1 of Bufo bufo. NCBI lineage: Eukaryota > Metazoa > Chordata > Amphibia > Anura > Bufonidae > Bufo > Bufo bufo. Next base: position 33,322,261 of record NC_053390.1, on the reverse strand, counting down.
TGCTAGGGAGGATCGTTCCCATCGTGGCCTGCTATTAACTGCCCCCCTTTTTTAGACCATATCTGACCCCTAACCAGAAATCGACATCCCACTCCGCCACCCTTACCCTCCGAGGATGAGCCTATCCAGCACACAAGATCTGAATATGATGATCTCAATACAAGGCCCCTCACCAGGGGTGTAGCTAAAGGCTTATGGGCCCTGGTGCAAGAGTTCAACTTGGGCCCCCCTTCCCTCAGTGCTCTGTGGCGAGGGAGCACATAGTCTTCATGCTGCCTGAGGCAAAAATTTAAACAGCACACCCCCCTATGCCAAATTTTTGACCTAACCCCTTCTCTCCAGCCAGAGGTGTAACTTGACCAGCAAGCACTTTTTTATTACTGGTGTTTTCTTATGTGGTACAAGGGTATTTGGGCCCCCTCAGGCTCCTGGGCCCGGTAGCGACTGCTACCTCTGCACCCCCTATAGCTACGCCCCTGGCCCTCACACGTAATTACCCCGAAACCAACCCAATTGTTAAAGATCACTCACTTTTACACCCCCATCTTGAGCACAAGAAAAAGACAAAATCTCGATTTAGAGGATGCAGAGGAGGCCGAAATAGAAGAGCCATTACATAAAAAATCCAGACCCAAGATCATACCTCTCTAATAATTAATAATGATGTATTAAAGGAAAGAGGCATATTCAATTTGTCTAAGTATTTGTTAAAACAAAATGAGGTTGAGCTTTTAAGTAAGGGTCTTTCTTTTCGTCCCACAAATGAGCCCGACCTTTTTGAGTTATTTATAGATCTAAACCAATTTATAAGAAAACTAACACTCCAACGTCACTTTATTATAAAAGACTCTCAACATTTGAGGATTCCTGATAAAGATACTCGCCAAATAAATGAGACTTCGGCTATGCATTTGGCCACTGATTCAGAAAAGAGCGAAGCCACATCCAACACTATAGATTTGATTACTCCAATTCGGTCAAACGTAAAAAATAAATCAACATTTTATCCACTCGAAAGTAGAGGCCCCCAAATGAAAAGCTTTTATAACATGGTTATGGGTGACCTCAAGGATACTTTTTCTTCATTAGATCCCTCAAACCCTTCTACTAAAAGGAAATCTAATATCTTTAGTTCAATATCTAACAACCTAAGCCCAGATTTTGCAAGGGCATTAAGAAATCTGAGAAAGAACTGAGAAATTGTTATTAAAAGTGCTGACAAAGGAGGCGGAATATTGATTATGGATGTATAATACTATCAAACAGAATCTCTTAGAATACTCTTGGATACGGATTGCTATAAATCACTTAAAAATTATCCCACAAAGGAATTTAAAGAACTATGATTTAATCTGGTAGATGTAGGATTCGATACAGGGGTCCTTGATAAAAAAAAAAAAGAAAGAGCATTCCTAAAAATATCTCATCCAGCGATAGCTCGCTTCTATTTTCTACCAAAGATACATAAGTCCCTTTTTAATTCCCCTGGAGGACCGATTATATCTGGGATTGGGTCACTCACCTTTAAGCTTTCTGAATACATCAACAATATACTCCAAAGATACGTTCTCTCACTACCCTCCTTTCTCCGGGATATATCTCACCTTATCAATACTCTCGAAATGGTCCAATGGGAAGAGAGTTACTTATGGGTAACATTAGACGTAACATCTCTGTATAGCAATATAATACACACATTAGGGATTAAAGCGTTTTTTAGATACCGATCCCCTCATGCCACAGACACAGAGATTTCATTTTGAAATCCATTCAGTTTATGAGTTTATTCTGCAACATAATTTTTTTGCATACAATGATACCAATTGCATACAAGAAAGGGGGACAGCAATGGGGACTAAATTTGCCCCTTAATATGCAAATCTTTTTATGGGCATTTTCGGGAACCAGTGTGGTTTTCTCAAACACCCAAATATCGTACTCTATAAGAGATACATTGACGATATTATCTTAATATGGAATGGAAATAATAAAGATCTAAAATCCTATATAAAGGCAGTTAATTCTAATGACTGGAAACTGAATCTCATGTTGGAATGTCATCCCAGAGAAGCTATCTTTCTGGACCTTTACCTGAGGAGTTCCAATAATCGGATTTCCACAAAAACTCATTTTAAAAGTGTAGACGCCAATAGCTACGTTGACTTTAAGAGCTGTCATCATCATAAGTGGAAAACCAATATCCCTTTCAGCCAGATGAGGAGGATTAGAAGGAACTGCTCAGAAGATGTCGACATGAGAAAACAGATAGACATCTTGAGCACTAGATTCACTGAGAAAGATTATCCCTCACAACTAATTAAAGAATCTAGAAATAGAGTCCTAATGGAAAACCAAAAAGATATCCTAAAAGAAAAAAAACTGTCATATGACTACTTCATGCCCACCCCCTTTGAGCCTGATCGCACAATATAACTCCAAACACAAAATAATTTGACAAATTCTAACTAAACATTGGTCCGTTTTACAAAAAGACCCCATTTTAGGGAAAGACGTTCCCAAACAACCCAAATTAACTGTTCGTCGAGCCGAAACTTTAAAGAACATGCTGGCCCCTTCATGTCCAAATATACCAAAGAAAATCACGAATCAGACCTTGTCCCTCAGAGAAACAGGAAAAAAGGGGTGCTATAAATGCGGAGCAAATAGATGCAAATGTTGTAGGATGATCAACCATGCGATTGGGGAAATCCAAATACCAGACATAAAAAATCCCATCATTTTACAACACCATATGAATTGCGGCACCACCAACGTGATGTACCTGCTACAATGTCCCTGCAATCTATATTATGTGGGCCGCCCCACACAGGCGCTTCGAGAGCGAATGAACGAACATCGGTCGAATATAGGAAGAAAAGTGGTTACCCACAGTGTATCACGCCACTTTTGCAGTGTCACACAATGGGAATCCGGACCTTTTGAAGTTGATCCGCCTAGAATATGTCCCATCTTCTTTCCAGCAACTCTGCAGAAAAGAGATGTTCTGGATATACCAATTAAACACTCTCACACCGTTTGGATTAAATGAATCATTAGAATATGTAAACATATTTTTTTATCTTTATTTACTATTATTCGGATGTATCCACTATTGTTTGATCTCCCCTAGTTCTATATACAATATATATGTGTACCGTATTTTTCGCCCCATTAGACGCACTTTTTCCCCCCTGCGTCTTATGGGGCGAATGCTGCCATTTTACATCGCAGTCTGCGATGCTGCAGCATCGCAGACTGCGATGTATCAGCTGGAGGGGGAGGGAGGAGGGGCCGGTGTCATGCAAATGCGGTGGGGCCGGTGCGGTCACTGTACTCCGGCCCCGCCGCTCACTCACTGCTTTATTGCTTAAACCTTTTATATTAATAACTTTAATTGAAGTTCCGATCCCCAGCCCCATCTGTACTACTTACTAAATGTCCTGTAGCAGGTAGAGCAGGGCGGTCGGCCGGCCGTAACGCACTGACGTCACGTGCCTGCGCCGCCTACTTCATTCATAAAGTAGGCGGCACAGGCACGTGACGTCAGTGAGTTACGGCCGGCCGCCCGCCCTGCTCTGCCTGCTACAGGACATTTAGTAAGTAGTACAGATGGGGCTGGGGATCAGAACGTCAATTAAAGTTATTATTATAAAAGGTTTAAGCAATAAAGCAGTGAGTGAGCGGCGGGGCCGGAGTACTGTGACCGCACCGGCACTGCCGCATTTGCATGACCCCGGCCCCTCCTCCCTCCCCCTCCCACAGGTTTAGCTATGATATATTAGGGCATCTGTGGATGCCACTATTATGGGGTGGGGGATATGTGGGTGACACATATATAGCAGTGCTATCCACAGATCCCCTTCCATAACAGTGCCATCCACAGATCACCCCCCCATAACAGTGCCATCCACAGATCCCCCCCCATAACAGTGCCATCCACAGATCCCCCCCCATAACAGTGCCATCCACAGATCCCCATAACAGTGCCATCCACAGATCCCCCATAATAGTGTCATGCACAGAGCACCATTAGTTCAAAACCCACCAAAAAACCTAATTACAAACCTTATTAACAACAAGATGTAACGCATATGCATTCCACCCATTTTGCAGATGGAAAGTGCGGAGAGCATATAGAGTTCCACTTCAGCTTCCGCTTGCCCAGTCCGACGTGGAACGCAATAAAACAATCATAAAATCAAAATACAGGACAGACAAACACAAAATGTTACCTTGTCTCTTTAAATAGTGGTACATTTCCACCTGAATTACAATGTATGGTTATGCGTTCCACCGAACGCAAGTGGCTTCAAATAGGTGGATTAATTAAAAAACTATAAGGGAATTCCGAAATGTTATACAAATACATTGGTGGCAGTGTGGGAAGGGTGTTCTAAATATGAACGCTGCACACTTCAGGGGTCTAGTGTTCATAAAGATAGGCCTCTGGGTCGTCTCCATACAGTATTAGAATGTATGCGCTCTGATGAGCTGAAGTAAGTTATTTGCGAAGTCGCGCATGACTTTGTTGAATAACTTCGGTAATTGATTTTTAAAGTTGAAAACCACTTCAAAACTTGGAACCGACTAGTACATTGGAACCGAAGCCGAGTTTGGTTCCAAGCTCCACTCCACTCACCCTCCTGCTTCTTAACCAGCATTTCAGATCTGCCAGTCTTCTACAGCTTCCCTGTGACAGGTCCGCCCACCTGAATCTTACAGCCCGCCTCCCCTGACCTCCCTCCAACTCTTAGCTAGCACGCTTCCTAATCTATGTCAGCCTATGACTGGCCACCTTTGGGTATTTAAGGCACCTTCCCCTATGGGAGGGTGCCTGAGCAATAAGTTGTCTTGCTTGGTTGTTCCTGTGAAGGTGTGCTGTGTCCATTTGTCTTCTCATGTACACACTTCTGCCCAATCCTGACCCTCTGCGACTACTATTTTTCCTGATCCCTCAGTGCTCCACACTTTGACCACCGTGGGTCAGCAGTCAATAACACAAAGACTTCTCCAAGAGGTGGCAGCCTGGTGTTTTCCCTTCAGAGAAGTCCAGATCCCTGTATAGGTGTTAAAGGGTGACTACCAGGATAATTCACTTAGGATGGGCCGAAAGTCAAATCTTTTGGTTGACACAGTGGTTCCAGACCCACTGCTGTACTCAGGCAATGGAACCAGTTAGCCCACCCAAGATGGGCCTATCCGAAGTCTATAAGGAGCTAACTGCACAACTTGGTTGCCTCAATCGACTCTTGCAGTATCTGCATGCTATTTTAGTACACTTAGATGTAGTCTACTGTTGCTCTTGTACTGCCATCTTCAGCCACAGTGTATGCACTGCCATCTCCACTGGCCACAGCCTCTTTCTCCACCCTGCATCTGGTGCTTCCTCCACACTATGAAGGGGATCCCAAGTTATGCAGAGGTTTCTTGAATTAATGCACCATTCATTTCGAGCTACAGGCCTACCAGTTCCCTACTGATGGTCCAAAACAGTCTTCATTGTCTCTTTCCTGTTCATTGAAGCGCTGGCCTGGGCCACTCCTCTCTGGTAGCTCAGTGACCCTCTAACCAGCAACCTACAGGAATTCCTGATAACATTTTACAAGGTCCTTGAGGACCCTGGCTGTACCACTTCAGCCACCTTTTCCCTTTTGTGCCGTCGTTTAGGTAGCCTCATGATCAGGCAGTATGCCATATAATTCTGTATCCTTGACTCAGAACTATCCTAGAACAATGAGGACCTGTTGGCAACTTTCTCAGATTACATAAAAGATGAACTGGTAGGTTGTGATGTCCCATCTACATTGGATGACCTGATTACCCTGGCTCCTAAAACTGTTCTCAGCTTCAGAGAGTGCTTCAAGGAATCGGCATGAGAGAGAATTCCCTAATTCCTAACAGATTCAATGTTGGGGTTCTACCTGTCACTCTTGCTGTCTGGCTTCTGTACAGCCTGCCCGAGCTTCACAAGTTAACCAGTGTCTTCAGAGGCTACCTTCGGCCTACACCAGCTACATGGACTTCTTCGTCAAGGAGGAGGCTGAGACCCTGGCGCCTCAGATGCCTCATCGTCCCTATGACTGCCTCATGGACCTGGTGCCAGGAACTACTCCTCCTGTGGCTGTGTCTATTCATTGTGTTTACCTGAATCTCAATCCATATTGTCTGATTATATTAAAGATAACTTGGAGAGGGGTTTCATTTAGAAATCCTCTTCACTGACAGTCACAAAGAAGGATGGGTCTCTCCAGCCGTGTATTGACTACTGAATTCTAAATAAAATTACAATACCAAAACAAGTATCCTCTGCCATTGGTTACTAAACTCTTTGATAGGCTCCAAGGAACCAGAATCTTCACAAAGCTGAGAGGGCAATGAATGGAAGACCTTTTAACACCCGAGACCCCAGATGGTCACTGTGAATATCTAGTCATGCCTTTCAGTGTCAGTAACACTCCTGCTGTATTTCAACAATTCGTTAACAATATATTTTGTGATCTTCTCTACATCTGTGCTATATTCTATTTGCCCGACATCCTGATTTTCTCACCCGACCTGACCTCTCACCAGACACATGCTTATACCATCCCCTAGGTGCCTTAAAGAGAACATACTCTGTGCAAATTTTCAAAATGTCTTTTGTGAAAAACTTTCTAGCCTTCCTGGGCTACATTATCTCCAATCAAGATATTGAGATGGATCCTGAGAACTTGTCTGTTATACTGGACTGGCCCCATCCTTTAGACTTGTGTGCTATTCAGCAATTTGTGGGTTTCACCAACTGTCACAGACCATCCATCCCTAAATTTTCCACCCTGACCACCCTATTTCTGCTCTTAGACGGAAGAGTTTGATCACTAAGTAGTGCCCTCTTGAGGTTGAGTCAGCCTTCCAGTCCATTAAACAAGCCTTTTCTTCTACATCTTTTCTCCTTTGCCTAGATATTGCCAAGCAGTTATTCCTGGAGGTGGACGCATCCTCGGTGGGAGCCAGAGCTATCCTCAATCAGAAGGGTACCTCTGCCAACATGATTACTTGCAGCTTTTTTCTTGAAAGCCTTCTCGGCTGAATTTAATTATTCTATTGGAGATAGGAAATTGCTTGCAGTAAAGTTATCCCTTAAAGAATGGCGTCATTTTGGTACCTGTCATCAGACCACAAGAATTTAACTTATCTGCAATATGCTCAATGTCTGAATCCATGCCAAACTTAGCTCTTTAATTTTTGCACACTTCAGTTTTATCCTACATTTCCGACTGGCAGAATAAAATGCCAAGTCGGATGCCCTTTCTCATGCATTTTGATCCTGCCAATCAGACTGAGAAGCCCCAGCATAGCACCTATCCTGCTCGTATCATACCTGTTCAGCTGAAAGAAATACTGCCTGGTAAGACTTATGTTCCTGTGGCAAAAAGCAGGCAAGTCCTAGCCTGGGGGCATCACTCCAAAGTTGCTGGTCATCTTGGTCTTTATAAGACTGCCAATCTGATAGCCCAGTAGGGCATCTTCTTTCTGCCCTAAAGGCATGTATGCACGCTCCTTCTGGTACTTATAGGACCAGCACACGTGCATCGTAATTCACACCAGCCTATGGCTCACCAACTTTCGGTACTTACTGCATCTTCCCCTATGTGAGGGTGCCTGAGCAATAGGGTGTCTAGTTTGCTAGTTCCTGTTAAGATGTGTTGTGTCCTTTTCTCTGCCCATGTACTGACTTCAGCCCAATTACTGGATTCTGATGCTCCACTGCTTGATATGACCTGTGTCTTACCTCTGTATTGACCCTTCACTGCCTGCTCTGAACTATTTTTTGCATTGCACATACTCTGTCTGTCCTGAACTTGGCCTGCCCCTGACTATGATTTTGCCTGACCCCTCAGTGTATAGCATTCAAAGGCTGAATACAAGGAGACTGCCAAGATAACGCCTATAGGATTAGCGTAAATTTGAATCTGTTGGTTGACACGCCCACTGCCATAACAGTTGCTCATTTTTGGGTCGGAATGGGTGGGTTGTGGTTCGCCATGTGGACCTGGAATCGGGTGTTCGGGCTTTCTGGAGGGTGGACAGGGTTCACCTGAACGTGGTTGGTTTTGTGGTGAATTTGTGGTGTGCCTCATTACGGTATGGGATTGAAGTGGCTCTTCTGGTGTAGAACTTGTACCTTGGAACTGAAGCCGAATTCAGTTTCAAGTTTTAAAGAGATACTCCACTTTAAAAATCAACTACCGAAGTCATTCAACTAAGTCACGAGCGACTTCAAGAAATACCTTACTTCGGCTCATCGGAGCCCATACCTTCTGATACTGTACGGAGTACAGTATTATTCCGAAGTTTTGAACGAAGCGACTTCGGATGAAGCATCTGAAGCTCGCCTCACTCAACACTAAATGCTACCAAAGACTCTTTTCCTAGCATACAAAATTATAGATGGATGGATAGGAAACGTTCTTGCCAGGCTAAGTGGTGTAATAAAGTTAATATGATTATCCCATATAAAAGTTTCATTATCATCAGCAGAAAGTCTAAAAATCTGCAAATTCTGAGATCTGTGGTGTAATTCTCAGCTCATTCTATACACAAAATGCCTACCAGCTGTCGCTCAACTCCATATTTGCCGAGGCAATATCTGAATGTCTCCAGTATAAAGAAAAGTACAGTACAGTAAGCTAAAACACAAACATGCCAAAAGCATAAATTTATGACAGATTGGTTACAAATTATGCAGTAATCCAGATTACGGTGAAATACTCTCTGCACGTGGCAGAGTGTAGGTATGAAGAGTGTAGGTGCACCATGCTACAATAACAGCGTAGCACAACACACTTTCTTTTTAGGATTACTACATCTGTACTTTGACTGTAAGTGTTGTGTTTTTTCCTGTATTAGGTCTCAATAAAACAAGTCGGAAAAAGAAAATGGCTTCTCTCCTCTATGAATGTTCTCATGTCTAACAAGATGGGATCTCCGGTTAAAACATTTCCCACAATCGGAACAGGAAAATGGCTTCTCCCCTGTGTGAATTCTCTGATGTATTCTAAGGTGGGATTTCTGGATAAAACATGTACCGCACTCTGGACATGGAAAGGCGTCTCCTGTGTGAATTCTTTGATGGGCAGTAAGATCTGCTTTTCGCTTAAAACCCTTTCCACATGTAGTACATGAAAATGGCTTCTCCCCTCCCCTGTGAGTGTTCTGATGTTTATCAAGATGTCCTCTCCTTGAGAAACATTTCCCGCATTCTGAACAGAAAAACGGCTTTTCTCCTGTGTGAATTTTCTGATGTGCAAGAAGATTTGATCTAGCTCCATAACATTTTCCACATTCTGAACAGAAAAATGGCTTCTCCCCTGTGTGAATTCTCTCATGTCTTTTAAGACATGCTTTCTGGGTAAAACATTTTCCACATTCTGAACAGGAAAATGGCTTCTCCCCTGTGTGAATTCTCAGATGCAATTTAAGGTGTGCTTTCTTGCTAAAACATTTCTCACATTCTGGACATGAAAATGTATTTCCTATGTGAATTCTTTGATGTCCAGTAAGATCTGACTTCTGGTTAAAATCCTTTCCACATACAGTGCATGAAAATGTCTTCTCCCCGGTGTGAGTCTTCTGATGTTCAACAAGACTTCCTTTCCTTGAGAAACATTTCCTACATTCTGAGCAGGAAAACAGCTTCTCTCCTGTGTGAGTTCTCTGATGTTTAAAAAGATGTGATTTGTTCTTAAAACATTCGCCACATTCTGAACATGGCTGTGACTTCTTCCTTTTGTCAGAGATTTTACGTACAACACTCATTTGATGATCTTTATACTTCTTAACAGTTTGTGATGAATCAGAAGATTGGAGATTTTTAAGAGGATCGGATGACAGATCCTTACTGTGAACGGCTGAGGGTACATCTAAGATAAAGGCATGCTCTTCACATGTATCTTGTGTGATACCACAACCATCTGCTTTCAAATCTGAAGATTTCAGATGTCCTTCTGAGCTCCCAGTATAGACATCTGCAAATGTAAAAAAATGATTACAAGTGAATGGGACAAAGCAGTTGTAATTACACTGCACCGCGCTGCAACATCGATGGCTTACAGATAAACATTGAAGAGGATACAGCGCACACACAATCACCATGACCCCTTGAAATAGACGATGGGCAAGGGTGCTGGGAGTTGAACCCCTGCCGATCTGATATTCATAATCTATCCTGATCTGATATTGATCACCCTATCCTGATCTGATATTGATCACCTTATCCTAAACTGATATTTATCACCTATGGCACTTTACAGTACCATAAATCTTACGTTTTATAGGTTCTCTGAGGGTGGAGGAGTCACCGATAAAAATGATCTACAAGATACACTATATGGAGAAAAGTATTGGGACACAAGTCTTAATAATTGAATTCAGGTGTTTCATTCAGTCCCATTGCCACAGGTGTATAAAATCCAGCCCCAGCCATGCAGTCTGCCTTTATAGACATTTATGAAAGAATGGCTTTTTGTAAAGAGCCCACTATAATAAGAGGTCCTATAACAAGATGTCACCGCTGCCCCAAGCACTTCCTGAAATGTCTTCCCTCCTAGATATTCCACCATGATCTGTAAGTGGTATTATTGCAAAATGGAAAAAACCAAGGCTACTCAGCCATGAACTGACCATGTAAAGTTACAGAGCAGGGTTGGCGAGTGCTGAGCAGCATAGTACATAAAAGTCACCAATGCGCTGCTGACTCCATAACTGAAGAGTCCAAACCTCCTCTGCCATTAACATCAACTGTGCTGTGCCAGGAGCTTCATAGCATAGGTTTTCATGGCCGAGCAGCTGCATACAAGCCTTACACCACAAAGCACAATGCCAAACGTGGGATGGAGTGGGGTAAAGCATGCCACCACTGGACTCCGGAGCAAAGGAAATGTGTACTGTGGAGTGACCAATCCCACTTCTCTATCTGGTGGTCTTATAGAGTCTGGATTTGCCACGAGAGCATTACCTTCCTGACTGCATTGTGCCAACTATAAAGTCTGGTGGAGAAGAGATAATGCTATGGGGTGGTTTTCAGGGGTCGGCCTAGGCTGCTTAGTTCCAATGAAGGGATATCTTAATGCTTGATTATACTCAAACATTTAGGATGATTGTATGTTTTCAACTTTGTAGGGACAGTTTGGGGAAGGCCCTTTTCTTTCCCAGCATGACTGCACCCCAGTACAGAAAGGCAGATTCATAAAGGCAAGGTTGAGGGAGTTTGGTCTGTAAGAACTTCAATGCAGAGAGCCCTGACCTCAACCCTATTCAGCACCATAGGGATGAACTAGGATGGAGATTGCGAGCTAGGACCTCTCATCCATCATTAGTGTCTGACCTCACAAATGCTCTTCTGGATGAATGGGCACAGACACACTCCAAAATCTTGTAGAAAGCCTTCCAAGAAGAGCAAAGGGAGGACTAACTCCATATTAGTGATTGGATTTAGACTGGAAGGTCATAAATACTCCTAGAGGTGGAATGTGTAGGTGGCTATATAGTTTATTTCCTACATTTTAACTAGGGATCAATCTTAGCAACAGATCTAAATCTATATCTATTCCTGGGGTCTGTATATTTTCTGCACAAGAAGAAAGGTAGAATGCCGTGAAATACTTTTTATTTTACTTCCAAAGTTTATGTTTAAAGGTTACTACTCACCTGGGTGGTTATCTGTAAGAATTCCTTCCCTACACTGGTCATCACCCCAAATATATGTCTCTGTAGGAATGTCCTCCTTACACTGGTCATCACCCCACACATACATCTCTGTAGGAATGTCCTCCTTACACTGGTCATCACCCCACACATATATCTCTGTAGCATTAATACTGTTAAGATCTTTATCTTGATTCAAAATCTGTGAACAAATATTGTAGTCAGGGAACAGTCTGAGATATCGCATTCTAAATGAGTCAACGTTCTAGATGAACAGAAGAGATCATTAATTATCATGATGATCAATAATGACGTTATTATTTATCTGAGCCAAATAGATGCAGGTCTCTTGAAATGTGGACATATTAGATTACAGAGAAAATTGTTTCATAGAAGGTATGTTAGCTGCTGGTGCATATAGCCTTATCAGTGCATGCTGGTCTTGATAAATCAGGGTCTTAGGGGGTCATTTATTAATACCGGCGTTTTAGACCCCTGCAATGGCGGTGGATGTAAGTTATGTAGAGGCACAGCATATCTATCTCCGGTCTATATATAAGACAGCTTCCTTGCTGACTTACATTTAGACCATTTTGTATGCCTAAAAGAGGCGTAGAAAATGATAAATAAGACGGGCCTGCTGGTCTGTCCCTTCCCCATCACGCCCATTTTTTTAGAACTGGTGTGAGCGGGGGAAAGTCGCAGATTGCAGAGTAAAAACCTTTGTGCCACAATCTGTACCACAAATACGCCTAATATAGGCAAATTTCTGATTGAAAATGATACCCTTAAAGAGGACCTTTCACTACTGTACAAACTAAAAACTAACTATATCAGTGGGCAGAGCGGCGCCCAGGGGTCCCCCTGCACTTACTAGTATGTCTGGGCGCCGCTCCGTTCGCCCGGTATAGGCTCCGGTGTCTGCGCTCCCTCTGACTGATTTCTTGTATGAGGCGTGTCCCTTGCTGCAGCGCTGGCCAATCGCAGCGCACAGCTCATAGCCGCTCTGCCCACTGATATAGTTAGTTTTTAGTTTGTACAGTAGTGAAAGGTCCTCTTTAATGTTCAGCTCTAATCCTGTCATCTGCTCTTTTCTTATTACACAAGTATGAAATATACTGTATAATACTAAGTGATAACACAAGACAGAACACAAGGACTTCACAGCCTTCTACTGATCATAGGTAATATCTCCATCTACCTGATGATCCTGAGGAAGAAGAAGACTGGGACATCTCTCTGGTGTCGTTCTTTTACTGGATCTTCCTGTAGGAGACACATACAGTGACTGAATTCATCCTTCACATACAGATAAATAAAGGACATGCATGTTCAGTCCTGTCTATTACCGGGTGACATGAGGGTCTGGTGGTCCTCCATCATGACATCCTTGTACAGATCTTTGTGTCCTTCTACATACTCCCACTCCTCCATGGAGAAATAGACAGTGACATCCTGACACCTTATAGGAACCTGACAACACAATGATACAGTCATCACCCAGACCCCTCCAGTGCTGTTACTGCATAATGTCCCAGCATTCCCAGCAGTGTCACCTCTCCAGTCAGCAGCTCAATCATCTTGTTGATGAGATCTAGGATCTTCTGTTCATTGATCTCCTCATGTATCAGGGAGTGAGGTGAAGGCCCCGTGATTGGGCTCAAGGTTCTTCCCCATCCTTCAGACACAGAGGCCTGAAAGCGCTCACTAGAGGTCTTCTTCACTACCTGGTAATCCTATTTATGAATATCATCTGTTATTACCATAGATAATAATGATGTGACATCATCAGAATCTCTCACCTCTCCAGTCATATCATCTGTTATTACCATAGATAAGAATGATGTAATGTGACATCATCAGAGTCTCTCACCTCTCCAGTCATATCATCTGTTATTACCATAGATAAGAATGATGTAATGTGACATCATCAGAGTCTCTCACCTCTCCAGTCATATCATCTGTTATTACCATAGATAAGAATGATGTAATGTGACATCATCAGAATCTCTCACCTCTCCAGTCATATCATCTGTTATTACCATAGATAAGAATAATGTAATGTGACATCATCAGAATCTCTCACCTGTCCAGTCATATCATCTGTTATTACCATAGATAAGAATGATGTAATGTGACATCATCAGAATCTTTCACCTCTCCAGTCATATCATCTGTTATTACCATAGATAAGAATAATGTAATGTGACATCATCAGAGTCTCTCACCTCTCCAGTAAGCCAGTAAAGTATCTCTAATGTGAGATTTATTATCCTCTCCACCATCTTGTCTCTCTCCCTCTTCATCCCTGATTGGTCAATCAAATAAATTCTTTTAAACAGGAGGTATAAACAGGATTTTATGAAGCAGGAACCTTAATAGAAAGAGGAAGAAACAATGTTAAAACCACCACACCAAATGTATCAGTCTAAAGTGCCAAGTGCCATACATTCTATAGAACAATCATCAAGGAGTACTTAATGGAATAAATAATACCGACCAGTGTGGTTCAGACTCCGACGCGCGTTTCGCGTGTAGCTTCCTCGGGGGATGATCCGGGAAATAATTTGTTCACGGCATTTATTTTGTTTGAGCTATTTCAATTTGGTGTAATATTAAAACCACATAAAATACCATCTAAAAATACACTACCATGCATTACACACACTAGTAGTAATAAAGGAGGAGATGTTACAGTGTAGATGTTGTATTCTCTCTTTTTGTATGGATTGGACTATGAGTTGAATAGTTTGATAGGTTTCTCTGTGCTTGAGGTTAAAGAATTGTTAAACGATGTCACACCTTCATATGACTTCTATAGCCAATGTTAGGCACCCACCCAGATCCTGTACTGAATGTTGTCTCGCTGGTTTGGTCTCTTCTCCTAAGTATCAGGTTAGTTATTTGTATCCCAGCACATTGGCTGCCTACTCTGCTACTCCGGTCTTCAGTTTTCCTTTGCTACGTCAAGTCTTCAGTTGAACTTTTTTTGCCATGTCTGAATCCATCACCTGCTCGGCTCAACAGAAACCCTAAAGTTAAGTTTGCTAGGGTATAGTCAACCAGTGTACTGTTGTAGCTGTGTCCTTGGCAGTTCTACTTTGATCAATCAAAAGTGACATATATGTGTTTGTAATGAGAGGTTTGGAACAATGTAGCCCTATACTCCATCCGCACCACTGTCCTCACCTACTTGCCACCATCCGCCCTAAATGGCAGCCAACAACTTGGTGACGGTTCTTGACTCAACTAAGTGCAGGGGTTTAAAACAGAGGGGGAAAAAAACTGTCGGATCTTCACCGATCCCCATTATAGTTAATGGGGCCAGATGGAGCCTTACAAGTTTCTAGCAATGCCTGAATGCAGAGATAAAGCCTGCCATATCCCTAGCGCTAGTGTGAAACTAGCCTAAAGAGAAGGATCAAGATCGTCAGCTACCATGGGGTCACACTACCTCCAAGTCTCCACCCAGGTAGAGACCAGTAGAATCCATGCGACTCGGTTCTACCACTTTATTTTCCAAAGAAAGATCACTATCAGACATCTTCTGTTCTATCTCTACTGTGGAAAAGATGGTCATCTCCGTATAGACTGTCCCAGACCTACAGCAAAGCAGGGAAACTCGAGGCCATAGCGGAGAATGGAGGGATCACCTTGGGTCTAACATTATCCTCCACTTATAATAGACTCTTATGGGGTCATTTATCAAACCAGTGTAAAGTAGAACTGGCTTAGTTGCCCATAGCCACCAATCCAGTTCTACTTTACACCAGTTTGATAAATTACCCCGATAATTCTAGCTTCTCTTTCCTTCAGACCTCTCCAGTATGCTGAATATTCTACTACTGTAACTTAAGACACCACTGAAACTCTCCTCTGTGAATTGCTCCACAATTTCACATGGTCCTATTCAAAACCCCCACTAAGGTTTTACTCCACGTGGATGTTCTTCATTTTGAAGACCTTTCATGTTTAGTTCTTCCTTATTCCAGCACTCCGATGCTCCTGGGATTGTCGTGGCTGACAATGTATTCAGCACTTAGTGATTGGTCGAGCAAACAACTTATGGGATGGGGTCCATCTTGTTTTCAACTGTGTATTAAAGAGGTATTCCAGTTATTAAGTGTTCTTGCATGGCAAGACCACTTACTGTTATCTCACATATACACTCACCTAAAGAATTATTAGGAACACCATACTAATACGGTGTTGGACCCCCTTTTGTATTCAGAACTGCCTTAATTCTACATGGCATTGATTCCACAAGGTGCTGATAGCATTCTTTAGAAATGTTGGCCCATATTGATAGGATAGCATCTTGCAGTTAATGGAGATTTGAGGGATGCACATCCAGGGCACGAAGCTCCCGTTCCACCACATCCCAAAGATGCTCTATTGGGTTGAGATCTGGTGACTGTGGGGGCCATTTTAGTACAGTGAACTCATTGTCATGTTCAAGAAACCAATTTGAAATTATTTGAGCTTTGTGACATGGTGCATTATCCTGCTGGAAGTAGCCATCAGAGGATGGATACATGTTCTCATTCTGTTTACGCCAAATTCGGACTCTACCATTTGAATGTCTCAACAGAAATCGAGACTCATCAGACCAGGCAACATTTTCCAGTCTTCAACAGTCCAATTTTGGTGAGCTCGTGCAAATTGTAGCCTCTTTTTCCTATTTGTAGTGGAGATGAGTGGTACCCGGTGGGGTCTTCTGCTGTTGTAGCCCATCCGCCTCAAGGTTGTGGGTGTTGTGGCTTCACAAATGCTTTGCTGCATACCTCGGTTGTAACCAGAGATGAGCGAACTTCTGTTTTAAGTTCGGCGTCTAAAGTTCGGCTTCCGGTTAGCGGAGGATCCCGATATGGATTCCGAATTCCGTTGTGGTCCGTGGTAGCGGAATCAATAATGGTCATTATTGATTCCGCTACCACGGACCACAACGGAATTCGGAATCCATATCGGGATCCTCCGCTAACCGGAAGCCGAACTTTAGACGCCGAACTTAAAACAGAAGTTCGCTCATCTCTGGTTGTAAGGAGTGGTTATTTCAGTCAACGTTGCTCTTCTATCAGCTTGAATCAGTCGGCCCATTCTGCTCTGACCTCTAGCATCCACAAGGCATTTTTGCCCACAGGACCATTCTTTGCAAACCCTAGAAATGGTTGTGCGTGAAAATCCCAGTAACTGAGCAGATTGTGAAATACTCAGACCGGCCCGTCTGGCACCAACAACCATGCCACGCTCAAAATTGTTTAAATCACCTTTCTTTCCCATTCTGACATTCAGTTTGGAGTTCAGGAGATTGTCTTGACCAGGACCACCCCCCTAAATGCATTGAAGCAACTGCCATGTGATTGGTTGACTAAATAATTGCATTAACCACTTCCCGTCCGCCCATAGGATATAAACGTCCTATGGGTGGACGTCTATTTCTGACAGCACGTTTTAGAACGTCCTGTCAGAAATAGCAGCTGCACGCTAATCGTGCAGCTGCTGATCGGGTTGCCCGCTGTCAGTGACAGCAGGGCAACCCTAAGACAAGGCAGGGACAGTGCCCAGGTGTCCCTGCCTTCACGATCGCTGCAGACACAGCGCTCACCGAGCGCTGTGTCTGCAGAGCAGGAAGCGCTGTGCGCTTCCTGTTCCGGCCCGGCGGTCATGTGACCGCCGTGACCGGAGTGTGTAGGGGCTGTGTGAGGTCACGTCGATATCGCTGTTTCCTAATTACCGCAGTATTTTGTGACGTCATCGAAGCGGTCATGTGCGCTAACCGCTTCAAAAACTGGCCCTGCATCAATACCTACCAATTGCTTCCCACAGCGGCCGACCAGGCCCGCTGCGCGAGCAAGTGGATTAAGGCGAGTTAAATTATTATTTTTTTAAATGTAACCCCTCCAGCGCTATTTTACTATGCATTCTGTATTCAGAATGCTATTATTTTCCCTTATAACCATGTTATAAGGGAAAATAATAATGATCGGGTCCCCATCCCGATCGTCTCCTAGCAACCGTGCGTGAAAATCGCACCGCATCCGCACTTGCTTGTGGATGCTAGCGATTTTCACGCAGCCCCATTCACTTCTATGGGGCCTGCGTTGCGTGATAAACGCACAATATAGAGCATGCTGCGATTTTCACGCAACGCACAAGTGATGCGTGAAAATCACAGCTCATGTGCACAGCCCTATAAAAATGAATGGGTCCGGATTCAGTGCGGGTGCAATGCGTTCACCTCACGCATTGCACCCGCGCGTAAAACTCGCCCGTGTGAAAGGGGCTAACCCTAAAATGTTCTTCAATTATATAAATGTTAAAAAGTATAAATCTGAAGGTGTCGGCCCTTTAAAGAGTAATGAGGGGGATTCGCAGAGAGCGACGAGGAGAAAGCAAAGCTGTTAAATATTTTTTTCTCCAATGTATTCACTGAGGAAAATAAACTGTCAGATGAAATGCTGAATGTAAAAATTAATTCGCCATTAAAAGTGTCCTGTCTGACCCAGGAAGAAGTACAACAGCGACTTAAAAAGATTAAAATAGACAAATCGCCAGGACCAGATGGCATACACCCCCGTATCCTAAGGGAATTAAGTAATGTCATAGCCAGACCCTTATTTCTGATATTTGCGGACTCTATACTGACAGGGAGTGTCCCACAGGATTGGCGCATGGCAAATGTGGTGCCAATATTCAAAAAGGGTCCAAAAACAGCCCTGGAAACTATAGGCCGGTAAGTTTAACATCTGTTGTGGGTAAACTGTTTGAAGGTTTTCTGAGAGATGCTATCTTAGAGCATCTCAACGGATATAAGCAAATAATGCCATATCAGCATGGCTTCGTGAGGGATCGGTCATGTCAAACTAATTTAATCAGTTTATATGAGGAGGTAGGTTCTGGACTTAGCGGCGAATCAATGGATGTCGTATATCTGGACTTCTCCAAAGCATTTGACACTGTACCACATAAAAGGTTAGTATATAAAATGAGAATGCTCGGACTGGGAGAAAACATCTGTATGTGGGTAAGTAACTGGCTGAGTGATAGAAAACAGAGGGTGGTTATTAGTGGTACACACTAAGATTGGGTCACTGTCACTAGTGGAGTACCTCAGGGGTCAGTATTGGGCCCTATTCTCTTCAATATATTTATTAATGATCTTGTAGAAGGCTTGCATAGTAAAATATAAATTTTCGCAGATGACACTAAACTGTGTAAAGTAATTAACACTGAAGAGGACAGTATACTACTACAGAGGCATCTGGATAGACTGGAGGCTTGGGCAGATAAGTGGCAGATGAGGTTTAACACTGAGAAATGTAAGGTTATGCACATGGGAAGGAATAATGCAAGTCACCCGTACATACTAAATGGTAAAACACTCGGTAATACTGACATGGAAAAGGATCTAGGAATTTTGATAAACAGCAAACTAAGGGCTCTTTCACACTTGCGTTGTCCGGATCCGGCGTGCACTCCACTTGCCGGAATTACACGCCGGATCCGGAAAAACGCAAGTGAACTGAAAGCATTTGAAGACGCATCCGTCTTCAAAATGCGTTCAGTGTTACTATGGCAACCAGGACGCTATTAAAGTCCTGGTTGCCATAGTAGGAGCGGGGAGCGGTATACTTACAGTCCGTGCAGCTCCCGGCGCGCTCCAGAATGACGTCACTCTGGAGCGCCCGGGGAGCCGCACGGACGATAAGTATACTGCTCCCCCGCTCCCCACTACACTTTACCATGGCTGCCAGGACTTTAGCGTCCTTGCAGCCATGGTAACCATTCAGAAAAAGCTAAACGTCGGATCCGGCAATGCGGCGAAACGACGTTTAGCTTAAGGCCGGATCCGGATCAATGCCTTTCACTGGGCATTCATTCCGGATCCGGCCTTGCGGCAAGTGTTCCGGATTTTTGGCCGGAGCAAAAAGCGCAGCATGCTGCGGTATTTTCTCCGGCCAAAAAACGTTCCATTCCAGAACTGAAGACATCCTGATGCATCCTGAACGGATTTCTCTCCATTCAGAATGCATGGGGATAATCCTGATCAGGATTCTTCCGGCATAGAGCCCCGACGACGGAACTCTATGCCGGAAGACAAGAACGCAAGTGTGAAAGAGCCCTAAGCTGCAAAAAACAGTGTCAGGCAGCTGCTGCCAAGGCCAATAAGATAATGGGTTGCATCAAAAGGGGCATAGATGCCCGTGATGAGAACATAGTCCTACCACTTTACAAATCACTAGTCAGACCACACATGGAGTACTGTGTACAGTTCTGGGCTCCTGTGAACAAGGCAGACATAGCAGAGCTGGAGAGGGTCCAGAGGAGGGCAACTAAAGTAGTAACTGGAATGGGGCAACTACAGTACCCTGAAAGATTATCAAAATTAGGGTTATTCACGTTAGAAAAAAGACGACTGAGGGGAGATCTAATTACTATGTATAAATATATCAGGGGTCAGTACAGAGATCTCTCCCATCATCTATTTATCCCCAGGACTGTGACTGTGACGAGGGGACATCCTCTGCGTCTGGAGGAAAGAAGGTTTGTACACAAACATAGAAAAGGATTCTTTACGGTAAGAGCAGTGAGAATATGGAACTCTCTGCCTGAGGAGGTGGTGATGGTGAGTACAATAAAGGAATTCAAGAGGGGCCTGGATGTATTTCTGGAGTGTAATAATATTACAGGCTATAGCTACTAGAGAGGGGTCGTTGATCCAGGGAGTTATTCTGATTGCCTGATTGGAGTCGGGAAGGAATTTTTTTATTCCCCTAAAGTGGAGAAAATTGGCTTCTACCTCACAGTTTTTTTTTTGCCTTCCTCTGGATCAACTTGCAGGATGAAAGGCCGAACTGGATGGACAAATGTCTTTTTTCGGCCTTATGTACTATGTTACTATGTAATTAATGTCTCCAAGTTGTGGCTGTCTGGCCGCTGCCCCAAGCCAATGTCTCCTTGTGGCCCCCATTATCCCCATAAAGTATAACCTCTCCTTGTGGCCCCCATCCAGTATAACGTCTCCTTGTGGCTGCCCCCATATATAACGTCTCCTTGTGGCTGCCCCCATATATAACGTCTCCTTGTGGCTGCCCCCATACAGTATAAAGTCTTCTTGTGGCTGCCCCATACAGTATAACGTCTCCTTGTGGCTGCCCCATTCAGTATAACGTCTCCTTGTGGCTGCCCCATTCAGTATAACGTCTCCTTGTGGCTGCCCCCATACAGTATAATGTCTCCTTGTGGCTGCCCCCATTCAGTATAACGTTTCCTTGTGGCTGCCCCCATACAGTATAACGTCTCCTTGTGGCTGCCCCCATACAGTATAATGTCTCCTTGTGGCTGCCCCCATACAGTATAACGTCTCCTTGTGGCTGCCCCCATACAGTATAACGTCTCCTTGTGGCTGCCCCCATACAGTATAACGTCTCCTTGTGGCTGCCCCCATACAGTATAACATCTCCTTGTGGCTGCCCCCATACAGTATAATGTCTCCTTGTGGCTGCCCCCATACCGTATAACAGTTACTTGTGGCTGCCCCATACAGTATAACGTCTCCTTGTGGCTGCCCCATACAGTATAACATCTCCTCGTGGCTGCCCCATACAGTATAGTGTCTCCTTGTGGCTGCCCCATACAGTATAACGTCTCCTTGTGGCTGCCCCATACAGTATAATATCTCCTTGTGGCAGCCCCCATACAGTATAATATCTCCTTGTGGCAGCCCCCATACAGTATAATGTCTCCTTGTGGCTGCCCCATACAGTATAATGTCTCCTTGTGGCTGCCCCATACAGTATAACGTCTCCTTGTGGCTGCCCCCATACAGTATAGTGTCTCCTTGTGGCTGCCCCATACAGTATAATATCTCCTTGTGGCTGCCCCATACAGTATAATGTCTCCTTGTGGCTGCCCCATACAGTATAACGTCTCCTTGTGGCTGCCCCCATACAGTATAGTGTCTCCTTGTGGCTGCCCCATACAGTATAATATCTCCTTGTGGCTGCCCCATACAGTATAATATCTCCTTGTGGCTGCCCCATACAGTATAATATCTCCTTGTGGCTGCCCCATACAGTATTAATATCTCCTTGTGGCTGCCCCATACAGTATAACGTCTCCTTGTGGCTGCCCCTGTCCCCATACAGTATAACGTCTCCTTGTGGCTGCCCCATACAGTATAATATCTCCTTGTGGCTGCCCCATACAGTATAACGTCTCCTTGTGGCTGCCCCATACAGTATAATGTCTCCTTGTGGCTGCCCCATACAGTATAATATCTCCTTGTGGCTGCCCCATACAGCATAATATCTCCTTGTGGCTGCCCCCATACAGTATAACGTCTCCTTGTGGCTGCCCGGCTGCCCCCATACAGTAGAACGTCTCCTTGTGGCTGCCCCATACAGTATAATATCTCCTTGTGGCTGCCCCATACAGTATAACGTCTCCTTGTGGCTGCCCCATACAGTATAACGTCTCCTTGTGGCTGCCCCCATACAGTATAACGTCTCCTTGTGGCTGCCCCCATACAGTATAATGTCTCCTTGTGGCTGCCCCCATACAGTATAACGTCTCCTTGTGGCTGCCCCCATACAGTATAACGTCTCCTTGTGGCTGCCCCCATACAGTATAACGTCTCCTTGTGGCTGCCCCCCATACAGTATAATGTCTCCTTGTGGCTGCCCCCATACAGTATAACGTCTCCTTGTGGCTGCCCCCATACAGTATAACGTCTCCTTGTGGCTGCCCCCATACAGTATAACATCTCCTTGTGGCTGCCCCCATACAGTATAATGTCTCCTTGTGGCTGCCCCCATACAGTATAACAGTTACTTGTGGCTGCCCCATACAGTATAACGTCTCCTTGTGGCTGCCCCATACAGTATAACATCTCCTCGTGGCTGCCCCATACAGTATAGTGTCTCCTTGTGGCTGCCCCATACAGTATAACGTCTCCTTGTGGCTGCCCCATACAGTATAATATCTCCTTGTGGCAGCCCCCATACAGTATAATATCTCCTTGTGGCAGCCCCCATACAGTATAATGTCTCCTTGTGGCTGCCCCATACAGTATAATGTCTCCTTGTGGCTGCCCCATACAGTATAACGTCTCCTTGTGGCTGCCCCCATACAGTATAACGTCTCCTTGTGGCTGCCCCCATACAGTATAGTGTCTCCTTGTGGCTGCCCCATACAGTATAATATCTCCTTGTGGCTGCCCCATACAGTATAATATCTCCTTGTGGCTGCCCCATACAGTATAATATCTCCTTGTGGCTGCCCCATACAGTATTAATATCTCCTTGTGGCTGCCCCATACAGTATAACGTCTCCTTGTGGCTGCCCCTGTCCCCATACAGTATAACGTCTCCTTGTGGCTGCCCCATACAGTATAATATCTCCTTGTGGCTGCCCCATACAGTATAACGTCTCCTTGTGGCTGCCCCATACAGTATAATGTCTCCTTGTGGCTGCCCCATACAGTATAATATCTCCTTGTGGCTGCCCCATACAGCATAATATCTCCTTGTGGCTGCCCCATACAGTATAACGTCTCCTTGTGGCTGCCCGGCTGCCCCCATACAGTATAACGTCTCCTTGTGGCTGCCCCATACAGTATAATATCTCCTTGTGGCTGCCCCATACAGTATAACGTCTCCTTGTGGCTGCCCCATACAGTATAACGTCTCCTTGTGGCTGCCCCCATACAGTATAACGTCTCCTTGTGGCTGCCCCCATACAGTATAATGTCTCCTTATGGCTGCCCCATACAGTATAATATCTCCTTGTGGCTGCCCCACACAGTATATCTCCTTGTGGCTGCCCCCATACAGTATAATGTCTCCTTGTGGCTGCCCCACTCAGTATAACGTCTCCTTGTGGCTGCCCCATACAGTATAATATCTCCTTGTGGCTGCCCCATACAGTATAATATCTCCTTGTGGCTGCCCCATACAGCATAATATCTCCTTGTGGCTGCCCCATACAGCATAATATCTCCTTGTGGCTGCCCCATACAGTATAACGTCTCCTTGTGGCTGCCCGGCTGCCCCCATACAGTATAACGTCTCCTTGTGGCTGCCCCATACAGTATAATATCTCCTTGTGGCTGCCCCATACAGTATAACGTCTCCTTGTGGCTGCCCCATACAGTATAACGTCTCCTTGTGGCTGCCCCCATACAGTATAACGTCTCCTTGTGGCTGCCCCCATACAGTATAATGTCTCCTTGTGGCTGCCCCATACAGTATAATATCTCCTTGTGGCTGCCCCATACAGTATAATATCTCCTTGTGGCTGCCCCATACAGTATAATATCTCCTTGTGGCTGCCCCATACAGTATAATATCTCCTTGTGGCTGCCCCATACAGTATAATATCTCCTTGTGGCTGCCCCATACAGTATAACGTCTCCTTGTGGCTGCCCCATACAGTATAATATCTCCTTGTGGCTGCCCCATACAGTATAATATCTCCTTGTGGCTGCCCCATACAGCATAATATCTCCTTGTGGCTGCCCCATACAGTATAACGTCTCCTTGTGGCTGCCCGGCTGCCCCCATACAGTATAACGTCTCCTTGTGGCTGCCCCATACAGTATAATATCTCCTTGTGGCTGCCCCATACAGTATAACGTCTCCTTGTGGCTGCCCCCATACAGTATAACGTCTCCTTGTGGCTGCCCCCATACAGTATAATGTCTCCTTATGGCTGCCCCATACAGTATAATATCTCCTTGTGGCTGCCCCATACAGTATATCTCCTTGTGGCTGCCCCCATACAGTATAATGTCTCCTTGTGGCTGCCCCACACAGTATAACGTCTCCTTGTGGCTGCCCCATACAGTATAATATCTCCTTGTGGCTGCCCCATACAGTATAATATCTCCTTGTGGCTGCCCCATACAGCATAATATCTCCTTGTGGCTGCCCCATACAGCATAATATCTCCTTGTGGCTGCCCCATACAGTATAACGTCTCCTTGTGGCTGCCCGGCTGCCCCCATACAGTATAACGTCTCCTTGTGGCTGCCCCATACAGTATAATATCTCCTTGTGGCTGCCCCATACAGTATAACGTCTCCTTGTGGCTGCCCCATACAGTATAACGTCTCCTTGTGGCTGCCCCCATACAGTATAACGTCTCCTTGTGGCTGCCCCCATACAGTATAACGTCTCCTTATGGCTGCCCCATACAGTATAATATCTCCTTGTGGCTGCCCCATACAGTATATCTCCTTGTGGCTGCCCCCATACAGTATGTCTCCTTGTGGCTGCCCCACACAGTATAACGTCTCCTTGTGGCTGCCCCCATACAGTATAATGTCTCCTTGTGGCTGCCCCATACAGTATAACGTCTCCTTGTGGCTGCCCCCATACAGTATAACGTCTCCTTGTGGCTGCCCCCATACAGTATAACGTCTCCTTATGGCTGCCTCATACAGTATAATATCTCCTTGTGGCTGCCCCATACAGTATATCTCCTTGTGGCTGCCCCCATACAGTATGTCTCCTTGTGGCTGCCCCACACAGTATAACGTCTCCTTGTGGCTGCCCCCATACAGTATAATGTCTCCTTGTGGCTGCCCCATACAGTATAACGTCTCCTTGTGGCTGCCCCCATACAGTATAACGTCTCCTTGTGGCTGCCCCCATACAGTATAATGTCTCCTTATGGCTGCCCCATACAGTATATCTCCTTGTGGCTGCCCCCATACAGTATAATGTTTCCTTGTGGCTGCCCCCATACAGTATAACGTCTCCTTATGGCTGCCCCATACAGTATAATGTTTCCTTGTGGCTGCCCCATATAGTATAACCTCTCCTTGTGGCTGCCTCCACACAGTAAAATGTCTCCTTGTGTTTTTTTCTTTTAAACGGGTATTTATCGCTATATATATATCGTTATCGCGATAAATTTCCTAATATCGTTATCGTCTGAATATTTTTGATATCGCCCAACCCTTCTCTGACCCCCTGTATGTTAGCTATCAACCACCCTGGGACTACTCCAGGAGATAGCACCCTGGCGTTTCCCCTTCAGTGAAGTCCAGATTCCTGTATAGGGGTTAACAGGTGAATACCAAGGGCCTGCCAGGATAATGGTGTAAAGTAGAACTGGCTTAGTTGCCAATGGCAACCAATCAGATTCCACCTTTTATTTTCCAAAGGAACTCTAAAAAAAATTACAGGTAATATCTGATTGGTTGCTATGGGCAACTAGCTCTGTTTTCTTTCACACCGGTTTTGATAAATCTCCGCTTGTGGTCCCACACCCACTGATCATTAAAAGGGTTATCCCATGAAAAGTATTACCATGCAATATATAGGGAGTGGTACTCATATAATGCCATCAGTACAATTCAGTAGAGCTGCAGTCGGACTTAGAGTGGCCACTCGGGTCACCGCCAAAAGCCAGACAATCTGGCTATGCCCCCCGCACCCGCCAACAAAGATTTAAAAAAAAACGGTTGGTTGGCGAGGGGGAGGGTCAGTTTCTGCCTGCAGCTCCTCCTACTGAAAAGGAGAACATCCCTGTTACAGACGGAGGAATGGAGTCAGAGAACCGGACTGTCCGGCTTAAAACCAGACGTCTCGCCATCCCAGTCGGACTGGAACTCTCAGCATTATAAATCATTATAATGCCGTGAGTTTGTGTCTCAGGAGCAGCGCTCAGCGCATTTTCAGGACTGAATACGTTTGTGTGAAACCGGTCTTACATACAGGTCCCAACCAGGGACATACTGAACCCTGGAGATTTAGAAACCTGGTCAGGGGGGTGATTTATTCAGCATGGGTAGGACTGGGGTACAGGAATCCACCTGAAAAGTGTCCTGCAAGACCAGAAGCTGAGGACAGTGGATAGGGGCTAAAAGTGGACAAAGTGCCTGAGATGTCTTAAAGGGGCTCTGTAGGCTGAGGAACAGTATGAGGGATGAGGGTCAGATAGATCCTAGTGACCACACACTTACCTCCACCTGTAGAGCAGCCCTGTGGTTACAGGACCTGTGATAGTGTCATGGTCATGTGATCTCAGTGACATACGTGGGTGGAGTCAGGAATCACATGACCGAGTGTTGCTGTTCTGGGAAACATTGGCGGGAGATGAGCGGTAAATACTAGTGAGTTGAAGGACCTGTGATGATGTCATGGTCATGTGATCCGTGACGTGAGTGGGCGGAGTCAGGCTCCAAGCTGTGCAGTCTGAGGAGATTCCCGCCTTTCTCCTGTATATGAGGAGGTTATGAGGATTAGAGAGCAGGTGTGACTATAGATATAGCAGCCATGACACCTGATATGGGCCCCAGTGGTCAGTGGGGGCCCCGTCCTAAGCAAGAGCTTATTACCTTATTGTGTGGAATAACAATATGGCGGCTAATTTCTAGTTTTCTTAACTATTGCTGTCTACAGTCTACAGGCAGGACTTTTTTTTTTCGCCTAAAAAAACGGATCACAGACGGAAATGGCTCAAACGAATGCCCAGTGTGCATTTTCTTTATTTTTTTTTGTTCTTCTGACGGATCAGAAGAACGGAAAAATAACGGTGATGTGAATTGTCCCTAACTGAGGTTTTTTAAGTGAATTTCACAATTTTTCATTTAGTGTTTTTTTCACATAAGTGTTTTTTTTTACACTTATGTACATTCTTTACAGTCCTTATAAAGGCCTCTTTCACACGAAACATGCGGATTGTGTCAGGATGCGTTCAAGATACGTTCCGTGAAACTCGCGCCATTTCGCAAGCAAGTTCAGTCAGTTTTGTCTGCGATTGTGTTCAGTGTTTCAGTTTTTACCGCGTAGGTGCAACCATCAGTGAAAAACACATTACGTTCGGATGCTATACGTTTTTCACTGAAGCGCCATTCACTTCTATGGAACCAGAGCTGCGTGAAAAAACGCAGAATATAGAACATGCTTAGTTTTTTTTTGGTCATTGGTCTGCATTATTTATACCCACCCTGATCTTCACATATACAGTATATAGGTGCATATTCAGTCTAATACCGTATTACCTTTGGAGGAAACAGATCACGGAACGCGGGGTAACAAGCGGTTGGTCTGCTGCCGCATTGTCATTTATCTCTGACGGGTCTGTGTACTGTTGTTTGATTTGGACACTTTTAGACACTTATTTTCTATGTCCTTATATCCATTTTACCTATTTACCTATTTTTTGCCTATTTATATCATATGCATTTTGCGGAAAAACTTTTTTTTCTTATTTACAGTGGGCTCTTGTATCATATATACAATTATTTCTCTGTGACCTGTAGTTACAGTCCCTAGGAGTTTTGGATTTTATTTGAACCGCATGCACATGTTTGATGGTTCTTTGATATAGTAGGCAGCAGTATTACTGCTAATGGTGAGGATAGGCTTGGGCCGTTAGGGTAGTTATCAGGTGCCACTCCAAAGCAGTCCCCGGGTCAGTGGCAGCTGACAAGGGGGTTAGAGATACCGGTGCAAACCGAGCGGAAGGACGTAGTCAGGAAGTCTGGAATCAGGACAGGCATCGATCAAAGTCCGTAATCAAAGTCCAAGGTCAGAGGCAGGCGGTAAACAAGCAAAATCCGTTAAATCAAAAAGGAGGGTCTGTACACAGTCGACAAGCCAGTGACCAAGATTGCTCAGGCGCCTTCCTGGGGCAGGAAGCACATTTAAGTACTATCAGCAACCCAGCCATAGGCTGGGGAGATAGAGGCCGTGTACATGCTGCCTCACAAGGGAAAAGAGAGACACCCATGCATGCCCTAACAACAGTTCAGGATTCAAGCAGGAAATAAACTTCGGCACGGAGCACAGATACAGCAGTTAAAGAGGACCTTTCACCAGAGGAAAGCCTCTAAACTAACTATACAGAGGTGTAGAGCGGCGCCCAGGGATCCCCCTGCACTTACTGTTATCCCCGGGGGCGCCGCTCCGTTCGCCCGGTATAGCCTCTGGTATGTAAGTAGTTAGGCTCCACCCACTTGATCCTGCCGGCGTCGTCTTCTCCTATGCTGTAGCGCTGGCCAATCGCAGCGCTCAGCTCATAGCCTGGCTATGAGCTGAGCGCTGCGATTGGCCAGCGCTACAGCATAGGAGAAGTAGACGCCGGCAGGATCAAGTGGGTGGAGCCTAACTACTTACATACCGGAGGCTATACCGGGCGAACGGAGCGGCACCCCCGGGGAATTACAGTAAGTGCAGGGGGATCCCTGGGCGTCGCTCTACACCTCTGTATAGTTAGTTTAGAGGCTTTCCTCTGGTGAAAGGTCCTCTTTAAGTTACCTGCTGCCCATGATTGTCAGTGCGGCGCATTGCAGCAGGAGGGAATGAGGGAGCCTGGCGCCCATACCCACAGGTAGGACCAGCGGCACAGAGCGCTGGGCTAACAGTACCCACCTGCCCCCCTTACACCCCCTCTCCTCAGGCCTGGCCCTAGACAAAAAGGAAGAGGCGCATTGATGTTTCCAAGATTGTTCCTCAGGGACAAACCCCTTCCAATCACAAGAAACAGGGTTTTACCTCTATTCTTCTTCATCCCCAGAATAGCTTTCACCGTATAGACGTTCTCATCACCGACCGCAACAGGAGCTGAGACAGGTTTCTTGCCAAAATGATTTAGACTGACGGGTTTGAGCAGGGAGATGTGGAAGGAATTCAGTAGCCAAAGAGAGGCTGTCAGCTTAAAGGGGTATTACAGTAAAGTAACTTAATTTTTGAAAAACTGCATTAAAGCTGCAAGCAGTGACCCAACCAGAACCCATACCTATACATATAACCAGAGTTTCAATTTACCTTGCAATCTATTTGTCTAGCTCCTGTATGAGCCTGCAACACACTGAGAGTATTATGGCGCCTGATCTTTCCTCACAAAGCTTCAAAGACTACAACACCCACAATCCATAGCTTTCCTGCTGTGAGTTTGTGCTTGTTCATGCCTATTACAGTCCAGTCATGCCCCCTCTACTCAGTACTCACCAGCACACTAACACTCCCTTTGTTTCACAAGACATTTAGCTAGAGAATTGATAGCAACACACTGAGCATGCTCGACCTAACAAAGGCTCAGAACTGCAGGTCGATGCCATGGAGGCACAGTGGGTAGCAGAGGAAGAAAACTACTTTTATAACTACTGAACAGTAAATATGTGAAATTTTGAATATATCAGGTAATTATTGATGATGAATTAGTCTAAAACATAACTTATATTTATGGTAACCGGAATACTCCGTTAAGCTTGTAGGAGACATCATTAATTTGCTTAAGGATCTCAAATGGACTAATGAAGCGTGGACCCAATTTGTAAGAGGGTATTTTAATCCTGATGTATTTGGTGGCAAGCCACACTTTATCACCAGGGCGGAACTTAGGAGAATCTCTACATCTTTTATCGGCAGCCTCCTTTATGCGCACAGAAGCCTCTTTCAGGGCTGCCCTGGTCTCCTCCCAGATTTTAGAGAACTCTCTTGAAGTTGCATCCACTGCAGGGGTACCAGAATGAGAAGACACTGGGATGTTAGGTTGTTGACTAGAGATGAGCGAATGGTATTCCATTAAGTAGAATTTGATCCGAATTTCAGGATAAATTAGATTCTCCGCGAAGCCAAATTTCCTCATGCTTTGTGGTAGTGAATCGACTTAACCTGAAATAGTGTAAAATGCCTCCTTTATTTGCTCACGACGGGCCGCCGTATGACATCATCACGCCGGCCACGCGAGATTTCGTGCAAGATCTTCGAGCAAGATGGCGGTGGCGCTTTTGTGAGCAAATGAAGGCAGTAAGTATGATTTAATTTTTTCCCCCGATAATTTAAAACTGTATTATTACTGTCAGATGCTGCGATCATGCACCCGCTACTTACAATAAAAGTGCTTTGTGACGAAGTAATTTGTCACAAAGCAAATATTTTTGTAATATTTGGCGAAACAGCCGAATCAAATTTTGCTAAACTTTGCTCATCTCTATTGTTGACCATAAACAACAAAAAATTGTGATTTCTTGGAAGACTCACTGACACGGTTATTGTACAAAAACTCAGCCCAAGATAATAATTTGACCCAGTCATCATGATGGAGATTGTTGAAATGTTGCAAAAAATTGGTCAGGATTTGATTGACATGTTCCACTTGACCATTAGGCTGCAGATGATAAGCTGAAGAGAAATCTAGAGACACATTCAAAAGATTACAAAGAGCTCTCCAGAACTTAGACGTGAACTGCACACCTCTATCTGACACAATGCAGTAGGGAAAACCATGGAGGCGAAAAATGTGTTTAATACATTTTTTCACCAGCAGAGGAGCAGAAGGAAAACCAGGCAGAGACGAAATGCGCCATTTTGGAAAAACGAGCTGTTACCATCTTACCGGAGGAAGCTTTTGTGAAAGCACCGCCCCAGCTCCAAGAGACAATGTATCCAACTCAAGATAGAATTGCTTGTTAACATCTGGGCGATGGATTACCAAAGCCACAGAAAAGGCCTGCTTCAAGGCTTGGAAGGCTGATTCAGCCTCAGCTGTCCAATTCATGGGACTTGCTCCCTTATGGGTCAAGGTGGAGATGGGAGCAGTCAAGGACAGGAAGTGCGGCATGAACTGGCGATAGTAGTTGATGAATCCCAGGAACCGATGGATTGCTTTTAAACCTGAAGGACAAGGCCACTTTAAAATCACTGACAGCTTCTCGGGATCCATCTGCAGGCCAGTATCGGATATTATGTATCCTAGGAATGGAAGAGAAGACTGCTCAAAGGAACATTTCTCGAACTTGGTGTACAGACAATTTTCTCTTAAACTTTGAAGAACCAGACCAACTTGCCTCCGGTGAGTAGCAAGATCTGGAGAAAAAACAAGGATATCATCTAAGTACACCACAACACAGGAATAGAGCAATTCTCTGAAGATGTGGTTTATAAATTCTTGCAACACTGCATGGGCATTGCTTAGTCCAAAGGGCATCACCAGGTATTCGTAGTGACCGTCATGGGTGTTGAAGGCGGTCTTCCACTCATCTCCCTGGCGAATCCTGATCAGGTTGTAGGCCCCACGTAGGTCTAATTTGGAGAGCACTTTAGCTCCCCTGAGGTGACCAACAATTCAAAAATTAGGGGAAGAGGGTACTTATTTTTTGTGGTGATCTTAAGACCCCTGTAGTCGATGCATCGACGTGGGGAGCCATCTTTCTTCTTCATAAAAAAGAAAACTTGTGCCAGCCAGAGAGGAAGATTTGCGGAGAAATCCTCTGTCGTGGTTCTCCTCGATATATTCAGACATGGACTGAGTCTCTGCTGGTGACAGCGGATGGATGCGTCCACGAGGAGGTGAGGAACCCAGAACCAAGTCAATAGGTCAATCATATGGCCTGTGAGGAGGTAGTGTCTCAGCCTTTTTCTTGTCAAAGACATCCGCATAAGCATTATAGGCTGCTGGCAGACCCTGGAGGGGCTGGTGGTCCTCCATCATTATGTCCTTGTACAGATCCTTGTGTCCTTCTTTACACAGTGGGCCATAAAGGACATATATGATCCTTGACCGTAGTTACAGCTCCACACGTCGGCACTGCCGTGCACTTTGGCAGACACCAACAAGCTCAAGGACTGGCCCACTTTCTGTTCTACATATGTGTGCAGGGCTGGTACTGCCTCGCAAAGAAATGACGGCTTGGGACTCTGCACCTCGGATTGGCACAAGCCATCAGTTCTATGAAAGGTGCAGAGTCCACCACTTGGAAAGGGAGGGACTGCAGCACCAGCAGCTTGGCCAGGACCACATTCAGCTTCTGCGCCGTTGGATGAGTGCACGCATACTGTTGTCTCTAGGCAATTGCTTCGGTGATCGATTGCCGACGGAATGACTGACAAAGAGGAGCAGGGGCATCAGGATCAGCAGATGATGGGAAGGACAGACAGCTCCCTTCGGCTGAGGTGGTGGAGCCTTCCTTTTTATACAAGACGTAAATGGCTTTAGTACAATTCAGTGGCGGATCCAGAGCCTGGTCTCGGGAGGGGCACTTCCAGATTATTTTCTGTCCGCCGCCACAAAACAATGGTGCTTCTAGAACAGACTACACAGTGTAGAGGTATACTGTATATTGTGGGGCACAGTGTATGCTATATGTGTATAACAAACATTTCACATGAAAACTTAAAATTACTTGGCTTGGCCCTTGGGGATCTCGGACGCCACTTCAACACTTTGGCCGGGGGCTCGGCGGAGCTGATGTGTTTTATCCTAATGAGAAAGATTTCATAATAAGGATTTGGAGAAGGGGCAGAGGGATAGCAGAGCAGGGAGAGGCTGGTGCTGCTACTAGGGGGTCATACCATGGGGGAGTAATAAAGCCCACCATAATCCCCCCCCCCCCCCCCCCGTAGAAATAATTCTCCTTATAATGTGACAGTGCAAAAAATACCCCCTTGTAATGCCCCCAGGTGAGCTAATGTCCCCATAGTGCCCCCATAATGTTCCAGTATAAAATACCCCTATATAGTGCCCCCAGTAAATGCCCCCATAGTGCTCCACTCCCCCTTCCTCCTAGTGCCCCCATTATGTACCAGTATAAAATGCTCCAGTAGATGCCCTCAGTGTCCCCCATAATTTGCAAGTAAAAAATACCCCTTCTTAGTGCCCCCCGTAGATGACCCCATAGTACTCCTCTCCCCCTTCCCAATAGTATCCACCATAATGTGTCCCAGTATAAAATTCTACTGTACAGAGGCCCCCATATAAAATACCCCTTCTTTGTGGCCTCAGTAGATGCCCCTATAGTGCCCCCAATAATGTGCCAGTAACAAGAGCAACCCCCCAATCATGTGCCAGTAATAACGGCCCCCCATGTGCCAGTAATAACAGCCCCCCATGTGCCAGTAATAACAGCCCCCCCCCAAGTGCCAGTAATAACAGCCCCCCATGTGCCAGTAATAACAGCCCCCCCATGTGCCAGTAATAACAGCCCCCCCATGTGCCAGTAATAACAGCCCCCCCATGTGCCAGTAATAACAGCCCCCCCATGTGACAGTAATAACAGCCCCCCATGTGACAGTAATAACAGCCCCCCATGTGACAGTAATAACAGCCCCCCCATGTGCCAGCAATAACAGCCCCCCCCCCATGTGCCAGTAATAACAGCCCCCCATGTGCCAGTAAAAGTATTGTATATATATAAAAAAAAAAAACACTTATACTTACCTCCTTGGCAGCGATGTGATACAGGCCTCTTCCGGCCTGTGTCCCGCGCTGTACGGCTCAGGCGGCGCGATGACGTCATCGCGCCGCCTGCACCGGCCTCTGATAGGCTGCCGGCCTAGTGCCTGCAGCCTATCAGAGGAAGGGAAAGGGACACGCCTCTCCCTCCATTGCCTCAGCACAGCCATCTGTATTGCTGTCCTGAGGACGGCGATACAGATGACTATGGAGATGAGCGCTTCTCCCTGTGCCCCGCCTCCAGCTTGGGGGGGGGCAATTGCCCTGTTACCCCCCCCCCCATCTTCCCCCCGGATCCGCCAGTGGTACAATTAGAGATGAGCGAATTTATGAAAAGTTCGGTTCGGCTGATTCGCCAAATTTTACAAAAAAATTAGCACAAAGCGCATTTTTTTGTAAATAGCGGATGCAATGACAGGGAGCTCCGATAGCGCCCCCCCCATCCTTGTACCCCTCAGATGCCGCGTTCATACATGATTGCGGCATCTGAGTGTAAAATTAACATTAAAAAAAAGTCAATCAAATTAGCGCCTCTATTTGCTCGTGATGGGCCATCTTGCTTGAAGATCCGGAGCGAAATCTCACATGGCGCGAGATTACGTCATCAGGCTGCCCGGTGTGGTGACGTCATACGTCACCACTTACGGGATTTCGGCCGAAATCTTGAATCAAGATGGCGGCCCGTTGCAAGCAAATGGAGGAGGTAAGTATGAATTTTCTTGTTTTTTAGACTATTTCAGGTTAAATCGGCTTTGAGGTGAATCAAATTTATCCTGAAATTCGGATCTAATTCCACTTCGTGGGATTCGATTCGCTCTTCTCTAAGTACAATGTTACTTCACCGCTGAATGGCACTTAAGACATATATATATTTTTTCTGATTAATAAACCCCCCCTCCCCCCCCCCCAAAAAATGATCACAATTCACTGCTGAACGGCAATTAAGACGTATTCTTTTTCCTATTTCTACACCCCAAAAAAGAAATATAACAATCACACCGCAATTCACCGCAGAACGGCTAATGGAACGTACATATATTTCCTTTTAATACACCACGTAAATGGCTGTAGTACAATGTAACTTCACCACTAAACGGCAATTAAGATTTTTCTTCCCTATTTTCCTGCATCTGCGGGATCAAATCCATTGGTAAAACGGCCCGGGAACTGAGACGCAGGATTGGAGAACATCTGGGCGACATTAGAAATGAAAGAGAGACCCCAATCGCGCAACACAACAAGATGTGTCATGACAATAACGCGATGGTACTGCGCTTTCAGGGAATTCAGAAGGTCTGCCCCTCACCGCGTGGCGGGGACTTTGACAAATTCCTACTTCAGAAAGAAGCACAGTGGATTTTTCGACTTCACACTGCACAACTGGCAGGACTGAATGAGCAAATAAGTTATGCCTGCTTTATACTCTGCCTGTCCAAAAAAAAAGTTGCCACAAAAAAAAAAGGTCACACACGCTAATATTTCGTTGGACTGCCTTTAGCTTTGATTACGGCACACATTTGCTGTGGCATTGTTTCGATAAGCTTCTGCAATTGTCACGGATGGTGTACAGGAAACAAGACAATGCAATACAATTAATGACTCACTGGATCCACAACTAAGGAACAAAAGGGAGACCCCTACATGAGACCTGCCACTCTCCCTAATTGCTCAGCCTATGCGACCACCCCAAAGGTGGATGGGCGCATATCCACGTACCTCGGCTATCTAATACCTGAAGACCCTACAATAGTGAGGGGACACGACCACCGGCTCCCTACACAAGACACGGAGGGAGTCAGGGTCACCTGAAAATCCAGCAGACAGAAAATCACAAATAAAGGAACAGCACTTATCTTGCAGAGGACTGGGGAATAGAAACAGCATGCACACACACTCCAGGAAGTTGTATAAGCCGCAACCTAATGCATCATGGGGAGGAACTTAAAGGGAAGCAATCAGTCCAACTGCATGACAGCTGAGATAGACTAACGAGATGAGGAACTTAACCAAAACAAAGAAACTCAAGGAGGAGGATCTGGAAAGCTCCTGTCAAAGCTTCTCAGCTGTCTAGTTGTGACAGTACCCCTCCCTCTACGAGTGGACTCCGGACACTCAGGGCCCACCTTCTCAGGATGGGACCTATGGAAAGCCCTGATGAGACGAGTGGCCTTAATGTCCGTCACTGGGACCCACATCCTCTCCTCAGGACCATAACCCTCCCAATGAACGAGTTACTGGAGGGAACCGCGGACAAGACGAGAATCCACAATTCTAGAGACCTGAAATTCAAGATTTCCATCAACCATAATCGGAGGAGGAGGCAAAGGCGAGGGTACAATAGGTTGAACATAAGGTTTCAATAAGGACTTATGAAAAACATTATGGATCTTCCAAGTCTGAGGAAGATCAAGACGGTAGGCAACAGGATTGATGACAGACAGGATCTTGTAAGGCCCAATAAACCTAGGACCCAACTTCCAGGAGGGAACCTTCAATTTGATATTCTTGGTAGACAACCACACCAGATCACCAACATTCAGGTCCGGACCAGGCACACGTCTCTTATCTGCCACACGCTTATATCTCTCACTCATGCTCTTTAGATTATCCTGAATCTTTTGCCAAATAGATGAGAAAGACGAGGAGAATCTGTCCTCATCAGGTAAACCAGAAGACCTCTCTCCCGAGAAAGTCCCAAACTGCGGATGAAACCCATATGCACCAAAAAATGGTGACTTATCAGAGGACTCCTGACGACGGTTATTTAAAGCAAACTCAGCAAGGGGCAAAAAAGAACACCAATCCTCCTGATTCTCCGCCACAAAACAGCGCAGATATGTCTCCAGATTCTGATTGACGCGCTCAGTCTGGCCATTCGACTGCGGGTGGAAAGCAGAAGAGAATGACAACCGAACCCCCAAGCGAGAACAGAAAGCCTTCCAGAATCTGGAAACAAACTGCGTGCCCCTATCAGAGACTATGTCTGAAGGAATACCATGCAATTTGACAATGTGGTCAATAAATGCCTGCGCCAAAGTCTTAGCATTGGGCAAACCAGGAAAAGGGATGAAATGCACCATCTTGCTAAAACAGTCCACCCACCACCAGAATCACAGTCTTCCCCGAGGAACGAGGCAAGTCTGTTATGAAGTCCATGGACAGATGTGTCCAAGGACGGGAAGGAATGGGTAAGGGAAGGAGAGGACCTGATGGCCGTGAATGAGGGACTTTGGCACGAGCGCAAGTCTCGCAAGCTGCCACAAAACCCTCAACCGACTTACGAATCGCAGGCCACCAGAATCTCCGAGCGATGAGATCCAGTGTGGCTCTTGCCCCCGGGTGCCCAGCAAGGACCGTATCGTGGTGTTCCTTAAAAATCTTGTATCTCAAAGTGAGAGGCACAAACAACCTCCCAGGAGGACAAAGATCAGGAGCCTCTGACTGGGCTGCCTGCACCTCTGCCTCCAATTCAGGAAAAAGAGCAGAGACCACCACACCTTCAGCCAAAATGGGACCCGGGTCTTCAAAATTCCCACCTCCCGGAAAACAACGTGACAGGGCATCTGCCTTCACATTCTTAACCCCAGGGCGGAACGTGACAACAAAATTAAACCTTGAAAAGAACAAAGACCATCTGGCCTGTCTCGGGTTCAGACGCTTGGCTGACTCCAAATAGGCCAGATTTTTATGGTCAGTAAACACGGTAATAGGGTGTCTGGCTCCCTCTAGCCAATGGCGCCATTCCTCAAAAGCCAACTTGATGGCCAACAATTCCCTATCTCCCACATCATAATTTCTCTCTGCGGAGGAGAGTTTCTTCGAGAAAAAGGCACATGGTTGCCATTTGGCAGGAGAGGAACCCTGAGACAAGACCGCACCCACCCCTACCTCAGAAGCATCAACCTCAACTATGAAGGGTAACGAAATATCAGGTTGTACCAGGATGGGAGCGGAAGCAAAACTTTTCTTGATATTAGAAAAGGCCTTACGCGCCTCTACCGACCAGGAAGAAAAATCTACCCCCTTTCTGGTCATATCAGTGAGTGGTTTAACAACAGAGGAATAATTCAAAATAAATTTCCTGTAATAATTGGCAAAGCCCAAAAAACGCATCAGCGCCTTCTGATTCTCAGGAAGCTCCCACTCAAGCACAGCGCGGACCTTCTCGGGGTCCATGCGAAAACCAGAAGCGGAGAGAAGAAACCCCAGAAATTGAATTTCTGGAACCGCAAACACACATTTTTCCAGTTTCGCGTATAATTTATTCTCCCGCAGGATGAGCAAGACCTGACGTAAGTGTTCCTTATGAGTCTTGAAATCAGGAGAAAAAATCTAAATGTTATCCAAATACACTAATACAAATTTTCCCATTAAATGATAAAAAATGCTGTTCACGAAATGCTGAAAAACGGCTGGGGCATTCATCAAACCAAAAGGCATAACCAAATTCTCAAAATGGCCCTCAGGGGTATTGAAAGCCGTCTTCCATTTGTCTCCTTCTCTGACCCTGACCAGGTTGTATGCCCCTCTTAGGTCTAATTTGGAAAAGACTTTAGCCCCAACAACCTGGTTAAACAGGTCCGGGATCAGAGGAAGCGGATAAGGGTCACGAATAGTGATACTGTTCAGCTCCCTGAAATCCAGACAAGGTCTTAAAGAACCATCTTTTTTCTTAACAAAGAAAAAACCAGCGGCAACAGGTGACTTCGAGGGTCGTATGTGTCCTTTTCTCAGACTCTCAGAGATATAAGCACGCATAGCGACCCTCTCAGGTTGGGAAAGATTGTATAAACGAGATTTAGGCAGTTTGGCGCCTGGGATGAGATTAATAGGGCAATCGTACTCCCTGTGCGGGGGCAAATCCTGAACTCCACTCTCAGAGAAGACATCCGAAAATTCAGAGAGGAAAGGTGGTACAGTCTTAGTAGAAACCTCAGAAACAGATGTCATGAGGCAATTCTCTCTGCAAAAGTCACTCCAACCATTTATTTGCCTCGCTTGCCAATCAATGGTGGGGTTATGTTTAGTGAGCCAGGGTAGCCCCAACACTAGAGGAGTAGGCAAACCGCTAAGGACGAAACATGACACATCCTCAATATGAGCATCACTCACAATTAAACGAATATTGTGAACTATGCCCTTTAATGATTTCTGAGAAAGTGGAGCGGAATCAATAGCAAAAACAGGAATATCCTTTCCCAAAGTGCATACCTGGAAACCATGAGTTATTGCAAATTGATTATCAATGAGATTGACAGCTGCTCCACTATCCACAAAAATCTCCCAAAAAATGCTCTTGCTCTCTAGCGCCACCCTAACAGGCAGGACAAAACGGGAACTACAAGCAAACGGACAACCTTCAATTTCCGCCTCAACCCTGCCAATAGTAACAGATGGAACATTTTTAAAAGATTTTTTCCTTTTTGTTTCTTTATTACTCCCAGAAGACTGCCTGAATCTCCTAGAGGGACAAACATTTGCCAAATGATTTATACCTCCACAACAAAAACAAACCCTCCCCTGCGGGCTGAATCTTCTATTGTCAGAGGCAATCAACCCCAGCTGCATGGGCTCCTGCTCAGAAGGGGCTGACAGCGACTGAGACCCCTGCGCACAGAAAGATACCGCTGCACTGTCCCGGGACTGAGTATGACAGGAAGGAGAGATCTCTCCTCTCTCTCTAAGACGCCTGTCAATACGAACGGCCTGGGACATAGCAGAATCCAAGGAAGTAGGTCTCTCATGAAAGGCAAATGCATCTTTCAATCCCTCTGAAAGACCATGGCAAAATTGACTTCGGAGTGCAGCATCATTCCAACCAGTATCAGCTGCCCATCTCCGAAATTCTGAGCAGTATATCTCTGCGGATTGTTTACCCTGGCATAACAGACGTAGTCCAGACTCAGCCAGAGCAATACGATCCGGATCATCATATATCTGACCCAGGGCTAAAAAGAATTCATCCACTGAACGGAGGGGCCGTGCCCCCTCCGGCAGCGAAAAGGCCCAGGATTGAGCGTTACCCCTGAACAGCGATATAATGATCCCCACCCTCCGTTCTTCATCACCAGAGGAATGGGGAAGAAGGCGAAAATGGAGTTTGCAAGCCTCTCTAAAACGCACAAAATACTCACTACCCCCGGAGAACGTATCCGGGAGCGAGATCTTAGGCTCAGAACAAACTCCATGAACGCAAGCTGAACCGGTCACTTGAAACTGAGAAAAAGTCTTACGGAGATCAGCTACCTCCAATGAAAGACCCTGGAAGCGCTCAGCCAAAAGTGAAACCGGATCCATGCTTGAGACGGTTTTGGCGGCTTATAATGTCACGGATGGTGTACAGGAAACAAGACAATGCAATACAATTAATGACTCACTGGATCCACAACTAAGGAACAAAAGGGAGACCCCTACATGAGACCTGCCACTCTCCCTAATTGCTCAGCCTATGCGACCACCCCAAAGGTGGATGGGCGCATATCCACGTACCTCGGCTATCTAATACCTGAAGACCCTACAATAGTGAGGGGACACGACCACCGGCTCCCTACACAAGACACGGAGGGAGTCAGGGTCACCTGAAAATCCAGCAGACAGAAAATCACAAATAAAGGAACAGCACTTATCTTGCAGAGGACTGGGGAATAGAAACAGCATGCACACACACTCCAGGAAGTTGTATAAGCCGCAACCTAATGCATCATGGGGAGGAACTTAAAGGGAAGCAATCAGTCCAACTGCATGACAGCTGAGCTAGACTAACGAGATGAGGAACTTAACCAAAACAAAGAAACTCAAGGAGGAGGATCTGGAAAGCTCCTGTCAGAGCTTCTCAGCTGTCTAGTTGTGACAGCAATGTCACAAGATTTATTTCCATCCAGTGTTGCATTCATTTTTCACCAAGATCTTGCATTGATGATGGTAGAGTCTGACTGCTGCGCAAAGCCTTCTCCAGCACATCCCAAAGATTCTCAATGGGGTTAAGGTCTGGACTCTGTGGTGGCCAATCCATGTGTGACACATTCAGTATGTTCAGGTAGTCGCTGACCTCATTCTTGGAGCACATACTGTTGCTGAACCTAGACCTGACCAACTGCAGCAACCCCAGATCCTAGCACTGCCCCCACAGGCTTGTACAGTAGGCACTAGGCATGATGGGGGCATCACTTCATCTGCCTCTCTTCTTACCCTGATGCGCCCATCACTCTGGAACAGGGTAAATCTGGACTCATCAGACCACATCACCTTCTTCCATTGCTCCAGAGTCCAATCTTTATGCTTCCTAGCAAATTGAAGACTTTTTTTCTGGTTTGCCTCACTGATTAGTGGTTTTCTTACGGCTACACAGCTGTTCAGTCCCAATCCCTTGAGTTCCCTTCGCATTGTGCGTGTGGAAATGCTCTTACTTTCACTATTAAACGTAGCCCTGAGTTCTACAGTTGTTTTTCTTCGATTTGATTTCACCAAACATTTAAGTGATCGCCGATCACGATCATTCAGGATTTTTGACCCGACACATTTCTTCCTCGAATACGATGGGTCCCCACCATCCTTCCAGTTTTTAATAATGCGTTGGACAGTTCTTAACCCAATTTTTGTAGTTTCTGCAATCTCCTTAGATGTTTTCTCTGCTTGATGCATGCCAATGATTTGACCCTTCTCAAACAGACTAACATCTTTTCCACGACCACGAGATGTGTCTTTTGACATGGTTGTTTAAGAAATGAGAAGCAACTCATTGCACCAGTTGGGGTTAAATAACTTGTTGCCAGCTGAAAGATAATCGCCCATGCAGTAATTATCCAATAGGAGGCTCATAACTATCTGCTTAGTTAAATCCGGGTGGCGACTTTTTTTTTGGACAGGCAGTGTATAATATCCATTGTGTGGCTTATCGCCTTTATATGTGCCCTGACAGGCACATTACTTTCCGAGTTGTACACACTCTAAGTTTACCCACCATGCGCCTGCTCGCCCCCATGTAGCGTTTATCTTTAACGTTCCAGGTGACATCTCTTCCATCTTTTGTTATACCTGTGGCTTTATTGACATCAGGGCTTCAATTTTGCGCCTAGTGGTCTCGTGATGTGATTAATTAGTTTATTAATTTGTTGTCCATGTGATGCTTATTTTTGCAGCACATTTGCTTCCACCCTATCCCACCCATCCCTTCTTATCCTCCTCGTTGTCTGTAAGCCGCTTCTTGATTCCTACTTACGTTGTATACATGTAGCAGGAGCGCACAGTATAAGCGCTGTCTACAGGAGGGCATAGCTTAATGCGGCTCGTCCGGCTCCTGTCTTCTGCTTGGCAGTGGTTGCGCATCCCGCCCCGCCCAGGGGGTAGATCTTCTCCTTTATGAATTGGCCCACTGATACGTGCGCTCACGGCCATCACAGTGCCGGACGCCGCACCACACAGGCGGTCACATTACTTAGTTGGTGTAAATATTGAATATACTAGGCTCCTGATGATACTGTTGTAAGAAACACGTTTGTCGAGCCAGCACTTGTTTGACTGCTGCTTTAATGCCCCAGCTTTATATCTGTTTTTACGCTGGTTAGCTCGGGTAGAGAGCACATCGCTGCCTCAGCAGTATCAGATATTGTATGCATGTTAATCTGACACTGGCCGAGAGTGCTTATATTAGGCAGGGGGGTGCGTCTTCCTATTCCATACTCGGCATCCTTGTAGCTGGGACCACTCTGCAACCCCTGCCACACACCACATGAGTGTTGCCACTAAATACTGGGTGGCACACACGTCGGATGGGAGTTTTAGTGCTCATGTTTAGCACTATTATTCTCTCTACATGCTGTACACCTAGTCCCATACTGTACATACTGCCCATACCGCCGTTGGAGCTAGGTGTAGAGAGTTTACTATACTCGGATACAGGCCTGTTTATTGGGTGTTCCCCCTTTTACTGATATTCCAAATAAAGAATTTTTTTTTTTTTTTTTTTTTTTTTTTTTTAGCGTCTTATACAGGCAGTGATCTATTTCTAATAGAAGACGCACACCCAATCATTTAAACTTCTGTGAATCTATTTTCCGTGAGCCATAACTTTTTTATATTTCCGGTCACATAGCTGTATGAGGGCTTATTTTTTGTGGGACAAGTTGTACTTTCTAATGTAACCATTAATTATGGCATAAAATGTAGTGGGAAGCGGGGGAAAAAATCTAAATTGGGTGAAATTGTAAAAAACGCAATCCCTCCACCGTTTTACGTGTTTTGTTCCCACGGCGTTTCGTTTACGGCAAAACTGACCCATGCCCTTCATTCTCTGGGTCAGTACGATAACAACCTATGTATAGGTTTTTTTATGTCTAAATAGTGTACAAATAAATTTTTGGTTTTACATCACCATATTCTGACCCCTATAACTTTTTTATACTTATGTCTACTGTGCTGTTTAGGGGCTAATTTTTTGCATAAAAATCTGTACTTTTTATTGATACCATTTTAGAGTCTATGTGACTTTTTGATCACACTTTACAAAATTTTTTGGGGTAAGAGAAGCAATGAAAAAATGGCAAATCGGACATTTTGACCCTTTTTTCCGTTACGCTATTCGCCGTATTGGAATTTTTTCTTCTATTTTAATAGTATGGACGTTTTCAGTCGCGGTGATACCCATGATGTTTATATATATTGTTATTTAGGTATTTATTTTTTAATTATACGGAAAGGGGGGTGATTTAAACTTTTATATATTTTTAAAAAACATTTATTTTTTTACATTTTTTGCCTCACATATGAGTTTATTAATTATATTGTTTTATTTTGGTTTATCAGGGATTTTAGACTTGCTATTTACAGTCAACTTTGCTCATTTCTTATCCTGGCCTGCCATCTGGTGGACAAAATAAGTATTGCAGCATGAACACTTTCAGCCTTATCAGCAAGGCTGAGAGTGTTCAGCGCAAGCAGCGATGGCCACGCGGGGCATCGGTAGGAAGCCCGGAAGCGCGAGCTTCCAGGTTTTTGTGCATTTAGGTGCCGTGATCTCACTTGATCACGGCATCTAAAGCATTTAATTACCGCGATCGACATTATTTGTCGGTCACGGTAATTAGTTGCAGGTCTCTGCGGTGTGAAACAGCAGAGATCTGCCGGCCATGACGCCCGCTGCACGTGCGAGCGGGCGCCATGTTCGCACATCGCGAACGGGTTAATAAACTCCTCCCTTCCCCAAAAAATAACAATTACAATTCACCGCAGAACAGATAATAGGAAGTAGGTTTATTTCCCTTGAATACACCCCGTAAATGGCTGTAGTACAATGTAACTTCACCGCTGAACGGCAATTATGACATACATTTTTCCCTTTTTTTTCCTATTAATAGACCCCCCCAAAAAAAGTTAAAAACAATGTAAAATCAACGCAGAACGGCTAATGGGACATAAGTATCTTTCCTATTAATACAACGCGTAAAGGGCTGTAGTACAATGTAACTTCACCGCTAAACAGCAATTATGACATACCGTATTTTCCGCTTTATAAGATACACTTTTTCCCCCCAAAAGTGGGGGGAAAATGGCCGTGCGTCTTATTAAGCGAATACAGCAGTATTACATTGCCGGCACAACGCAGGCTGTGCTGTACTGCATAGGCATAGCGGTCTGCGATGTACCAGTGACATGTAAACAGGGGCGCTATCTGGGTAATAGCGGGGCCTGGCGCAGTCACTGAACTTCATTAAGCCCGGTAAGAGCAGCCATCACATATAAAGTTTATGCAGCAGCCCTTACCAGTGCTGCTTTGTTAAACTTGCACTAATCACTTATCTGTAAGCGGTACTCGCCATGCACGCAGTGGGCAGGCCGGCAGCACACGTCACTCTCATTAGTCACACTCTGGCCCCGCCCACTTCATTAATGAAGTGGGTGAGGCCCGAACGTGACTAAGTGAGTGACTTGTGCTGCCGGCCTGCCCACTGCGTGCATGGCGAGTACCGCTTACAGATAAGTGATTAGTGCAAGTTTAACAAAGCAGCACTGCTAAAGGCTTCTGCATACACTTGCGATGGCTGCTATGACTAGGGCCCAATGTTATGGGGTCAGGTACCCCCATA
The DNA here is from genome assembly GCF_905171765.1 of Bufo bufo. Classification (NCBI taxonomy): domain Eukaryota; kingdom Metazoa; phylum Chordata; class Amphibia; order Anura; family Bufonidae; genus Bufo; species Bufo bufo. The sequence goes on along the minus strand of NC_053390.1, from coordinate 33,277,307 downwards.
GATACCCCCATAGCAGAGTACCCACAGATCCCCAAAACACTGTCCTCCACAGATCTCCATAACAGAGTCCTCCACAGATCCCTCTATAAGTCTGCTCCACAGATCCCCATAAGTGTCATCCACAGATCCCCCATAACAGTGCGCCATCCACAGACCCCCCATTAGTTCAAAACTCACCAAAAGCACACCATTTAGTTCAAAATATTTTCTTTTCCTAATTTCCTTATAAAGCGAAAAATTCGGTATATTTTTTCCTTTTTTCCCCTATTACTACACCCCCAAAAAAGTAAAACAATGTATAATGAACGCAGGACGGCTAATAGGATGTATGTCTCTTTCCTATTAATAAACCATGTAAATGGCTGTATCACACAGCACTTGCACCCCAATCACAAGCAAGGTTTGCTGGAATTACTGATGTATCGTATAGTGCAAACAACCTAAAAGCAGCAGTAAAACTGCAATTTGGATCCCCAATTAGTGCAGCAAGGTGTAATATAATCGCTCCTATTACCCAGGCTGTACACTCTCCTATTGCACCCTGTTCTCCTTTTATAGTGTAGATGATTCCTCCCTATCCTTTTACTACACCTTGACTAATCTTTCCCTGAACTTGTAAATCGTTTTTTTAGCACAATGAAGTCTTTCCTAGCACTGTCCCTAGCGCCTGCTGATGTCTCTCCCTGCACTAAGTACACTGGAAAATGGCTGAATCCAAAATGGCTGAGGCTATTTATAGGACATCACAGGGGATGGCTGGCTGCTGATTGGCTGCATGCATGGCATTGTGGGTGATCCCTCTTTCCCAGAGTTCCTTGCTCCATGTTCTCACACGTGCAGCAGCCATTTTAGGAAAAAATGTGATTCGTTACCACAAAGCGTGAGGAAATTTGCATTAGGTGCAAATCGAATTTTCCCTGAAATTCGGATAGAATTCCACTTTGTCAACTTTGATTCGCTCATCTCTAAATGCTACATGTGTACTTTGACTATAAGTGTTGTGTTTTTTCTGTATTATGTGTCAATAAATCAAGTTAGAACAAGAAAATCACTTCTCTCCTCTGTGAATGTTCTCATGTCTAACAAGATGTGATCTCCGGTTAAAACATTTCCCACATTTGGTACAGGAAAATGGCTTCTCCCCTGTGTGAATTCTCTGATGTGTTTTAAGGTGGGATTCCTTGATAAAACATGTGCCGCATTCTGGACATGGAAAGGTGTCTCCTGTGTGAATTCTTTGATGAATAGTAAGATCTGGCTTTCGCTTAAAACCCTTTCCACATGCAGTACATGAAAATGGCTTCTCCACTGCCCTGTGAGTTTTCTGATGTTTATCAAGCTGTCCTCTCGTTGTGAAACATTTTCCACATTCTGAACATAAAAATGGCTTCTCCCCTGTGTGAATTCTCTCATGTCTTTTCAGACATGCTTGCTGGGTGAAACATTTTCCACATTCTGAACAGAAAAATGGCTTCTCCCCTGTGTGAATTCTCAGATGCATTTTAAGGTGTGCTTTGTTGTGAAAACATTTCTCACATTCTGGACATGAAAATGTTTTTCCTATGTGAATTCTTTGATGTCCAGTAAGATCTGACTTCTGGTTGAAATCCTTTCCACATACAGTACATGAAAATGTCTTAACCCCGGTGTGAATGTTCTGATGTTCAAAAAGACTACTTTTTCTTGGGAAACATTTCCCACATTCTGAACAGGAATACTTCTCTCCTGTGTGAGTTCTCTGATGTTGAAGATGTGATTTTTTCTTAAAACATTCGCCACATTCTGAACAAGGCTTTGACTTCTTCCTTTCGTAAGAGATTTCACGTACAACACTCATTTGATGATCTTTAGACTTCTTACAAGTTTGTGATGAATCAGAAGATTTGAGATTTTTAAGAGGATCAGATGATAGATGTGTACTGTCAACAGCTGAAGGTACATCTAAGATAAAGGCATGCTCTTCACATGTATCTTGTGTGATACCACAACCATCTGCTTTAAAATATGAAGATATCAGATGTCCCTCTGAGCTCCCGGTACAGACATCTGCAAATAAAAAAATGATTACAAGTGAATGGGATGGAGTAGTTGTAATTAAACTGCACCGCGCTGCAACATCGATGGCTTGCAGATAAACATTGAAGAGGATACAGCGCACACACAATCACCATGACCCCTTCAAACACGATGGGCAAGAGTGCTGGGAGTTGAACCCCTGCCGATCTGATATTCATCATCTATCCTGATCTGATATTAATCACCTTATCCTGATCTGATATTGATCACATTATCCTGATCTGATATTTATCACCTATGGCACTTTACAGTACCATAAATCTTATGTTCTATAAGTTCTCTGAGGGTGGAGGAGTCACCAATAAAAAATGATCTACAAGATACACTATATGGAGAAAAGTATTACGACAAAACTCTTAATCATTGAATTCAGTTGTTCCATTCAGTCCCATTGCCACTGGTGTATAAAATCCAGCCCCCAGCCATGCAGTCTGCCTTTACAGACATTTAGGAAAGAATGGCTCATTGTAAAGAGCTCACTGAATTCCATAGTGGTCTTATAATAAGATGTCATCGCTGCCACGTCACTTCCTGAAATGTCTTCCTTTCTATATATTCCACTATCATCTGTGAGTGGTATTATTGCATAGTGGAAGAAACCAAGGCTACTCAGCCATGAACTGACCACGTAAAGTTACAGAGCGGGGTTGGCGAGTGCTGAGGAGCATAGTACATAAAAGTCACCAAAGCTCTGCTGACTCCATAACTGAAGAGTCCAAACCTCCTCTGCCCTTAACACCAACTGTGCTGTTCCAGGAGCTTCCTGGCATAGCCTTACATCACCAAGCACAATGCCAAGTGTGGGATGGAGTGGTGTAAAGCACATTTCCACTGGACTCCGGAGCAGAGGAAATATCTACTGTGGAGTGACCAGTCACACTTCTGGTGGTCTGAAGAGAACATTACCTTCATGACTGCATTGTGCCAACTATAAAGTTTGGTGGAGGATAATGGTATGAGTTGGTTTTCAGGGGTTGGCCTAGGCCGCTTCGTTCCAATGAAGGGATATCTTTACCCTTTCAGGATCCTGACCAGGCCGTTTTTTTTATTTTATTTGACATGTGTCACTTTATGCGGTAAAATCTTTGGAACGCTTTTACTTATCCAAACCATTCTGAGACTGTTTTCTCTCGACACATTGTACTTCATGATAGCGGTAAATTTCAGTCAATATATTTCATTTTTATTTCTAAAAAAATACCAAATTTACAAAAAAATATTTAAATTCACAACTTTCCCAATTTCTATCTATCTGCTTTTAAACCAGATAGTAATACCTAATAAAATAGTTATTACTTTACATTTCCCATATGTCTACTTTATATTTGGATCATTTTGTGATCATTGTGTCATTTAATGTTTTGGGGACTTTAGAAGGCTTAGAATTTTTGAAGCAAATTTTAAAAATTTTCTGAAAACTTTTAAAACCCACTTTTTTAAGAACCAGTTTAGTTATGAACTACATAGTAGAAACCACCCATAAATGACCCCATTTTAGAAACTACACTACTCAAGGTATTCAAAACTGATAAACGTTGTTAACCCTTTAGGTGTTCCACAATAATTAAAGGAAAATGTAGATGAAATTTCCGAATTTCCCTTTTTTGGCAGATTTTCCATTTTAATCCATTTTTCCCGGTAACAAAGCAAGGGTTAACAGCCAAACAAAACTCAACATTTATCACCCTGATTCTCTAGTTTACAGAAATACCCAATTTGTGGTCGTAAACCGCTGTACGGGCACACCGCAGGATGCAAAAGTAAAGGAGCGCCATATGGATTTTGAAGGGCAGATTTCACTGGGATAATTTTAAGTTACCATGTCACATTTAAAGCCCCCCTGATGCACCCCTAAAGTAGAAACTCCAAAAAAGTTACCCCATTTTGGAAACTACGGGATAAGGTGGCAGTTTCATTGGTACTATTTTAGGGTACATATGATTTTTTATTGTTCTATATTACACTTTTTGTGAGGCAAGATAACAAAAAATAGCTGTTTTGGCACAGTTTTTATTTTTTGCTTTTTAGAATGTTCATCTGACGGGTTAGATCATGTGCTATTTTTATAGAGCAGGTTGTGACAATACCAAATATGACTACTTTTTTGTTTGTTTGTTTGCTTCAGTTTTAAATAATAAAGTATTTTTGAAAAAAATCATATTTTTTAGTGTCTCCATAGTCTGAAAGCCATAGTTTTTTTTATTTTTTGGGCGATCTTCTTATGCAGGGGCTCATTTTTTGCGGGATGAGATGACAGTTTGATTGGTATTATTTTTGGGTGCATATGACTTTTTGATCACTTGGTATTACACTTTTTGTGATGTAGGGTAACAAAAAATGGCTTTTTGGCACAGTTTTTATTCTTTTTTAAGGTGTTCATCTGAGGCATTAGATCATGTGATATTTTTATACAGCTGATTGTTACGGATGCGGCGATACCTAAGGTGTCTACTTTTTTATTTTTTCACTTTTAAGACAATAAAAGCATTTTTGAAACAAAAAAAAATTGTTTTTAAAATTTTTGTTTGTTGGTTGTTTTAGCACAGTTTTTATTTTATCTTTTTTTACAGTGTTTAGGTGAGGGGGTGGATCATGTGATATTTTTATAGAGCGAGTCGTGATGGACTCGGCAATACCCAATATGTCTGTTTTTCTTTTTTATTTATTTATTTATTACAATTTTATGTGCTTTCTTTTGGGAAAGGGGCTTTTTTTTTTTTTTACTTGAAACTATATTTTTTTATTATGAAATATGCATTTTTTTTTTACTTTTTTTTTTTTTGTCCCACTCTGGGACTTCAACTTCTGGGGGTCTGATCCTCTCACACATCCTGTATTGTAACACATTGCATGTCATCTTTTATGCCTAAGGGGCTGGATCTCACAGGCTTCCATAGAAGGCAAGCCCCGATGCCTATGGAAGGCATCCGGCTTGCCTTCTCTGCCATCGGGTCCCCGCAACAGCAGCGCGGGGATTCGATGGGGAAGTGAAGGGAACCTGTACCTTCCAAAAACCTCCTGCATTCTGCATTCAGCTTTAACCGCGGCATACAAGGGGTTAATACGCCGGCATCTGTGTTTTCATCTATGCCGGCGTATGCAGCAGGGGCCTGGCTGTCAGTGACTGATGGGCACTGCAGCTGATCGGGCGGACGCAGCTCCTGCACCTGCTCGATCAGCCTGCAGTACATGTACTTTAAGTCACGTCCACCAGCGCCGTACAAAAAGTGTCATGAGAAAACAGTCTCAGAATGGCTTGGATAAGAAAAAGCTTTCCAAAGTTATTACCACAAAAAGTGACACGTTTTTAGATTTTCAAAAATCGGCCTCGGATTTAAGGTGAAAACGGGCCTGGTCCTAAAGTGGTTAAAGGTTACTACTCACCTGGGTGGTTATCTGTAAGAATTTCCTCCTTACACTGGTCATCACCCCAAATATATGTCTCTGTAGGAATGTCCTCCTTACACCGGTCATAACTTCTCACATACATCTCTGTAGGAATGTCCTCCTTACACTGGTCATCACCCCTCACATGCATCTCTGTAGCATTAATATTGTTCAGATCTTTATCTTGATTCAACATCTGTGAATAAATATTGTAGTCTGAGATATCGCATTCTAAATGAGTCATTAATTATCATGATGTTATTATTTATCTGAGTCAAATAGATGCAGGTCTCTAGAAAGCTGTACATATTAAATTACAGAGAAAATAGTTTCATAGAAGGTAAGTCAGCTGCTGGTGGGTTTTCTACACCTAAACTAAGCATACAAAATGATGAATGAGACCCCATCCCCGCCCACTTTTTTAGACCTGGCACAATAAAAGCCAGAAGTAGGCCTAATATAGGTGTATTTCTGATCGTAAATGACCCCCTTAATGTCTATGCTCGGCTCTAATCCTGTTATCTTCTCCTTTCCTAATTACACAGGTATGAAACTTACTGTATAATACTAAGTGATAGCACAAGACAGAACACAATGACTTCACAGCCTTCTACTGAGTGATCATAGGGAATATCTCCATCTACCTGATGATCCTGTGGAGGAGGAAGAGGACTGGGACATCTCTCTGGTGTTCTTCTCTTACTGGGTTTTCCTGTAGGAGACACATACAGTGACTGAATTAATCTTTCACATACAGTACAGATAATTAAAGAACGTGGGTATTTATTACCTGGTGATGTGAGGGGCTGGTGGTTCTCCATCATAACATCCTTGTACAGATCCTTGTGTCCTTCTACATACTCCCACTCCTCCATGGAGAAATAGACAGTGACATCCTGACACCTTATAGGAACCTGACAACACAATGATATCGTCATCACTCAGACCCCTCCAGTGCTGTTACTGTATAATGTCCCAGCATTCCCAGCAGTGTCACCTCTCCAGTCAGCAGCTCAATCATCCTGTGGATGAGTTCTAGGATCTTCTGTTCATTGATTTCCTCATGTATCAGGGAGTGAGGTGGAGGCCCCGTGATTGGGCTCAAGGTTCTTCTACATCCTTCAGATAATGGAGCCTGAGAGCGCTCACAAGTTTTCTTCTTTACCACTGTGTAATCCTGTTTATGAATATGCATTCATAAATATTATTACAGACATTTCGAGAGTCTCTCACCTCTCCAGTCATATCCTCTGTTATTACCATAGATAAGAATGATCTAATGTGACATCATCAGAATCTCTCACTTCTCCAGTCATGTCATCTGTTATTACCATAGATAAGAATGATGTAATGTGACATCATCAGAACCTCTCACCTCTCCAGTAAGTTGGAAGAGTATCTCTAGGGTGAGATTTATTATCCTCTCAGCCATCTTGTCTCTGTTCCTCTTCAACCCTGATTGGTCAATCAGGTAAATTCTCTTAAACAGAAGGTATAATCAGAGGATTTTATGAAGCCAGAACCTGAATAAAAACAATGTTAAAACCACATAAAATACCATGTAAAACACTTACCAGTAGTAATAAAGGAGGAGATATTACATTGTAGATGTTGTATTCTCTCTTTTTGCATGGATTGGAACATGAGTTGAATAGTTTGATAAGTTTCTCTGTGCTTGAGGTTAAAGAATTGTCAAAAGATGCCACACCTTCATATGACTTCTATAGTCAATGTTAGGCACCCACCCAGATCCTGTACTGTATGTTGTCCCGTCTCCTCTCGCTGGTTTGGTCTCCCTAACGTTTGCTAGGGTATAGTCAACTGGAATCCAACAACTTGGTAACGGTTCCTGACAACTAAGTGCAGGGGCCTAAACCTAATGGGTAAAAAAGTAGTATAACAAAAAGTGGTCAAAACCAAGACCGGATCAGAATCCAAAAACGAAGTGAAATACACAGCAGAGTGAAACCAGGAGATAATGTTAGAGACAAAGTCAGCAGGCAATGGTAAACTCACAAACTAGCAGAGTCCAATACCAAACAGTGTCCAATATCAAGCAAGATCAAATAACAAGCAAAGTCACATACCAGGAGGCCACATCAGAAGTCAGTGATCCAGAGTTACAAACAAACAGCTAGCTAGTGTGGCAACAATACCAATCACAGGCAACTGTGGCCAGCAGCTGCCAGGAAGCATGTGACGCCATAGTGCGGGAGGGTAGATGGGTGGGTAAGTAAGTAAGAGCCTGGCACCCTCCTACATATAAGACAAGAGTCCACTTCTACAGGACAATATGCCAATCAGTTGTGCACCCTTGACAAGTTAGTCGGAGGAGATCTTCCTACTCCCTTTGATGAATTGGTCTCTTTAGCAACCAGGGTAGATTTGTAGTTCACAGAGAGGTCTAAGGCTGGTTTCACACTGTGCGCAGTGCTTTTCTTCCGGCCATTTCTCAGCATATTTGTCGGGTTGGGGTCGGATCTCCACCGGTCCCCATTATAGTTAATAGGGCCTAACAGAGCCATACAAGCTTCTGGCAATGCCTGAATGCAGAGATAAAGCCTGCCAGATCCCTAGTGCTAGTGTTAAACTAGCCTAAAGAGAAGGATCAAGATCATCAGCTACCATGGGGTCACACTAAAATCACTAAAATAAAGTGGCCTAAATGGGAGGAAATGCTCAAAAACCCCAAACACTGTAGCGTGTTTATAACCGGGGGAGCAATTCCTCTGCATGTGATCCGTTGCTAGCGGCAATCACCAGCAAAAAAATGCATACAATGGAGGATGTTGGCAGCGGACAACATGCACCACAAAGGCATCCTACACAAGATGGAGTAGTGTGTGGATGAAAATATACAAATACATAAATCACTGCAAAAGGTGCACCACAATGATATGCAACTGACAACACTGGCTAATCCCTCAGGCTGATGCTAAAAATTTAGACTTTAGCCAATGTATTCCAGTCAGGAACACAACTGAGCTCTTTTGCACCACCGTCAAGGTATCTCAGTGTGTTATGGGTTCCTACCACTAGACTACCTATGGTGTGTGAACACGGTCTGAGAGGTGCTAAGATCTAACTCACAGCCAAGCTCCCACATACCTCCATAGTGAGATCACTCATGCAGTGGGAGAAGAAATAGGGCTGCAAGCCCCACCTATAACAGGCCATGTGACACAGGTCACACTACCTCCAAGTCTCCACCCAGGTAGAGACCAGAAGAATCCATGCGACTCGGTTGTATCACTTTATTTTCCAATGAACGATCACTATCAGACATCTTCTGTTCTGTCTCTACTGTGGAAAAGATGGTCATCTCCGTATCGACGGTCCCAGACCTACAGCAAAGCAGTGAAACTCAAGGCCATAGCAGAGAATGGAGGGATCACCTTGGGTCTAACATTATCCTCCGCTTATATTAGACTCTTAATTCTAGCTTCTCTTTCCTTCAGGCCTCTCCATTCTCCTGTCCAGGTACGCTGAATATTCCACTACTGTACCTTCAGACACCACTGAAACATGGTCTTATTCAAAACCCCTACTGAGGTTTTACTCCATGTGGATGTTGTTCATTTTGAAGACCTTTCATGTTTAGTTCTTCCTCATTCCAGCACTCCGATGCTCCTGGGATTGTCGTGGTTGAGAATGTATTCAGCACTTAGTGATTGGTCGAACAAACAACTAATGGGAGGGGGTCCATCTTGTTTTCAACAGCGTATTAAAGGGGTATTCTGGTTATGAAACGTTATTATTGGTGGGGGTCCTCCTGCTGGGACCCACACTGATCACGAGAACAGAGACCCCATACCACTTGGAGCCGCTGAAATGAACAACGCGGCCGGTCGGCATGCATGCAGCCACTCCATTAATTTCTATGGGAGTTCTGGAGATAGCCGGATTAATTTTACATAACTGGAATACCTCCTTAAATCCTTTCCTCAACCCTCTAACTTGTCACTCAACTCTGTCTGTTACAGTGGTGGACCCTGCCCACCACCATCCTGCTTCTCCAGGCAGGCACAGGTACCACTTCACTCACCCCGTGTCTGTCGAAGTTCCAGCAGCGGACCCAGGTGCCCGTGTTCTGTGTGTCTATTGGAGATATTCTTCATTGAAGGTCACCTCATTATGCAGCATTGCAAGGGTTAACCCCTCCTTTGGTTCTGTGTGCAGCTGCTTGTAATGTGTAAATCAGCCTCTGCTATGTATGCTGTGCTATCTGTTTAACTCTCTGCCAGTGTACCGACTTTTGCTTGATTCCAGGATTCTGACCCTTTGCCACCTGACCTTCACCCATGCCTGTTCAGTGTACTGACCCTGGGTTCCCTGACCTCAGACTTGTTTCCTGGATTTACATGAGCTCTGTCTGCCTTGACATCAGCTTCTTACTGACTACAAGTTTTGCCTGATCCCTTGGTGCCCTGTACCAATATCTATCCCCTGTATGTTAGCTTTCAACCACACCGGGACTACTCCGGGAGATCGCACCCTGGTGTTTCCCCTGCAGTGAAGTCTAGATCCCTGTATGGGGGTTAAAAGGTGAATACCAAGGGACTGCCAGGATAATCCCCTTAGGTTTACCCAACAGTCAAACAGGTTGGTTCCTACAGTGAAGTAGAATGATCAAAACTGGTGTAAAGGAAGACGGGTTTAGTTGCCCATAGCAACCAATCAGATTACACCTTTTATTTTCCAAAGGAGCTCTAAAAAAATGAAAGGTGGAATCTTATTGGTTGCTATGGGCAACTAGCTCTGTTTTCCTTTACACCAGTTTTGATAAATCTCCGCTTGTGGTCCCACACCCACTGATCATTACACAGTCTCACACATTAAAAGGGTTATCCCATGTAAGTATTACTACGCAATGTATAGGGAGCGGTCCTCAAATAATGCCATCAGTACAATTCAGCAGAGCCGCAGTCGGACTTAGGGTGGCCACTCGGTTCACCCCCAAAAGCCAGACATTCTGGCCATGCCCCCCACTACCGACAAAAAACACCTGGAAGAATGTTGGGTGGTGAGGGGGAGGGTCAGTTTGTGCCTGCAGCTCCTCCTACTGAAAAAGAGATTATCCTTGAGTCCGTCCAGGTCCTGCACCAGACGGAGGAAAGGAGTCAGAAAACCGGACTGTCTGGCTTAAAACCGGAAGTCGGGCCACCCTACTCGGACTGGAACTCTCAGCATTATAAATAGTGCTGAGCGAACTTGTGTTTTAAGTTTGGCGTCTAAAGTTCGGGTTCGGGTTATCGAAGAATCGCGTTATGGATTCTAAATTCCATTATGGTCCGTGGTAGCGGAATCCGTAACGCGATTCTTCGATACCCCGAACTTTAGACGCCGAACTTAAAACACAAGTTCGCTCAACACTAAATATAAATCATTATAATGCCATGAGTTTGTGTCTCAGGAGCAGCGCTCAGCCCAGGACATACTGCTCCCACACACGGAGCGCGTTTCCAGGACTGAATGCGTTTGTGTGAAACCGGCCTCAACCACGTACACACTGAACCCTGGTGATTCAGAAACCTGGTCAGGGGTCCCATCATAGACGGGTGATGATTTATTCAGCATGGGTAGGACTGGGGTACAGGAATCCACCTGAAAAGTGTCCATCAAGACCAGAAGCCGAGGACGGTGAGAAGGTGCCGAAAGTGGACAAAGTGCCTGAGATGTCTTAAAGGGGCTGTCCGAGGATTAGTCATAAAGAATTATCCTGCACAACCTCTTTCCACCAATCATATAAAGAGGGTGGGTATAGAAGTACATAAGGGCCGATCAGGGTGAGGGTCAGATAGATCCTAGTGACCACACACTTACCTCCACCTGTAGAGCAGCTCTGTCGTTACAGGACCTGTGATGATGTCATAGTCATGTGACATGTGTAGGAGGAGTTAGGAATCACATGACCAAGTGCTGCTGTTCTGGTAGACATTGGAGGGAGATAAGTGGTAAATACTAGTGAGCTAAAGGACCTGTGATGATGTCATGGTCATGTGATCAGTGACATATATGGGCAGAGTCAGGCTCCAGGCTGTGCAGTCGATCCCTGTATTTCTCCTGTATATGAGGAGGTTATAGATTTCTGCTTTTCATTAGAAAAGGGCGTAACTATAGCGTTAGCAGCCATGAGACCTGTTATGGGCCCCAGAGGTCAGTAGCGGCCCAGTAAGATGTAAGAACCTACTACATAGTTACATAGTTGTTAAGGTTGGGAAAAATACAAAAGTCCATCAAGTCCAACCTGTAATCCTGCTATATTGATCCACGGAACCAATCCCTGGATCAATGTCCATCTTCCTTTTAAAAAGGGGTTGGGCGAAAGGGAAAGGGTGTGTAGAACAAGATTTCTATACATTGCCATAAGCCTCAATGTTATTTTGAATTACAAAGTCATCTAAACCTTTTCTGAAGCCATCTCCTGTATCTGCTGTGACCAGCTCCTGCGGCTATTCCAGAGATTCACAGCCCTTACTATAAAGAATGCTTGTCGCCTCTCATGACTGAGTCGTTTTTTCTCCAGGTGTAGGGAACGGCCCCTTGTTTTTTGAGGGGGTTTAACACAGAATAGCTTCCCTTGATATTTTTTTGTATATTTTGTTTATATACAGTACAGACCAAAAGTTTGGACACACCTTCTCATTCAAAGAGTTTTCTTTATTTTCATGACTATGAAGGCATCAAAACTATGAATTAACACATGTGGAATTATATACATAACAAACAAGTGTGAAACAACTGAAAATATGTCATATTCTAGGTTCTTCAAAGTAGCCACCTTTTGCTTTGATTACTGCTTTGCACACTCTTGGCATTCTCTTGATGAGCTTCAAGAGGTAGTCCCCTGAAATGGTCTTCCAACAGTCTTGAAGGAGTTCCCAGAGATGCTTAGCACTTGTTGGCCCTTTTGCCTTCACTCTGCGGTCCAGCTCACCCCAAACCATCTCGATTGGGTTCAGGTCCGGTGACTGTGGAGGCCAGGTCATCTGGCGCAGCACCCCATCACTCTCCTTCATGGTCAAATAGCCCTTACTTTCAAAGTTTTCCCAATTTTTCGGCTGACTGACTGACCTTCATTTCTTAAAGTAATGATGGCCACTCGTTTTTCTTTACTTAGATGCTTTTTTCTTGCCATAATACAAATTCTAACAGTCTATTCAGTAGGACTATCAGCTGTGTATCCACCTGACTTCTCCTCAACGCAACTGATGGTCCCAACCCCATTTATAAGGCAAGAAATCCCACTTATTAAACCTGACAGGGCACCCCTGTGAAGTGAAAACCATTTCAGGGGATTACCTCTTGAAGCTCATCAAGAGAATGCCAAGAGTGTGCAAAGCAGTAATCAAAGCAAAAGGTGGCTACTTTGAAGAACCTAGAATATGACATATTTTCAGTTGTTTCACACTTGTTTGTTATGTATATAATTCCACATGTGTTAATTCATAGTTTTGATGCCTTCAGTGTGAATCTACAATTTTTATAGTCATGAAAATAAAGAAAACTCTTTGTATGAGAAGGTGTGTCCAAACTTTTGGTCTGTACTGTATGTCAAACTAATCTTATTGATTTTTTTGATTGGGTGACTAAAATCATAGATGGCGGAGGTGCAGTAGACATTGCTTATCTGGACTTTAGTAAGGCTTTTGATACTTTGGAGAGAGTTCAGAGAAAAGCTACTAAACTGGTACATGGATTGCAGGATAAAACTTACCAGGAAAGATTAAAGGACCTTAACATGTATAGCTTGGAAGAAAGACGAGACAGAGGGGATATGATAGAAACTGCTAAATACATAAATGGAATCAACAAGGTAAAAGAGGAAAGAATATTTAAAAGAAGAAAAACTGCTACAAGAGGACATAGTTTTAAATTAGAGGGGCAAAGGTTTAAAAGTAATATCAGGAAGTATTACTTTACTGAGAGAGTAGTGGATGCATGGAATAGCCTTCCTGCAGAAGTGGTAGCTGCAAATACAGTGAAGGAGTTTAAGCATGCATGGGATAGGCATAAGGCCATCCTTCATATAAGATAGGGCCAGGGGCTATCCATAGTATTCAGTATATTGGGCAGACTAGATGGGCCAAATGGTTCTTATCTGCCGACACATTCTCATGTCCCCTCTTAGGCTACTTTCACACTCGCGTTTTGTGTGGATCCGTCATGGACTGACCTGTTCAGATAATACAACCGTCTGCATCCATTCAGAACTGATCCGTTTGTATTATCTTTAAAGGGGTTGTCCAGGTTCAGAGCTGAACCCGGACATACCTCCATTTTCACCCAGGCAGCCCCCCTGACTTGAGCATCGGAGCAGTTCATGCTCCCAAGCTCTCCTTTGCCCTGCGCTAAATTGCGCAGGGCAAAGACATTTTCAAGAGTTCCGGTGACATACCAGGCTCTCTGTGGAGCAGCCAGGAAGCCCGGTGACGTCACCGGCACTGATGACCAGGCTTTAGCTCTGCCCTAGCCAGTAAAACGGCTAGGGCAGCGCTAAAGCACGCCCGTCAGAGCCAGTGATGTCACGGTACACATTGCCGGGCGGAAGCCTCCGCCCAGCAGTGTTTTATCGTAAACACAAGCAGCGTTTTGGTGTCCATCTCCAAAGCGGAATAGAGACTGAACTGATGCATTCTGAGCGGATCCTTTTCCTTTCAGAATGCATTAGAATGCAAACGGATCCGTTTTGGACCGCTTGTGAGAGCCCTGAACGGAGTGTGAAAGTAGACTTAGACGTCTTTTTTCAAGGCTAAACAAATTCAGTTCGTTTAATCTTTGCTCCGAGCTGAGATCTTTCGAGCTATGAGTTTAACAATCCCCAAAAATGGCTGGCTCACAGTAATTTGCATATATCTTTACTAATTCATTTACATAATACAACACAATTAAAAAAAACTAATAGAAAAAACCCAAAATGTCATACACCCTATATATGATCATGGTCTCTTTAAATGCGGAGGTCTTGTAAGACCCCAGAGTTGTGTTACTACACGCCTCTACCCCGCTACTATATCCTAGAAGCCTTTATACTGTCAACAGATGTGATTTTGCTCATGTCTTCCACAAATGTGCATATAAATCTATGTTAAATGCAATTGTTCATGTAATAAGCCTGGTTACCAGTAGGTGGCAGCAACCCATTGGCAGGTACAAGCTACAGTTTAGTGTATCTGAGCTGGAATGGATTATTCCAGCTTAGCTCCCCCTTGAAGGAAGTTAGAGTAGTGTAGCACACCCCCTGCTAGTGGTAGGGTCAGGGCCGTCTTTAATAAGGGGCAAAAGGGGCAGCTGCCCCGGGCCCAGTTGCTCCTGGGGGGCCCAAGGCAGCTTCCTCTTGAGCCCTGCTAGCCACTGCCCCGGGTGTCAGGCTGTCAGCTACACAGGGGGTGCTGCCATGCCATGCCTGCCGCCACTCCAGGCAGCGTACCGTGAGAGCTGTGATTCTCTAGGACCTTAGATGACATCATCACCATGTGACCAGTAACCTAGCAATATTACTGGTCACATGGCTATGAGGTCATCAAGGTCCTCTCTCTCTACCAGGAGTGTTGCTGTAGAAGTTTGCCTTAACTGTGGAGCTTTTTTTGTGAAGATTACATCAGAAAAAGGTGACAGGGGCTGTTATGCTAATATACTGTAAACTACTGTATAGTGGGGTGCTGTATAGTGTGGGGGCCTGTATACTGTGGGGGGCTGTATACTGTGGGGGCCTGTATACTGTGGGGGGCTGTATACTGTATACTGTGGGTGCTGTATATTGTGGAGTGCTATACTGCTGTACTGTATAGTGTGGGGGGCTGTATCGTGTATAGTTTGGGGGTGCTGTATACAGTGAATTGCTATACTGCTCTACTGTATACTGTGAGGTGTTGTATACTGTGGGCTACTATACTGCTCTACTATATACTGTGGGGTACTGTATACTGTGGGGTGCTATACTGCATACTGTGTGGTGCTGTATACTATAGGGTGCTATACTGCATACTGTGGGTTGCTGTATACTATAGGGTGCTATACTGCATATTGTCGGTTGCTGTATACTATAGGGTGCTATACTGCATACTGTGGGGTGCTGGGGTGCACTGTAACACTAGGGTGAGCCGAGCCCTGGTCTCCTTCCTGCAGAGCGGTGCCCACTTCCAGCCTGAGCCCAGCTGCCCAGAGCACTGATCCTGAGCCGCTGGAGTCTGCAGAACTGGAAGTATTTACAGTCATTCACTGGACTCTACCAGATGTGTGGATTTTTTGTGTGTGTGTTGTGGTGGAGGGCATGATTGCCTAAGGTGTGGGAAGGCGGGATCCAGGGGGCCCAAGTAAATTTTTGCCCAGGGTCTAATCAATATTAAAGACGGCCCTGGGTAGGGTGTGTGTGTGTGTGTGTGTGTGGAGTTCCCCTGCATAGGGAAGACAGCAAGGACCTAGTCTTAGATGATAGTGAAGGAAATTCTGGTGAGGCGCAAAATCACTGGTTCAAGCCGGTCTCTGTAGGTGGATCTTCTTTATTTACAAAACAAACATATGTACATAGAACAACGCGTTTCCGGGATCAAAATGTCCCCTTCATCAGGTTTATAAGTAATCACAATAACTAGTATTAATCACAGGTTTATATAGATGTAAAAAAAAAAAGCCAAAAAACGGATTACCTGAGGGCTAGCCCTAGGTATAATGGCATATAGTGAAAAACAACATTTCAAATCAGCAAAATGCACATTATGATATACTAGATGTAGTTAATTCATAAAACTATAAAACCGATGTGGGCAAATGTATAAAAATCAAGAGAGTATAATCCGGCCGGGAGACAGGGATCACGTGATGGGGGCGGGCCGGTTAGTGGGTTCGCAGAGCGCTGGCGCATGCGCTCTGTTCCCCTGCATTCCTTCTAGAGGCAGCCCGATCATGTGATCGCCGGCCTTGCGATCACATGGCTGATCTTCATGGCAGCAAGGACGCTTATGTGCATCTCAATGAAGCGCAATGCCTACGGTAGCACGATCCAGTGATGATGTAATAGATGTATATACTGTATATATATCGCCATTATCAGAGCAATCTAGAGGGGGCTACATAGAGATAAATACATATAGAAATATATAGATATAGGGATTAATAACATGGCGCACTTGATGATAATATAATGGTCATATATCAATTATTATATAGATATATATAATGGGACCACATGTATAGTGAAACCATATATATATATATATATAGTGTGAGACTTGCTCTTAATACATGAAAACTCGAGGGGGGAGGTGACAAGGAATTGGAAAGGTGACCCACTAAAAAGTGTGATAAAGGTATGGAAGTAACAAATAAATATAATTGGGTATAAATATACGGTACAAGTCCTAAATATATGTCCTAAAAAAAGAGAAACATGGCTTCATACTATGTATAGGAACTAAACAATACATCTAAAGAGGTGTCCTATATTTGTATATTTAGGGAACAAGTGTCAATCACTCTCCTATAGAAAATTAATATAAAAAATGTATATATAAAAATAAATGGAGTATAAAAAATTAATGAATCTAAATGAATGCCTATAGATATATAAATATATACTTAAAAATACTTATGGGGTAGTAAAACATTACATGCACATATAACAATATTAAAATGAAAATCTATATAAAAAATCTATATATCTAAAAAATATATATATAAAAAAATATATATAAAATATTATGACAATAAATATAATGAAATGATTACTAAAAGTATCTATAGAAAAAGGGGTAATAAATACCAAATATTCATTCTATCCAGATTTAAAGGAATTCGCTTTTATAAATTGATCTCGAATGCTTCGTTAAGACCATAGGGGTTCAAACTATTCAATTTGAAGATCCAATACATTTCTCTGCGTCTAATGTACTGGATGTCCTTATGTAAGAGACTTGGGATTTGTTCAATCGGGGTCACATTAAACCAATCTGAGCTACCCTCATGGTGTTCTGTCACGTGTCTGGATACTGTACACTGTGTTTCAAAAAAAAATTCTTGATGTTTGATCTATGTTTGTTTAGCCTATTCCGCAATGTTTGAATCGTGCGCCCCTGGGGCGAGATCAATTTATAAAAGCGAATTCCATCTGGATAGAATGAATATTTGGTATTTATTACCCCTTTTTCTATTTATTACCCCTTTTTCTATAGGTACTTTTAGTAATCATTTTATTATATTTATTGTCATAATATTTTATATATATATTTTTTATATACGGTATATATTTTTTATATATATATATTTTTTATATATATTTTATTTTAATATTGTTATATGTGCATGTAATGTTTTACTACCCCATAAGTATTTTTAAGTATATATTTATATATCTATAGGCATTCATTTAGATTCATTCATTTTTTATACTATTTTTTTTTAGATATTAATTTTTTATATTAATTTTCTATAGGAGAGTGATTGACACTTGTTCCCTAAATATACAAATATAGGACACCTCTTTAGATGTATTGTTTAGTTCCTATACATAGTATGAAGCCATTTTTCTCTTTTTTTAGGACATATATTTAGGACTTGTACCGTATATTTATACCCAATTATATTTATTTGTTACTTCCATACCTTTATCACACTTTTTAGTGGGTCACCTTTCCAATTCTTCCTTGTCACCTCCCCCCTCAAGTTTTCATGTATTAAGAGCAAGTCTCACACTATATATATATATATATATATATATATACAGTGGGGGAAATAATTATTTGACCCCTCACTGATTTTGTAAGTTTGTCCAATGACAAAGAAATGAAAAGTCTCAGAACAGTATCATTTCAATGGTAGGTTTATTGTAACAGTGGCAGATAGCACATCAAAAGGAAAATCGAAAAAATAACTTTAAATAAAAGATAGCAACTGATTTGCATTTCATTGAGTGAAATAAGTATTTGAACCCCTACCAACCATTAAGAGTTCTGGCTCCCACAGAGTGGTTAGACACTTCTACTCAATTAGTCACCCTCATTAAGGACACCTGTCTTAACTAGTCACCTGTATAAAAGACACCTGTCCACAGAATCAATCAATCAAGCAGACTCCAAACTCTCCAACATGGGAAAGACCAAAGAGCTGTCCAAGGATGTCAGAGACAAAATTGTAGACCTGCACAAGGCTGGAATGGGCTACAAAACCATTAGCAAGAAGCTGGGAGAGAAGGTGACAACTGTTGGTGCGATTGTTCGAAAATGGAAGGAGCACAAAATGACCATCAATCGACCTCGCTCTGGGGCTCCACGCAAGATCTCACCTCGTGGGGTGTCAATGGTTCTGAGAAAGGTGAAAAAGCATCCTAGAACTACACGGGAGGAGTTAGTTAATGACCTCAAATTAGCAGGGACCACAGTCACCAAGAAAACCATTGGAAACACATTACACCGCAATGGATTAAAATCCTGCAGGGCTCGCAAGGTCCCCCTGCTCAGGAAGGCACATGTGCAGGCCCGTCTGAAGTTTGCCAATGAACACCTGAATGATTCAGAGAGTGACTGGGAGAAGGTGCTGTGGTCTGATGAGACCAAAATAGAGCTCTTTGGCATTAACTCAACTCGCTGTGTTTGGAGGAAGAAAAATGCTGCCTATGACCCCCAAAACACCGTCCCCACCGTCAAGCATGGGGGTGGAAACATTTTGCTTTGGGGGTGTTTTTCTGCTAAGGGCACAGGACAACTTATTCGCATAAACGGGAAAATGGACGGAGCCATGTATCGTGAAATCCTGAGCGACAACCTCCTTCCCTCTGCCAGGAAACTGAAAATGGGTCGTGGATGGGTGTTCCAGCACGACAATGACCCAAAACATACAGCAAAGGCAACAAAGGAGTGGCTCAAGAAGAAGCACATTAAGGTCATGGAGTGGCCTAGTCAGTCTCCGGACCTTAATCCAATCGAAAACCTATGGAGGGAGCTCAAGCTCAGAGTTGCACAGAGACAGCCTCGAAACCTTAGGGATTTAGAGATGATCTGCAAAGAGGAGTGGACCAACATTCCTCCTAAAATGTGCGCAAACTTGGTCATCAATTACAAGAAACGTTTGACCTCTGTGCTTGCAAACAAGGGTTTTTCCACCAAGTATTAAGTCTATTTTTGTTAGAGGGTTCAAATACTTATTTCACTCAATGAAATGCAAATCAGTTGCTATCTTTTATTTAAAGTTATTTTTTCGAGTTTCCTTTTGATGTGCTATCTGCCACTGTTACAATAAACCTACCATTGAAATGATACTGTTCTGAGACTTTTCATTTCTTTGTCATTGGACAAACTTACAAAATCAGTGAGGGGTCAAATAATTATTTCCCCCACTGTATATATGGTTTCACTATACATGTGGTCCCATTATATATATCTATATAATAATTTATATATGACCTTTATATTATCATGAAGTGCGCCATGTTATTAATCCCTATATCTATATATTTCTATATGTATTTATCTCTATGTAGCCCCCTCTAGATTGCTCTGATAATGGCGATATATATACAGTATATACATCTATTACATCATCACTGGATCGTGCTAC
Source organism: Bufo bufo (assembly GCF_905171765.1). Classification (NCBI taxonomy): domain Eukaryota; kingdom Metazoa; phylum Chordata; class Amphibia; order Anura; family Bufonidae; genus Bufo; species Bufo bufo. Next base: position 33,257,294 of record NC_053390.1, on the reverse strand, counting down.
CGTAGGCATTGCGCTTCATTCAGATGCACATAAGCGTCCTTGCTGCCATGGAGATCAGCCATGTGATCGCAAGGCCGGCGATCACATGATCGGGCTGCCTCCAGAAGGAATGCAGGGGAACAGAGCGCATGCGCCAGCGCTCTGCGAACCCACTAGCCGGCCCGGCCCCATCACGTGATCGCAGTGAGGCGGTCACGTGATCCCTGTCTCCCGGCCGGATTATACTCTCATGATTTTTATACATTTGCCCACATCGGTTTTATAGTTTTATGAATTAAGTACATCTAGTATATAATAATGTGCATTTTGCTGATTTGAAATGTTGTTTTTCACTATATGCCATTATACCTGGGGCTAGCCCCTCCCACCTGTGGGCAGCCCTCAGGTAATCAGTTTTTAGGCTTTTTTTTATCTATATAAACCTGTGATTAATACTAGTTATTGTGAATACTTAATAACCTGATGAAGGGGACATTTTGATCCCCGAAACACGTTGTTCTATGTACATATGTTTGTTTTGTAAATAAAGAAGATTCACCTACAGAGACCGGCTTGAACCAGTGATTTTGCGCCTGACCATAATTTCCTTCACTATAAGCACCCTTTGGGGGATTGGGCATCCGATCCCAAAGATACGTCTTCTGCGGCTGCATTTACTGGATCCTAATGGTCTATATATATATCTACAAGTCTACAATAGAGTTGTGTCTATTATTAGCACAACCTTAAAAGGTGAGCACCTTTATCCTTCAATCAATTCATTTTGTATTGAACGTATTACCCTATTGTGTGCCCCCCACCCTCTTTTTTGTTTCTTTATTCCCCTCGTGACCGAGGGGAATTTAGATTTGCCCGTGGTTGCTAAGACTAGTCTCGGATGAGACTTGGCCATATACCCAGTCTGAGCACCCTCAGCTCTGCTGGATGAAGAAGCAGAAACTACAGGCAAATTAGCATCCCCTGAGAATCCATCTGTGAGATAAGTCCTAGGAGAAGTCTACTCCTCCTCAGCTAGTCTGTGCCCACTCAGCAGAAGGTACCAGATAAGTGCAGAAGCTAATCCTGCCACGGTTACAGAGCTACCAAGCAGACGTTTTATCCTGCAAGCTCCACATTTAAAGCAGAAGTACTCATTCCTGCCAATCATTGCCAAAACCTGCTGGGACCAAGAGACCAAAGCTGTATACTGCTTGGATGCAAGTTATTTCAAGTAAAGAAATGTTTGAACTTCATCTAAAGGCCTGGACATCATTTATTCTGCAAAGTTTCTCTATTACTCCTACTATCACTACACTCAAATTTATTACAAGTGAGCCAGGAGTCCGGCCGTACACAGGGAGGAGACACCGTGACACAACTCCCACAAAACTATAGAGACTTTATAGGCCATTACACCACTCTGGCATTCCTAACCTGGGACATGCGTTATAACACCTTGGAAGGGCCCTGGGATAGTACCCTGTGCACGCTGCAATTGGCGTCACGACAAATCCAGAATATTATCCATCCGCCAATCCGGAAACGAAGATGGTCGCCATCCTCAAGCCCACTCCCGCGGAAGCCGCTGTCAGACAAGCGATACAGGTCCCGGAGGCGCCAACATCACCGATAGTCTCATCAACCGCCGCGACGGACGTCTCGGCCCAGAAACAAGCCGCGACCCCCGCAGAGTCGATTGCAATTTTAGAGACCGCCGCAATCATGTCGCCCATCGCAGGCACCGGAACCAGCCATCCGGCCACAACAACAGGTCGTAGCCATCCCCCTCCCTGAGGCCCCGGTCCAACCTGTAGTTGCCTCTTCACCGCGCCCGGTGATACCCGACACCTCTGCTAGGCCCAAGGAGGCACCTCTCCGCACACTGGCTGGCGCGGAGGAGGCGGCTGGAGTTTCTACTCCGCCGTCCAGGAAAGCTGAACCCAGGCCAAGTCACCTTAACCCTGAGGTGTCCCTCGAAATTACCTGTCATGCCCAGAGCCAGTGGGAATACAAGATAGCAGTGGAAGAGTGGGTAAAGCAGGTCCTGGATGACCCCCGGCCCGGTGACCCCAAACTTATAAGACGTACGGAAACTGTACTGTGGTTCTCAGTTGAAAGAGGAGTTGGATTTCTACAAGGCAACTAAAGCGGGGAAGAATTGTTTGTGGGCCACCACTCCGTTAAACGGAACTACCTGCCGCAGGCCCGCCACAACCTGTATGTTGGAGACCAGGTTGAGTACACGCCGATGCGGTCTGTGCAAGGCTTATTTTTCTCCTGGAGTAACCCTTCTGGCCAAGCCGTTGTCCCCGGCTATAACCCCAGAGGCCTGGCAGGAAGAACCAGGTTCTGCTGGTAGGATCGGAAGCCTGCAAGCATGCCCGGATGGCCAGCTGAGATACAAAGAACGAACCCAACCTGAGCCAAAGCCCCTTATCCCTGACCTGGCTGCACCCCCAACACTACGGATGGGTCAGATCAACAACTCCGTGCTGACTTTTAATCCCAGGTTACAACCCTATGTCCTACCCTGCAAACTTCCACAGGCACCCCTTGATTGCCTACCAGAACCTCTTCAGCCAGAGGTTTTGCATGCCTCTGCATCGGCAAAGGATCCCGGCTTGCAGAAGGTTGCAGCGACTTTATCCAGGCTGACTACTCAGCCAATTCCAGGAAGCACCACCAGAGGGCAGTGGCGTACCACAACAGCCGCAAAGCTTAGCTACCAGAGGCAGGAGCGCCCTCTTATGAGCTTTAGTAGCTCCAGAAGTGAGGAGGACCTGCAAGTCCTTCTCTAAATGCCTCCTTCACTGCAATACAAAAACTTATGGGAGCCACAACATGGACTGCACTTGAAGGGCGAAGATCTGTTGGCCATTTGTCCTGTGTGTGTTGCCCTTGGTTGTTCTTCACCAGGATGGACATGGGTTGTTAGGACTCCCCCCCCTTCAGCAACTGTCTACATGCCAGTTTGCGCCAAAGTTTGCGCATTGTTTTATCCCCTTTCTCAGGTTATTTGAGAGCCTCATGGAACTATGGTTCTCACTTTTGCTGCTCTTTCATATGTGTTTTTATATAACATTTTATACCGTCCTTTGGATTACAAATATGCCTCCTATTGGATTACAATTATATCTCACATATACTGTAGATTACAAGTAACTTTCCAGAGGATTCCAATTTTAAAGCACTTCAAGAAAAGGAACTCAGGTCATATTTGAGCGTATTATGATAATATTGATTGCACTGATATTTGCATAATATTTTTGCACTAAATTCATTTCAATGTTTACAGGTTAAGCAACGTTCAAGCACTTATGCCCATTGTGTGTATTCTTTTCCAGGTGTCGCAATGTGAATCTATGCACTTTTTGTGAAATTGCACTTATTATTGCACTTTTGTGTCACTTTGCTTTGTAGCTCTGTTCTCTTTATACGGACTGCCTCTGCGGACGCTAATACTAATTGCCTACTCCCGGTATCATGTATCCTAGGTACCCAGGTAGGACAAGTGGTAAGTCCCAGGCAGGTCCAGCAACTACAATGGTAACCCCGCTGCTTCGGGAATGGCCAGGGGAGTAATATACCCCTCTTTCCTGTTTGTTATATGTGCCAGGATTGGTAATGGGACTACCATACCCCCATCCTGGGATGTCTTCCAGGAGTTCCATGGGATTATTATACCCTCCTGTGATATTGCCAGAAGCGTTTGGAGAAGCATATATCTCCCCCTTCTGTGCCTTTGCCTAAGGTATGGCGCCTCCACCTTAGAGCCATTTAGCTACCCATAGTCACCATAGTGATCGTGCTATAAGCCTTAATTTCCGACTTTGGTGCAGGGAAGGGAACACTGGATAAAGCCACCCTTCCATTTGCGGGCATTTTATTACACAATGGTGGGACTACAGAGTAAAGACACCCCTGTGCTTTCTTTGGTGTTCAGAGCTCAGAACACTTCAAAGTTAGTCAGTAATGATTGCTTAGTGCAGACCTTCGGTTCACTGGTTATACTGAGAGGGCAACCATTAATAAGACATCCTACTCATGCGGGCAGGAACCTTAGGGTAGTCGTTATATGTTTGTCTTTATATTTACTACATGCAGCACTTTGTATTTAATTGGGTACCCCAGAGCTCATTTCTCTTATCCTAAGCACAAGCCGAGGACGGCTTGACTCAAAGTAAGGTGGAATGTAACACCCCAGAGTTGTGTTACTACACGCCTCTACCCCGCTACAGATGTGATTTTGCTTATGTCTTCCACAAATGTGCATATAAATCTATGTTAAATGCAATTGTTCATGCAATTAGCCTGGTAACCAGTAGGTGGCAGCAACCCATTGGCAGGTACAAGCTACAGTTTAGTGTATCTGAGCTGGAACGGATTATTCCATCTTAGCTCCCCCTCTGTGGAGAGGTGGGCTGGTGCCACATCCTGCAGCATGGGTGGAGAAGGAAGTTAGAGTAGTGAAGCCCACCCCCTGCTAGGGGTAGGGTGTGTGTGTGTGGAGTTCCCCTGCATAGGGAAGAGAGCAAGGACCTAGTCTTGGATGAGACTTGGCCATATACCCAGTCTGAGCACCCTTAGCTCTGCTGGATGAAGAAGCAAAAACTACAGGCAAATTACAGAGTTCCAGGAAGAAGGCATCCCCTGAGAATCCATCTGTGAGATAAGTCCAGTGCCTAGGAGAAGCCAATTTCTCCTCAGCTAGTCTGTCCCCACACAGCAGAAGGTACCAGATAAGTGCAGAAGCTAATCCTGCCACAGTTACAGAGCTACCAAGCAGACATTTTATCCTGCCAGCTCCACATTTAAAGCAGACGTACTCATTCCTGCTAATCATTGCCAAAACCTACTGGGACCAAGAGACCAAAGCTGTATACTGCTTGGATGCAAGTTATTTCAAGTAAAGCAACGTTTGAACTTCATCTAAAGGGCTGCTCTGCACAAAGGCTCAGCGGGGTAAATGTAAGTTAGCAAGTTAACTGTTTTCCGCCCCGGCGCCGCCGCCCCCCCCCTTCTCTGCGCCCTCAAGCAGCCGCTTGGGCTGCCTTATGATAGAGCCGGCCCTGATTGAGATCCCTCATAGGGGCTCAATACCGGGAAAAAATGCTTCAGTTTTGTTCCCATTCATTGTCAATGGGGACAAAACTGAACAGAACGGAATGCTCCAAAATGCATTCCTTTCCGTTTAGTTGCGTTCCCAGACCAGAGAACAAACCGCAACATGTACACTCACCTAAAGAATTATTAGGAACACCATACTAATACGGTGTTGGACCCCCTTTTGCCTTCAGAACTGCCTTAATTCTACGTGGCATTGATTCAACAAGGTGCTGATAGCATTCTTTAGAAATGTTGGCCCATATTGATAGGATAGCATCTTGCAGTTGATGGAGATTTGAGGGATGCACATCCAGGGCACGAAGCTCCCGTTCCACCACATCCCAAAGATGCTCTATTGGGTTGAGATCTGGTGACTGTGGGGGCCATTTTAGTACAGTGAACTCATTGTCATGTTCAAGAAACCAATTTGAAATGATTCGAGCTTTGTGACATGGTGCATTATCCTGCTGGAAGTAGCCATCAGAGGATGGGTACATGGTGGTCATGAAGGGATGGACATGGTCAGAAACAATGCTCAGGTAGCCCGTGGCATTTAAACGATGCCCAATTGGCACTAAGGGGCCTAAAGTGTGCCCAAAAAACATCCCCCACACCATTACACCACCACCACCAGCCTGCACAGTGGTAACAAGGCATGATGGATACATGTTCTCATTCTGTTTACGCCAACTTTGGACTCTACCATTTGAATGTCTCAACAGAAATCAAGACTCATCAGACCAGGCAACATTTTTCCAGTCTTCAACAGTCCAATTTTGGTGAGCTTGTGAAAATTGTAGCCTCTTTTTCCTATTTGTAGTGGAGATGAGTGGTACTCGGTGGGGTCTTCTGCTGTTGTAGCCCATCCGCCTCAAGGTTGTGCGTGTTGTGGCTTCACAAATGCTTTGCTGCATACCTCGGTTGTAACGAGTGGTTATTTCAGTCAACGTTGCTCTTCTATCAGCTTGAATCAGTCGGCCCATTCTCCTCTGACCTCTAGCATCCACAAGGCATTTTTGCCCACAGGACTGCCGCATACTGGATGTTTTTACCTTTTCACACCATTCTTTGTAAACCCTAGAAATGTTTGTGCGTGAAAATCCCAGTAACTGAGCAGATTGTGAAATACTCAGACCGGCCCGTCTGGCACCAACAACCATGCCACGCTCAAAATTGCTTAAATCACCTTTCTTTCCCATTCTGACATTCAGTTTGGAGTTCAGGAGATTGTCTTGACCAGGACCACCCCCCTAAATGCATTGAAGCAACTGCCATGTGATTGGTTGACTAGATAATTGCATTAATGAGAAATAGAACAGGTGTTCCTAATAATTCTTTAGGTGAGGGTATTTTGCTTTCCGTCCTGGGAAACTGATTAATTATTGCTGCATGCAGGACTCTTTTTTCCACCTAAAAAAACTATCTCAGACAGAAGAGAATGCCAAACGAATGCCAAATGCGCATAACTGATGCGGGGTGTGGTTGTGGGGGCATGGCTTAACAAGGGGTGTTAAGTCATACTGTGGCTCCCAGTAATATTACCGCCTCCTTTAGTGCCACCCAGAATGAATAATGCCCCCATTAGTGCCCCCAGTATTAATAATGCCCCCATTAGCACCCCCCACAATTAATAGTGCCCACAGTAATAGTAATGCCCCCATTAGTGCCCCCCAGAATTAATAATGCCCCCATTAGTGCCTCCCAATAATATAAATGCCCCCATTAGTGCCCCCAGAATCAATACTGCCCCATTAGTGCCCCCCAGTAATAGGAATTCCCCCATTAGTACCCCAGAATTAATAATGCCCTACATTAGTGCCCCCCAGTAAGAGTAATGCCCCATTAGTGCACCTCAGAATTAATAATGCCCCCATTAGTGCCCCTAATAGTAATGCCCCATTATTGCGCCCCAGAATCAATAATGCCCACCAGTAAGAGTAATGCCTCCATTAGTGCACCTAAGAATTAATAATGCCCCCATTAGTGCCACTCCAGTAAGAGTCATGCCATTAGTGCCCCTCCAGTAAGAGTCAAGAGCAAAAGTCATAAGTGCCCCCTTCTCTTCTCTGCTTCGTAAAAAAATAAAAATATTGATGGCGCCGTGGTGAACATTTGCTGCTCATGGGACGCTCAAGACAGGACCTGTGCTCCAGGATGATGACGTCAAGCAGGTCCTGTTCTCCATTCAGCAGCAAGTGTTCTCCGCGGTGCAAGCAAATGGATGAGGTGAGTTTTTTTTTCTTAACACAAGTGGTGGAGGGAGAGGGAGTTAAAGGTTGTACTAATGAGCGCTCCACAATAGGAGTGCTCAATAGTAACAGTCCATATAAGAAAATACAGACAATTAATATTGCCGGTAGAAAAAAACTACCGGCACCAGCAGGGTCACTAAATTACCAGCCAGGTGGCAACCCTATGCACAGGATCCGGGGCAGGGGCGTAACGATCACGATCGCAGACGGTGCGACCGTGACCCGGCCCGGCGGGGGGAAAGGACCCGGTGCACTCACTTGTAATGGGATCGCTCTGACGGGGAGCGGCATGAAGTACAGGGACAATGCCGGGCCCCGTCAGAGCGCTCTTCAAACATGTATAATATGCGCCCCGGGCGCAGAGGCAAGGGGGCTGCAGAGACAAGGGGAAAGCGCGCACTCATCCGGCAGTTCTTGTCACTGCCGGGCTGTTGTCTGTAGAGTGAAGCAGGGAGCCCTCTCCGCTCCCTGCTTCACTTTTCTTCTGACCTCCGGCACTCCCCCTGCAGGCCGCACATGGCGCTGCTGGCTGTGGGAGGAGCTCTCAAAGCCCAGGAATCGGCCTTCAGCACAGCCAGCAGCGTGATGTGAGTGTGGGAGCGCGTCATCAGGAAAGAAGGTAAGTATGTTTTTGGTTTTTTTCATAAAGCTGCAGACTAGAGGCAAAAGGGGGGCTACAACTAGAGTGAGGGGGCACAAAAGTGGGCATCTTTACTGAGGGGGCACCTTATCTGGATTAACTACTGTGAGGGGGCGCCTAATCTGCCATAACTACTTTGAGGGGGCACCTAATCTGTCATAACTACTGTGAGCGGGCACATATGTGGGCATTACTACTGTGAGGGGGCACATATCTGGACATAACTACTGTGAGGGGGCACATATGTGGGCATAACTACTATGAGGTGGCACATATGAAGGCATAACTACTGTGAGGGGGGCACATAATCTGGCATAACTACTGTGAGGGGGCACATATCTGGCATAACTACTGTTAGGGGGCACATATCAGGGAATATCTACTGTGAGGGCGCACATATCTGGCCATAACTACTGTGAGGGGCACATATCTGGGCATAACTACTGTGAGGGGGCACATATCTGGCCATAACTACTGTGAGGGGAACAAATCTGGGCATAACTACTGTGAGGGGGCACATATCTTGTATAACTACTGTGAGGGGGGAACATATCTTGTGTAACTACTGTGAGGGGACACATATCTGGGCATAACTACTGTGAGGGGGCATAAAAGTGGGCATAACTACTGTGACAGGAACAAAGGTGGGTATAACTGCTGTGATGGGCCACAAGGAAGACATAACTTTTGTGAAGGGGCCACAAGGTGGGCATAATTACTAAGACGGGCCACAATGTGGGCATTAGTACTGTGTGGTAGCACTTAGGGTAAATGTCCTAGATTACCCTGCTATACATTGGCATGGCTCAGTCTTACAGGCCAGCACAGCGTCCCCTGCTGGTGATTTCACAGCGGCAGTCACCATCCCTTCCTTATGTGATTATTCTTTTTTCACCACAGGGTCCTTGTTCTTGATCCAGTGGACATCACGCCAATGCCAGCGACACCCTGGATGACGTAGGACCAGATTTTATTAGTTAGGACTGTATGAGTGTAGCCATGCATTTGGCTTAGTGTAAATTGGGGGAAGGGGGCAATCCAAAGTTTGCACTGGTGCCCATAACACTCTAGTTACGACACTGATCCGGGGTTTTTCTTCTTTATTTTTCTGCTCTTCTGACGGATCAGAAAAATAACGGTCTTTTAGTGAATTTCACGGTTTTTCATTATTTCATTTTTTTTCCACACAATACACACGCGCGTCGGGTTAACAAGCTATTGGTCTACTGCTGCATTGTCCCTTATCCCTGACGGGTCTGGGTACTATTGTTTGTTGGATTTGGGCACTTTTAGAAACTTAGGCCTCATGCACACGGCCGTTGTTTGGGTCCGCATCCGAGCCGCCGTTTTGGTGGTTCAGATGCAGACCCATTCACTTCAATGGGGCCGCACTCCGTGTGCTGTCCGCATCCGTTGCTCCGTTCCGAGGCCGAGCAAAAAAAATATAGCATGTCCTATTCTTGTCCATTTTGCGGAGAAGAATAGGCATGTCTACAATGGGCCGTCTGTTCAGTTCCGCAAATTTCGGAAGGCACACGGGCGGCTTCCGTTTTTTGTGGATCCGCGGTTTGCGGACCGCAAAAAACTGAACGGTCGTGTGCATGAGGCCTTAGGAGGAGATTTATCAAACTGGTGTAAAGTAGAACTGGCTTAGTTGCCCATAGCAACCAACCAGATTCCACCTTTCATTTTCCAAAGGAGCTGTGAAAAATGAAAGGAGGAATCTGATTGGTTGCTATGGGTAACTAAGCCAATTCTACTTTACACCAGTTTGATAAATCTCCACCGTATTTTATATGTCCTTATATCCATTTTACTAACGCTTTCGGGTTAGTTTGTGGATGCACTTTACTGTTTTTTGGCATATTTATTCTGTATGCATTTTGAGAAAATGTTTTTTTTTTCCTTTTAAGTTCGAGCTCTTTTATCATATATCCCATTATATGTATGTCCCATTACATTCCTTAGGAGTTTGGAATTTTATTTGAACCTCGCGCACTTGGTTGATGGTTCTTTGATATAATAGGCCGCAGTATTACCAACTGTTTTTGTTGTTTTTAACGGTTTTTATATGGGTTGTGATGGTCATTTTGTATGCCATTTATTATATGTTCTAATAAAGATTATTTTTTTATATAGACCTTTTGTTCTTTATCCTTTATACTGTTGTCATACTTGCTGATGATTAGAGATGAGCGAATGTAAAAAAAAATCATTTTGGGTCGCATTCTAACAAATATGTAGGAGGATTCAATTAAAATAAATAAATAAATTCGACCTGAGTCCAAAGTGCTCAGATATTGCACACAGTAGTATCAGAAAAATACAATGGTTTGTTCTGAACAAGCTGTCCAAAAATTATCCATTAACCCCTTTAACCACTGTGATGTACTGGTACGTCACAGTGGTTGAGGGAATGTATGGAGCAGGCTGCTGCAATGAGCCCGCTAATTACGCGGCTGGTGGCGGCTGTTTGATACAGCAGGCACCCAGCTGCACAGACAGGGAATGGTGATCTTGCCGAACCTTATCATTTGACCCATCATATGCCGTGATCAACACTGATCGTGGCATCTTTGAGGCAGAGGGATGCAGCTCCATTTGCTTTCTGATCGGAGCCCCGGCAGTGAAATCGCGGGACTCTGATCGGCTACCATGGCAGCCGAGATGCTTCTGAAGCTTACCAGGCTGCCATGGTAAGCTCCCTGCTGAGCTGTGCACAAGACACAGCTCAGCAGAGACAGTGTCAGAATCCTATTCACCTAAAGGAAATCTGTCACCTAATCTGAGCCTTTTAGACCGCTCAAAAGATCCCAGCTTAAAAAAATATTTAAAAATATATAAAAATATATTAACAATAAAATAATAAACAAAAGAAAACTATGCATGTTTGATATCACTGTATTCATAATGAGCCGCAGAATAAGAATGTCATGTAATTTTTAGCCCACAGTGAATGCTGTGATGTAAAAACCCCAAAAACTTTGGGGGAATGTTTTTTCATTTTCAATTTAACCTTTCCATGGTAAATTAAATTGTGCCCTTAAAAAAACAACTAAGGCTTCGTTCACATCATCGTTAAGCCTTTCCGTTCGCCTGCTCCGTTTAGGAGCAGGCGAACGGAAAGGACGGAGAAGGCACATAACTGAGCCAAACTGAGCCCTTAGGACCCCATAGACTATAATGGGGTGCGTTATCTTTCCGCTCAGAAGATGATTTTGAAGCAGAGACAAAAGTCCTGCATGCACAACTTTTGTCTCCGCTTCAAAATGATCTTCTGAGCGGAAAGATAACGGATCCCAATATAGTCTATGGGGTCCTTAGGCTCCGTTTGGCTCAGTTATGTGCCTTCTCCGTCCGTTCTGTTCTCCTGCTCCTAAACGGAGCAGGAGAACAGAAAGGCTGAACGGTAATGTGAACGAAGCCTTATTCCACAAAAACGAAGCCCTCATATGACTATATGAATGAAACATTTAAAAAGTTATGACTATTTGAAAGTGGGGAGAAAAAAACTAAAATGCAAAACCAAAAATGGGCGTGGTACTTAAGGTGTTAATGGAGGCAGATGTCTGTTTTTATACACACGGTAGTATTGGAAGAAACAATAGTTTCTTGGGAAAAACACGCAATTGGACACAGTCTGCAGCAAAAAAATAAAATGCTGACGGTGAGGCTAGAAAACATGCTTAGGGCTGTTTCACCTGAGCGTGTCCAGTCTGGGAATCGTGCTTCGTGTGTGAGCGTGATCCTCTGTTCTGGCCTTCAAGATCCTAAACTCACTTTATTGTGTGTCTAAATTGCCCCACTCGGGGCCATATGATCCTCTACCTTCATCTTCCCTCCTCTGACAGATGCCATTGTGCACAATTAGCCTAAATCAAATCTCCAAAACTTCTGATTTTTTCAGAGACCCAAATAGCTGGAATTATTTGGGCTTGGTTGCCAGGGGATCCTCAATCTTGTACATTTAGGTCTTTTACCATCAGACATACGCCTATATTTGGTGTTTTCCAAGCACAGATTGCAATCTGTGACTTTTTCCCCCTCACGACAGATCTAAAAAATTGGGCGCGGCGGAGGACGGGCCAGGAGGCCCGTCTCATTCATTATTTTCTAGGCCTGTTTTAGGGTCTAAAATGCCAGTCTTAATAAATGACCTTCTTAGACTTTGTGCTGGAGATCGGGGCTTTGTGCTGTACTGCAGGGCAGTTGAAGAAATTTTGGCAGATTTTAGATGGTGGGTTACTGCTAGTGTTTGGAAATACACCGCCCTCTGTAGTTAAGCCCCTTTTACACGAGCGAGTATTCTGTGCGGGTGCAATGTGTGATGCGAACGCATTGCGCCCGCACGGAATCCGGACCCATTCATTTCAATGAGTCTGTGTACATGAGTGGTGGTTTTCACGCATTACTTGTGCGTTGCGTGAAAATCACAGCATGTTCTAGAAGTGAATGGGGCTGCGTGAAAATCGCATCGCATCCGCAAGCAAGTGCGGATGCGATGCGATTTTCACGGATGGTTGCTAAGAGATGTTGTTTGTAAACATTCAGTTTTTTTATCACGTGCATGCAAAACGCAGTAAATCGCATTGCACCCGCGTGATAAAAACTGAACAACTGAACGCCATCGCAAACAAAACTGAATGGACTTGCTTGCGAAATCGCGCAGTTTTCACTGAACGCATCCGCACCGAATCCGCTCACGCTCGTCTGCAAGAGGCCTTAGTGTTGTTTGGATCTCTCTGACCAGGGAAAGGATGCCACGGCTCAATTTCCCACCTAATTTGTATAGCAGTTAATATTGACAGACATATCACTGAGAGAGGATCAGAAATCTGTTGAGGTTTCCGATCCTATTGTGACCAAGGATGAACCAATATTATCTTATCTGCAGGGATCTGACACCTAGCACCCTGCCGATAAGCTGTTTGAAGGGGAGGCAGTGCTGTACATTTATAACATTACATTCGTAACACTTTCTGAGTTTGCCTAGTTTATACTACCAGCTACCCTTTAGAGATCGGCGTGTTGGATCTTCTTGATAAGGATCAGTGGCAACTTCAGATCTATATAATGCTACAGGAGATTATTTTCTTAGCACACAAAACTATAGATGGATGGATAGGAATCGTTCTTGTCTAGCTCAGTGGTGCAATAAATGTAATACGTTTAACCCCTAAATAAAAAGTTTATTTCTCATCAACATAAAAGGTCTAAAAAAAACTCCCAAAAGTCTGGTAACCATGGTGTCATTTTCCCTTCACTCATTGCACACTATGCCTACCAGCATTTCCTCAAATCCTTAGGCTCTGAGGCAATATCTGAACTGTGGTATAAAGAAAGACATAATAGAACAAAAAAACACACAAATGAAAGTTTTAACAGCAAAGGTTTATTATAGGTTGTTAACAAGTTGTGAAATGCAGTAATAAATATTACTGTGGAATACTCTCTGCACATGGCTGATATATCTGTGTGTTATATGGCTTCTATTTGCTTTTTGGATAACAGACCTTTATTTCCCATTCTCTGTTATGACGTGACATTACAGATGTAGCAGGTATTACATGAACCCTCAGTCCAAAACAAGGTGCGCTACGTTATTTGCATAGTGCGGAGGTTGTAATGCATGGAACTAAGCAGTGAGCTATATAAACAGTGTAGCACACCATGCTGCTTCATTTTAGGATTGCTATCTATACTTTGAATGTATTTGTTCCTGTATTAAGTGTCAATAAAACTAGTTAAAAACAAAAATGGCTACTTCCTTGTGTGAGTTTTTTGATGCCCAAGAAGAGCTGACTTTCGGTTAAAACACTTTCCACATACAGAACATGAAAAAGGCTTTTCCCCTCTGTGAACGTTCTGATGCTTAAGAAGACTTATCTTCCTTGAGAAACACATGCCACATTCTGAACATGAAAACGGCTTCTCTCCTGTGTGAATTCTCCGATGTGTATCACGTTTTGATTTAACGTTATAACGTTTCCCAGATTCTGCACGTGAAAACGACTTCTCTCCTGTGTGAATTCTCTGATGTTTGACAAGACGTGATTTCTGTATAAAACATTTCCCACATTCTGAACATGAAAATGGTTTCTCTCCTGTGTGACTCTTCACATGTTCAACAAGATGTGATTTCCGAGTATAGCATTTCCCACATTCTGGACATGAAAATGGCTTCTCCCCCGTGTGAGTTCTCTGATGCATAACTAGAGTTGATTTAGTGATAAAACATTTCCCACATTCTGAACATGAAAATGGCTTCTCCCCTGTGTGACTTTTCTGATGTCTATCAAGTTTTGATTTCTGGACAAAACATTTCCCACATTCTGAACAAAAAAATGGCTTCTCTCCTGTGTGAGTTTTTTGATGTTCAACTACGTGTGATTTTCGTTTATAACATTTGCCACATTCCGAACACGAAAATGGTTTTGCCCCTGTGTGATTTCTCTGATGGCTAAGAAGTTCATATTTTTGCTTAAAACATTTCCCACATTCTGAACATGAAAATGGCTTCTCCCCTGTGTGACTTCTTTGATGTATAAGATAATTTTGCTCCTGGATAAAACATTTCCCACATTCTGAACATGAAAATGGCTTCACTTCTGTGTGAATTTTCTGATGTGTAATAAGATTTGATTTAACCTTGAAACATTTTCCACATTCTGAACATGAAAACGGTGTCTCTCCTGTGTGAGATCTAAGATGTCTATTAAGATGATATTTAACAGTAAAACATTTCCCACATTCTGAACATGAGAACGGCCTCTCTCCTGTGTGAATTCTCAGATGTGTATCAAGCAGAGATTTAACACTGTAACATTTTCCACATTCTGAACATGAAAACGGTGTCTCTCCTGTGTGAGATCTAAGATGTCTATTAAGATGAGATTTAACAGTAAAACATTTTCCACATTCCAAACATGAAAATGGCTTCTCCCCTGTGTGACTTCTCTGATGACTAAATAGCAGTGATTTGATGTTATAACGTTTCCCACATTCTGGGCATGAAAATGGTTTCTCCCCTGTGTGAATTCTGTGATGTCTAACAAGATGTGATTTCTGCCCAAAACATTTTCCACATTCTGAACATGAAAATGGCTTCTCCCCTGTGTGACTTATATGATGTCTATAAAGTTTTGATTTCCTAATAAAACACTTTCCACATTCTGAACATGAAATTGGCTTCCTTGCGTTCTTTCTTTGACGTACAACACTCCTTCTGTGACTTGTATTTTCCTTAACAGTCTGTGATGAATCAGATGATAGCTGTTTGAAGGGATCAGATGATAGATCTTTGCTGTGAACGGCTGAGGGTACATCTGAGATAACGGCATGCTCTTCATATGTGTCCTGTGTGATATTGCAATCACTCTCTGAGCTCCTGGTACAGTCATCTGCCAAGAATAAAACACATTTGTATTATTTTTTTTAAATCTAACCTTAAAATAATATTGATATTTTTAGAGATGAGCGAACTTCTTGAAATTTATTTCGATTCTAGTGAATTGGTGAAAAGATTTATTTCAGGTATGAATAAATTTGACCTGAATCAAAAGTGGTTTTACAAATATTATCAAAAGTTTGAAAAACTGCTGCCAAACTAACGTCCTAAAAATAAAAGAATATTTTAAAATGATGCCAAAACAAAGGGAACATATGCTAAATGTTAATAATAATGTTAATAATAACTAACATTTAATAATAAATAAGTATATGTCACGAAAAACAATCTCAATCAGTTACCAATTGCACTGCCCTGATAATTATAGTATTCAGAAAAGTGCTTCAAAAAATGCAAAGTGAAATATATTATATACACTACTCACAAAAAGCAAGTTTTCCACGCGGGTGCAATGCGTGACATGAACGCATAGCACCCGTACTGAATCCTAACCCATTCATTTCAAAGGGTCTGTGTACATGAGCATTTTTTTTTTTTCCGCGCATCAGTTCTGCGTTGCGTGAAAAGCGCAGCATGTTCTATATTCTGCGCTTTTCGCGCAGCCCTGTCCCCATAGAAGTGAATGGGGCTTCAGTGAAGAATGCATTGCATCCAGAAGCAAGTGCGGATGCAATGCGTTTTTCACTGATGTTTCCTAAGAGATGTTGTTTGTAAACTTTCATTTTTTTATCACGCGTGTGAAAAACGCATCAAAACGCATTGCACCTGCGCGGAAAAAAATTATCAACTGAATGCAATTGCAGACAAAACTGGCTGAACATGCTTGCAAAATGGTGTCGAGTTTCACTGAACGCACCCTGAATGCATCTGGAGCCAAACCGCCACGCTCGTGTGAAAGAGGCCTAAAGGTTACAGTGCATTGTAGGTTCATCCTGAAATTTCACCCACAAGCCAAATATCCCTGAGGCCTCTTTCACACGAGCGTGGCGGATTGGCTCCGGATGCGTTCAGTGAAACTTTTTCTGCGTGGGTGCAATGCGTTTTTCACGCGCGTGATAAAAAACTGAAGGTTTACAAACATCTCTTAGCAACCATCAGTGAAAAACGCATTTTTCCACACTTGCTTGCGGATACAATGCGTTTTTCACCGAAGCCCCGTTTACTTCTATGGGGCCAGGGCTGCGTGAAAAACGCATAATATAGAACATGCTGCGTTTTTCACGCAACGCAGAACTGATGTATGAAAAAAACGCTCATGTACACAGACCCATTGAAACGAATGGGTCAGGATTCAGTGCGGGTGCAATGCGTTCATGTCACGCATTGCGCCCACGTGGAAAACTCGCTCGTATGAAAGGGGCCTTACAGGTGAACTTACTGTGACCTTCTCTAAACATATGAATGCACAAGTCTAACTGTTCAGTGTTTCAGAACTCTTTGCACAACTTGCTGTTCTCAAACAAGGAGCTTAACAGCAAAATTCACAACAGGTGTTTGATCCATCAATCTCCCAATAAATTTCCTGGTTCAATTAGAATTGGTATTTAAACAGTCCTCCTCATCATGATGTTCACATTTTGACATCATGAGACCAAGATGACACCTAACAATTGATGGACAGTACATCGCCATTGCGAGGCTTCAAGCAGGATGTTCTTAGATGGAAGTGGCCACTGAGCTTAGAGTGTCACAGAGTGTCATCAGCAGGTTGCAACAGAGATACAGAGACTGGGAGAGTCACAGAAAGGAAGAGAAGTGGACGTCATTTGGCCACATCCCACGCTGATGACTGCTTTGGAACTGTGGAACCGGATAATGAATGCCACACTACTCCAGGCACATTTAAGGGAGGTAAGAGGCACCGAATTGTCACATCAGACCATTCGAAACAGTTTACATCAGCGTGGGCTGTGTGCTATATGACCTGCAATGGTACCTAACCACAGGTATCATCGTCTAGCATGGGCCAGGGAGCATCTATGCTGGACAAGGGACCAGTGCTTTTCACTGCTGAAAGTTGCTTCACGCTGAGCAGAAATGATGGCCGCCAACAATGTTGCAGACATCGAGGAGAGCGCACTGCATCAGCCACTGTTGTCACCAGACAAGCCTTTGGTGGTGGTGGTGTTACAGTGAGGGCAGGTGTGTCTAGTCAGTACAGAACTGCCCTACACTTTGTGAATGGTCCAGTGACAAGCCCATACTACTTGAAGAACATCATTAATCCAGTCATTGTGCCTCTGCAGAAACAACACAGGCCTAATGTCATCTTCATGGACGACAATGCACCAGCTCATCGAGGTCGCATCATTAGGGAATGGCTGCTGGAGACTGGGGGACCTCAAATGGAGTGACCTGCACTTTCCCCAGACCTGAATCCCATTGAGAACCTATGGGATCAGCTGAGTCACCGTGTAGAGGCTCGTACTGTAACTCTGTACCTCAGAACCTCAATGGCCTGAGGGCCACCCTTAAAGAAGAGTGGGATACCATGCCTCTGCAGACAATAAGTTGACTTGTGAACAGCAAGAGACGTCATTATCAAGCTGTAATTGAAGCTCAAGGCCACATGACAAGTTCCTGACACACTGACATTTTGTGGCGGTATACCCAGCACTGGGGTCGGCTTTTGTTTCAATAAACTGTTTGAGATGAGGAAATCACCATTGCTTCTACTTAATGCCCGACTTCTGCAATTTGGAATATCGGTATCAGCCAATGGGGCTTGCAGAAGTCCATGTGCTTTCAGCCCCATTAAATGAATGATCAGAGTGTAAAGACAACCTTTTAGGGTCAGGAGGCGAGACAGAAAGTGTATGAGCCCGTCTCAATTCTGCCCCCAAAAGTTTTTATAAAAGTCAGTGACCCTTTAAACTCCCAGGGATCTAGCCTTCAGAGGTTACTACTCACCTGGGCGGTTATCTGTAGGAATGTTCTCCTTATGTTGCTCATCACTTCTTATATATGTCTCTGTAGGAATGTTCTCATTACACTGCTCATCACCTCTCACATATGTCTCTGTAGGAAGGTCTTCCTTAGGCAGCTCATCACCTCTCATAAATGTCTCTGCAGGAAGGTCTTCCTTAGTCAGCTCATCACCCCTTACATATGTCTCTGTAGGAATGTCCTCGTTAGGCAGCTCATCACCTCTCACAAATGTCTCTGCAGGAAGGTCTTCCTTAGTCAGCTCATCACCCCTTACATATGTCTCTGTAGGAAGGTCTTCTATAGGCAGCTCATCACCTCTCACATATGTCTCTGCAGGAAGGTCTTCCTTAGTCAGCTCATCACCCCTTACATATGTCTCTGTAGGAATGTCCTCGTTAGGCAGCTCATCACCTCTCACAAATGTCTCTGCAGGAAGGTCTTCCTTAGTCAGCTCATCACCCCTTACATATGTCTCTGTAGGAAGGTCTTCTATAGGCAGCTCATCACCTCTCACATATGTCTCTGTAGGAATGTCCTCCTTAGGCAGCTCATCACCTCTCACAAATGTCTCTGCAGGAAGGTCTTCCTTAGTCAGCTCATCACCTCTCACAAATGTCTCTGTAGGAATGTCCTCCTTAGGCAGCTCATCACCTCTCACAAATGTCTCTGCAGGAAGGTCTTCCTTAGTCAGCTCATCACCCCTCACATATGTCTCTGTAGGAAGGTCTTCCTTAGGCAGCTCATCACCTCTCACATATGTCTCTGTAGGAAGGTCTTCCTTAGGCAGCTCATCACCTCTCACATATGTCTCTGTAGGAATGTCCTCGTTAGGCAGCTCATCACCTCTCACATATGTATCTGTAGGAATGTCCTCGTTAGGCAGCTCATCACCTCTCACATATGTATCTGTAGGAATGTCCTCGTTAGGCAGCTCATCACCTCTCACAAATGTCTCTGCAGGAAGGTCTTCCTTAGTCAGCTCATCACCTCTCACATATGTCTCTGTAGGAATGTCCTCCTTCCACTGGTCATCACCCTTCACATATGTCTGTGTATATTTATTATTGCTCAACTTCTTCTGCTGAATAATCTGGGAAATATTGTAAAAGTCATTAGACGGTCTGAGATATTGCATTCTAGATGAGTCAATGTTCTAGATGAGGAGAAAAGATCATTGATTATTATGAAGGCCAAAAATGACATGGCAATACTACTTATCTGTAGATTTTAAGTCTCCTGGAAGCTGTACATATTAGATTGCAGAGAAAATAGTATAGAACAGTTGTGGCCTACCCGTGGATCTTGAGCCGTATGTGGCTCTTTGCTTCTTCAAGTGCATCTCTAGCTGTGGAGCCGGGAAGCAGTCAGGCCGGCTCACTCTCCACCCCATGCTCAGATCTCTTTTCCTGATCAGGCACAGTTGCTACTTTGCAGCTCCAGCTCACTCTTCACTACGTCCTGATGCACACAGTGTAATAACGTAGTACATGGAGACACGCAGTATGACCTGACGTTGTGCTCATCAGGTCACAGTGGAGAGAGTGTCAGACCTGCAGAGTAGCAGGTGCCCGAGCAGGAGCCCAGTGCCTGATCAGGAGAGGGAAGAGATTTTTTTTTTTATTATAGAACTGAGCACGGGGGTCTGATCTAAGCATGGGAGGTTCTGATCTGAGCATGGGGAGGGGGTCCCGATCTGGGCAATGGGGGTCTGATCTGAGCATGGGGGGGGGGGGGGTTGATCTGAGCAACAGGGGTCTGATCTGAGCATGGGGGGCAGATCTGAGCATTGGGGGGGGGGGGGGGGGATCTGAACATGGGGGGGGAATCTAAGCAAGAAGGGTCTGACACTGGGTGTCTGATTTGTGTTGTCTGATTCGAGCATTGGGGGGTCTTATTTTGGGGTCTGATTTAGAGGTCTGATAAGGTTTGGGGATCCTTTTGTAGGTCAGATGAGGATTGGGGATCTGATTTAGGAGTCTGATCTGAGGTCTGATGAAAAATATATTTTTTTCTTCTTTTTCTCTCTGCTAATGAAAAAAAAGGAAAAATAATATTTTATCAGACCTCAGATCAGATGAAAAATATTTGTTTTCTCTTATTTTTCTTTGTTAAAACCTAGGTACATCTAGTAGGGCGAAAAATATGGTGACTTGTGTGTAAATGTACAGTATAGCTTGTGGCTCTTGGTAGTCATACGTTTTTTGTCTCTTTGTGTCTAAGGTTGGCCACCCCTGGTATAGAAGAAGGTAAGTGAGATACTGGTGGAGATAGTTGTTGGAGACAGGTCTGATGCAGTCATCTCCATCTTTTTCATTACACAAATATAAAACATATAATGCTTTGGGATAAAACAAGACTGAACACAAGGACTTCACAGCCTTCTTCAGACCATAGGGAATATCTCCATCTACCTGATGATCCTGAGGAAGAAGAGGACTGGGACATCTCTCTGGTGTTCTTCTCTTATTGGATCTACCTGTAGGAGACACATACAGTGACTGAATTCATTCTTTACATACAGATAATTAAAGGACGGGTGTATTCAGTCCTGTCTATCACCTGGTGATGTGAGGTTCTGGTGGTTCTCCATCATGATGTCCTTGTACAGATCCTTGTGTCCTTCTAAATACTCCCACTCCTCCATGGAGAAATATACAGCAACATCCTGACACCTTATAGGAACCTGACAACACAATGATACCGTCATCACCCAGACCCCTCCAGTGCTGTTACTGTATAATGTCCCAGCATTCCCAGCAGTGTCACCTCTCCAGTCAGCAGCTCAATCATCTTGTGGGTGAGTTCTAGGATCTTCTGTTCATTGATCTCCTCATGTATCAGGGAGTGAGGTGGAGGTCCTGTGGTTCTTCCCCATCCTTCAGAGGCTTGACAGCGCTGACTAGAGATCTTCTTCACTACTGTGTAACCCTGTTTATGGGAAGACAGCGTAATAAATATCACTACTGACATTTCCAGAGTCCATCACCTCTCCAGTCATATCATCTGTTATTACCATAGATAAGAATGATGTAATGTGACATCATCAGAATCTCTCACCTCTCCAGTCATATCATCTGTTATGACCATAGATAAGATAATGTAATGTGACATCATCAGAACCTCTCACCTCTCCAGTCATATCATCTGTTATTACCATAGATAAGAATGATGTAATGTGACATCATCAGAATCTCTCACCTCTCTAGTCATATCATCTGTTATTACCATAGATAAGAATGATGTAATGTGACATCATCAGAACCTCTCACCTCTCCAGTAATATCATCTGTTATTACCATAGATGAGAATGATGTAATGTGACATCATCAGAATCTCTCACCTCTCCAGTCCTATCATCTGTTATTACCATAGATGAGAATGATGTAATGTGACATCATCAGAATCTCTCACCTCTCCAGTCATATCATCTGTTATTACCATAGATAAGAATGATGTAATGTGACATCATCAGAATCTCTCACCTCTCCAGTCATATCATCTGTTATTACCATAGATAAGAATGATGTAATGTGACATCATCAGAATCTCTCACCTCTCCAGTCATATCCATCTGTTATTACCATAGATAAGAATGATGTAATGTGACATCATCAGAATCTCTCACCTCTCCAGTCATATCATCTGTTATTACCATAGATGAGAATGATGTAATGTGACATCATCAGAATCTCTCACCTCTCCAGTCCTATCATCTGTTATTACCATAGATAAGAATGATGTAATGTGACATCATCAGAATCTCTCACCTCTCCTGTCATATCATCTGTTATTACCATAGATAAGAATGATGTAATGTGACATCATCAGAATCTCTCACCTCTCCTGTCATATCATCTGTTATTACCATAGATGAGAATGATGTAATGTGACATCATCAGAACCTCTCACCTCTCCAGTCATATCATCTGTTATTACCATAGATAAGAATGATGTAATGTGACATCATCAGAATCTCTCACCTCTCCAGTCATATCATCTGTTATTACCATAGATAAGAATGATGTAATGTGACATCATCAGAATCTCTCACCTCTCCAGTAATATCATCTGTTATTACCATAGATAAGAATGATGTAATGTGACATCATCAGAATCTCTCACCTCTCCAGTCATATCATCTGTTATTACCATAGATAAGAATGATGTAATGTGACATCATCAGAATCTCTCACCTCTCCAGTCATATCATCTGTTATTACCATAGATAAGACTGATGTAATGTGACATCATCAGAATCTCTCACCTCTCCAGTCATATCATCTGTTATTACCATAGATAAGAATGATGTAATGTGACATCATCAGAATCTCTCACCTCTCCAGTCATATCATCTGTTATTACCATAGATAAGAATGATGTAATGTGACATCATCAGAATCTCTCACCTCTCCAGTCATATCATCTGTTATTACCATAGATGAGAATGATGTAATGTGACATCATCAGAACCTCTCACCTCTCCGGTCATATCATCTGTTATTACCATAGATAAGAATGATGTAATGTGACATCATCAGAATCTCTCACCTCTCCAGTCATATCATCTGTTATTACCATAGATAAGAATGATGTAATGTGACATCATCAGAATCTCTCACCTCTCCAGTCATATCATCTGTTATTACCATAGATGAGAATGATGTAATGTGACATCATCAGAACCTCTCACCTCTCCGGTCATATCATCTGTTATTACCATAGATAAGAATGATGTAATGTGACATCATCAGAATCTCTCACCTCTCCAGTCATATCATCTGTTATTACCATAGATAAGAATGATGTAATGTGACATCATCAGAATCTCTCACCTCTCCAGTCATATCATCTGTTATTACCATAGATAAGAATGATGTAATGTGACATCATCAGAACCTCTCACCTCTCCGGTAAGCCAGTAAAGTATCTCTAATGTGAGATTTATTATCCTCTCCTTCTTGTCTCTGTCCCTATTCATCCTTGATTGGTCAATCAGGTAAATTTTCTTAAACAGAAGGTATCAGCAGGTGATTTTATGAAGCCGGAACCTTAATAGAAAGAGGAAGAAACAATGTTAAACCCACATAAAATACAATTACTAGTAGTAATAAAGGAGGAGATATTACGTGGCAGATGCTGGATCACACACGGTCTTATTCCAAATCGTACTGAGGTTTTACTCCAAGTAGAAGTTCCTCATTTTGAGGACATTTCATGCTTAGTTCTTCAGATGCTCCTGGGATTGTCGTGGTTGAGAATGTATTCAGCACTTAGTGATTGGTCGAGCAAACAACTTACCCAATGGGGTCCATTTTGTTTTCATCTTGTGTATTCGGTTATGTAAAGTTATCCTCTATCCACAGCATAGGGTATAGCTATTAGATCGGTGCAGGTCCTACTGCTGGGACCCCCATTGATTACGAGAACTGGGACCCCAGATTCCCTGGAGCCCTGAGTGGCTGGTCGGGCATGAACGCGGCCACTCCGTTAATTTCTATGGGAATTCCAGAAATAGCCGGTTGTGTCTCTAGAACTCCCATAGAAATCAATAAAGCAGCTGCACACATGCTTGAACCGACCACTCCATTCATTTTGGGGGGGGGGACGACTCCACAGATTACAGGGTCCTTGTCCTCATCATCTACTAATTATCCCTAAATTTTACCTAACGGGAATACCCCCTTAAGATCTTTTCCTCAACCCTCTAACTTGTCACTCAATTCTGTCTGTTACTGTGGTGGCCCCTGCCCGCCACCATCCTGCTCCTCCAGGCAGGCACAGGTACCACTCACACTGTGTCCGTCACATTTCCAGCGCTCCAGCAGCGGACCTACGCGCCGCTGTTTTGTGTCTCTACTGGAGATATTCTTTATTGAATTGCCGCATTGCAAGGGTTAAACCCGCCTTTGGCAGCTGCTTGTAAAGTGTTAAACAGCTTCTGCTATATATGCTATGCTGTCTAAATCTCTGCCTGAGCAACAGGTTCTCTACCTTGCTATAATCTGCTTGTCTGGCAGTGTACCGACTTCTGCTTGATTCCTGGGTTCTGACCCTTTGCCACCTGACATTAACCCATGCCTGATCAACGTACTGACCGTGAGCTGCCTGCCCTGACCTTCAAACTTGTTTCCTGGATTTCCATAAACTCTTCCAGCCCTGACCTCGGCTTGTTACTGACTACAGGTTTTGCCTGATCCCCAGGTGCCCCGTACCGGCATTTCTAACCCCCGTAGGTTAGCTATCCACCACACTAGGACTACTCCAGATCCCTGTATAGGGGTTAACAGGGGAATACCAAAGGACTGCCAGGACAATCCCCTAGGTTTGGCCTAAAGTCAATCAGGTTGGTTGATACAGTGGGGTAGAATGATCCAAGCTGGTGTAAAGTAGAACTGGCCTAGTTGCCAATAGCAACCAATCAGATTCCACCTTTCATTTTTCACAGGAGCTCTTCCAAATGAAAGGTGGAATCTGATTGGTTGCTATGGGCAACTAAACCAGTTTTCCTGGCGTCAGTACAATTCAGCAGAGCCGCAGTCGGACTGGAACTCTCAGCATTATAAATCATGATGGACATGTGAGATGTCTTAAAGGGGCTGTCCGGACTGAGGATTAATTATTTGTCCTGAACAACCTTTTTTTTTTAACCAATCAAGAGGGCGGGTATAGAAGTATATTAGGGGCGGTCAGGATGAGGGTCAGATAGAGCCTAGTGACCACACACTTACCTCCACCTGTAGAGAAGCCCTGCGGTTACAGGACCTCGGTTGCGTGTGTGGGCGGAGTCAGGAATCACATGACCAGGTGCTGCCGTTTTTTCTGATAAACATTGGAGGAACATAAGTGGTAAATACTAGTGAGCTGAAGGACCTGTGGTGATGTCATGGTCATGTGATCAGTGACGTGTGTGGGCGGAGTCAGGCTCCAGGCTGTGCAGTCTGAGGAGGATTAGAGAGCAGGGGTGACTATAGATATAGACAGCCGTGACCCCTGTTATGGGCCCCAGAGGTCAGTGGGGGCCCAGTCAAATGCAAGAATGTATTACTCTATTATGGGGAATAACAATATGGCGGCTTTTTGCTGTAATGTGCTTTTCTGATGTATGGTGCTGTTACTCATACCTTTATTGCTATTTATGCTGCTGTTTTAACCCTTTGATGATGCAGCGATTTTCTGGAGCCATAACTTCTTTATTTTTCCGTTCACATCGCTGTATGAGGACTAGGGATCGACCGATATTGATTTTTTAGGGCCGATACCGATCGTTTGTGAACTTTCAGGCCGATAATTTATACCGATATTCTGGGAATTTTCATTTTTGAGGAAAAAAAAATTTCCTACACAAATCTGCTGAAAATTTATATGTTTATTGTTAACGTGTATTATTATTATTATTATTATTTTTTTTTTTGTAAATCTTTTTCATTTATACTTAATATTTTTGTGTTGTTTTTTTTTACTAACTTTTAGCCCCCTTAGGGACTAGAACCCTTGTCCTATTCCCCCTGATAGATCTCTATCAGGGTGAATAAGAGCTCACACTGTCCCTGCTGCTCTGTGCTCTGTGCACACAGCAGCATGGAGCTGAACATGGCAGCCAGAGCTTCAGTAGTGTCCTGGCTGCCATGGTAACCGATCGGAGCCCCAGGCTTACACTGCTGGGGCTCCGATCGGAGGAGCAGGGGAGAGGGGATCCTGTGGCCAATGCCACCAATGATTAATACTGGGGGGGGGGGGGCACTGCGCCACCAATGTTTTTACTATTGGGATGGGGGTGGGGGGCGCACTGCGCCACCAATGATTAATACTGGGGGGCTTGGGGGGGGGGGCGCACTGCGCCAAATGAAGAAGAGTCTCTCATACATTCATATACAGGAGGCGGGAGCTGGCTGCAGAATCACATAGCCGGCTCCCGACCTCTATGAGCGGCAGCTGCGATCCGCGGCACCTAAGGGGTTAACTGCCGCGGACTGCAGCTAGTACCGCTCATAGAGGTCGGGAGCCGGCTATGTGATTCTGCAGCCAGCTCCCGCCTCCTGTATATGAATGAATGAAAGGCTTATCTTCATTGGTGGCGCAGCGGCCACAGCCCCGCCCCTCCTCTTATCTTCTCTCCTCTCATTGGTGGCAGCAGCAGCACAGGGGGAGGAGACACTGCTTCCTTCTCCCCTGTGCTGCGGAGGGAACACAGAGAGCGCTGAGAGCAGCGCGTTCTGTGTTCCCAATACGTTATCGGTATATCGGCAAAATAGATGCCGATACCGATAACGGTCAAAATCCTCAATATCAGTTGTACTTTCTAACGCCAGCATTTAATTTTGCATAGGATGTAGTGGGAATTGGGGGGGAAAAATTTAATTGGGAAAAAATTTAATTGGGAAAAAATGGATTTTGTTTTTACAGCATTCCCTGTGCGTTAAAATGGACTTGTGCTCTTCGTTCTCCGGGTCAACACGATTACGGCGATACCACATTTGTATCGTTTTTCTTACATTTTAGTACTAGAAAAAAAAATGAAAACCTTGAAAAAAAAAAAAAAGTTTTTTCTTTTCCTCTCCATATTCTGACCCCTATAACCTTTTCGTAGTTACGTATACGGAGATGTACGGGGGCGAATTTTTTTGCCAGGTGATCTGTACTTTTCAGTGATACCATTTTGGGGTGTGCATGACTTTTTGATCACTTTATTCAATTTTTTTTTTGTGGGAGGTGAAGTGACCAAAACACAGGGAATCAGCCAGTTTGGCGGTGAACTGTCACCATATCTATATATACAGCCAAGGATCTCGGCTAACTGGACCAAGACCAATGGGTTTCTGATAGTTTCCAAAATAGAGTTATTTTTGGGGGGTTTCCTTTCTAGGGGTACCTCAGGGTCTCTTCAAATGTGACATGGCATCCAAAAACTATATCAGCAAAATCTGCCCTCCAAAATCCATATGGTGCTCCTTCCCTTCTGAGCCCTGCGGTGTGCCCATACAGCAGTTTATGACCACATATGGGGTGTTTCTGTAAACTGCAGAATCAGGATAATAAATATTAAAGTTTGGTTGTACAATCTTGCTGTTTTAGAGGAAATTGGTTTGAAATGGAAATTCTTAAAAAAAAAAAAGTGACATTTTGAAATGTCTCCTTTATTTTCCTTAAATTCATGTGGAACACCTAAAGGGTTAATACAGTTTCTAAAATCCGGTATGAAAAATTTGACGGGCGTAGATTCATTTATGAGTGGTTTCTATTAGCTTTCAGAAAATGGAGGAACAAAACATGATATTTTTTTCTTCAAAAATGCTTTATTATGTAAAACTGAAACAAAATAAAAATAAAAGTAGACATATTTGATATTGTTGCGTCCGTAACAACCTGCTCAATAAAAATAGCTCATGATCTAACCTGTCAGGTGAACACGGTAAAAAAACAAAAACTGTGCCAGAACAGCCATTTTTTGATTACCTTGCCTCACAAAAAGCGTAATATAGAATAATCAAAAATCATATGTACCCCAAAATAATAGCAATAAAACCTTATCCCGTAATTTCCAAAATGGGGTAACTTTTTGGGAGTTTCTACTCTAGGGGTGCATCAGGGGGTCTTTAAATGGCAACTTAAAATTACCCCAGTGAAATCTGCCCTCCAAAATCCTTATGGATCTTTCTGCGCCCATGCAGCAGTTTACGGCCACATTTGGGGTGTTCCTATAAACTGCAGAATTAGGGTAATAAATATAGAATTTTAGCTGCTAACCCTTGATGTGTTACAGGATTAAAATGGAAAATATGCCTAAAAAGTGAAATTTAAAAAGTCATCTTTTTCCTTTAATTCTTGGTGGAACACCTAAAGGGTTAACAAAGTTAGTAAAATCAGTTTGGAATAACTTATGGTTCATTATGGGTGATTTCCACTATGTAAGGCCTCATGCACACGAACAAAATTTTCTTTCCATGCCAGGACCGTATACGGAACAATTCATTTCAATGGGTCAGAAAAAAAACCTGAAGTTACTCCGTGTGCATTCCGTTTCGGTATGTCCATATTTCCGTTCCGCATTACGGACAATTATAGTACTGCTCTAATAAGGGCCAGCTGTTCCTTTCTGCAAAATAAGGAATGCACACGGGCGTCATCCGTATTGTTTGCGGATCAGTTTTTTTGCGGACCGCAAAATACATACGGTCGTGTGAATGAGGCCTAAGACCCATAAAGTGACTTCATAACTCAACTGGTCCTTAAAAAAGTGGGCTTTGGAAGTTTTCTTAAAAATTTGCTTCTTAAATTCTAAGCCTTATAACATCCTAAAAAATGATGCAAACATAAAAGTGGACATATGTGAAATGTAGAGTAATAACTCTTATGATGTATCACTATCTGCCTTGAAATTCAAATTTTGAAAATTGTAAATTTTGGATTTTTTATAAATAAAGGTAAATTATATAGACTCAAACTTTCCACTATCATGAACTACAATGTATCGCGAGAAAACAATCTCAGAATGGTTTGGATAAGTAAAAGCATTCCAAAGTTATTACCACATAAAGTGACACATCAAATTTTCATATTGTACTTCGTGTTCGTGGTGAATC
Organism: Bufo bufo; assembly: GCF_905171765.1. Taxonomy (NCBI): domain Eukaryota; kingdom Metazoa; phylum Chordata; class Amphibia; order Anura; family Bufonidae; genus Bufo; species Bufo bufo. The sequence continues at coordinate 33,228,401 of NC_053390.1, read as the reverse complement.
TGAGTCGTCAATATGTTTCAACTTTATTTAGAAATCAAATTCCAAGTTTACAGAACATGAAAAAGTCACAATTTCTTACATTTAAATTTCTCTGCTATTAAAGCAGATAGTGATACCTCATAAAATAGTTTCTACTGTACATTCCCCATATGTCTACTTTATGTTGGCATCATGTTGAAAATGTCATTTTATTTTTAGGACTTTAGAAGGCTTAGTATTTTAGAAGCAATTCCTAACATTTTTAAGACAATTTCCAAAACCCAATTAAGGACCAGTTGATTTATGAAGTCACTTTGTGGGGCTTACATAGTAGAAACCACCCATAAATGGCCCCATTTTAGAAACTACACCCCTTAAGTTATTCAAAAGTGATTTGCAAACTTTGCAAAATTTCACTTTTTTTTTGCAGATTTTAATTCAATTTCAATCTAGTTTTCCTGTAACAAAGCAAGGGTTAACAGACAAACAAAACTCAATATTTATTACCCTGATTCTGCAGTTTACAGAAACACCACATATGTGGCCATAAACTGCTGTATGGGCACACGGCAGGGCGTAGTAGGAAAGGAACGCCTCAACTGTTTTCCGCTTTCATGTAGCTCCTTTACCAGAATTCCAAGCTGGAGATATGAACATTGTAGTGGAGGAAGCTTGTGTCCTGCAGCACTGTTCCCATTGACTTCAACTGTACTACTTATGTAATGCAGTGTATTATGCTGTCAATGAAAAACTAACAATTAGGCCAACAGAGGGCACATCTATGGGCCTTCACTAGTCCCCCGGCTGCCATTGAAAGACATCAGCAACCTGTGATCACATTTGCAGGGGTGCTGATGGGTGACAAAAGCCCCCTTCTTCTCTGAAGCCACTTAGATACTGTGGTCACTATTGACTGCGGCATCTACGTGCTTAAACATACAGAATCATCGATTCTACCCATCCGAACCGTTAGAGTAGAAGCCTGCCTTTCATAAGACACCAGTGAAACACTTTGACTAGGCTGCCAAAAAAAGGGGTGGCCTTTCATCTGAATCGCTTCACTTTGCCTGTTGATTAGGGTAGAGTTGTTTATTCTTGTCTTCTGCACCCCACTGCTGTCTTTATTGGTTAACATCATGTCATCATGTGTATTTATTTTAGGTCCAAACATTGTGCATTTCCTATTTTGTAACTGTTATGTTATCATGTAATGTGCCTGGTTCACCAACAAGTGGCAGCAAACACAGCAGAGCTACAGTTAGGTAGAATGGAGCTTTCCATTCTAATCCCTCTCTTTGGAGGAGTGGGAGAGCCCTACTTCCTGCAGGAAGGGTGGGGACAAGTTTTGAGTCGTCAGTTCTAGCTTACCCCCTGCTAGGGGAAGGAAGCAAGTGTTGGGCACGTTGCTGCTGGACGTGCCCATGCCAAAGCCAAGCCAGCTAGAGCACCTTCAGCTCTGCTGGATATGGAGGCCACAGCTTAGAACCTCAGGAGCCGGGAGGAGAGTTCCCTGGTAGAATATAGAGTCAGACTACAGATACAAGTTGCAGCATAGAGAAGAAGCAAAGATTCTATTTAAGCCTGTCGGTACAGCAGAGTCATAGAGCAACCGATGTAGCAGAGTCAAGTTTGCCTGCCAGTTTTAATGCTAAAGCCTGCTGGGACCAAGACAAAGTCTGCAAACCGTTTGGAGAAACGTTTATGCAAAGTAAAGCTGCTTTTAAACTTCATCACAACTTCATCACCCCCTAATTCAACTATTCCCTTTTGCTGCTTCGGAGCCAGCGCCTATGGTTCAGCGTATCCAGGTAGGAGCACCGTGACACATTCATCATTAAGGGACATTGTAGGCCACCCTGTACCACTCGGCCATTCCTACACCTGGGTACCACCAACAACATCTTATAGGGCCCTGGGTCGCAGGGAACGTTGCACTTGAGCCTTTATAGTTTTAGGGCTTGCTCCTTTCTGGATGCCAGATATAGCATTTGATAGGGTCTTTCCCTTCCAGTTATTCTGGGATCTGTAGTTCCATGATTGTATCTTGTTCTAGCCGGTGTTTTCCGTGTATTGTGGGATTTGTAGTTCCATGGTCTTTCTTGCTGTGTTTCAAATTTGTTTGTTGCTGTGCTGTTGTATTTTCCTTGCTTATTGCTGACTTGAATCCAGATAAGGTCAGTTTAGTATTGCTCTATTTCTGTTCAATGTCATTCATCCCCATGTTTACCTGTATGCCATCCACTCCAGTGCTGGATCATCTCCATCTTCCGTGACCTCATTATGTGGCCCCTGTCATTCACCATTAGTACCTTGTTTATTCCAGTGTTGATGCATGCTTCTTGTTATTTTGAGTAACTGGTTGTTGTACAACTCATACCAACTAGGGTCCTGGGGATATGAGTTCCAAGAGCCACTGGTACTGGAGGTCAACATTAAGATTTACCATCGAAATGCGTAGACTGAGGATCTGATTACGTACATTTTAAAGATTTGCAATAAAGAATATGGATCTTAACTGCTGTTGCTGGAAAACTTGCTTATCCTGATGAGTCCTGATCCGGGAGTTCCGTGCAAGCACCGTTTAGAATTGGGTTAGCTGAAGTCTTGTTGTTTCATACCAAGAGCCACTGTTAGGACTTGGGAAATTTTACTGCTATAGATGAAACCCAGCCATTGCACCTCATTGCACCCAAAGCCTCTACTTTCTGTCTTCTATGCCTCACCCTCACCACTTTGACTGACAGGACAGGCATTGAAAACATATTCTCGCCTGGCCCCAAAGTCTTGTGGCAGCATGTTCATCTTGCTCTATCCCTGTGCGCCCAACAAGCTCCCACATGACCAGGTGTGAATATGTTTTTACTGCCTGTCAGTCAAAGTGGTGGGGGTGCAACATAGGAGACAGGGAGCAATACCTCTGGGTGCAACAGCAGTGCCCTAGTTAGACCCAGTGGCTCATTTGGATATAATGATAAAGCAATATTCTTGGCAATGTGGGCACCTAGGAAGATGGGACCACCTCCATGACGTTCAGCTGACAAGTGCACAACTCTCAGGTCAGCCCGTTTTATCAGGTGACGTTGATGTTTAAGAAGACGCTGCTTGAGGGTAAAAGATTTATTACATTCTAAACATGAAAATGGCCTCTCGTCTGTGTGAGTCCTCTGATGTGCAGTAAGATGCGATTTAACCCTGTAACTTTTATCACATTCTGAGCATGAAAATGGCTTCTCCCCTGTGTGACTTCTCTGATGCAATTCAAGACTTTATTTACAGCTGAAACATTTGTCACATTCTGAACATGAATATGACATTCTTTTTTTAATTGCTTTGACATTTAATCCTTTTATGATCTTTATTCTGCTTAACATTGGCATGCTCTTTAAATGTGTCTTGTGCGATACTGTGATCTGAGCTCCTGGGAAAGACATCTGCAAAAAATGTAACTTTTTAATTGTAAAAAAATGAAACCTTAAAAAGGAGATTCATAATTTATTAAATTTTTATATAAATAATAATAACCATATAAATTACAAAGTAATTAACCCCTTAGTGCTATTTTTGCATTTAGTTAGTTAGTTCTCCATGACGAGTATACTTGTCATGGCACTAAAACTGTCACCATGTCTGAAGACAAGGGGTGACAACAAGGGCAGTACGACCGCTCAACCCAGTGAGGGGAGCCATGTAGACAACTCACATATGCAAACTGAATAAGTGGATACCCAAACTCCACACGGAGGGAACGCTGATGCTGTCACCGTAGTAGATTGTAGAGGCAATGCGGTACATGTAAAGGGAACAAGGCGCTAAGCCAGCGCTATAGAAATCGGTAGGTTATACCAGGTACAGAAAACGTACTAATGCCCAGCAGAAGTGAGCAAACCGCTCAGCCGCAGCGTGTCATGGCAGAACATAAGCCATGGAAGAAGGAAATGTAGACATGATCACAACTACAACTAGCAAGAATGCACAATGCCTAAAAGGAGGAATGCTGTGTAGATACCACCGGATTGCCAGGGCCGATACTCCACATGGAGGAAGGGGATGTGGAGAAACCATAAATGTAGTGTCCCCCGCCCATGTGTCATGTAAGCCGCAGTTGAAGGATGAACGCAAAAATTCCCCCTGGGAAGGATTCATGCAGTAGTAGCCACGGAACCGAAGTAGCCAGAATATCTATAGGCAGCACAAAGACTGCCTTACAGGGGGAGGCAATAGCAACAACTATGGCCTCTAGGGTCAGAGGAGAGACTCCACCTGAAAATGAGGACAACAGCAATAGCCACCAAGAATTGGTGCTAGCGCAACACTCCACCTGAGAAGGAAAAAAACTGGCAGACGTTCCACCTACGGAAGGAGTGTGGACACCGGGCATGCCAATGACAATCAACCAAATGAGATTGCCCCTCACAGGGACTCAAGGCACGAAGAAAGGTATGAAGTATGACAGGAAAGGTATGAGGTATGCCAACGGCCTGCTAGAGCTACGGGCCGACCTGGAAGACAGAGGCTGCCACGTAGGCGCCAGACACCAATCCAACCTAAGACTACCTGAGGAAGGGGGTAGTGTTAAGCAGTCACAATATCCAGCAGTAGTGCCAAAGTACCACCTATGACGGGGGATAAGGCGATTGTAGGTACTGTGTCTAGACAATAGGCCAATATGCAACAAGGAACAAAGGAGAGCAGTCGTAGTAGACAATGTTGAAGCAATTACTCCACCCAAGAAAGACAGATAATGTAATAGGAGGAACAGTTTCCAATGGTAGTGGAATTACTTCGCTGACTGAAAGAGGGGAAACGAAAAGAGGTACAGGGTCCCCTGGTAGTGCAAGCAGGGGGAGGGTAATGCTACAGGATCTATAGCAGGCAATTGTGGTGCATGTGCATCTAATCCCCCAATAGAAGGGGGAAAGCCGACAGGACAGATGATATCCAGTATGAGAGTAATTACTCCGCCTGCGGAGGGGTTAATGCAACCGGACGTATGGTATCTGGTGAAAGTGCAATACTCCGCCTAAGGAAGGAGGGTAATGCGACAGTCTGTACAGGATCCAGTGCAATTACTCTATAGAAGCAGGATAATGCTACAGGATCTACAGTATGCGACTGTGGTGCAACTAAACCATCTATATAAGGGGGAAAACTGACAGGACAGATGACATCCAGCATTAATGCGTAGGGAGCAATGCAACAGGACGTATAGTATCCGGTGGAAGTGCAATTACTCAGTCTAAGGAAGAAGGGTAATGCGATAGTCTGTATAGGATCCAGTGGTAGTGCAATTACTCTATAGGAGGGTAATGCTACAGAATGTACAGTACCCAGAGTAAGTGCAAATACTCCCACTACGGAAGGAGGGTAATGCTACCGGATGTACGGTACACTAGACTATATCTATGCAACATGTTTGTTTCTTTCCTTATTTTTTTTCTCTTTCTTTCCCTACACTTTTTTTATTTGCCCCTGCACAATGCATGCTAATGTACTGGTGAGGCAGGTATTTGTCCATCGGTGGTGCACACTTTAATGGGGTTGTTCGGCCATGGAGGCGACAACCCTTTTGGTCCAGACCTGTGCCCCTGAACATAAAGGACGAAGACTCGCCTGCCCACGGTACCGCCGCTGCTCTGTTCCCTGACGCTTCCAATCCCTGTAGGACCAGGAAGTGGCTGATTCTCGTAACACCGCAGTGGCCAATCACAGGCCACAAACATTGGCTTGAATGGTACATCCTGTTAAGCACTGATCAAGCCGATGGGAGTGCTAATGCCTGTCATTGGCTGCAGCAGTCATGGGACCCAGATACAGTATTTCCTGGTCCTGTGGGGACTGGAAGCATTTGGGAACAAAGCAGTGGCAGGACCACAGACGGGTGAGGTTTTTTTTTTTTTTTTATATTCAGAGGGTTCAAGTTCACAGGACTGGACCAAAGAGGTTGTTGGCTGCAAGACCAAACAACCCCTTTAACAATGCAACTTAACAGCTTCATTGCATGGGATTATGTTGATGAGGCATGAAATAATCTAATGGTGCTAAACAACGTACAACTCCTGAGGAGTTTATCCCCACCTTCATTTCATCAGTTGGTGTTTATGTCTTTAATGCCATAAAATCTGGTACTCCTCTACACCGCACTTCAACATCAGCCCATATAGCCATGATTCCCAAACTCAACAAAGATGAGCCATCTCACTCCTGAGTATCGATATCAAACTGAGAAAATCCTGGCCACTCGTCTCAATTCATTCCTTAGCTCCCTCATCCATAAAGATCAAGCAGTATTTATTCCCATAGGCATCGCTAGCGACAACATCTGAAGAGTAGTTCTCCTAGCATCTACACGAAAACTGCCCTCCTTGTTCCTCTCCTTGACATATCAATGACGTGTGACTCCTTATCTTTGGACTATTTGACTTTTTCTCTTCACAAATGGGGATTTTATGTTCACTTTTTGGGATGGATTTCTGCCCTTTACAACACCCACAGCCCGGATGCGATATCCTAGGATATCAGTCATTGCCATTTCCCCTATTCTTTTTGCCCGAACAATATTAGTAGCAGCTATCAGGGCCTGCCCAGCATTAAAGATGCTGCAGGAGCAGGTCTTACCCATAAACTCTGTTTGCAGAGGACATACTGCTAACTCTCGCTCAACATTCTCTCTATACTAAGAACTTTCCATGAAATCTCAGGCCTCGTCACCAACGACTCCAAACCATATGCCCTTAAAATCTCTGTACATGAAAATGCTGACTGTCCTGTGTTCCTCTTACTTATTCCAATGGTCCACAAAGAACCTAGACTGTCTAGGGCTGTGTATTACTCCCCTATATATAGACCTTTTTGCAACCACATGGAGCCACCCATATCGCATTCTATCACTAACCTTATGTCTAGCTGGTCACAAAAATTTACATACTCCACAAACTTCTTTACCTGATTCGTAACCTACCTATTACTGTTCCCACATACTTTCTACACCTCCTTCAAAAACGTCTTATAACGCCCTTATCTATCAACCTCCTGTGGGTCCCTCCAGCATTTTAGCCATGATCCTTAAGTCCTTTGAAGCATCATTCTAGCAAGCTCTCCAATCTATTTGGAATAATACGGCTTTCCTTCCGGGTCTAAATGATTGTCCTTATTCTACTTTGCAGCGGGTGAATGGCTTTGAGAGGACTAACCACATTTTTCTCTTCTTCAGGCCTTCTATTATTTGAGGATCTAGAGAAGAAATACTCTGGAACCCCATGAGAACATTTATGACATAAGGTGAATGTTAACAATTAACTTATTTATGTGGTATAACTAGGGTCTCATAGCCCAGTGCCACAAGAACAGGATCCATGGCTGGTTTACATATGGCCACCTCAGAGGAATAATAATTTACAGTACCATAAATCTTAATGTTTACAGGAGACACATACAGTGAATGAATTCAATTTGTACCTACATGTAAATTAAAGAACGCATGTATTTAGTCTTGTCTATTACCTGGTGATGTGAGGGGCTTTTGATTCTTCATTCTGACCTCCTTGTACAGATCCTTTATGTGCTTCTACATACTCCCACTCCTCCATAGAGAAATAGTGACATCCTGACACCTTATAGGAACCTGACAACACAATGATGGTCATAACCCAGACCCCTCAAGTGCTGTTACTGTATAATGTCCTAGCATTCCCAGCAGTGTCACCTCTCCAGTCAGCAGCTCCATCATCTTGTTGGTGCGTTCTAGCATCTTCTGTGCACTAGTGTCCTCATGTATCAGGGAGTGAGGTGAAGGTCCTGTGAGGGGTTAGCAGCAGACAGTAATAGTACAGTATGGAACCTGACAGATAACAAAGGAGATGTGTGACTGTGTAGGGGTAATAGTAGCGGCAACAGGGGCAGTTGTAGCTGCAACATCAGCGGTACATTATGGAACCGATAGTAGCAGTACAATATGTTACCTGATGAATAACAAAGGAGATGTGTGACTGTGTAGGGGTAATAGTAACGGCAGCAGGGGCAGTAGTGGCTACAGCGTCAGCAGTAGAGTTTGGAACCTGATTGATAAGAAAGGGTATGTGTGACTACACGGGGTTAGTAGCAGGGGCAGCAGTACAGTATGGAACTTAACGGATAAGAAAGGAGATATGTGACTGTGTAGGGGTAGTAGTAGTGGCAGCAGGGGCAGTAGTAGCTGCAGAGTCAGCAGCATAGTATGGAACCTGACAAGGCAGAAGATGTGCAACTGCATAGGGTTAATAGCAGGAGCAGGAATAGTAGTACAGTATGGAACATGATGAATAGGTAGACAGCAGCAGTGGCATCTTTGGTCCAGTGATAGCCAGTCCCTACTATCAGCAATGACAGATCTATTCACTTGCATCAGCCACATGTTTGTGAAAATAAATATTGAGTTGTATTTCTCTGTTAAAAGTCAGGTTTGTACCAAGGACACTGGTTGACCTGTTATATGTGCGCTTGGCAGCTGAAGACATCTGTGTTGGTCCCATGTTCATATGTGCCCACGTTGCTGAGATAAATAATGTTTTAATAAATGCAAATGAGCCTCTAGGAGCAACGGGGGCATTGCCTTTACATCTAGGGGCTCAGCTCTCTCTGCAACTGCCGTGCCCTCTTCACTTTGATTGACCAGGCAGTGAAAAATGGCATCACACCCAGTACTGTCAGATATGCCTATTGATACGCCAGTCTTGATAAATATCCCTCAGTGAGTGAATTCAATCTATCCATACAGAAAATTAACTTCTTCCTGACCTCCCATAGACTATAAACTTCCTGAGGGGGGGGGGGGGGTTCAGGACCCCCCCCCCCCCCTCCCCATAGAGAAGGCAGGGAAGGGTCCTCAGTGTCGCTGCCTTCTTTATTGCTGTATACACAGCACTGAAGGAGTGCTGTGTATACAGACTGCAAGCCTGATATTGCTTCCCGTTCAGGCCCTGGAGGTCATTTGACCGCTGGGGTCGGGAGACTGCAGGAGCTGCCAGGTCTGCAGTGAGGCTTTTCAGCATATTATACCACTGTACAGCCTCTCTGGGAGTTGTATTCCTCCTGTAACTGGGGCTACTATATCATACCCAGTCACTGTATTCTATTGCACCGGGCCCCGCTCACTGTACTAATCGTATCTACTGTAACTGCAGGCAGGCAGTGTTTAACTATAGATACAGTGCTGCCCATAATTATTCATACCCCTGACAAATTTTGACTTAAAGTTACTTTTATTCAACCAGCAAGTAATTTTTTGACGGGAAATGACATAGGTGTCTCCCAAAAGATAATAAGACGATGTACAAGAGGCATTATTGTGGAAAAAAAACATTTCTCAGCTTTTATTTACATTTAAGCAAAAAGTGTCCAGTGCCAAATTATTCATACCCTTCTCAATAATCAGTAGAAAAGCCTTTATTGGCTATTATAGCAATCAAACGCTTCCTATAATTGCAGACCAGCTTTTTGCATGTCTCCACAGGTATTTTTGCCCATTCATCTTTAGCAATGAGCTCCAAATCTTTCAGGTTGGAGGGTCTTCTTGCCATCACCCTGATCTTTAGCTCCCTCCACCGATTCTCAATTGGATTCAAGTCTGGACTCAGGCTGGGCCACTCCAAAACGTTAATGTTGTTGTCTACTAACCATTTCTTCACCACTTTTGCTGTGTGTTTTTGGTCATTGTCATGCTGAAATGTCCACTGGTGCCCAAGACCAAGTTTCTCTGCAGACTGCTCTTTTTTCATGGTGCCGTTTACTGTGATCAGGTTCCCTGGTCCATTGGCTGAAAAACACCCCAAAAGCACATGTTTGACAGTGGGGATGGTGTTCTTTGGGTTGAAGGCTTCTCCTTTTTTACGCCAAATGAAGGAAACATCATTGTGACCAAACAATAAAATTTTTGTTTCATCTGACCATAACACAGAAGACCAGAAGTCTTCTTCTTTGTCCAGATGAGCTTTTGCAAAGGCCAAGCGAGCTTTTGTGTGCCTTATCTGGAGAAGTGGAACCCAGCAGTGTGCAGTGTCCATTGGATTGTCTTCCTTGAGACATTGCGACCAGCAGAGCCCAGATTCACCAGGATGGCCTTGGTGGGGATCCCTGGATTCTTTTTCACCTCTCTATCCTCCTGGCCAGCACAGGTGTCACTTTTGGTTTCCGACCACGTTATCTGAGATTTTCCACAGGGCGGAACATCTTGTATTTTTTGCTCAAATGTAAATAAAAGCTGAGAAATTTTATTTTTTCCCCACAATAATGCCTCTTGTACATCGTCTTATTATCTTTTGGGAGACACCTATGTCATTTCCCGTCATAAAATTACTTGCTGGTTGAATAAAAGTAACTTTAAGTCAAAATTTGCCTGGGGTATGAATAATTATGGGCAGCACTGTATGTTCGATCCAGCAGCCTGTACTTGCGATCATGGCAGGCAGGAGGCTGGGCGGGCGGGCACTGGCAGCGTAACTTCCTACGTCACGTGCCTGCTCCGCCCACTTTATGAATGAAGCAGGCGGCGCAGGCACGTGACGTAGTGAGTTACGCTGCCAGTGCCCGCCCAGCCTGCAGCCTGCTATGATCGTAAGTACAGGCTGCTGGATCGAACATATCTATAGTTAAACATTGCCTGCCTGCAGTTACAGTAGATACGATTAGTACAGTGAGCGGGGCCCGGTGCAATCTTGTGGGTGAGTTCTAAGATCTTCTGTTCATTGATCTCTTCATGTATCAGGGAGTAAGGTGAAGGCCCTGTGATTGGGCTCAGGGTTCTTCCCCATCCTTTAGACACAGGGACCTGACAGCGCTCGCTAGAGGTCTTCTTCACCACTGTGTAATCCTGGGTATGGGGAGACACAGCAATAAATATCACTACTGACATTTCCAGAGTCCATCAGAGTCCACCTCTACAGCCATATCCATCTGTTATTATCATACACTGATGAGCAAAAGGGTAACAATGTTTTGAACTTTTGACTTTCAGGCTCCATGTCTCACTATCGACTACAGCTTCGGACGTGAGACTACTATCATCTTGGCTATCTCATACATAAAATGGACTTGCAACTATTTAGCATATGATCAGTTCTGCAGATTCTTCTCATGTAACTGCATTGTTACTGTTTTTCTTCTGGTGGCGGAACAATCCTTTTCTTCTTCTTTACTACAAATTACAACCTGTCCTCACATTCCCTGATAGCTCATTGTGTTATTAGGTTGATTCCCAAGTGAAAGGTCACTGGTCTGAATCCAGGACCAGCCATGAAGAAGATTTCACAAGAAAAGAAACGGCATCATCCAGCTCATCGATAGCGGTATCTCAACCAAGAAAATTCCCAAACTGCATCATGTGAGTGCCATGAAAGCTGGAAAAATCCGAAATGAAGTCCGTCCATCTATTCCAAAGCCAAGAGGTCGACGTTCAAAAAAAAATATCGGCGTCAACAAGCAGGCTGATCACAAGGTCAACCAGTTCTAGTGCGACAAACACAGCAGTGGAGGCGGCTCATGTGCTTCGTAATAGTGAGATCACAGACGTCCATGCAAAGTGACATGCATTACACAAGTCTGGAATGGTGGCCTGAAAAAAGGTGAAGAAGTCTCGACTTCAATATCATCCTAAGAAGCATCAGCTTTAGTTTGCAAAAATGAACACACAGTGGACAGTAGACTATTGGAAACGGGTGATTTGGAGTGATGAGAGGAGGAAGCCTGATGATAGTGGGTTGTTTCACAGCCAAAGGGGTTGGATACTTGACCAGGATGGATAGTGGTCTCAATGCTGAGCTATATGTGAGTATCCTACAAGATGAGTTACTTCGTACACTCGAGTACGATGGGTATGAAAAGGACGACATAGTGTTCCAGCAGGACAACGACCCGAAACATACATTGAGATTGGCGAAGAAATGGTTAAATGACAATGAAGTAGAGGTGCTGGATTGGCCCCCACCGTTCCCAGACCTCAACCCCATCGAACACTTGTGGGTAGAGTTGAAGAAAAAGATATATTAATACCTAAGTGAGTCGACCAGTACGCACCAACATTGGGAACGTGTAGAAGAGACCTGTGAACAGATTTCAGTCGAGACATGCTTGAATCTGATGGATAGGATGCCCAGAAGGATTCAGGCAGTGTGAAAGCCAAATTTGTATTTACAAAATAATAACAAAATAATAAAAATTTAAATTTCAAATTTTAGGAGCAAAACCGTAACAATGCAGTTACATGACAAGAATCTGCTGAACTAATCATATGCTAAATAGCTGCAAGTCCAATGTATATGTGAGATAGCCAAGAGGATTGTCTATAAAATGATAGTAGTCTGATTTTAAAAGCTGTAGTGGATGGTGAGATATGGAGCCTGAAAGTCAAAAGTTCAAAATATAGTTACCCTTTTGCTCGTCAGTGTAGATGAGAATGATGTAATGTGACGTCATCAGAATCTCTAACCTCTCCAGTAAGTTGGCAGAGTATCTCTAGGGTGAGATGTAATACCCTCTCAGCCATCTTGTCTTTGTCCCTATCCATCATTGATGGGTCAGTCAGGAAAATCCTCTGATAAAGAGAAAATATCAATATATTACTTTATATTGCAGGAACCTGAATTGAAAAAGGAGGAAACAATGTTATAACCAGATACGATACCATGAAAAACACAACTACTAAAGATAATGAAAGGGGAAATATTTGAGGAGTTATTATAGAGCAGATGTTGTATTTTCTCTGTCTGTATGGCTTGGGCTATGAGGGGAATAGTCTGACAATGCAGTTTATCTGCAACAAAGTGTGAAAGGATGTGGCATCTTCACATGACTGTGACATGCTGTAGCCATTGTTACTCACCTGTACCGGATCCTGTGACTTGCGCTGCCTCTCCCCCTTCTTCTTGCCGGCTTCTCCTATGCATCAGGTTGTCGCAGTGCACATAAATGGCATCACCCTACAACGACATGCCCTCATATTCGGCTGGAGTGACAGCACAACACCAGATTATTCAGGGTAGTTACTCCGGTCCCAGCACACCGGCCGACTCCTCTGCTACTCCAGTCTTCAGCCTAACTCTCTTACATCAGTCTGCAGTTTAACTCTGCTGCATCAGGCCTACGCTCTGCTACAGTTCTTTTATATTGATCACCCAACTCTGCTTCTCTAGCCCTAGACTTGGATCCCAAAGTTGCAGGGGCATCCATAGCACTACTATTTGGTTTCAACAAGCTAGCCGAACAAGTAGATCAACTTGTTTCATTTCAATAGAAGGTGGTCTGGGCTGTACGTGATCTCTTAGCACGGGCGGATGCTCAAGGACCTGTTGTCCGATTTGAAGAAATCACGAGGCAGATTTTATTTGAGTCCAAATAAATTCAACTCATATGAAAAGTGCTAAGATTCCACCGGAAAAGTCATGCATGACATTGTAGGGTCTCCTAGGACGGCATCCAACTCCATATCAAGCTCTTTAAATGGGCATTCTGGTTTCTAGATATCGACGACCTATCCTCAGAAGTCATCAATTTAGAATCAGCGGGGGTCTGACTTTCCGCAATTCCCGTGATCAGCTGTTTGAAGGGACCATGGCACTCATGCAAGCACTGTGTCCTTTTCAATGTTTATCAGTGTGCAGTCTACGTTGTAGTGGTGGTGCGGCGCAGTTGCAGGAAACACTAGAGAATGCAGCTCTGGCAGCCCCTTCAAACAGCTGACGGGGGTGCCGAGAGTCAGACCTCCACCAATCTGAAAAAGATGATCGGATAGGTCCTATCTTGAGGTTCACCGTCTGTGTACTTCCTATCCGACATGGATTTATGCTTTTTAAAACTGAAAAACAGTGCAAACATTATGCTTTTTAGGGGGGCAGTTCTTTGCAGGTGTTTATACACATGCGGTGGGATTGGAAGAGACAACGGCTTTCTTTAAACAAGCGATCGAAAAATTATACTTTTTTGGGGAGTAGCAAAAGTTTTGGTGTTATGTTAAAGAAAAAATGTATATATACACTCACCTAAAGAATTATTAGGAACACCATACTAATACGTTGTTGGACCCCCTTTTGCCTTCAGAACTGCCTTAATTCTACGTGGCGTTGATTCAACAAGGTGCTGATAGCATTCTTTAGAAATGTTGGCCCATATTGATAGGATAGCATCTTGCAGTTGATGGAGATTTGAGGGATGCACATCCAGGGCACGAAGCTCCCGTTCCACCACATCCCAAAGATGCCCTATTGGGTTGAGATGTGGTGACTGTGGGGGCCATTCTAGTTCAGTGAACTCATTCTCATGTTCAAGAAACCAATTTGAAATGATTCGAGCTTTGTGACATGGTGCATTATCCTGCTGGAAGTAGCCATCAGAGGATGGGTACATGGTGGTCATGAAGAGATGGACATGGTCAGAAACAATGCTCAGGTAGCCCGTGGCATTTAAACGATGCCCAATTGGCACTAAGGGGCCTAAAGTGTGCCCAGAAAACATCCCCTACACCATTACAGCACCACCACCACCAGCCTGCACAGTGGTAACAAGGCATGATGGATACATGTTCTCATTCTGTTTATGCCAAATTCGGACTCTACCATTTGAATGTCTCAACAGAAATCGAGACTCATCAGACCAGGCAACATTTTTCCAGTCTTCAACAGTCCAATTTTGGTGAGCTCGTGCAAATTGTAGCCTCTTTTTCCTATTTGTAGTGGAGATGAGTGGTACCCGGTGGGGTCTTCTGCTGTTGTAGCCCATCCGCCTCAAGGTTGTGTGTGTTGTGGCTTCACAAATGCTTTGCTGCATACCTCGGTTGTAACGAGTGGTTATTTCAGTCAACGTTGCTCTTCTATCAGCTTGAATCAGTCGGCCCATTCTCCTCTGACCTCTAGCATCCACAAGGCATTTTCGCCCACAGGACTGCCGCATACTGGATGTTTTTCCCTTTTCACACCATTCTTTGTAAACCCTAGAAATGGTTGTGCGTGAAAATCCCAGTAACTGAGCAGATTGTGAAATACTCAGACCGGCCCGTCTGGCACCAACAACCATGCCACGCTCAAAATTGCTTAAATCACCTTTCTTTCCCATTCTGACATTCAGTTTGGAGTTCAGGAGATTGTCTTGACCAGGACCACACCCCTAAATGCATTGAAGCAACTGCCATGTGATTGGTTGACTAGATAATTGCATTAATGAGAAATAGAACAGGTGTTCCTAATAATTTTTAGGTGAGTGTATATATTGTGACAGTCCTTTATTTAGCTCCCCTTTCCAGGGATGAAAAGGTAGTGGGATTAGTCAGATTATTTCGCACAAGGAGACCTCAGGAGACAGAAGTGCATTTCAACTGGCGTCCTGCCAGCTTTATTTCACAGGTTGCATTAAAACACAAAACATAAACGGAACACCTAGCCTTGTCCAGGCTCTAACTAAACAATAAGTCCCTCTCTAGGATGTGGCTGAGCTATTCTCAGTCCACCCAAAATAAGCATGCTGTCTGAACAGCAACCTGTGATACTTGCAGTTTGCAGGCTCTGGACCTTCAGGGTCCCTCAGTGAGATGTGACTTCTCTCACTCCCAGGAAGTTCTGAGCAAGTGTGTTGTCAGCCCAGTTATCTAGCAACTCCCCAGGTGCAGCTCATCAGGACTCAGGCTTAGGTTTTTAACCCTTTCCTAAATAACTTTCTTCAGCATATGCTAAGAACCTGGGAGACATATATATATATATATATATATATATATACCCTCAAATACTTTACCCTGTGAGACACCACTATATATATATATATATATATATATATATATTTTTTTTTTTTTGTAAGGGAACACTCTCTCTCAGGGGTCGGCAATGACAGACTTTACATCAAACAGAGGGGGGGGGGTTCAAGCTCAAACAGTGCTTTATTTGTATTCCCCTATCTTTTGGTATCACCACCTTATTATCAAGAATCCCACAATGTCTATCTGCTATATCATCCTTCTTCGCCTTTCGCTTTCTAAAACGTAACATGGATAAAACAGAATTAATCATCTTTCCCCCATCTTGCTCACCCCCACCACCAACAGACCTATCTATCACGATCAATGGCTGCACACTTTCCCCGATCAACCAAGTCCGTTGTCTTGGAGTGACCTTGGATTCTGCCCTTTCCTTCCGACCACACATCCAAGCCCTTTCCACCACCTGCCGCCTCCAACTCAAAAACATCTCCCGCATCCTCGCTTTCCTTAACATTGAATCTGCGAAAATGCTTGTACATGCCCTAATCAGCTCCTACCTAGACTACTGCAACACTCTCCTCTGTGGCCTTCCATCTAGCACTCTCGCACCCCTCCAATCTATCCTCAACTCTGCTGCCCGACTAATCCACCTCTCACCCTGTTACTCCTCTGCCTCTCCCCTCTGCCAATTCCTTCACTGGCTCCCCATTGCCAAACATACATACAAGGCTGTACATAACCTGTCCCCTCCCTACATCTCTGAGCTACTTTCCCGATACATCCCCACATGCACTGTCCGATCCTCACAAGACCTCCTTCTCTCATCTCCTCTTATCGCCTCTTCCCACAATCGACTCCAAGATTTCTCCCGTGCATCCCCCACACTCTGGAACGCGCTACCCCAGCATATCAGACTCTCACCAACAGTGGAATCCTTGAAAAGAAACCTGAAAACCCACCTCTTCAGACAAGCCTACAACCAGTGACCCTGCTGCCTCTATACCGCCATGACCAACTTTACCCGCACCTACCGTGTCCTTCTCCCATACCATGTACATTATAAGCCCTCACGGGCAGGGCCCTCTCTCCTTTTTACCAGTTTGTAACTTGTCTTGTTTATGATTAGTGCAATTGTCTGTATTGTGTATGTGCACCGCTTATCATATGTACAGCGCTATGGAATGAATGGTGCTTTAATAATAAATAATATTAGGCCTGAGGGAGTCTCCTGTTCCTTCAGCTGGGAAGGAACAGGTCATATTTTGTCCTGACACTATTTCCAGGGCCCTTTAGGCTCAGATAGGGTTCTAGGTTCCTGCGTATATACATTCCTACCATCGAGGTCTGTTCATACTGAGAGTAGTCAGGGCTCGGTTTAGGGATTCACTAGGTGGTGACCTTTCCCCAGTTTTCAGGTCTATTTCCTTTTCACTTCTCTCCTGTGTTCAGTGTGGAGTTTAAATAATAAAACAAAGACAGGTGCACTCTGCGGTCTTACTAACCCTTGTACTGGTGTAAAACTGAGAATTAGCCAACATATCCTGCTTGGAGGACATGTCTGAGCCCGAGCACCGCGCCAAGGTTTCTCAAGTAGCTCGGGACCTAACGCTAAACTTACCTGGGCCATATGGGCAATACCAGGAGCCAGTGGGCGAATTACAGGAGCGCAAGGTCCGACTCAAAGCAATCTCCAGCATGTGACCATGCATACAATTGGAGGAGGCAGAGAGCTCTGAGCCCCACTCAAGACTGGCTGATATAGCCCAGGCCTCACATGTGCACCAGAATGCTGCCTGTGGATGGAAATGAAGGCACATTCAGACTAGGAGTTTCTACACCTTCAAAAAATTCTAAATACAAACTACAAATTGGCGTGGTATTAAAAAGCAGGAAGTGCTCAACCCCATATTTAGTGGTGCATCTATACCGGGGGGGCAGATCGTTTTTGTTATATTATTTTTACTGTTTATCACATCCACACATTTGGTATCCGGTGCAGGATGTCCATTGTGGTACTTGTGGTCCGCTGCAGGCATCCTCCATTGTATGCATTTTTGCTGGGGATTGCCATTAGCAGCGGACCACAAGTGCAGGATCTGCCCCCCCCCCCCGGTATAGATGCACCACTGCATATGGGGTTGAGCACTTCCTGCTTTTTAATACCACACCAATTTGCAGTGTGGAGTTTACCACCCACACCACGCAATGACAGGTATTCAGCTTCGATCAGACAGCTTCCTAGCTGTGACCAGTGCAACCTACCACTCCTCCTGGTGGAAGGATCGAAATACCTTGGCTGGGACCACACAGGCCCTCTGGAGGTCTGTTTCCTGGGGTCTAACTCCTCCTCTCACACTCTGAGGATTGCTTTATCCCCAAGTGATTATCGCACCTGGCCTCACCTTAGGCCTGTTGATCGTGGCGAAAACAAAGCAAATCATACCATACATCTCCTCTAATAGGTTTCTGCACCATTCTAGGAGACACATATCTTCCCTCTTCAAATATGAGGCCTGTCACTGCCTTACAATATACACACACACCAATCCTACTGCCAAAAATACATGTGCCAGTGACCGTGTGCCCAAGTTCTGGTAAAGTGAAGAAGCAATGGCCTTGAAAAAAAACTCTCCCTTTTTTGAGCAGTACAGTATGGAACCTGACAAAAAAGGAAATATGTGGCTGTGTAGGGGTAGTAGTAGTGGCAGCAGTGGCTGCAGCAGAGCTGAATGAGACATGATGGACAGGCCGACAGCAGCAGTGGCATCACTGATCCAGTAATAAATAGTCACTGTCAGCAATTGAATCTGTTCGGTGGCATCAGCCACATTTTTTGTCATGGATTCTTTTCCAGGAATGCAGTGGTTTCCATGACTGTGGAGGACAATTGTGTCTACTTTGGTGTGACGACACCATCTGCCACTCCGGTTACCTTGTCTAACAGAACATCGGAGGTGGGACAAGACAGTACACCAACGGCAGACTGGGCTAGTTCCTGCCACTGGTCCAATCTGCTGACCCAGAAGTCTATAAGGGAGTCAGGACTCAGGGTATGTGCTGGAAAATGGGCAGAGTCCAGGTATAACTGAACATGGCTGTTTAGGGGGGTGTCACGGCTGAGGATGGGGGAAATCCTCAGCCGTGCGATGGCAGATGATGTTATGGCTGCTCGGCCAGGACAACAGGATTAGGGAGCAGGTCACCTCCTACAGCGTCCCTAACCTGACCCTAACTCCTATCTGCATGGGCCGACCTTAAAGGTAGGAGGACCCATGCGCAGGAACCTAGGAGCCCTGACTTACCCTCCGTCTGGTCCCTGGGCTAAGGAGCAGGGTAAGACAACCCACTCCTCCTAGGCACGGAGGAGCAGGAGTCTCAATGGCCAAGCAGCTGGAAAAGGGGGAACATAAACAGCTCTATGGATATGGCAGGTGAACAAGAAGTTCCACCTACCTGCCACAGCCTTGCTGACTGGATCCCTGTGCTGGCAGGGTGCAGATCACAACGCATCCCCACACAGGGACCCAGATCCATAGCTGCACAAAATCACAAGGAAACATCAAATAGACATCACACATAACTAGACATAAACTTAAATGTGACATTATGGTTATGACCACAGGGGTGGCTCTCACTGGCAGGTAGAAAACACAGGAGGCTGCTACAGCTAAGCATGGCTGAAGCAACCTGCAGCCCTGGGAAAACAGTGAGGCTTTATAGGCCAAGAAGCCACACCCCACAGTCGGACACACCCAGTGAAACACACACACACACTGGGAAGGGAGTTAACCCTTCCAGCACCAAAGAAGGGAAACACACACTAAAAGGGAAAAGTGTCCAAACAACACACACACTGTGGCTGTTGCCGCAGGCAACGACATGGGTGGCACTCATGTCCTGGGAGTCAGCCCGAAGGCCGGGACACTGCCACCACATGTACACAACAATGAACAAACGTTGCCACGGGCAACCACAATGAGGGGAAGATGTAAGTGCACACCACACATTAGGGATCGACCGATATTGATTTTTTAGGGCCGATACCGATACCGATAATTTGTGAACTTTCAGGCCGATAGCCGATAATTTATACCGATATTCTGGGAATTTTTATTTTTGAAAAAAAAAAAATTCCTACACAAATCTGCTGAAAATTAATATGTTTATTGTTAATGTGTATTTTTTTTTTTTTTTTTGTTAATGTGTATTTTTTTTTTACTAACTTTTAGCCCCCTTAGGGACTAGAACCCTTGTCCTATTCACCCTGATAGATCTCTATCAGGGTGAATAGGATCTCACACTGTCCCTGCTGCTCTGTGCATAGTGCACACAGCAGCATAGAGCTGAACATGGCAGCCAGAGCTTCAATAGCGTCCTGGCTGCCATGGTAACCGATCGGAGCCCCAGGCTTACACTGCTGGGGCTCCGATCGGAGGAGCAGGGGAGAGGGGACCCTGTGGCCACTGCCACCAATGAGTAATACTGGGTGGGTGGGGGGGGGGGGGGCGCACTGCGCCACCAATGTTTTTACTATTGGCCGGGATTGGGGTGGGGGGCGCACTGCGCCACCAATGATTAATACTGGGGGGCTTGGGGGGGGGGCGCACTGCGCCACCAATGTTTTTACTATTGGGATGGGGGTGGGGGGCGCACTGCGCCACCAATGATTAATACTGGGGGGCTTGGGGGGGGGCGCACTGCGCCACCAATGAAGATAAGTCTCTCAATCATTCATATACAGGAGGCAGGAGCTGGCTGCAGAATCACATAGCCGGCTCCCGACCTCTATGAGCGGTAGCTGCGATCCGCGGCACCTGAGGAGTTAACTACCGCGGATCGCAGCTATCGCTCATAGAGGTCGGGAGCCGGCTATGTGATT